>NW_026706882.1:810000-1482178 GCF_024137745.1 Phymastichus coffea
AAATAAAAAGGAAAATAAGCGTACAGTCGGACGACACAAAACAATTACTGTCGCTGCAAAAGCGACTCAATAAACCCTACAGAGGCTGGCGGTCGTCTCGGTTTTCATGAATTTTTCCGTCGAGAGAAAACTCGTACGTAAAAACCAACACCAGAGGATCGTAGTATAGTGGACGGCTCTCGTGCTCTTTCTGTCTCCAGTTACCTTCCCCTCTCTCTCTCTCTCTCTATCTCACTCTCCACTGAAATATAGACGAGGCTCGAGTTACGAGAGACAAAGATTTACTCTCATATCTCGAGCGTTCGTATTTTTTTTTTGTTTCTGCTCCTCTTCCGCGGGACACTTCGGAAAATCGTTAATCATAGGACAACGGTGCTTGTTTCGGGATATTAGATCAATTTGTATTTTTTTTTGTTTTATCGGTGCTCCGGGGGTAATTAACGTTTGCGAAATTGAAAATGCTCTTTGACTTTTATTATCTTTGCGATTTATTGAGATTAAGGATTGGCCGTTAAAGAAAAATAAATCTCAAACAAGGAAAAATCGAAAATAAGCAGTTCATTTTCAACTCAAAAGCTATTGGCGTGAGAGTGGAGAGAAAACGATAAATAAAAGTGCACAACGAGGCAATTAAATGGCTACTGTCAAGATGATAGATTAGAAGCGTGTTCTTTTGATTAATTTACGGAAGAAAGCCTCGTTAATACCGCATATCTCCCTGAAACGAAAATCGATCGATTATAAGTAACGTTCTAACTTATGTATGATGACCATCCGAGGGAAAACGATGCGCAGTAAAATACACCAGCACAGTTATAACGTAAAGTTACGTTTTTGTATTTTCCAATTAAGTCCGAGTATGATAACAAACATCTCTTGCAAAACTCTCGTGCATTTAATCGTCAGAAAAAACAATATTTAATTCATGCAGTCTTTCTAGCAAAATTAGCTCGTTATCCTTTACGAGGACGGGGTTCGCGTATAAAAAAGCATACTAACGCAGAGAGGGAGAGAGAGAAAGCAGAAATTCGGTATTATATATAGGTTTGACGACGACGTAAAGCAAAGCAGCAAAATCCGTTAGACTCGTTATCCCCGTGGTTCATTTCCTTCTTTTTTTTTCCCTCCCTCTACACTGCACACCGCGCCGATTTGTCGAGCAGTCAACATGACAAAGACATTAGGCGGCGGCGGTGAACTGTACTCGCTTGTGTAAAAGATTCGGGCGATGACGAAAGCCCCCAAAGCGCGCAACCATTAAGAAGGGGACACTGCACTAGAAGCACGTCCTGTTCCTTACGAGTTGATTCATCTCTCTTTTAGCGAAATTCGTACGAGAGATACGTTCTCGAGATTGTCAACGAGATAATGCAGATAGGAGATTGAGTTACGGAATTATTTCGGCAAAAATAGCAGTTGCTTTTGTCAGTTTGTCTGTTTTTTTCTAATACACTGATTCTGCTAATACTACTTACTTTAAAGTATTATAAAAAAATTTTAAGAGCTTTATATATTTTCTGGACATTAGATATTTTTTTTAAATTATAACTAACGTTTTATAACTCTAAATTGTTAGGGTATTTTGATATGATTTTTAAAAGTTCCTAACCAAGTAATTCAAACAAAATTAAAAATAATCATAAAGCTTTTACCGATTTAAAATATTCAAAGACTATTTATAAGATTTTGTGGACTTTTTTATATATTCAGTGCGATTTATTTAAATATCATTAATTTCCAGAGTTCTCGATTATAAAAAAATTAAGCTTTGCTATATACATAATTTATAACTGAGTCTATAAGAAATACTCAAGGTATCTTAAACCCAATAGCGCAATACGTGTAGTGAAAAGGAAGAAAGCTAACTTTACGTCAATTCTCTACAATGTGTCTTAATACCAATGAACGACATGAATGTTTCAGTATTTTAAAAAATTTTAACTTTGATGTTTAAAAAATTTAAGCTTTCGTGTTTCAGGGGGTGTGTCATTTTTTACCAAACTTATCAACGACATCGGACTTGAATATCATAAAATATATGATATAAAAGAGAAGGGAACCTGCTATACACGTGGCAACTCTTCATAATTTTGAATAATAAACAACCTTGATAACATTTTTAAAATGTTAAAGAGGCTTTACTTTTAAAAATTGAACTGTGGTTGATTGTCACTTACGAAAGCAACATGATACTTATCGGCTAAATGTTAAAAAACGATGGAAATTATAGGATTTTTATAAAATAGCAATAATCTATAAGACTTATTGATTATGATTTAATATTTCTTTAGCTTGACAGATTTGTTTCTACTAAAATTTTTTAATTGTTTATTCAACATTGAAATCTCTTGTTTTTCGTTTTTAAATTATATGTATGAACAAAGTTGCAAAAATCGAGGTAGAAAAATAAAAATAAATAAATAAAATGTTTAGTTATAACCCATCTTAAATGTTTGATCGAATATATATTGGTCAGAATATGTAATTTCACTGTGACGTTTTCTAATCGTGGAATACTGACACTCGACAACAGTGAATTTAAATAAGTAGAATTCGTAATTACCAATAGCTTATTCTGCATAATATATTCCATAATTATAAAGTTGACTGCAAATAATTAGCACACGTGTTCAAATAGAAAAGTAATTATAGCACGACGCAACATTGTAAATTCATAATGACTCGTTAACATGCAAAAGGCCGACAAAAGCCATCTGATTGAATAGCACATTAATGACTTTCTCCACACGCGGTACTTGCAATTGCACGTCGCGCGTTGTTTGTTTTGCTGCAAAAAAGTGTCGCAATATAAATGGACTGCAAAAGCAGCACATGTCGAAACTAGGCCGGGGATAATAGTACGCAGCTAATTTGTTCAGTTGAGCGAACTCGGCCGACGATATATATCAAGCGTCAACAAGCGCGCACAGGAGGACGCACGTGGAGCCGCGCGCGCGCTCGTGTGCCGCAATGCAATGTCACGAGCTACTAGCCGCGCAAGGGACGCCCTATAGGTACACGCGTGGACTGATTGATTTCAACTTTGGCCGGCTAAAACGCTCATCCCCAAATTGTCCTTCCCCCGTCGATGCCGCGCGGGCTAATTCTAAACCAATTAGCCCTCCTCGCAATAAATCAAGCGTGGAGCAACTTCCGACTTTTTATCCGTTATGTATGAGCCTCGATCGATTGGGAATTGCAATTACGCGTGGCACGACTGTATTAGGGAACGCGGGCAAATTGCGTTTTCTCCCGTTCAAAACTGACGAGACTCGAAACAATGAAAAATTAAGCCACGAGAGAGACGGAGAAGAGCCAATGTAAGACCATTCTCGTGGAATTCCCTCTAAGTGATCTCAAAGGATGTCACGTCGGAAACAAATTGATTTTCCAGCAGGAGGTGCTGCCGGTGCTAGCCTCTGGACTGGGATTTCGTTTGAGCAAGACGCCATGGGGTGAAGCGCAGGCTGAATGGAGGGAGGCGACGGGGTGGGCGGTGTTACTTCGCAATGAGAGACTCCGCGCGTGTTGGAAGCTTTAACGGCTAATGAATGCAGAGTTGCGCACTTTTTTCTCTCTCTCTCTCTCTCTTTCTCTCTCTCATTATTGCCGAGAAAATTCGATCAACGCTAGCGCTGTTGTCGACGCACCTGTGGAAAAGCCGAAATTGCGACGATTGCGCACCACGAAAGGTGGAACTTCGAGCGACAAAGCGAGAGAGAGAGAGAGACTTTAGCATCAAATTAAAGCTCACGTACAGCGCGAGAGCGACCTTTTCCGTCTCATATAAGCCCTCAAGGCAAAAAGCTCTCTTTTCCATTTGTAGAGAGAGAGAGAGAGAGAGAGAGAGAGAGAGAACAACGGGAGGAGAGGAAAGTGGCGTTTCAGTTTCGCGTCTCCCTTTCAAGGACGCTTTGGAAACTTTTTTTTTAAGGACTCTCTCGCTCGGCGCGTGTGTTTCTCCCCATCACTTTCCTGTCCCCATTAGCTTCGCCCGCGGGCTTGCTGCTCCTGCCACGGACATCTTCTGGCTCCGATATGTGCGCTAAGCCTCGCGCGCGCATTGCGCTCCGTGCGCTCATCGAATAATTCGACTCGCGCGGCGAATCGAACTCGCGATCGCATCGCAAAACAGACGAGCGCCAGTCCTCGCGCTCGCAAGCGCCTCGAAAGCCCCGTAAAAGGCATTGCTGCTTTACAGCTTGTCACCGGAGCGCGAGAGAAAGAGCCCCGCGTCTCTCTTACCTCTCGCAAAATCGCACTCTTTCGCGCCTCCTCTCCGCCGGCTCGCCCAGCCCGCTCGCGCGCAAAACTTTCTCTTCTTTTATTATTATCGACGCGAGTGAAAAACTTACCAAAGTGCAAGGACAGGGGCGGGGGATTATTGCTTGGCGCACTTTGCGCGCGCGTCGCCTTCATTATCGCGAGCTTTTAAGCCTAGCGACTCGTTGGAATAATTCATCAAGCGACGATTTTCCGTCGGCGCGAAATATGAAGCGTCCATCACTATGTATGACGTTGTTTTCGCCTTGCGATAGCTTTCTTGTAGAGTTAATTAAAGTGTTTCTGCTCGACCTGACTCTCTCTTCTCTCTGTCCCGTCGAGAAATCACGTTTGTTTTCGTCGGCATTAGAAAGCTTTTCCATTTCTGAGAAATTTGAAAACTCTTAATGCAATTTCGAAAACGAATTCGGTCACACTTGAAACTAGACGCAGTGAGTTGGAATTTGTGGAAGTTCTTCACAAAACTTGCATTTTCTCAACGATTTATTTTTCATTCTTTAAAATGGGTTTCATGGGCTGGCTTCGTGCATTAGAGATTTATAAAAGTGGTTGAAATGTTGAAAATAAAATTGCTAGGCCACCTGATCTTGATCATCTAATTTGATCATGGTTTTATCTATACGTTAAATAATTAAAGACATTTTTAGATAGCAAGCTACCTTGAAATAGTACTTATATTAAGAATTTATTTTATAAAGAAATATTATTTCTCCATAAAAATTTATCGTTTGCTTTAACAAGTCTTTTTTATAATACAAAACCGCTTCAAATATCAAAGTTTCCTCATCTACATGTATTTCGAATGTTGAAACTCTCAAAGACATTTATGCGGTAACGAAGAATCGATTAAAGTTCCAACTAAGGAATCATCGAAAGTTCTGTTAAATTGAATTTCCCGTAACCGAGACGAAATGTCGAGCCAGCGCAACGCCGGAAGAACGCAAAATCTCCTTAAAATCCGTCGCGATGCTGCGCGCAACAAAATAATCTTTGCGCGTCCCCAAAATACAAAGTTGCGGAGGATCAAAGGATTAAAGGCAAAACCGACAGTCTCTGGATGTCGAGGGGGAGGAAGCAAACATGCCCTCGTCGCGCGCCGAATGAAAGTTAAGCGAAAACAATGAAACTGCGTTACACGAGAGACATAGAGAAAGAGAGAGAGAGAACGACCCTGCTGAAAACAATTTCAATATCAAAAAAGCCCGCAAGAGTCAAGGGTTAGAAAGACTCGTTTTGTTGTTGGTTGTTGTTGTCGCGCTAATTATTCCGCCCCCTCGCGCCGAAAAAAAAATTGCCAGACAAGACGAACACACGGTGCTCTGGCTTCGCCAGCATTCCAAATATTTACGGGCTTTCATGCGACAGAAAATGCTCGCCGCCGCTTTTATGTGATTCCTCTTTTTGACTGCTTCGTTGTATTTTGCGTGGCTCGCTCCGCGTCGATGTATTTTATTCGACTGCTCAGTCGTGCATCCTTGTTAATGTTGCTCTTTCATTTATTTATCTTTATGTAGTATTCCGATAATGAATTTATAAAGCTCTAACTTATGCAAGCTTCAAAACAAAATCCTTGTTTGATGTGAATTTACGTCTGAAATATAACCTTTTTTCATAACTAATAAAGCTGTCAGCTGATCTATCTATAGTAATAAAGTCACATAGAGATTGATGAAACAGACCGACGGACTTCGTAAGAACCTCATAATCTTTCTAATGACAAATATATTTCGACGAGCTATTAACTATATATGTAGCTCATCCAGGTTTAACTAAAAATCGTAATATTCAAGTGTATCATGATAATAACGAAACGGCTACATGGTACATAAAACAATTTTTCAAAAATCACGAAAACAAAGCTTCCTCCTCGAGAAAGCAAGAGGAAAAAATAGAAATCAAACACGGAATAACACGCATATAAATTTTTTTTAATCTACAAATTGAAATAGAAAACGCGGGTGGTTCTCGTAATTTTTTTTTTTTTTTTTTTGGGGGACGAAAAAGCCGCAAACGAATGAAAATGAGAGCGGCAAAAGCTGTACAACGGATAAACACGCAACGCCTGCGAGAGCCGAAGAGTAAACAACAACATTTAATTCATCGGCATCGGAGCGCCGCGTGCAAAATTAGCCCTCGTTGGTCTGATAACAATTACCGCCAGTGTAAACTTGAGGAATTCTCCGGTGCGCGACGATGTGTATCTGTGTGTGTATTTCACGAAACGCAAACAACCGCAATTTCTTCCTACAATTCGCTATATCTCTCTCTTTCTCGCTCTCTCTGCTTTCCTGTGTTTTCACCCTCAGTTAAATTCCCTAGCGCATTCTCCTGGAATTTTGTTGAATATTTGCGGTCATGATGTTACATTTCTTTGTTGCGTGTGACGTTAAATTTTACCGCAACGCAGCCGGCTAATTATCTACGCGCATGAAAAAGCGCGCTTATAGTAATATCAGTTAAAAAGTGTAATGAGATAACGTTTAATTGTAATCAATAGTGTATTTTGAATACTATATGGCAATGCTCATATTATCTAACTTGATACGGAATATTGCAAATATTACAATATCACGTTATTCAATTTAATCTGAAAGCTATTCTGAGTATGTTTTACTCATCGTCCCCTTAAACAATCAACTAAAAAAAACACTAGCACACTAGAATCCCATTAAAGTACATCGTAACTTAGGACAGTAAAAAATGAACTTCACCCGTTAACATCGAATTGCCTATCGACGCCTAAAAACGATTCTCTCCCGCAACACATTCAAAGGGCGTGCAATTTTTTTTTTCTTTTTCATTTTTTAATGCCCTTCGCCGCCGCAAAAGGGATGACAAACGACCAATTATTGTTATTACCGCCCGCGGGGGTGAGAGATGATTCAGTCTTGCGCAATTCGACGCGACCGTATAACTGTAAATGCGCTACGACGGGTCCGGACGACGGATAATGAAATAGATCTTCGGAAGATGATGTCAAAGCTCGTTAATAAAAACGACCATGGGAATTTTACGACTTGCGGCACTGCTTCGAAGTTACTCGAGCACGCCAGACTATTTTAGCTATGCCCATTGTACAGTGAGATTAGCATTTTATATACGAGTTTTGCAGCAAGAAATGTAATTTGATTTGTGTGAGAAATCATTTGATAACGAAGCTTTGTATCCAATTGATAAGTCAAAAGCCGAGTAAAAATGGGATTTGCATAAAAAAAGTTTGTATTCCACAGAGATAAAAATTTCTTTACTAAAATTAGAATTATATTTAAAGTGCGCTAAGTCGACCTTTGAAGATACTACAGCTGCTTAGTGTACTTCTGCAGCGTTCCACATGAACGTAGTTCTTGAAATAACAATAATAAGTAATAGTAATTTAAATATAATTGATAGGATTGTATTTGTTGCGCAAAGTGCAAAGGTAAATTTAAACTTACAATCTATATTGTCATAATAAATATCCAGTTGCACACACTCGACGACCCGAAAACAATTTGCATTGAAATATCCGCGCTCGCTAACAAAGCTTGAACATGAGGCACTCAACGCGCATTTCAGCCACAGCAAGAATGTAGCCGGCCCGACAATAACATTCTCACAAGCGCTCGCATATCGCCAGTAAAGCTCAAAAGCATCATAAATTCGATCAACAGAACGCCACTGGACTGTTAGTATCGCGCATTGACACTCTGATCGGACACTGACAAGTGGATTTTACCACCGAAAAAAAAAATTCATTTTTTACGTCCTATTTACGCGTCGTAAAAATTTCTTAACGTTCGTTACATTTTTTGTTCACCAATTGCCTTTGACGGTCATCAATTGAAAACGGTTTGAATCCAGAGGATCAATGTGAATGTATTCATCAATGCAATCTGCAATAGCGTTTGAGCCAGTTGTTTTTATCGAGTTTTCGCTTTTTTTTTATCGCCGTTAAATTCTCTTTTTCTCTGATATTTTTCGTTTTGATATGGGTAAAGTATCGTTTACTGTATTTGCAACGATTATTTTCCGCATGGATGAAAAATATTTGGCTTCGATGTAAAAAAAAGTTCGCAATTGGATTAAACGTTCTTGTCGACAGCGATTAACTTATTTATCTATTTTGCTCATCACAACGTTTGAGCCATTTAACGCAAAAATAGGAACTAACAAAGAAAAAATTCAATTTATCTTAGAATTAAAAGTACTTCAGATTTCTGCTAAACTTGGCTGTAGTAGGAAAAGAAAACGGTCTAAATGTAAGTGCATCTAAATGGAAAAGAACGAGGTACGAAATGCTATGGGATGAGAGGGAAAAGGAACATGAAACAAGTTTAGGCAAATTTCTCTCGCTCGCTGGAAACAAAAAGTATATCAATGTCCTTCTTAGCGGAATAATTTAATGCACTATGCAGCTCAGCGTATTTTGAAAACATGAATAAGTCATTGACTCACCTCTCCTCCACCCCCTCCCCTGACTCCTACGTTTCATTTCATATAAAGGCGCAGCTGAATTTTTCATGCGGAATCTTCTTTGATCCGTGCAAGGGTCCTTCAAAAATAAAAGAAACTGTTGTTATTTTCTGGTAGCTTTGACTTTACATCATGAATATTGAGTCTGATAGTGATAATGCAAACGAAAGATTTTTTTAACTTTATGCGATGAGATTTCGGTATGTGCCTGCCATTCATATGTCTTTTATTATAATATATATGAACTTATAATATTTATATGAACACTAGATAAATATTAAAATAAAAGGCTAGCGCACTAACCTTAAGTTCGCGCAGTTATTTGATTATTTTCAGAAGCAATTTAAAGCGAAAAAACGATTTGGAAACTCGGAGGCTCAGTAGAGCAAGAGGGCAAGATATTCTCGTAAGAAAAAAGAAAAGGGCAAAGTCGACGCTCTTCCTTCTCTTTTAGCGGAAAGGTGAAGTAAGGTCGCCACTAATTGCGCGCGCCAGTTTTCCCCCGGTCGCGAGAGCGAGCGAGTCTCGTTAATATTCGCTTGGTGACTTGGATCTCGCTCGCGCGATAAATTCGATTGCGCGCGGCCGATTCGCGTACACGCGCCGTGATTAATACCACTCCGCGCGGGATTCATTCAATATCCTTGAAAATCGTTGTTTGAAGCCCGCGCCGGCGGCCGCAAATGGCGGTACAAAAAGAAATAACGTGGCCGCAGGAGCGCGACGGGAGCTTACCTCCTCTCTCGCTTTCTCGCGGCGAAGATTTGCCCGGTGTTCTGGCTTGATCAAATTCGCTCAGCAAATTGCAGTATGAGCAATGCCACTTCGCGGAATCGATTTTATCGGCGAAAGAGGCATTCGCACAAGCCTGCGAGGAATTATACTCGCGCGGCTCACTGGCTTCAGCTTCATAATATCGACTTAGTTGCAGAGCAGTCGCGTCAAACATTTCGTTTCAAAGAGGGTCTTTGACAGATGCGCATACGTCTTTCATTTGGTTCACAGTAATCAGTGCGTACGTTTATTACGCGAAGTGAAAAGATATGCGATAAGTATTATATTTTCTTTTTTAAATTTTAAACGAAAAATTATAATGAAAAACGATTTATCTGGAGAGAAAAAATGCATATTCAGACCCACGAATCCGTAATAAACAATCATCCTCCCCTTCCGAGTCTTCCGGTGCTAAAAATAAAGAAAATAAAGGCATGTATAAATGAGTCCCTCGACGACGATAAGACAGTAAAAATTGAGAATGGGCTTCTATGTATGCGCGACGCTAATCGATAATACGTGTCTCTCCCTCTGTCTCTTTCCATGGGACGATGACTTATTCAACAAGCGTATAGGTAAAACTAGACGACGAAGAGTAGGCCAATTAGCGAATCAATGAGCTTGCTCTTACTGAATTATTCTCGCGAGAGTACCGCTGGAAAATCGTCTGCACGCTAGTGTGTAAGAAAGAGAGAGAGAGAGAGAGAGAGAGAGAGAGAGAGATGGAACAGGTGCTCTCTATTCAGAAACAGTTAAGAGGTAGATAATGACTAGCTTACATATATATAGCTAATGGAATTTTTATTGCCAAGAGCGCGAGGAATTATATTTATATTGTACCGTGGTTTCCTTTTGCTTTCGGAAAATTGGTTGCGATCGAACAACGACAGTGAATTTAGGTTGTTCTGAAAAAAAACATAAGTCTTCGAGCTGTTTACGAAATTTAAAGCAATGGTATTTCCATATGGAAGCTAATCTATTATGACGAAATTATTTATATACAGGCCTACCGATAGGTAAAATTTTTTTATGGCAAAAATAATATAAGAAAATTGTCAATTCGAAACGGCCGAAAAGTTTCCTTCTTAACGTCGAGATTACCGTTTCTTCTGATTCTTGATGATAAGTCGAAACGTGTAGCCCGCCGTTCTTCGAGTGCAAACTTCGGTGTGCGATCGATGATGAAGACGGAGAGGCGGGTGGCAAAGGTAAAACTGTCGATTGAAAGAGTAAAAAAAGACCCCCCTCCGTTGCAGTCCCTCTTAAGGATGAGTCACAAGTGGTCCAATTTAATTGTTGAAACTTGATTTGAAAAGAATTAAACGTATATTTTCGTTTTCAAATTTAATGATATAAAATAGATGAGAAAAGCGTCCAAAGGTGACGAAAAACTATCGAGCATGCAAAAACTAACCTGCTTATGATGTAATGCTCGGTTTACTTATAGTATTTCTGTCACGAACTCGCTTATTTGAGGCTGGATTGCTTGGTCTAATAGAGATATTTAAAGGAATGTGATATAAAATACGCCTTAGGAAAGTTCGTTGTATTCCAACAATGTGCAATCTACATAAAATGTCGCAGTCATTCGTACTTTTTTAAAATATGGCTCAAAGGTATGACCTTCGTTACTGCTAAAAACTAAATATTAAGGAAGAATAACGGAATTTACATAGTGTGTTGATGGAGTTACATTATTTTACACGATGCGTGATTTTGTTCCCGTACCATTCGTTTGATAATCAATTTTTATCAAACATTGAATTTATTCATGCGAAAGAAATATCGTCAGAATAATGAAAAATTGCAATGTACAATAAAAATTCAAAATTGATCGGGATGATGGTAAAAAGTATGGATTACGTTGCGCTATGACTGTCTGTTAAAAATAATACTCGTTATGGAATTTTATTTAGTTGAAAGAAATTATTTGACAAAATTACATTTTTAATCAAATTATCCGATTGGAAATTTTGAACGGGTTTGTGTATTAAATAACTAACTGCACTTTCTCATATCGTTAATTATGTATATAAATAACAATGGCCATATTTCTACTGAATTTTTTACAGTTTATTTCTGATAATAATTCAATATTATCTTCAACGTTAATTACACAATTGGAAATAAATATTAAGACTTTAATTGAAAAATTATATTTCTTGCAAATTGAATATTTTATCATCAATAGCAATACGTTAGACGAATGTTTTAATGCAAAATGGATATATTGACGTTTTAAAAATGCAGAAGCTAACATATCTCGTATCTTTTGATAATTGGATTTCTGCTCTTTTTTTTGAAAGAACAGCATAACTTTTCACATTATTTCAACTAATGCATGAAAAATTCAAAATATGAGTTTTATAAAGCAGTCATTTAGAAATGTTCCTAAATTGAAATATATGATTGATGGATTTTTGTATATTTCTCATGCATATTTACTGAAATTAGTAAAAATTTTTATGTGAACAGTAAATGAGTACAAAATAAAAAAAAATGATAAAATGTTTAGAATACACCTACTATAAAAGCGTAAACCAACACATCATTTCCATGCAATTAGTCTTGAAACTGTCAACGCAGTTTTAACGATCTCGTTTCTCACTTTGGCACACCCAACTCGAAAACAAGTAGATGAAAAAAAATTCGATAGTCTCCCTCTTGTAAACGCTTAAAAATAAGACTTCGTTAGCCTTTCACTGAAGGCCATGTTTTCCTGTGGTGGAAAGATGAGCGAGACAGAGAGAGAGAGAGAGTGAGAGAGAGAGTGAGAGAGAGAGAGAGAGAGAGAGAGAGAGAGAGAGAGAGGGTGAAAAAATGCATAATTAAAGTGTAATTTTGAGGTTAAAGGGTTGATGCGCGAGCGGAGGCGTGTAGCCACCGTCGAGGTGGCTAACGAAGAACACATAAGAAAAAAAAAGAAGGAAAGAGCTCAGCAAGTATCTTGCCGCTCAGCGTTTTATTCTTGGAGAAAGAGAGAGAAAAAAAGAGGAGTGTAGGTCAACGGTGCACCAAGTCGAGTCGCGTTAATTACCCCTGGCAAAGTCGTTGAACTCGTTATCATCGTGGATAGACGTTTTATGGATAGGAACTGACGTATGCCCCCTCGCCTGCTCCACACGTCGATAGAAATAAGCTTTTCTTCGAATTAGTTCTTCACTCGGCATAAAGCTTTTTCTATTTGTAAGCTCGAATGCGCACTAAACTTCCGCGCGCGTTGGACATTTTTTAATATTATTTTTTCGCCTCGTTGCGCCACCTCCCAATAAAGTTCAATTAAGTACCAACGGCGCTCTCCCATCGTGACGAGAAATTTTCCCGCGGCAAAGTCTGCGACGCGCCGTAGACAAAGTTAACCAGCGATAATTATCGAACGCATCGACATTAAAAGTGAGCTCTGCGCAAAGTGAAAGGGGTGGAATTTCACACGAGCCAAAGAATGTTGCACTTTTTTATCACTCTCTTTCTCTCTCTCTCTCTCTCTTTCTCTCTTTCTCTCTCTCTCTCGCACGCGCATTTGCTCTTGTCTGTTTAGCGCCTTTGTGCAAGTTGTTGCATCCGTGCGGAAATAACTTTGTTTGCAAGGAAGTTCTCGAGGCCGAAAAAGACATCCCGCCGGTTGTGCTGTTTGGATTTGACAAACGAAAAAGAAGGTAATAAAACGTGATAAATGCTTGTTGCGCTTGGTGTTTCACGGTGAATTCTCGTGTGTAGTGAATTATTTCTTTCTCGTAGCGAGATTACCCAATTGTCTTTTCTTCTTGCCAGAAGAGCTTTGTAACATTTAACATTTTTTATTGCACAATTCTGAAGTTGTTCCAGTTTTCGAGGCTGCTTATTACAAGTATGGCATTATTTGAAAATGTTCGGACATATAAAGTAGTTTTAAGAATTTTACTATAAAACCTGTTTTTTTATTGGACTTAAATGTTGTGAAATTCTGTAGGCAAAAAGTGAAAGTTCCTAAAAGTTATTGCTATTTATTATTTTTTTCAATTTTTATATAAACTTTCCATTTTTTGCAAGGCCGGTTTTTTTCGAACGGTTCAAGCTATTACACTCAATTTTGTAATTAAGCATCTACACATTTGACTTTACATGCGTCAAAAATCGAAGGCGATTAGTCGTTATTTTCAAAAGGTATCGCACTTTTTTATGGCACAAATTTTTCTATTCTGTTATTTTTGCCAACTTTAAAAAGGTGGAGGCTCTGTATTCGACTTGAATTTGTTCGTATATTCATAACTTGGCGAGCAATTGCAAAACATTCTTAATTTGGTTTAAAAAAAATAGTTTTGTTGGCAATATTAATTGCGCCTTCTGTTTAAACTTCAATTATAAAACGAAATGAGTTTAGTGTATCGTTATGTTTGTGTTTTTTTATTGAAACAATAATGGAAACAATTATTAACCTTCCGTAATTCGCTCATTTGTATAATGAAACTGCAAGCTATAAAGAATTGTTACGGAGTGAAAACGAAACGGCAATATGAGGATGATAAAAGTTTAACACACTTGTGATAATTATGGATACTTTCAGTGGTAGTCTGCCCAGCAAGGATGACTAAACGTCGCGTGTCGCGTGGCTTAATTTTCAAAAATACATAAAAATCCGCGTTTTGTTCGTCGGCAATGCAGGGAAAAAATATGCATTCGAAACAAGCCGAAGAAAGAAAAAATAGATGAATCCCTCCGCGCGCAGACAAAAAGAGAAAAGAGTCAGCGGCGCACGTATAACGCGGAGGGCATCCCACACGTCCGACTGGCTTTAATCTCAGCGGCGGGGGCGGCGGCGCTCTCATGGGGAAATTTCGGCTCTAATTTAGCCCGCCCCGTTATACGCCTGCTACTGCTGCATTTTTTATGCGGCGCTGGCGAGATTCAATATTAAAGCGGGTCGCCTCGGCCGTGCGGATCATCGGCGAGAGAAAGAGCAAAGCCCGTAAATTAAATTGGGAGTCGCGCGCAGATCGCGCCGTTACCGGATTTTGTGGGCGAGTTCGTGGGATGGCCCTTTGCCGTTGTAAGGGAATCGTCGAAAAGAATAGAAAAATAAAAAAAAAAAAAAAAACAAGTGCAGCGCGCGCGCGACAGGCTCCGATTAAACGACACTCGGAAGCGATAATGTCGATCGAAGCTCCATAGCCAGCAAGACTTGTTTTGTACATTATTGAAAGAGTTAATTCAGAGCCCTTAGCGCGCGCGTGCGCGAAATAGAGATAGAGAGAGAGAGAGAGAGAGAGAGAGAGCAGAGCTTTAGCCAATCCACGGCGCAACTGTTTTAGTTAAAGGCTTTTGATCTGAGCGCTTATCTCGTCAATACCGTTGGAGCACTCAACCAACCTGGCGCCCCGGCTCTCTGTACATTAGCGCGTGTAAATAGTTCAGTCGATTCGGGCGGATATTTCGAGACACGGCCGATGGGATGCCTTGATAAAAACCGATTTTTTCGTCGCACGGATAGGCGCTATGGCGCCGCGAGCTTGCGCGGGTGTAACTTTTATACGCTCCCTGCCGGACACCGCGTCATCCATTCAAATATACACGCATGTACATCGTTCGCGCGTGAGCTGTCGCGTTGCTGCCGTCATCTCGGATCTTTGTCATCGCTCGAAGCGCGCGCGCATTAAGCAGCTTCTAACAAGCGTCGAAAGCGCGCGCTCGGCATCTCGTTAGCCGATCAAGCGTTTAAACGGGACAGCTGACGAAGAGAAAATAAAGACAGGGGGAGCGAACGGCTCATCGTTTTGGCTTTATTATCCCAAGTGAAACTCGAACCTTTTGGTCCCCGTTAATGCAAGGCCAATAAAAGAGGGGGAGGGGCGGGCCTTTTCTTCGCGATCGGATTTCAAATCGCTGGTCATGCAGCCGCCAACGGGAGACTTTTTTCGGGAGAAGCGGACAGTTGCTGTCGATCGTTGCTCCGATTGCGCGAGATACTTTGTTTTATCCGCAGCTTCACGCATTTTCGCGACGGTTTTGCGATCGATTCTTTTTTTTTCAGTTTGACGTTGGAAATTAGCCGACCTACTTCTGACTCGGACTCTGGAAACATTCGCGTTGCTACGGGAGGGTCGTCTCTATCGTCGCGAATGTAAAAACATATCGTGACATCTGCTCTTGCAAGCGTTGTCAACGTGCCGAACAGCTCACTGGACGTTCGCTAATTACGCATCGATCGCGAGCTTCCTCTGCGCGATGGCCTGGTGTACGACGGACAAGTGTTACTTTGGTTATGGATATTCGATATACGCAGCAATTGATGCGCATAAAAGATACCACTTATCTTACCGACACTTATGTTGCGCAATCGTGTCTCATACGTCGAGCCGGGCGTTCTATAAATAAAACTGTTTAGCGGGTATTATTAAGTTTTAATTGTTACGTACAATCTGACCGCAATCGCGCGAAAGATCAAACCCATAGTCAATTCATAGCTCGCGCGAGATTTGCCGTGGATACGTGTCTGGAAAGTAACGGAGCTGAGTAATCATATCGATTCGGAAAGGAAAACAAATGTCTGCTCGATGAGCAGCCATTTCAGGGGCCAAGACAGCCGGAGTAAATATATATTCCGGACCGTTACCGCGGAAAGCGAGAGCGTAGGGGGAGATGGAAAAAGAGTGGTAAAGGTAAAACAGAGAGAGAGGGGGGGCAGGCGAGAATAAGCAAACGAAAAGGAGAGGAGCAAACACACTGGAAGCGACGTTAAAAAGAGAGCAACGGCAGCAGCATCAACGGCGGCGCCTGCTTCCTTCCTTCCAAGATGTATATGCTACGGCGTGTACGCTTGTACAAGTGGACTTCTGCTGCTGCCACCGCCTCTTGCTGCCTGCTGCTACCGCTGCTCTGCGTCAAAATATGAAATAAATAATCGCGTCGTGGAAAATTTTCCGCGAGCCGCCGGCGGTAACCATACGAGTTCTATGATTAATGGCTGTGAAAAATACATAGAGAGGGCTTATGTACGCGGGCTTGGAAATAGAAATTTACTTTCGGTTTTAATGTTTCCACAGGCGTTCGATTTATGCGACTCGTGCAGCTTTTTCTCTGCGATTAACCAAGTGACTTATTCGTCAAGTTAATTCGCGTTGATTTGTTTGCGGTCTAGATTAGATGGTTTTTGGTGATCGATAATGGTCGATAACATCACGAACCGGTATATGGGTAATTCTAGGCTATTTCGATTGACTTGTAACCCTTAGGTTACGGATTTTTTTTTAATTTGGCACAATTGTTGTACACATAAAACTGAGATTTTTCCCAAATTTTGGAGACGATACATTAATTATATCAAAAGTTATTAACAATTAAAGAAAAATGATAAAAAATTTTCAAACAGCTATATTTTAAAAACTAATAAAGATATCGAAGTCGGATTTTTTTCAAAATACTTATAATGCCTTAAAATTTCGAAATAATTACAACAATAAACAATAAAAATTTTTTTTCGAAAGTTATTAATTTTTTGTTTAAACAATTGCTAATATCTCAAAAAGTATATTTTTTTTTTGAAAAATTCTTGCTCCTACGTATTCCTGAGGATTTTTGCTATCGAAATCAATCATAAAATTCAAGGGCCCGACATATCGGAAAGCTTAGCCCTAATCAAAAGAAGACGCCTCGGCGTAAGGCTGCGGTAGCGCTCCAGCGGACTCACGGTCGAAAGGTACTTTAGCTTTAATCTAAAAAACTAATAAAGATACCGAATCGGAGTTTTTCCAAATTACTTATAATACCTTGAACTTTCGAAATAATTACAACAATAAACAATAAAAATTTTTTTTCGAAAGTTATTAACTTTTTGTTTAAACAATTGCTAATATCTCAAATAGTATATTTTTTTTTTGAAAAATTCTTGCTCCTACGTATTCCTGAGGATTTTTGCTATCGAAATCAATCATAAAATTCAAGGGCCCGACATATCGGAAAGCGTAGCCCTAATCAAAAGAAGATGTCTCAGTGTACGTCGCAACGACAGCAGGACGTCTTCGTGGTCTTACGCTGAGGCGTCTTCTTTTGATTAGGGCTACGCTTTCCGATATGTCGGGCCCTTGAATTTTATGATTGATTTCGATAGCAAAAATCCTCAGGAATACGTAGGAGCAAGAATTTTTCAAAAAAAAAATATACTTTTTGAGATATTAGCAATTGTTTAAACAAAAAGTTAATAACTTTCGAAAAAAAATTTTTATTGTTTATTGTTGTAATTATTTCGAAAGTTCAAGGTATTATAAGTAATTTGGAAAAACTCCGATTCGGTATCTTTATTAGTTTTTTAGATTAAAGCTAAAGTACCTTTCGACCGTGAGTCCGCTGGAGCGCTACCGCAGCCTTACGCCGAGGCGTCTTCTTTTGATTAGGGCTAAGCTTTCCGATATGTCGGGCCCTTGAATTTTATGATTGATTTCGATAGCAAAAATCCTCAGGAATACGTAGGAGCAAGAATTTTTCAAAAAAAAAATATACTTTTTGAGATATTAGCAATTGTTTAAACAAAAAGTTAATAACTTTCGAAAAAAAATTTTTATTGTTTATTGTTGTAATTATTTCGAAATTTTAAGGCATTATAAGTATTTTGAAAAAAATCCGACTTCGATATCTTTATTAGTTTTTAAAATATAGCTGTTTGAAAATTTTTTATCATTTTTCTTTAATTGTTAATAACTTTTGATATAATTAATGTATCGTCTCCAAAATTTGGGAAAAATCTCAGTTTTATGTGTACAATAATTGTGCCAAATTAAAAAAAAAATCCGTAATCTAAGGGTTACAAGTCAATCGAAATAGCCTAGAATTACCCATATGTATATGTATTATTTATGAATATCAAGTTAATAACTATACGTGTAATAATTTATGCAACGTCCATTCTGCAAAAGCATTCCTAAAATGATGTCTTCTCGTATTCCTGATAACGAAAGAAAGTAACCCCTAATTCCAACCAAAGCATAATAAAGTAATCGCAATAAAAATGATTGATAACTCAAAGCTTTGATTTGAATTTTGCGTAATATTACGTAGATTAGCTCCCATATGCGGCTCTCTTAAAGCGAAGCGAATGAAGGGGGAAAATACAAAAAAATTCAAGTGAGAGTAATCCGGGGATATGGCGTCACATTACAGCTGAATTATGCAAAAACATCGATTCCACGGTTATAAAACACGACAGAAGACACGCAAGCTGTGTCTTCCCCTACTCCAATCACATATCACGACACATATACGTGTGTAAGGGAAGAATCACGCACTGCTACTCGAGAGACTCTGTGGGGTCGAGATTTATTTTAGTGGGTTTAGGTTGCATGCGACAAGGCATGCGCAAGCTGGCCTTTCAGGATTTATTAGCTTATTATGAATTATTGTGCATTACTATTTTGGACGAGACAACAACTCATCTTTCGCAATCATGCTGGTTTTCGTTTTCTTTTTCGCTTGCCAGGCGAATGTTTGTTTGCGATGTCGGGATCGATCGGTATATGGATTATAACTGCTACAGCAACGAAATTTTCTGCTCGATCTCTCCCTACGTACAGGGCGCACATGGCAAAATTGTGCAAGTAGTGAAATAAAGCCAACATAAACAAAACCAGGGGCGTAGGAAAAAGCCATCGATATAAATTCGGCGCTCTCGGAGAGAGAAAATGAAAATCTCGGAGTGAATTTCCCTAGGCCTCGCGTGGGATTAATTCCAATGAATCGACGAGTAGTCTTCCACGTGAAACATTCACACGCACAGTCGAGCGGAGAGAGACAAAAAAAAAACAATCTCTCGCCGAAGCTCGTGAAAAATGTAACGTTACCACGAGAGGGGACGTGCAAGTTTATTTACATTATTAAATGCATTGATGAGGGCAAATCTCGTGCAGCACGTGCGATTACATTATACACGACGCAAAGGGGAAAAGAGAGACGCTAATTTGTATATACATGTTTCATTGTTTTTGCGATAATTTACGGCTTCTCTTTTACTATTTTTGGCTCCACTCGATTCTGACGAGTTGAAGTCAGACAAGTGTTATGTAAATTGATTTTTTGACGAGTTCTACTGTCAATTCATCACGATGAATTAGCAATCTGTGCGGGTGAATATTGTACTGATCTCTATTTTGTTTGAATGTTCCAGGTGAGCCATCAATAATCTCCTCTTACTTTGTAAGTATTTAACGACCAGTTATTGCTACGAGAATACATCTTAATATTTAAACTGCGTATCTCGTATTAATACGGAATCCAGCAACATCAACTCCGCTAATCTATGTACATATAAAACTCGTCGAGAGTAGGAAAAAAAGAAAGAACGGAGGACATAAAAGACGTAGATGTTTCGTTGCTCTTCCATTCGAGGGTACGTAGTGAGGAAGCGAACGCTTAAATAAATTAGGGACAGACTCTTCGAGAAGTAAAGTGCGGAGGTAAAAAAAAAGAGAAACGAGATTGAAGGGCACAAAAGAAGACGTTTTGTTTACGTCTTGCAAAGTAGCGACGGCAATAAAAGAAGATTAGAGCGTAGACAGCATTATTTGTGATTGAAATAAACGCATTTAAGTCTCTTGTCAAATTTATCATAACAAATTGAGAAAACAAGTGGCATTCGAATTATATATATAGATAGATGTAAATACAGGAGAAATCCAGGCAAAGCGAAATAGTCGAAAACCATACAACTACCCTTCAAGGATGTAGTTCCGGCTATTCGCACAAAAATTCAGTCGGTATTACAGGTCGAAAGAGGAGCGTCACCATTTAATTACAATTTTTGACACTCTGTGCGCAAAGTGCGTCTTTCCCGCACGCTCGGCAGAAAACGTGCGTTGAAAATCGCACTTTCCACACGTCGTATCAAAAAATACGGTACGGCACATGTTCGGGAAAGAGTTTCTCGTCTCGTGTACCTTTTCACCCTCGCTTCGCTCGGGTGTAAACACTACCCGAAATATCGTAATGTATCGTAATGTATTGTTTTGCAGTTTTAACAATTTTTTTTACGCCAAATTTTAACAGAACACCTGACACTATGTGCAAGTGTATGCACTGGTACACTGTAAAAGTAAATATCTATAAAATTTAATTATACCGTTTTTCAGTACGTCTTTCAAACTTTCTAAAACCCTTATTAGATTTTCATTTCTATCTCTACCCACAAAATATCAAAAATTTGAAAATATCACTTTTGGAAAAAGCAGAATAGGGCAAAGCGGACAAAGCCCTTTTTATGAATATCGTTTCAATCTCGTTTTAAATTAATTAAATACATAAATTAATATAAATTGGCTGTAGTTTTGAGCTTGTTTTTGAATAATTGGTAGGGAATAATCATATCACTAAGCTACGAGAAACATCCGCACGTTGACGTCAGTGTACATGAACAAAGAGAGTGATAGCTCCACAGCAGTTTCAATTTTTTTTATACATTCAGAAATGTATAAAAAAAACGATAATTTATACATTCAGAAATCTAGTGCCGGAATTTCTTGGGTCCCTGAGAACAATTTTTCCAGCGGCAACGCTGGATGCGACTGATGACATTTAACATTTTGTGGTCAACATATATGTGTGTATGTGTGTACGCGTGCGCGTGCGTGTGTGTGAAATATCTTAATAAAAATACATTCTAAGAATTTCTATTATCATATATAAGCTATTTTGAAATATTCAAAATTTTGTATGAACAACTGTTAGTTCCATTTCTATGTAAAATATAGCAACATCACTTCAATTTTGCATTTGGCAAATTGCCAACCTTTGTATCTAAGTATACGCGAGGCGAGCGCGAGGTCTCTCCGCCTGTCAATCATAATCTCGTTTGTATACAAAACAGTAGTTGTTAAAAGCTATTATTTTCATAATAAATGTCAAAAGAATAAAATGTACCATTATAAAGGTCGATTTAAAAAAAAAATTAATAGAAAGTTATTGAAGCAATGATAAATCGATCGGAAAATTCTCGAAGTGGTTTGATGAGAAAACGTTTAAAACGAGAAGAAGAAGAAGAAGAAGAAGAAGAAGAAGAAGCCAAAGCAAAATTATCTTGCGTTTAAGGCAATACGATTATTAATAATGATTTCAAGACCAAGAAGATGTATTGTGAATTTTGCGAAGAGGTATTGCACGTGCAGTATATTGAGAAAGAAACTGTCAATGGACTTGTTTCAATTTTTCGCATACGATGTCAACGATACTTACTTGTAAATTTTATTAAGTTTGATAGAGAATAAAAATCCCTCGTATAGAAAAGAAGTTTTTTCTATAAATAATAAAGCAACACGAGGTAAAAATATTTTTACTGTAATTGTTGTCATAATGCACGAATAAGAACATTTTAAATTCATATATTATTTCAGGAGTGATACATACTGGTACTGGTGAGGCTCATCGCAATGAATTATTTATTGTAATGGACCTCTCTAAAATTAAAAAAAGAACAGATTTGAAAAATAACACGAACAAATTATTGGACCAGTTATTGAATTTATAACAAAGGGAGCTCGCTCCGAAGCCACTGCTACGGAATACATTTTGAATTTATAGAGTGTAACAGAAATTAAGCAGTTGTGCGTGTGATTGAATCAAATAAATTTTTTTAATGATAATCAATTTGTACGTGCTACTTAGTAATTCTGATCAATTATTTATTTTTGATGTTTAATATTATGATGATTGTCGATGTATTACTGTAAATATTGCAAGCCAATTGTAATCAATTTTTAACTTTAATTTTTAGTATCATTCTGTTTACTCTTTGTTATGATTTTAACTTATTATTAAATCACTTTACTGGAATACTGTAACGAAAACAATAAGAAATGTATTTTAAAGATTTTCATCGCTTGAATGGGTAATTCAAATGAAAATTAAATACATTCGCTAGCGCGAGCTTGCTCCTCTTGATCGTCGCAGGATTGCGCAAAATTCAATTATCCTCGCGAATTCGCAATTCGTGGAGATGTAAGTTCGGGCGCGTGTACTTGCACACGATTCACTGAACTGTTTTATGAAAATAAGACGAGTAGATAGATGAAGTTCAGTGCCTTTCTGCTTGATCGTATTTGAAGGATATAAATAAGGGCATTGACATTTATCGACAGGTCGATCAAAGAAAAAGACGATGAGAGACATATAATTATTTCCGCCACGTAGGAGTCTCTTGCGCGTTAGTACGATCAGAATTTCTATCCGTCCGTTTGGCCGATACCGTATTTGAGGCACGAACGCTAAGAACGGACACCGATATAAATATATAGTAGACGTATGTCTGTGTGAAATGTGTGTGTATATATATGTGATGTGTATGTATGTATGTACATGGTAGTTGTATATGTACAGTACGTATAACATATATGGATTTCACCGCATTGATGCTGCTATCGGAGCAACGACGACAACGAAGTTAGTGAGTTATTAGAAAATCGAATTTTCGTTTCGTCCGTCTTTTTCGCTTGATAATCTGCCGACTGTGTATGTCTGTCGGAAAAAGAATTCAATCCAAATATACCGATCGGCTTCGTTATCGTGTGAATTGCGTCTCGGTAGATGAAATTTTAATTTAATATTTCCTAATTTTCGAATTAATGTGCATCTGAGGAAATTGGAACAATTACAACGACAATTAGAGCAGGATCAAATTTTTAATATCGGCTAGAAGTATTATAAGGTAGACGTTTGCGCAAGAGAGAGTGTAACCGCAGCTAATAAACGGAGAAGCTTTTCTCCGCAGCATCGCGCCGTTCCTATAAAGAGTTGAGGGAGAAGTGTCTTAATTGAATCACTTTTGAAGCCGTAAAAAAAAAGTAGTTTTCACAAGGAAGAATCTGTAAATCTCTATTTCATCAGAATTGAATTTTAAAAATTCAATGGCCGAGGAAAACTTTAGTTTGTCCATTTTTTTTTATAAATTATATATGGTTACGTTAAATTGGACATTTGTACTCTAGTAAAAATTATATTTTAGGTTTTAAATTAAAGCACAATTTTATGGTAGTTTTCAACATTCTTTCCACGAAGAAGAAAAATATAAAGAACGAATTATTTTAACAAGCGAGGACGTAATTAAATTCCGCAATTGTGCAGTTAACTTGACTACAATAACTAAGACAGTATAAAGATTTTTTCTTTTTCTTCTCACTCTGTTCTCAATTTATTACGTTATTTGCTCTCTTCGCTCTAATTTTCTTGCTCTCCGTTGGCGCTTACTTTTTTTTTCTACTCTCTTCTCCTCTAACTGTTATTCTTCGTTTCGCAGGTTGTTTTCGCGCATTCTAACATGTGAATGAGTTTATTCAACCGTACGCAATTCCAGTGTACGAATATTTTTCAGTTTTAAAGCTAGAAAAACGTTTGCTCATTTGCATTGGGAAAGACAAAAGGAACCTTCTTTATTTGCGGTAGACTAGAGTTTCCTTCTTCGTCGAGCTTTTATTGATTTTAATTCTGTGTCTACATGTTGTGATAAATATTTAAAATTTTAAAGTGGATTTTTAGAGAAATTGTCAAGTTGTCTGTTCAACGCATCTTTCAACATAGACTTTCAGCTTCTCTGTCTGAGATTCCTATATGTCAATCACTTATTCTAACGAAACATTTAAAATTCATCTAATCAAATTAGTATGACTTTGACATAAATTATGAGCATATAAGTTTTACTTATTTTCGCAAGTGTTCCATTTGGACTCTATTGTGGCTAAAGCAGTTGCCAAGCGACACCGCTGTTGATGACATTGCCATTTCCTGATCTATTTCAGCTTGAAATTGATGTCTAATAAATAATTGTTCGACACTTTTAAAGAGCTTTTTCTATCGAAAGGGATGCGTCATTGTTAATTGTAGATGCTTCAAAAACAGCTTAATGTTTTATGAGTTTGAAAAAATAAAATATCAACAACGTTCCGAATTTTATTTGTGTTTCTGTTTTTTTATTTTTTTATGTACTTAATTTTTCTTTTTTAATTTTATTTTACAAAGAATGAATGTGCAAAGTTTGAGATTCTCAAGTCTAAAAATAAAAAAAAAAGTTTTCTCTAGAAACCCACTTTGTAATGGATCAATACGTCTATTTGGAATTTTAATTAATGCCCATAAATAATTAAACTTTATCGAAGTTAAATTTCAGTTTAGAAGATTTCCATTCTTAAAATTATCGGCAAACTGTCCATTACTGCACAGTTAAGGAAACAATATTTTCGAAGCAAACGATGATTCTTTTCGAAAAGTTATCTCAGCATGATTTCGATTTTGCTGCAAGAAAAATAATTGGATTAACTTTTTAGTTAAGTGGATTACTCGGGACAAACTGGATTTCTTTAAACTGGTAATCCAAATGTCCCGAGTTATTTTACGTAAAACTTCGCAACAAAGTTAGTTTCCACTAGAAACGAAAGGAGAAAGCTCTACTCGATAATAATAGGCATCAATAATCTAAGCGAATACAGACCTGACCTCTTGCCATCATATACTACTTGTGTCTCAACGATCGTCGTTACTCTATGACCGGGTACGTTATGCTAAACAGTGGAATCTACGTCTATTGTACATAGTCGTGAGATTTCTGTGTCGTATTTCAAATTATCTGCTGCTACGGGAGGACATTAAATTCCACTTTGCTAGTGAAGAGGTGTGTGGGTGTACACTGCGGCCGCGGTTTCTTATTTCTCTTTCGCGAGCGCAGATAGTGTGGGTGCTATTGTGGTGAAATTTTACGATCATCAGCGGAAAGACGGCGCGCTTTAGTTTTTGGTCTCGTTGGCGACGTTGCTTTCGAACATTGAAATGCAATCTCCGCGTACGACGTGGTAAGCGCTGAAAATTGGGGCGCCCTGAAATTGCAGTGGTCAGCCAATTATACAAGAGACGCTGGTAAAAATATTGCTTCCGCTGAATAAATAAATAATGCTCGAAGCGCATTAACACGCGATCGAGATAAAGTTTGTAAGACGTAATTTGCCTTCGGCGTCGAGGCACCAGGAATAAAATACGAACTCTGGTGATCTGTGCTGAACATTAATGACGACAGTCGAGTGTGACCCATGGCGAATCCATTAATACTCGACAATCAATGCTGCCGACACTTCTCCTCGTCGCGCATGCGGCACAATTATTTTCAACGAATCTCAGGCATAGTGCCGCCCATTCCGTGCTCGCCTGCGCTCCGATAAATCAACCACGCATCGAACTCATCCGTGTACACGCGTGTGTCTAACAGCGGGATAATTCTGATAAAACGCGAGTAATAAATCGATGTGGATACTAAGGAGAGATTAGAGGCCCAGAGATTCGGATACCTGTCACTCGACGATCGATTTTACTTTTGGGACGTTTCCAATTGTGCCCTGTCACTTTTCGCTCTCTTGTATCCACGTTTTTATTGCAAATTTTAGCTTCATCAAGGCTATATTGTAAATAAAGTGTGATTGAGTGCATCGACCTAGAATTTACGGAATTCATTTTTGAAACACAAACAATATCTCTAAGTTGATAAGGCTGAGCAATTAAAAATGACAGTCAGATAACGAATTTGAATATTCATCATTGAAAAAATGTTTTGATTTTTAATTGAGGCTAAACCATAGGGCAAAGCTTATCCATGTATGTATGAATGATCCCCAATATTACGAGTCCGTATCCGCGACAGTTGTATCAAGAAGACTTTGAGGTCGTTTCCTCAATCACCTTAAACGTCGGCATTTTTATCTCGAAAAGCGCAACATAATGTGTGCAAGCGAGCGCAGTCAGCTACCATAATGACAGCGAAAAAGCGGAGCTTTCAAGACGTTAATTACAATAAACTTTTACGGCCAGCCGTAAAGCAAACATTAAGGGCTGAGAGAGCGCGCGACAGTTTAAAAGCACCCGGCTAATATTAACTATCGGTGCGCGCGCGAGAAAAAGAGGGAGAGAGAGAGAGAGGAATAGACTGGCTGTATATATTTTTTTCCCTTCCTTTTGGACATTGATTATATTCACAGTGAGTATAAAGACGTTTTATCTCCCACGAGAGCGAGCGAGCGAGCGAAGATTTCAAAAAGCCAGGCGTGAATTTTAGAGACCTTCCCGCGCGCCTATATACTTTTGGTTTTCATTTGAAAATGTAAAGGCGCAGCATAAATTCGACGGTGCTTCACTGCTTTACGGTTCTCTTTATATCCGCCACTTTAACAACGCGATAGAAAGAAAAATTAAATGCAACGATATCTCGATGTGTTATTTTTTTTTTTTTTTGCAAGATCTAATGAGACTCGTGTGCGCAATTTTCACATGGAATTTCCGTGAAACAAAGAGCCGGAAATGCGGGGGTTTAGCGCGCATCGCCAACGCAGCTATGAGAATCCAGCACGCGACGTTCGAGACGCGCGCGATTAATCGACGCCAAAATTCTTGGCGCTTTGCAGTACCATTACTTTAAACGCGTTGCTGTGCACTTAAAAACGACGCACTTCTGTTGCGGTATACCGATTTGTTGGTAATTTTGTAAAAAATGCCTTTATTTGTGCGTTTGTTCGTTGCTCGATTTCATTCGAGTTTTGAGTGTGAATGGAGTGGAGTCGTGAATTATCGGTAACAGTAGGACGCATATTCAAACATTCAAACGTTAAACGGCAAGGCGATATTTGATAATATTTTCATAAACACACAAATGCATGTTAGTTAGACTCTGTTTATACAAAAGTATACTCGTTTGTTTTTCAGACAAAGCAAACTTTAAGAATACCTCTGGATATGAAATATTAAATTACACCGGAATTTTTTTCAACGTATGCATATTTCAAAGTTCTTGAGCCCAGACGCATTTTGCAGACATAACGTCACTCTCGTTTTCTTTCGAACTTGAAACAAAGAATGAAAAGCAAAAAACAGAAAATATCAGCGTCTGTTTTCATTTCTCAGTTCCTCGTGTCCATTCCGAATTTTAACGAGCACGGGCGCGATGTTTCGGCATGTGACGTTCGAGCGAGGCAGGAAGCAGATAAAAAAAAAGAAAATAAACGAGTTACCTCGACGACGATACCTGTCTCGTGTCGAGCTATATGGCTCCCAGCTTGTTTTAACCCTCCTATTTTCGTTTCCATCATTGACACTTGACAGCAAAATAATTGACGCTATTATTTTTTCTCTTTTAAGGATCCATTTGTGCTTTTGTCGGAATGTCCTGCACACGATGACGCGAATCAACTCGTGAACTCGTCAAATTACAGTCACATCGCTCAATAAAGAAAGATCGAAATTCTATTTCGCGAGGCGCACGCAACGTCTCATGCGCAACCGAAGCGCGACGAGAATAACGAAAATCCCACGCACAAAGTGGAATAAATCATCGAGGATAAGGTGTCGCCGGAAGAGAAGTTGGCGTGCTGGCAGATAAGGCGGCGTGGGCGGACAGGTTTTCACGCGAGAAGAGCATCGCGGATGGGGAGATAATTCAATTATGAGCGAGTATACGTAATGTCGGTGGAAACAAGGGCAGCGACTAATTAGGGACTCTACTGCAGCGGCGCCACGATCTACACGTTTTATCCGTGGACATCGTTTCGAGTTGCGTTTTGACATCTACGGAGTGCTTGAAATTCCGTCGACGTTGTTTCGGGCAATTTGACATCGCGACGGTGTCAAATACACGAGGGCTGAGAGAGCGGACGTGCCCCCCTCTCTTTATATCGAATCGGTATGTTTTTCAATTAAACGTTTGAAATCTAACGCGAGAATAAATCATGAAAGCAGAATGGAAAAATTCGATTGTCGGGGGAGCTTCGCAGGAAAACAATACCCTACTTGTCGAAAAACATGAAGGCTACCGGCGCGGCACAGGACGTGAGTGCCTCCGTGACTTTTAAACGGACAACGAAGCATACTGATTCAACTTTGCGTCGATAATGCCAGCAACATGCAGAGCGTAGGGTCAAAAGCAAAGCCGTAGCTTCTTCGTCGATCGTAAATAACTGTAGAGCTTGGAGTAACGAGCGGGGGTCCACTGTGCACCTCCTCGTCATGAATTATTATGCAGAGTGCACGCTCCGTTATGATAGACACTGACCACCGACGCCGCTCGGCTATCTATATATGTACATATATATAGGAGCCGTGCCAGGGTAATTACTCGAAAAGTAATGAATAACTTGAATTCGTATTTTGTAAGCTCGTATTACGTATACACGAGAAAATTTGCGTAACTGCATTTCATCTTTTTCGTTTCTTCGATTGAAATATGTCGATTGAAAGTGCTTCTATCGGAGAATGACAGTTTTCAATTGTATTCTTTTCTGTTATTCAAACGCTTTTTAATTGTAACATATATGTTGGTTTCAGTAATTATTTTTAAACAATTCAGCACCAAATTGTTCGTCACAATTTCCAGATCATTTCATTCCGTTTACATTGTAGGTACATGTGTACTCATTTCGTGTATCCCAAGTGCATCAATGGTCTATTCTAACTAGCATACAATTAGAAACATGGTACACGTTTGTCTGATGAGCTACTGCAATCAGATTAAGGGAATGTTGTTTGATGAAATAAATTCTCGTAGCTGAAAGGTGTGCAATATATTTGCTTGTTAATAGACTACTAAGCATTGCATTTGAATTTAAATAAAGAATAAAATACACTGGATATAAAATATAAAACACGCTAGTTGAAGGTAATCGAAGAATAATGCAATTGAAGACTTAGAATTTTAACAATAAATCTACGCATTGGAGCTCTTCAATTTCTATTCCAATATTATAGCGAACGAAGAAGATTAACAAGGCCATTTCGTATGATTTGGACATGGAATCCATTAGTTTAAGTTGAGGCATAAAATTGTCAAACGTCCAGTTCGCTCGACATAATCAAATCCAACGAAAAAAAAATGAAATGTACCTTTCCTCCCTTTTGAGGCTCGGCATGAA
This sequence comes from Phymastichus coffea, assembly GCF_024137745.1. Taxonomy (NCBI): domain Eukaryota; kingdom Metazoa; phylum Arthropoda; class Insecta; order Hymenoptera; family Eulophidae; genus Phymastichus; species Phymastichus coffea. Next base: position 839,394 of record NW_026706882.1, read on the forward strand.
AATCAAACGACCATTTTGCCGCGGCGACTCGCTCAAGTTTCGCATTAACTTCCAAAAAAAAGAGAAGTGGAGCAAGAGAGAGAGAGGGAGAGAGAGAGAGAGGCATGGTTTCACGCTTGGCTGGTCACTAACTCAATTCCTTATAGGCCGGAGGGCCTTTCAGCCAGCGGCTTAATTGTATAAATATTAAATTATACGGCATGCGGGCCCCGAAGTCTCAGTCTCCCTCTCTCTCTTCCCCTAGAACTTTCTTGAGAGATGGCTGCGTGTATATACACGGTAGCTTTCAACCCCCTGGCCTTGTCTTCTCCTTCTTCGTGCCATTGATGAATACGCAATGACGTTTAATTTGCTCTGATGAGTGTATATACATATAACTTGTGCGCTACGCGTGTTTGATTCAGTTAATTGTCAGGATAGGAAAAATGTCAATGTTCAATGAAAACATTTAACATTTTCGTTGATTTTACGTTTAAATATTATTGATACGTGGCGTTGAATTTGCACGCTCGAGTTGCTTTGTGCCAGAGAACAGAGCACCAGAGTAACGCGCGTATAACCATTGCCTTCATTGCAGAAATGTAAAGTGGTTTAGCGATGATCAAAGCGGCAGTACGCTGGTCTGCGTAATTCGACGAGTATCGCCGTTGACGATTCGTAAAAAGCTCTCGTTCGAACGTAGCCGATGGACAATCCAGACCGCGTTCGAGCTGGTTGGCGTGCGCGCGGCGACGTTGCGAAAAAGGTAAGATCGAGAGAGAGAAAGGGGGGGGGGGGTCGCGCGCACACGAGTGCTAATAAGCTTATCGACAGCCCTTTATCCGCTTGGCTGAGCTGCGCTGTATCGATCGCGGTCCCGGGGCGCTGTTTTTCGATATTGAAACAAACGAGCTGCCTGCATGTCGGCGACTGTCGCAGCCCTTGGCGAAAATGTGTGAGCGATCGCGGTCCCACGCGTCTCGTTGCGCGATCCCGACCCCATTCACAAGTCCATTCCTCGTTTGCTTTATAAGCGTTCGACGCTGATGGATTTTATTGTGCTTTTCTTCTGGTTTTTTTTTTCTTTCTTTTTGCATTCTCGGCGAATCAAAGGCAACGATTAGGGCATTTCGCGAGTGCGTAAATTTTGGTTATTTTTATGCGAGTCGTTCTGTGAATTAAGCGTTGTAGTGGAGTGTATTTTAAACGAATTAAACGGCCTTACTCTGTAATACGTTTTATTTGCAAATAAACATGTTTCGTGAATCTAGTCGTTAACTGGTTAAATGTTAAACGTTTGTAAACGTATGCATAACATGTTCGCAACTTTTTAGGCGGATACCGCTGTGTTACTGCCGCTTAATCTACAAAAATGTTTAATGAAGAATCGAATGTGTAGTTATTCCTATTTCAAGTATGATTGAAAAGAATACAGAAATTTCCATTTTATGTATTTAAATCGCACGTTAGAGTGCGTCAATATATAAATCATCAAATAATAACGGAATTTCAAAATAGATTGTTTGAAATAACTTTTTCAATGTCGTTTGCAGTGACTTTGAAATTATGAAGTGAATTACATTGGCATGGAAATAATCCGAACGCGATTATTCGCAACCGTTTATGCTTACGACAGGTATTTCGCTTTAATACTTGATTTTATTCATGTAACGATTCTTTTTTTTTTTTCAAGAAAATCACCGTCGAAATAGTCGAATTTCACTTATGATATTACCAAAACAGCTGGTTCCCCAAGTACATTTCAATGCCAATCGAAAAATCTCGTGATCCAATGTCGAAGGCAACAGAAATAAAAAGGGAATGGACACAAAGCATTTCATCGAAACTTGATCGCGCATTTATAAATGTACAGACGAACGACTCTGCCACCCGCATAATCACGCTTTGAAGCGCACCGCCGCGCCGCCGTTTTTCCACTTTTCTTCTTTTTCAACCACCCCTCCGGAGCCTCATCTCCGTGGGTCAATCGCCTTATTCCTTTTGCTTCGTTCTCTTTTATCATTCTCTTGTCGTCTCTCCGGATCACATTATATTTCTCCTACGGTGCGTTGGTCGAGACGCAGATTCACTTGTCTTATCGCCGTACGCACTTTTAAGTTGAACTTTGGGGACACGGGCGTAAAAGCCACTGGGAAACAAATGGCGGCGACGCTTGTCCCGCGCAGCCATGACTCGAGCCGCGATAAATCAGCCAACGGAAGCGCTGCGCGCGCGCCGCCGCCTGTCCGTTCGTTATCTGCCGATGGAAATCGGAAAAATTGACACGGACTGGGCGAGCGATGTACGCGCCGGATGAGACGCACTTAGCGCGAGCGCGAGGCCTTTCGCCGGCGCAAGCGCTCTCGGGAAGAATCGAGTTTCGGGATAGCGAAACTAATCTCGTGCCTTTTGTGGATCTCTGCGTACTATACTGCTTGGCAAAGGGGGAGAGAGAGAGAACGAGCGCGCAGATTTCCGATAGCTATTGAAATCCGCCCGAGCGAAAAGCAAATTATATGAACCCGCTCGAGCATCCGACGGCCCTTTGATGTTTTCCCAACGTCTCTTATACTCGCCGCCAGTTCTATATAGTTGTATATATAGGTATATGCTTTTGTATGGGAGACAACTTGACTTGCACGCCGTGCGGATTAGCCAAAGTCGCCGATCGTTTATCATTGCTTTTTCTCTTTGTTCCTCGTTGATTTCGAGCGCCCCTAAGTATAATTGGCGGCGGGGGCTTTTGATTGACAGAAATCTGGACAGCGTACTTCTGGGGTTTGAGCAATACACTCGGAGCGCCTTTTAATCCGCGATTAATACTTGTTTTTTAAGTCTTTAGTATTTTATTTTCGTTCGGCACCGAAACACTACCGTGATATCGATTTGAAAAAAAGAAAAATTACTCTTCGCGGCGTATGACGGTTTAATCTAAACTCGGGAGCATTTTTATATGGCGACAGTTGCTGTTGCGAGCCTCTTACGTTGTTATAATTTTGATACCGAGCACAAGGGAGAGAGAGAGAGAGAGAGAGAGAGGGAGAGGGACGAGTCGCCTTATCGTCAGGCTAAGATCTTACAAGTAGCCGCTCATGCGAAAGAGAAATTGCTCGTGCATAATTGAAGGAGTCGCTATGAAAACAGTTTCTCCTCTCTCTCTCTCTCTCTCTCTCTCTCTCTCTCTCTCTCCATGTACACTCGCACACGACGCTAATTGTTCGCATGAATCCGCCGAGAGAGTTTAATGAGCTTCAAGCTTAATCGCTTTCGAAAAGTCGATGCGCACAACGAGCTACTTTGTTCAGCGCACCAACACGAGATACCCTTCTGCAGAATACTTCTGCTTCTTTACTTTCTTTCTCTCTTCACTTGCTTAAGTCTTTTAATGATCGGCAACTTTTTAGAATGTATGTTTATGCAGTATATAAGATGAGTCTATAACGATCTAACTTCATTGCTGTATAGAATCAAAGAGGAAATGAAGAATGCGCCGTCGGCTATTGTACGCAAGAGTTCGTGCTTTTCCTTCGACGCAGAAACTTTGTTTCTTCTTTTTTACTTTCTTGTAAGTGTCAGACGGAAACGCAAATTTATCATTCCTCGGCAAATGAACGCATCGTAACGATATTCGCAACGCTCTCCAATTCGATCAGCATATCATTTACAACCAGGCAGATAGCGACTAACGCGACAAGTATCCGTTGTAAGTTTGATCAAATACAGCCGGGGAGTCTTGAAAGTTGAGACAACGCTTGGGAATTAAGCATCGTTTCTTCAAGGTGCCCCGGCAATGTCATTGGGCGAAGTTGGATGCAACTGCAAGAGACAAACACGTACGCCCCGAAATTCTATTCGAGTCGGAGGCGCCGCTACTTCGAAACTTGCCCGAGAATCCATTGCTCATGCAGAGTGTTGGGGACTCGTGCGGCAACCATTTCCGAAATTCTCGCAGATACCCCCTCGTCTGAACTTCGATACTCGACAAATAAAAAAACCAACCCAATCGTTTCCGAGTAGTGTGTGTATATGTGTGTGAGAGAGAAAGACCTGCCAATGTAAGAAACAGTTGGTTAACTTGTCTCAACTTATTCTGTAAGTTATTCGTTTCACGCAAAGTTTCCCATTGAATGAAGATTACAATGTCGTCGTACACCAGAGGCCCGATTCATTAACGTTATATTCAATATTCAATTACTGGAAATACGATGAGCGATGAATTATTTGGAAATGAGAAAGAGATCGTTTTTTATTAGAATTAAATTATTATTTTTTATTGCGTTTGAGATAACTCGTTATCGGCGGTGTTCGTTATTTTCCACGGTAAAAGATAAAATGTCGACTACGTTATACATTGAAATAAAATGTTCGGTAATTAACGCAAAGCTCGGTTGTTTTCAATAAATGATGGGCTGAATAAAATACTTGATCAAATTCGTTATAAAAAACTAACGTACACGTTACTTGTTACCTCTTGGTCAACATCGACAACTTTTCACTTCGACGAACGACACAGTTTGCAATATTTTATTCAACGGAAAGCACTTGAACCATGAACAATAACGAAAACTGACGGTTTTTTTAATGAAATTGCTGGAAAATATTTCTATCGCAATTTGTCAATAAATCAATTGCTAATCGAAAAAAATAAACGAAAACTAACGCCACCGTCGTTACTTTCTCGATAATTTAAAATAACGTTGATACAATTTGTAGACGGGTCGGTAAAGAAAGTTTGCGTATTCTGAATCGTAAAAAGCGCTGAGTTTCAATCAAATAACTACTTTCCAATAGGTTCTGTGGCCTCGTCCGACAGAGAGCGAAAACTTGTGGGAGCTTCATCCATCCCATTAAGCCGCGCGAAAGCAACTAAACATCTTGCAACCTTAGAGTCGACTTGCAAAACCATCCAACTCCGTCGAAGATGTATATACGTATATAGCGAGGAAGCTCAAACACACAGTTTGTATACGATGCTTCGTCCGAAAATCTATATAGCCTTAACGGTTAAGCGGCTTTCCCTCAAAGTTTCTGGCATTTTCGCAGATGCTACCAGCAACACCATCGTAAGTTTTCGTTCTCAAGACTGCCGAATATTTACAACTCCGAGATGCTTGCGGCTCCTGGGTAATCTACTGATGGCCAAGTTACGTACTGCTCATTAGCGATTCATTGCTTTTACGCAGCAACCAAAGATTAGCATGTTTGCGGGAATATCTATAGCTGGAACGCATACGTCAGTATTACTCGTATCCAAGCTTCCCACGCGTAGTTGAAATTCGTTACAAGAAGTCTATCGACAGCTGCATCTGCTTGCGCTTCGTATAGTTTGATTTATCTATCGTAGTTCCAGCGAAACTTTTTCATTGCTAAAAATTCTTCAAGCTGCCTCAAGTTCTATCGTCAAATGTTCAATTGGCTATTACTTCAGATGCATCATGCTGCCGAAGAACAGTATGCAGTTTTTAACGATGTCAATTGAATTTTGCTACCCGAGTTATCGACAGATAACTGTGTCCGCGCGCTTGCCACATATTCATTATTCATCTCACCGATAAAACTTATTGTTATTCTTTGAAATCTATCGTACGAATTTTTTTTCCGGTCGAATGCCCCTATCAAATAAAAAATTTTTTATTACTTAGAAACTCGTGTTACGCTAGCAAGGGAAAATTCCAGCGACGTATGGGCGAAAAAAAATGATCCATCATTCGGCAAATCAATTTCACTCGTTCAAAAGAACTCGCCATTAACCATCTCTATAGTGCGTCAACTTTCCGGAGAGACAGAGCGAAAGAGAGAGAGAGAGAGAGAGAAGGAAAAAAATACTTGGATTTGCAATCGACAGCCGCGCGCGGCAAAGCTCTCGAAGTTCTCTAGCGTGCGCCTTTGCTAAAGAGGCTTATATTACTTGTCTTGCGTGCGAGTCGATTCGTCGGTCTATCTGCGGAGGCCATTAATATTCGAGAGGACCTGCTTTACACACACGCGCGCGGGCGCGCGCGAGAAAGGGAGCGGCAGAAAGGAAAACGTGGTGAAGTGGCGCGTTTCTTCTTTTAGGGAAAAATCGCTGCGCAAGCTCGAGTAATGCCATTTCCGCGAGAAGCGACTTGCGGATGGAAATTTATTGGCGGGCACTCATTCTTCGCAGAAAGGGGGAAGAGACGACGACGACGACGACGACGACTGCGATGAGTAGAAAAGCATTTGGCGCGTGCGTTTGTCGCGGAAAATTCGATTATCGTTATCTCCCGAGGATCTCTTTCTCCCTCACTTTTCTCCCTCCTCGGTTTTTCAATTTCTCAGAGAGCGACTTGTCTTTTCAAATTAGCACAGCTCATCAATTATACTAATGAACCGAAGTCGATAAATTCAATTAGAAATTATTTCTTTCGATTTCCACGAGCATCCTCCCATTATCTATGCTGTCTCCAGATGCTCCTCGCTGGAAAATCACTTTGCGATAATTAAAATTGACTGAAATTAGACACACGGAAGATTTTCTCCGTTTTCGTGGTATTTTACTGTACATTCGTCGGCATCGTTGCACGGAGGTTCTAATACTGCGCACGAAAAAATGACGAGCAGCTCGAACAAAACTTTACGACCGTTGCCTCGATATTCGTTGATAATAAATATCCGATCAGCATAAATTAAGTCGACGAAAATGATCAAAGTTTTAATCATTCCTAGATAAATCGAAAAAGCAGCCAAAAGTTTCGGTAAAGCTTCGGATGATAAAACGTACTAAACCTTACTCAATATTAGTAGTTTGCCACAGCCAGATGCGAGCAATCGGAAGTGATATACGCCGTGACTGTTTCAAAGTATGATTGAATTCTAAGCTTCGCAACCTTTTTCGCGCCTATCGCGTTGCTGAACGTCGGCGACAGATCGTGTATTTTTAAGGTGGCAAAACTGCTCGTATTAGTTTTCAGGAACGAAACAGTAGCAGCGGGAAAGAAAAATAGCCTCTTTACTTTTTACTGCCGCGCGGCTCGCAAAAACATACTTACACAACTTATGTTTTAAACTCCGAATCAGGTCAGAGCAATAACTGTAGCGCGGGACTTGGTCTCGCGTATAAGCAAGCCAAAAACTTTGCGTCGACTCGAATATAAACTCTCCGGCGTGTGCGTGTAGGTACATGTGTGTCGTTGCGGGCGGAGGACGGCTCGCTTGCGAGAAACAATTGCTCGAATCGTGATATTGAAATTCAACGTGGAAGTCCCCAAATTCACGTCCCTTGCCGTGGCGCAGCCTTCACTTTGTCGCGTCTTATGGAAATACCGACTGCCACCGTGTAACGCCTCTTAGATCCATAATAACTTCCACAAAAGTAGCCGCGCGAAAGAATGGGAGAAAGAAGTGGTCTGCATACCCTCCATAATTCGCAAGGTACCGGAGTCTCTCTCTCTCCCTCCGCATCTCCAATTCAACTCGTGAAATTTTCATCCCCTTAATACCCGCTACGCACGCATAGATTTGAGCGGCGGCGACCGGTCAACCTTTGCGCTCTTGAAATATTCACGGCGAGGCTACTACTACCGCCAAAATCCAAGAGGGGCCTGTTTAATTTGCAAACGAGGGTGCGCGCGCGCACGCATTTTCTTTGCGTTATTAACGACAAGTCTACGTCTGTGTTCGTATGCATCTTCAGATCCGTACGCTGCTTCCGGCTGATACTTTCGCGCAGATTGTTCGTATCCCGTTCGGCCTCATCGACTTCGCTGTGTTCCAAGTTGAACCGTCGGATCGGCGACTTGCAATGACAGAGCCATTTCAAATAGCAATTTTATAAGTAAATTAAAAGATATTCGCATTTACTAAAAAAGACATGTCCAAGTAGGAGAGAGCGAGCTTGGTACTTGGAGTTGACGCATCCCGGTAATTGAATTCTTGAAAAGCTGAGAAATAATGTAATTATTTTCAACAGAAAGAGCTGGGCTCGTGTTAAATTCACTTATGCGAGAGATACGTCGACTTTAAAAAATAATTTTGTCAAAGATGAATATTACATTGAGAACGTCAAGTGAGCCTCGAGAATGTATCATCCTTGCGCTCGTCTCGGAGGCATAACTTTCTTGAAAATTTCTTAAATATAATATAAGAAACGAGGAAAAATATCGTTTCTTCATCTCCGAAGACGTATGAGTTGTAAATAATGTTATCGCGCGCGAGCCGTGCTATGGAAAAATTGATCGCTGTCACAGCCCCTAGGCACAAACACACACCTCGCATGTGTCCAACGTTCGGCCACCGCCAAATGAAATCTCTCGCGACAATGATTCTCTCTCTCTCTCTCTCTCTTTCTCTCTCTTTCTCTCTCTTTCGTCGTATCTGTCGAGCGTCAAGGCGATCAATCGAGCTATACGTCAGCTTGTTTTTTTTTCTCCAACGATCAAACACCGCGACGTCTTCTTCCTTTTTATTTATGTACGTGCCGTATGTTTATGTATCCAAAGTTTCAATTGCGTTGCTGTCGATAAAAGAGAACGTCGTGAGCTCGGGGTTATAGCTTTCCACAGTCATCTCTCTCTCTCTCCTTCCAGGCGCGCGTACGTGCTGTACGTGTAGTCATCTTTTTTTTTTTACACATCCAGGAAATTGGATTTTTCGAAATTAATTCAGTCTTTTTCCGCGGAGAGGTGTGCTTTTTTCTTCTCAGAGCTTGCGAATTTCCCTCTAAGGGTATGACGAGAATTTTCTTCTTATAATTCAACTTGAGAAGATGGAGAAAGGTCACGGAAAAACAAAAGAAAAATACACGCAAACAAGGCCTGCAACGTGAAAGTGTGATGCGACAAGTTTGACGAGCGTTCGAACGAAATTGAATGGGACGAGTTTTGAAAACGAGACAGGGCAGTTGTCTCCTCTTGCAAGCTCGCCGAGCTCGTCGGTCGGCTAATTCTTTCCGCGCACGCCGCCGCGGCATAAATAATGTCGGTGCACGCGCGCGCGCGCGCGTCAAGTGCATGGGCCCGGAAAGTTTGCTCGCTGACGGCGAGCAACTTTTACGATGCCCGATCTATCAATTGTTAGCGCCGCGCGCTTGCGTCTCCGTTGCGCGCGTGCTTTCTCGATTCTTCCCTTACTCGGCTTGACTTTGATGGAACTCCAGCCGCGAATGAAAACGTAAACATTTGGCCCGCCAGTCGGAGCTTTTTATGTGCACGCGCGCGAGAGAGAGAGAGAGAGAGAGAGAGAGAGAGAGAAAGAGAGAGAGAGATGAAAGATTTATTTTGCCGACGAGTCGCGCTGCGCATGAGTATGCGCAACGTTGCGGAATTGGATTTTGATCGTGAAAAATGATTCTTGCGCGTGCCCTCTTAACGATACATTTGCCGAGCGAGAGGTTCGGTCGAGCTCGTTTCTTTGGCCTATGACGTTAATGGAGAGTTAATCTTTCGGCGGTAAGGGTCAAGTTTAGCTTCCGCTGCGAAACTTGTAATGAAGAAAATATAAGAATTACTGCGCGCCTTCGGTTGGATTTCTTGCACGTCCACCGGATCATTAATCCCTACGCTTGAGAACGAAGCTTTCCGTTAATTCGCCACCCTGAAGTGACAAAGAGAATATGCCAGTGGACTTGAAAGAGCAAAGCTGCTTGAATCGTTGTCGAAGTGCCGAATTAAGGTCTGAGACACGAGCTTTAATAATAATTGATTGAGTGTTGCGAATATCTTTGTCAGCATCATGGATTCCAATTTTTAAATGAGCGGATAGCCGAGGTTACATTATAAATTAGCGCGCGTACAGCTGGACGTGAACGTTGAAGTTATTCTGAAGGTTATTTCGATCCGAAATTAATCAACAATTTTTTTTTGTAAATAATCTCTGAAATGGCATATGAAATGTTGTCCAGAACGAACGAATATATGCACTCGAAAGCATAAAAATTTGATTAAAATGTATCCCGTAAAGTAAAAGAAAATACATCGAATAATGAACATCATCTGCTTCCATAAGTAGATGAGACTTTTCCGAAGTTGCCGTATGATCGCTCATTTATGAAGCCTGGCGAATATCGGTTGTTCCGAGTACGGCCCTTATTGCTAATTTCCTGCATACAATCAGATTCGAGAAGGCGTAAGGTGTGTTTCGCGAGGAGCGCTGTAAAAGTCGTACATTGATAAGGATTAATGGACGCGCATCGGCTCCGTTCACAATTACGCCTATAAATACATATTTCATTTACATTTTCGCGAATGCCTCTCACTTCGTTATGCCATTGTCTTCCGATATTCATTTGTAAGAGGATTAAAATCAAGCTCGTCGTTCGATATTCGTATTTGTTTTTTTACTTTTTGGATTGACATTTCGGGCAGCAATCGTAATTGTTCGTTTGTATTTTTCTTTTTTACGGCGCATCACGCTCGTACACCACCGAGATGAGATAAAAAAATTAATCTTGTACGAGCTTAATTTTGCAACTCCCAAAGGTTATTCGGTCGTGTCGCATGCCAAACCCATAAAAACTTAACTGCAGATCGATTGCAAGCTCGCTAAAAGTCGTCGTTTAATCTCGTAGATACCGAGGAACTCGGACAAATCCATCTCCTTTGAAATTTGGCGAATCTGCATATGAAATCCAACGCCACTTGAGCCCCATCGAATAGCTGTTCGCGCGCGCGCGCGCACACACACACGCGCGCACACACAGATATAGATATATATGTATATACATATATAGGCCGAATTTCAAAGGCAAACTCGAGTTTCGCGGCTCACGGGAGAAGGGGCGAATCGCCGAAACGTGACTAGCCCGCAGCGTCGTCGCCGCTCGCTATCAAATAAACATCGTGGCGACGGTGCATTCGGCAAATATCGCGCGCCGGCGAAAAGCAAGGATACAGCGCGCCTCTGCCGTATAACAATGAACGTGGACGACAAGTCCAGTCGCCTCTTACATAACCAGCAGTGGCAGCGTTAATTGACCGTCAGCGGTGCATGCAGGCCGAAAGGCCTTCAATGGTCCGCGCAATCGCTTCTCTCTCTCTCTCTCTCTCTCTCCCTTGAATATGCATGATCGCTCTGCCGACACAATGTATCGGGAGACAGCTAGCGCCAAGTTGAGAAGCCGGCGCGCGAGCAGCTTGCTGTGCTGTATTCTCCGCCCGCGCCGCTCTGACAAAGGACGCTGCCTCGCTCGGGGGACTGCTACCGCAGCCAGATTGATTAAAATGGCTGCGAAAGCCAATGACGCTCCGGCTACCGAATTCGTAGTCTTGCCAAAGATCCCAGTCTGTCGGTTATTGTCATTAATTTTTTTTTCTGTCGTAGTTACAGACTATGCGTGCTAAACCGTTAGGTGCATACGGCTGGTCATGAATTAACCTATCGCGTCAATCGCATTGCAACGCTAGTAAAGCCCCGGAAAAGTACATTTGAAGCTACAGTTACGTTTCACTTCGAAACGATGTATCATCGTTGAGAACAAATGAATTTTCAAAAATTATAGCTCACTTTGACGGCGAACTTGCCGGCGGTCAGATTTGTTTACTTCTACGAGATCATTAGTAGAAAATTCGAAAAAAATATGCCATTTTAACGTCATAAAATATTTTAAACGTTCGATCATAAACATGTGACAAATTAATTATTTGAAACGTTATTTTTTATAACCAGCAAATGTTTGTTAAAAATATTCGATTATCGAGGGCTGTTCAGTGTATAAGTTTAATAAATCATTTGACAAATCTACGTATCCTAAAGAAAAAAATTAGCGCAGCAACTTTTGCAATGCGTAACAAAATCGATAGCCTGAAAATAGGATATTATCAATCAATTAAGTAAGCCTGCAATGACCAAATTATAAATAAGGTAAATCTTGAATTAGCATAATAAAACAAATCAACATTGATTAATGCTTTCGCAAAGCTCCAGCGAGATAAAGGGCAGCCTTTCGACGGGAAGCGAAGCGAAAGAAAAATCAATTCCTAATCCGGTCCTAATGAGGGCGCGTGCCCAAAGGCCAGCCAAACTCGTAAATCAAATCGCCGAAAATCCAGTTAGCGCGCGAATTTTCCCCGGCGCGCGCGCACAAAGCAGCGAGCGAACGACGGGTTATGGAGTGTCGGGAATCCATCAAAAAATCAACGGCAGCGGCAGCCGGCCAAATAGTTTAGCCCCGGTACAACAAGGTAGCCCCGCGCATGCAGTCAATCCGATTGCCCCGGCCCTCCCCCCGCCGGTTCACGGCGATCAATTCGATTAACCTCGCGCGCTCGCCGCCGCTGCAACCCCCGGCGCGTCAGTCATACGTCATCCGGCGGCCAACAGCACGTTTGTACGAGCAACGAATGGCCCTTCTCCCGAATACATAAAAACCCTGACGAATCTCTACGCGTACGCTGCGGAGAGGGAGTTGACTTGACTTTGAAAAATCCGCCGTGGGGCGACGGCAAAGGAGGCTGTTCCGCGGCCGTGGAAATGGGTGCCCAGTTGCTGCGTCGAGGATGCTCGAGAAAGCCTTGGCGATTGTGCTATTAACTCTGGTCGCCGTCGACCGAGGAAGATTCATCTTTTGTGACGTTACTTCGGTCAACATGCGTCACGCGAGAGTCGTCGCCGTGCTTGCTTCGAAGCAAGAGGCGTAACGGGCTGCAGTCGAAATTGATATTTCGACAGTTGAACGCTCGAATCGATGAAGAGTGTTCTCAGCCGCACCGCACTCAAGTTCCTAACAGCACCTTCCAGCATCTTCCATCGTTACACAATTACAAGCACCGACAGACCGAATCACTGCGTTACAAATCCTGCCATCAGCATTCCCGACAGGCTAAATACGTTGTAAACGTCGCTACGTGTAACCCATCATTGTCGTCGCCCTAAAACATCTCATTCCACACGTAAATCCCGTCTGTCATCAAAGCAGCCGTGACGGCGAAAGCGTCGCCAGCCGCGGTCGGTACGCGGCAACGCAAAAAACCCCCCGCGCGCAATGAATCCTTGGGATATCCATCTCCGCGCACTTGCCCGTAAAAGAACGTACATGCGCGCGGCAAGTATATAAACCGAGAGAGCAATTGCGGTGGCTAGTTGCGCGTATCGCCGACCCCCCCCGTGTACGCGTGTATATCTCGACGGTTGATCTGCCGTCTGTCGGGGCTTGGCCAGGATTGATGGTGGCAAAGGGCCGAAACCATATCCCCTCTCTCGAATATGCTAAAGCTGTCTCTCTTGAACCCCTCCCGCGCCGCCCCCTTCGCCGCTAATCGACTGCATAATTAATGCAATTGTCGTCCGTGCGTGGTATAGACCGGAAAAATGCTGCGGCCGCACGAGGCGAGGAAGGCGCGGGCGCGCCTGTCATTTTCGAAGGCTTTTCGAGGCGTTCGCCGAGTGCGTATCGAGATGTCACCAGACGCACCCGGCCGAATTTCGCGAAGGCACGCGCTTTCGCTCTCGAAAGCTCGATGTCCCGCTCGTGTACCTCCCCCACCTCCACGCTCTCGCGCGATGCAGAGCAACCCATATCTGCCTCCTGCATGCGAACACGCGAATTTACGGACTGATACTTGAACTGGCCATTTGCGAGCGTTTCTATCGCGATAATTGAAGGGTTCGTTTAATTTAATGAAGCGAGATTTACGAGTATTATTAGAACTCCATTAATGTGTAAATCAAGCCCCCTCCCCCCTCCTAACTTTTAGACAGTACGACTGAAGGAACTGAAAACGAGTTTCTTTTGTTTTCTTTTTCAGCTGCAATTTTCCAAGGGGTGAGAAATTTGTAGCAACAAAGCTCGTAAAATGGTGTAGTAGTCAAGCCAGCAGCAACATTTTCAACGATATTATATTATATATTGGACAGTTTTAGAGTTGGAGAATACGAGGTAGCCTACTATTACTGCCGCTGGTTTAGTCACTCGACTTGTTAAAATTTGAAACTTTAGGTTTTGATAAACTGGTTTCGCGTATCGTATACTTACATTCAAGTCACCTTTTCAATGTATCACTATTGCATATAGCAATGTAATTTCATGGAAACCGTTCGACGTTTTTCATCCAATTTTCATTAGAACGCTTCGACCATTATAAAATTTAATTGAAAAGAAGAGGGCGAATTCCAATGACGAATACGAAAAATCGACGATGCGCAGTCCAATTGTACCAATCGTTAAATTTTCAACGATATCTCTCTTCAATCATCGTCATAATGGGCTTTTCAATATAATTCATCAGCTCTTCGATTTACCCCGACGATCGTGTTTTCTTTGGGCATTGATTACTCAATATCGGAGCCAATTATTCATCGAAATGCCAGAGTAAGGAGAAAAAAGAAATCAAACCCTTTGCACGTCCCGCCGCAAATATTTACGCTGCCGAAAGAGAGCGAGAGCTCTGCGCGCATCAAAAATAGTAGAAGCGAACTAGGGAAGAAGGGCGAGCGAGGAGGGGGAGAAGAGCTCGAACGAGGGTGGGAGAGCGGCGGCCGTATGGCAAAGAGTCGCTCGCGCGCGCTCTCGTCACTCGTGTGCCGACACTCGTGCGGCGAGCTGTGTAGTGCCCGAGCGCGCGTCGCCAATAGAACATACGATATTTAGAGCATCGAGTGGCGCGCTCCGACTCTTGTGATTTAGTGCTAGACGTGAACGCAACTGTTGTTGGTTCAGTTTCTGTGATTAGTGCTCCAAAGAGTTTTACCCGCAAGAGACAAGATACGCACGCGGCACACTCCTGGGCTTCTCACTTTTTCGTTCACACAAGGTGAATGGGCTCTCTTTTTTTGTACCTCGCATACGCATCCGCTTTTTTTTTGCCGTTTTTTTTTTATACATATGCGCGCGGATGAAGTGCATCCACGTGGGGAAGCATATGTCTGCACGCAAGAGAGTGTGACTCGCTGTACGGATTCCGCTTTTGCAGCAGGCTGCGCGTTGAGATCGGCGACGGCCAACATTTTCAACCAGGCCGGAAACGACTTTTTTTTTATTTTTTTGTTTTTCATTTTAATGAATAATCCAACGCTCCAAAAACTATATTATTGTTGTTTGCGATTTATGTTTTTTTTTCAAAAGGTTTGTAATAAAAGTTCTAACGAACGTTTTTTTCTTGTTCGTCGAGTAGTTGCAATTTTATTTCAGTGAGCTATGTATCGTACACGAAAAATATGTCGCAAGGTAAAACGGGGGGCACAAATATGCAACAGAAGGGAATCGCTTTCCGGTGTAGAGGCCAGTAATTTCGAGAGCCAATGTATGATGATTATCGCAAAAAGAGAAAAAGTTTCGCATTCGAAACGCGCAATTTCATTTTTCGTTGTTTCTTCTTACCCTCACTTTAGACCCTCAAGTTCCCGTGAAGCGCGCGTGCGAAACCCCAACTAATGCGATAAGTGATGGTTACGCTTTCTTTTCTGATAAGTATAGTAGTTTGAATTTTTTTTGCGTCGATGTGCCATGTGAAACGTCAGGGTAGAGTTTTTGCGTCGAAAAGGACGGCAATACAGTTTTTTCTTCGTCAAATAGGCGACGTGTTTTTTTCCTTTGTGCCATGACTAAGATCAATTGGCCTGCTGACCTACGCGAGCGTGTAACGCAATTTGTGAAAAGACAATAAAAATTAGCCCGTCAATATTTTTTCATCGGGGTTAGCGGGTTGAATTAATCCATATCGTGCACCGGCACCGTAGCAATTATTTAAAATCGCGAGAAAATCAGATGCTCCCGACGAAAATTACAAGGTTAAAGCGCTGCCGCGGCGCGCCATGAACTGCCGATCATAAACCTTGTTGCGCTCACTTATAGCTCGGGTCGCGTAAAAAGAGCGATCCCCTCGCCTTTCTGTCGCTAAAAACGCTCATTTCCTGTTGCAGAAAAGAACACCGAAAGACAGACAGACCGATTTATCCTTTCCCCTCTCTTCCTTCTTTTTTCGAGCGCAATCGCTTACCTTTTTCTTTTCCCCGTCATTATTTTCTTCGTCGTCAAAAGGTCCTTCCTCTCTTTCTCTCTCCCTCTCTACACGCGAGAATTCCTTTCGGTTCGAAAACGCAAATTGATCGCGTGATTCGCGAGCAGCAAAGAAAGGAATAAAGATCCGAGGAACACGCCAACCCTTTTCGCTGACCATTTTATTGTTTTGCATGTATGTGTAAAGGCGATGAAAGTATTATTATTGACGATTTATGTAAAATTGGCCTCGTGCTTGTCGTTTCGGCGAAACTTTCTTCTTATTTCTGTTAATTCGATGACACAACAATTGCGTAGAATAAAACCCACGTTTACTTATATTAAACGCAACGAACGCGGAGGGAATGTTTTCCTTCCAAAAGTCACGTCAATATTCGAGTTAATAAGGAATTCATTTGGTTAATTTATACGGCTATCTATTCCGACGATCTCTGGGAGTATAATGCTGAATCACGACAACTTACGCGCACATCCATCAATTCACGTGTTACCATCCCCCTCCTCCCCTCTCAGTTTGCCGTGCAGTGCACTATTTTTCACGAGGCAGCTGCTCGTGACGGGGTACGTTTGTTTTGCATTTCCGGATCTGGAAAGGCGTACGAAAAAAATCGCCGGCTCGCCCGTAGTAAATAAGCTCGCAAAATGAGCTCCGCGAGGTAGCATTCGAACTGTAAACGCGGCGATCCCGCAACAGTGCTTCGCTCGCAAAGCGCTCGCGCAATGCACCCGTGGGCGCGCGTGGGTGTCGACGCACTCTCCCGGCGTTTGCGATTATTATTACGCGGCGGCTAACCGCGCGGCTCGCTGCGTTGCCGGGGCCATTATATTAGGAGCGCGATAACGCACTCGCCATTTGGCGCAATTTGGCTCTCTCCCATCGTCGTCGTCGTCGTCGTTGGCTCGTAGTGCTGTGCATGTGACGAGATGGATTCGATAGGGGGGGATGACACGTTGACGATGGATGAGGCTTTCAGCCCAATGTGCTTTTAATAAGACATAATCGTCCTTCTCAAGATTATGGATTGGCTAATCGCCGCGAGGCTGTGTATTCAACGGTAAAAGAAAACTAATAATAAACTTCGTGAAATTCCCACGAGAATTTCCACTTTCGTACGCGGCGTCTCGTCGTACTTTTGTCTGATCATCAAAGCATTGCGAGCGCTGCATTTGGCTGAATATTAAAATGAATTTTCGTGCAAAGGCCCGATGAAAATTATACATACCACGTGTACGTAATACTCTTTTGTTTTGTCCACTCGATCGCGGTTCATTAAAATTTTCTACGTGAAAAATTGTACGGACTATAGCGCTGAGTTTTTTTTTCTGTTTTTTCGTAAAAACCGAGTACAAAAGAGCACACTCTTTTTACGAAGCCCCGTCGTGCACCGTATCATTTCGAAACGACTGTAAAATGAAAATGAAAAGGAAAGTATTAGCATTATTAATACTCGCGTTAAAAATAGTATAAATATTTTTGCTGAGCAAAGCAATGGGACAGAGGTTACATGATGTTCATCGGGAATGGCGATCATGCTACGAGATAACGATATGTGGTTTGGAGCTTACGCCGCGTCGTCCGGAGCTGAATTTTATCGTCGTGCGGTGCAGGGATATCCTTTCACCGTGGTTCCTGCTCCCTTCCAAGTTTCTTCCTTTTTGCGGAAGTATGAGATTCGACCTTTACCGTCTGAGACTTGGCGTTTTAATAGGGTGTTCGTTACGCCTTTCCACGCCGCGTGTCGAACTAATTCGCCAGCACGTCGTTGAGTATTAAGCAAAGAGAGCACATTGAATATTATATTGCGTACGCTGAATAGGCACGGAGTAGCAATTTGGAATCGGACAAATTTTTTAAAAGCCGGAAACAGCAGGTTGCCGCTCGGTGGCGCGTTAATTTTGCGTGCAAATGATTGCGAGCGATAAACGACGGAGGCGTTAAAACCTAAAGCTTATATGTATTAATGCTGCGTGTGCAAACATTGGACGACTGAAACGGCAACGTGCATCCATGTTTATATGCCGTTTAAAATTAATGAAGCAATTCACGTTTCATTAGTGCGAGCTCTCAACTGTCATCGTTCGACACTCCACTCGCGATCTCCGAGTTCATTTGTTATGATTTAACGACAAAGCAAATGTTGTTCCGCAATGCGTTAATCACAGCGATAATTGTAGAGAAACAATTGATTACTAATTTTCGACAAAGCATATGAACACAATTGCGGATTGGCGAATATTATTGCGGGAACATAATAAATGGACGGTATGCAATCTAAAGCAATGATTCATTGAAAAAAAGAAACAGAAGGCATTCAACGAGAGTTGGAACGAACTGCCAAGCACGTTTCAAATGTACTTTCGCGTTGCCGATGATAAAAAAAAAGAAAAAAATACGAGCATCACGCTGAAACACTCCAATACGTCGGATAAAGCGAAACAAAAAAAGGTCCGAAATAAGCCACTTGAAATACCCAAGGCGCGACGGCGGCGGACGGCGTCGTCGCCGGGGAGATGCAAGCCAGTAATTACTGTCGGTGCAAATAATTCGTGGAATGAATTAGCCGCGGCGGAGGCAAGTTCAGTATCCCGTGGAATCTGCATGTGCGGCAGCAGCGTATATCTCGCGGGAGAGATTCGCGGACGTAAGTTATGCTCTCCGATCAAAAGCTAATACGCGGAGAGAAGGCAGGAAGGGAACGCCTCGAATTACGGATGGAAGTTAATGTTGGCGAGGATAATTGTGGAAAGTACATTGATCGATAAAGTTTTAATGAATCGTCAGTGTGTAAAGCAATTTTACTTTGCATCTTTCTCGTGCAACTTGTGACTTTTCCCGAGAAAATGATAATTGCCTCTTGTTTGCTGTTTCCCTCGCTCGCGTTTTTTGCGTAATTTATAAAGTTGCCTCGCAGGCGTTTTAGAAAGTTTGGGAGCCAGTTAAAATTTTCCTAGCGAGCGCGCGTAGCGCCAAGAGAGAGCTTTTAGTTGGAGTAGATTTTTGTTGGATCTCGCATAGAGAAAACCTTCGTTAAGGAAACAGCACTTCGGATAAAGTTGCCAAGCAATTATATCAATTATTTCGAACTGTTTTTTTTTCCTCTCTAAATTTACGATATCCAGTTGTAAAAAAAATGTACGTTAAACTGGCAGTTTGAGTCAGTTAACACGTCATTTTACACTTCTTCAACTCGAGAAAAAAGTTTCAGCTTCATTATCTCTTTATAGAGTGGATTTAGTAACAGTCATCTTGCTTCGAAATTTTTCTTTTCTATTTGTTTTTTAATTCTTTTTTCTTTTTTTTATAAAAAAAATAAGTGCATTCAGTTTATTTTACGGTTAAAATAAGTTTTGGTTGCAAAGTTCACTGTACTGTTAGAGGGACGATGGTCTGTAAAGTTTGAAATCAACTTTGACGAAATATTTTTAACTTAGCCATCCCAGTAAAAGAAGTTCTCGGCTTAGTTATTTAGTCCGGTGAATGGTAACATTTTTTAATCAAGGCAAACATTTTCGAAGCAGATCGAATGTTTCCTTTCGAATTCTGTTTGGCAAACAATCAAACCATTTTATAGATCCGTTAAGTTATAATTATTTTAAGTTATAATTAAAATAAGCAGGTGAAAATAGAAGAAAAAAAAACAAACCGTGTGCGTCGAATCCAATGAAAAAAATGCT
Organism: Phymastichus coffea; assembly: GCF_024137745.1. NCBI lineage: Eukaryota > Metazoa > Arthropoda > Insecta > Hymenoptera > Eulophidae > Phymastichus > Phymastichus coffea. The sequence continues at coordinate 858,961 of NW_026706882.1, forward strand.
AATTTAATTGTCAAAGCTAGCGCTTCAAAAGTAATTGGCGCGTGTGCGTGAATTCATGAAGCTAAGTATTTACATATCAAAGGAATGGTGAAACGAATGAAAAAACGAAGAATTTCACTCAAATATTCACTTTCAACTCTTATTCGGTATTCGAATATTCGGAAAAAAGAAGCAAACTCTTCGAATAATCAGAATAATTAACGAAGGGTATTGCGTGACTGAAACCGTTCGAAATTCGATGACCGAAGTTTCCGTACAGGCATATTCGGCTTTGATGTAAATTGCGGAGTGATATACTAAGAGTCCGGCTGTTAATGTCGTTTGTGTAGCTTGATTGAGGTTGGCCAGATATATGTACTACGCGAGTGTGCGCAAATTGCCCGTAGGGTGCCTGACTAATTTCACGACCTTCCTTTTTGCAATGCCCCGGTTTTATCTCCAGTGTTGTGTGCTGTCGCTCGTTTAACACGCCAGATTAGGACTCTTTGCTTTCTATTCTTTTTTCATTCTCCGGTGCTTAGAGTTCGTTAGCAGTAGTGCTCCGCGTGCTTAGATATTTTTGTTTTACGTTTTAACAAAGTACGTGCATAATTTGATATTTCTTAGAAAGAATAAACTTTGCTGTCAATTTATTTGATAGAAACTCTGGTTGAAAAAATTTCTTTGTATTGTCGATATATTTTGTTTCGCATGCATTATTGCTTAGACTGCCAAATGAAAAAAAATTTATCACCGTTATTGCAAAAGTCAAAGGATTTGCAGGATTTTATTCGATACTCCAATACCATTTCAGTTTTCATTTCCTGATATTTCTGTGCTGCGAGCGCGCGCAACATTCTCGTTTATTAGTTTCGACAGATTTGCTCGGCTCTTTAATCTCTTCGATAAACGAAATTTAACGAAAATTTATGAAATATTCACTCGACACATTTCAACGGTAAGAACGATTCATAGATGTTGCTGACATTAAATTTAGATTGATTGTTAAACTGATGAAGTCGCTAACGCAAAGCGCAACGTCTTTCGCCACCCAACATTAACTTTCGTTGGCTATTGATTGGCATAAAGTGGACAAAAGTGAGCATAAATGCAACCTAATGCCCTAAACCAAAAGCAAAGAGCTCGGGCAACCGGAATCTCCTTAGTTCGTCGATAAATTGCTGTGCAAAACTCGGCAAGACGTTGCTGCGCGCGAACAAAATTGCGACTTTACATACACGAGCGACTAAGTTGGTTGCAAGCGTTATAACGTCTTTTCTGAGATTAAGTTGATTTGGTATATAGCCGTGCGAAAACTTGCCGCCGAATTATCAAGGCTTTAAGGCATAGATGATGGGATTTTGGTGCCTTACAATCGATGAATTTTCCAAGAGTCTAATCCCTTGGAAAGCTGCTTCGTTGAAAGTTGTGCTTCCCCTATTCTTTTTTGTTCGTCTAAGATTTTCGGATTTTACTCGCTCGAGTGAGTATAAATTTTTTTCGAAGCGAACTTCTTTGTCTGGATCATACTTTCTCAAGATTTTTCTTCTACACGACAATTCGCTAAAGCCACTTTAATTGTGGATCTCTATTCAATTTTCGGGTGTTTTTAAGGAATATGCAAACACTTACATCGATCCATAAAAGGAGTTCGCTTAAATTTTAAATCACAAAAAAAGAGGAGTAGTAAATACATTGTGGTACATCGCTTTTTTAAACATGTCTTTCTAGCTCTTTATTTTTCATGTACTTATGCATCAAATATTAATGAATTTTGCTGAAATTTCCCTATTATAGTTTGTTTTTAATAATTTTAGGAGCAGCGTCAGGTCACAATAGTTTATTTAGCATGCAATTTATAATCTAAGAGTCTGGTCCAACAATATTCTTTATTGGCACTCGTAGAAAGTCTCACAACGTTTCAGCGGTTGTATCTATTTTTAATATTATCGTTGTCCACGTAACAATGTAATAATGCTGTTTGAAAATGGAGTCATCCTGAGCAACGAAGTAGAGCTCAGTTCTGTGTTTACACCTCGAATTCCGAGCATACACAGGAGCACGCAACAGATTTTTATCAGGAAGAATGCTCTCTCCAGCTGAGAGTTGAGCGTGACTGGCCGACCATAGTAACAACTATCTCTGACAATGGGAGGGTGGGCAAACTAAAAAATCCGCGTGGGCGCGCAGTGTCAGCGAGTCAGTCCCCTCGTTATTCTCATTATCATGTACGTGGATCCATTGCAAGGTCCCTCTCCAGTGCAAACAATGCTAAGCGCACACAATGCAAGCGTCTTGAGTCTCCCAAGTTGCCCGCTGCTGCTGCTGCTGCTGTGCGGAAGTGGACGAAAAGTCACCGGGAATATTGATTCGCCAAGAGAGAGGAAGAGAGAAGGAGCTTGTTTAATTGTTATGCAATGCGGCTCCATGCATATTCTTGCAGACATTGCCTGTGTCGTCGTAGTCGTTAGTTATGCAATAGTTCCAAAGCTAGTTTCCTCCCAAGTTTTTGCATTGAATAACTTATCGGCGCGCTTTTACTCGCCCATCCGCCAAAACTCAAGTTTTTGCCAACTTTGAGCATTTTAACATCGTTCTAAGAGATCTATTAACCCCCTCCCCCTTAGAATTATTGGCAATTCCTAGTTGCTCGCTGCTCGGCTTATACACTTTAGAGAATTGACCGTCTAGTCGATTCCCCAGCAATTATTAATTTCACAGCAAGTCCTTAAGGTATTCTTTATATTAACTCTGTTTTGGCATTTAAAATGTTCATACATCATCGACCTACATTTTTTACTTTTTTTTTAACAGATATTTTCTAGAATTTCTCCTTCATAATAAAATACTTGAAAATTTCGATAAGCAACGTTTACGCATTCTTACATTAAGAGGATCTAATTGAAGATATGCATTGAGTAACCCATATCGGTGTTAATTAATATTCGAGCCCATTCGATACCGAATCTCGTGCTTAACTTTCCATGAAACGGTATATATTTATCCATTATCTGTATTGATTGATAATAAATGTTACCAGATTCAAATTTTATAAAACAAGTCAGGTTAATTACTACTCAAAAGCCATAGTTTAAAAAAGACTTATTAGCTATCGCCGTGATAAGCTCACTCAATCGCGAAACAACGATGTTTTTCTTTTGACCTAGTTACCAACGACAATATATCTCATTACGATCCATTGTGCATGCCACGAGCTGATCCTCACGGATGATCCCCCCCCCCCCCTCTGGTCGCTATCGTATAATTAAATCTTCAACTAACGAAATTTCGCAGGTGACAATCACCGCTGCTACTGCGTGCGAGCTGGCCGATAAAACAAAATAATGACCTCTCTCCTGCCCTTCTCTACCGATGTTTTTGACATTTGTTAAAGCCACAGCAGATCAAGCGGCAAATTAAAATTAAGCGACGCTTGTTCCCGGAAATTATATCACGTTGTTTTTTTATTTATTTTGTTTTGTTTTTGTTTCTGCTCGTTCTCTCGTGACGTGCACTGCTCAAACGTTGATTAACCGACGTTTACATTCGTAATTTTCCCTCTTCATTAAACGTTTTCACTCGAGTCTCTCCAAACACAGCCCCGACCTCGTTTCAGTAATTTTGTTGAATTTCACGCTAAATTATGTGAGTCGCGCAGAATAGTGAGCTTCTGATAGCTGCGACGTTTGTTGTTGTGCCAATAAAATTGATATTTTATCCGGTAGAAATATACACAGCGACGAGATATATGTAATGGCAACGATGCTACCGCTTGTAATTCGAGCGTTGCAAGAAGAAAGGTCAGTGTCCGTAAAAATGGACACAAGTGTTTGAATACGGTTGCATTTACACGGGCGAGTAAGAGAGAGAGAGAGAGAGAGAGAGAGAGAGAGAGAGAGAGAGAGAGAGAGAGAGAGAGTGAAAAGATGCATCAAAAGCACGACACAAATTGAAAATGCGAGAGTTCAAGGGGCAGAGAAAGGCCGCAGAAGGAGAGGGAGATGGCAAAATAAAGGGAACGAGAGATGAAATATAGGCGATGACGACGATGGAGATAAATGCGACGATGGCGAAAGAAATGAGCGGATGTATGAATAACGAAGCGGCTGTGTATAAAGGCTGCATATTCGAAATGAAACTCAACAAGGGGCTCGTCGTGCATCGTTTGATGTTTATTTCAGTCTAGTGCGACCGTCAATGTCGCATGACGAGAAATACCTTTTCGTACTTCCCTTGCGAATTGTTTATCCGTCGCAGCGAGGAAGAAAAAAAAACAACGGCACGATCAGTTGACGCCGTAAATTATCACGGTCGAAGAAAACCTATCATGCGAGGCCTGCATTTCAACGGCATCACGCGGCACGGCAATAAGTAGATAAACAACAGAGAGCCATTTGCATGGCGTACGCGATATTAGCACGCAGATAGCCCATACTGCAAAGAAAAGAATAAAGGACGGAATAAAAGCCGGCCGAGCGGAGCAGTCAGAAAAGCTGCCGAGCGTATGGTGTGCGCGTACAAAAGATGCAGTAGAAGCGAAAAGGAAAAAGGCGACAGCATTGTCAAAGCTTCGCGTGTGGAATTTTTTTTTTTTTTTAATTGCCAGGCGGAATTGCAAATGTCCCTTTCTTTCGTGCTTTAATTAATGAGATTCGCAAAGTGCCCGTGACCGCCGACGTCGCCGTCGCCAATGCAATTCTCCTCATCTGCTTTGAGCCAAGAGTCGAGTGAGAGAAAAAGTGACTCTTTCGCTTTCGTGCCTTTTTTTTTTTTTGCGACGCGGCGACGCGTCCCTGCGGTTTACTTCACGGATTAGCTACTGAGCTTGCGAACACGAGTTCTTATTGTCGCGTTTAATTTTCATCCCGCGTGCTTACGTTGAAACGCTTAATTATCGCTTGGAAGTTACATTTTTATTATTTTCCCGGGGACGAGACACTTTGCCCGCGTGCATTTTCGTAAATTAGCGAAAACTGCACTTACGTTACGACGTTTTTTTTACCGTTTGCTCGTGTTTTTTCTCCCAAAAAGAAAGCAAGATTTAATATTTAATCAGCGAGTATTCATCTCACATGTCATTAAAATTCAGAATTTAATATTAGCGCAGGACTCTTCGCGTTGATGACTTCAGTACACATTTCTTTTTAATTACATAAGGCACAAATATACTTTTAAAAACCTTATGGGGCCGCAACTGAAGTGCATTAAATTTCGAAATAATTAAAAAATAATTACTGCAAAGAAACGAAATAAGTTTATTACGTAATTTACATTAAAAATAGCACGCGACCCACTTCCGAAAGGACAAAGAGAGAAAAGCTCACTGATGACAATAGATAGTACAGGTCAAAAACTTGAAAAATGCGGAGTGCGCGCGCGTCTTGAAATGCTGTAAATGAGCTGAGAAAGTTGAAGGCGTGAAAGGCCGATAGGCGCAACGAAACTTCCTCGCATAATTTTCCCCGGCGAGATAAAGCTCTAGCCGACTGTGAGAGAGAGAAAAAAAGGAGCGAAGCTTGCGAGCGCGCATAATTTCGTGCAATTTCCGCGCTCCGGAAACTGCTGTCTTCCTCTTTTGTGTGTGCTCCCGTCCAAAAAAGGGACACTGACCACTCGCGCATTAACTTTCCAGCCGGCATCAGTTAATTTGACGTGTAGAGCAAAGTTTTAGAAAAAGGAGGGTAGATTTTTTTCGTTTCTCTCTCTCTCTCTCTCTCTCTCTCTCTCTCTCTCTCTCTCTCTCTCTCTCTCTCTCTCTCTCTCTCTCTCTCTGTCTCACTCTCTTTTTCTCTGTCTCTTTTTTTCGAAAAAAAGGGTACGTAATTGCTGCTCATTCGGAGATGGAGATTAAACGCGAGAGAGGGATATTTGAATGGGTAGGTATGCGTTTTATGAGGAATTTTTTTTTCATTTTACCCACAACGATAAGCCATCCAGACGAGAAAATATTCCGTCGTAAAAAGGTTACACATTTCTCCGACTATTTATCGTGCCGTTTTTCCTCTCTTCTCTCAATATCCACAAAGTAAGGAAGTTGGAGTAGATTAGAGATTGCGCACGGACTTACTAACTTTTGTCCATAGTTGCGGGCGAGTTAATTGCTTGGGATATAATTAATGAGTTTTGTTCCAGATGGCTTTGCTGAATTACCTATTGGAAATTTGGAATCGCGGCGGTTGCACAGAATTTTCGAAGTCCGACGCCACTGTTGCGACTGCGAACGTTGTCACCGTATACATTTTCCCAATGATTCACGCAGATTTGCGCAGCGCAGCTCACTTTCCTTTCACCTTCGCTTTGTCGCGCAATCAGTTATCGATCTGTGCACACCTCCAGAATCTTCGAGCTCGAATTTTTCATGACTGCACGATCGAACGTCACCGGGCCGACATCAGGAAATTTCGAGAGAAAAGTTTATTACCGAGCTGTTATTGTTGAGGGCTTGAGCGATCGCAAGTGAGTCACGTGCGCTCGTAGTTTGCGATAGGTAGTTCGCGATCATGCGATCGAAACTGAGAAAAGTAAACAACGAGAAAAAATTGTAATGAAAAAAGGAGAAAAATGGAAAGTACGATCGGATTAAACGGATATCAACTATAGCAAGTGTCAAAAAATCTGAATACTCTAATCCCATTATTTATATAAACAATCAATGTGTTTATATTATATACGTGTAGAATGAAAGAACAACATTTAATTTCAATATAAAAGTAGTTATTATTTACCAAACAATAAAATGTATAACACGCATAAAAGGATCAATGTAACGTGACAACGTCTTTTTCGGACCCAGGCGCACGCTAATGAGTGTTTTCACAAAGTTGACTGCAGCAACTTGCGAAATGTTTTTAGTTTCGCAAACTTTATAAATTACTTTAACTGCGACGTAATCAAGTGTAATTTATCGATTAATTTTGTACCTTATTTTTGTCGAGTGATGTCTTATTTTCTGTTTGTCTTTATTGTAGAATTTTGATGTCGCGAGTGAATGGTTAGCGACAAGAAATGAATGAAAGAAATGGATAAATCTGAGATTTTGATAAGCAGTAAAGGCTCTTGAAAAGGGGAAAGCATGCATGTGCACTAAGCAGAGACTTCCAAACAATTGATGATGCTGCCCTTCGCCGTTTAGATCCTCACCCCGCACTCAGAACTCGCTCCCAGGCTTTCCGTTTTTCTCATCACAAACTCTGCGTTCTGGTCTAGTCTTGCACCGTATTAATGCTAAACACATGGCGCTAAGGGCATGACGCAGAGACTTTCCACAAACACAAGCCGTTGCGATCGTAAATCACGAGCATTCGGCATTCGACGCTCCATCGCTTCTCTCACGCTCAGTGTACGTTTTCAAAGTCCTGTCAATCGCCTCTGTTCTCGATTACGCTCACTTTGATATTTTTCATTATTAACATTAATTTAAATAAATTTTTATTTAAATAAAAATTCAAATCGCGCTTAATTGCAGTTAATAATTCATCGATCCTCGTTAATCCGAAGAAGCTTGATCGTCGATGACCAGCTTTCGTCGCTTTGACGGCGAAAGATGTGGAAAAAATCTTCGTTCGTAAATCCGTTAGGCGAAAAGTGTTGTTGTAGACACAGCGATGAAATAAAATAGATAAGCTGCGCGCAGAAGAGACAAATGAAAGTCGGCCATTAATAATTCATAACCAGCACAGTATATACGTCACAGTGAGAGGGAGGGAGAGAGAGAGAGAGAGTTGAAAAAGGGCAAGCGACGCGTTATATAACGAGAACAAGACCGCGCGAACACTGCATAATGCAAAACGCCAGCGGAGATTTTATTAATGACCACGCGCAGTAGCCGCTTCGCGCCCCGCCAACCAAAAAGCAAACTCAACCCTTGTGCACTTGCACGCGCAGTGCAAGCACAAGCCAAGCTTGTGGTCCTTCATTTGTCTTAGAGCCGGATTTTCGAAATTGGACAGCGAGATTTACACGAGGATCATCCCTCCCGCGTGCGTTTAATATGGATCCTACGTTCAGCTAATTGATAGCTTCATATGCTACGTACAATGTGTTTGGGATTATGAAGTCGATGGCTTTGAATATAATCTCGTATAGAAGTACTGAGAAAACGGCCGTTGCTGTAAAAATTGCGGTGATGGTCCGTAATTCAGTGACGGGATTGGCTTATTAATCGTTGTTAGGCTTGCCTTGTGACAATTTTTACGGTTACGGCGCCGTAATTTTTTTACATCACAGCGCTGTAAAAATTATGGTATTTCACCAAAGTTACACGCAGGTAAGACGGTTTCACGAAAAAGAATAAACCGAAACCGATGCAAGAAAATACGTAATTTCTCATAGTCTCTTTATAGTTTTACTGGAACTCAATTAGAAATTTAAAAAAATTAGCATTAATCTGGTTTCAACTCTTGCAGAGTTTTAAAAAGCTCGGAGTTTCAACTAAAATTTAATTTTCCATAAATTTTAATCTCTAGTATTTAAATGTGAAACTAAAGCAACGTTGACTGAGGTTAATTTTTCATTGAATTTTGAAAAATCGTGAAAGCGCCACCAAAAACATGTATTTTTTTGGTTCAATATTGAATTCTCAATTTTGCTTTACATTCAGATTCAGGGTCTGAAAGATATTTAACAATAGACCTAGACAATGGAACTTTTTTGTGAAATTTTGTGGAAATTTCATTGTGAACCTGTACTTTTGGTACTATTGTCAATTTCCCGTTTTACGAGATGGTTATCGTAATTTTTTCGGTATCCTCGCCCTAATTTCCACAGCGTGCACTTCACCGAAGGCAAAATATGGGAAATGAAACAGGAATAACAAGTACAATCATACCACATGGCATTTAACAGGCGGTCCAATAGCAGCGGTATAAACTTGAAACTCTCAGGCTTTATGCGAGCCTCCAAATGCTGAAACTCATTCGCAGGCCATCCATATAAAACAGTTATCATCTCGGTGAACAATTATACTCACACGTAGACGCATGCGCGTGTGCACACACAGGCCATCGATATACACGTTTATATGCATAATAGATGCCAGCACGTAGTGAGACAGTCGATAAATCAACGGACGCAGCTTGTGGTGTGCGTGTGCGCCCGTGTGTAAACCCTGAGCTCGTAAATGCTGAGCACTCCCAAGTAGTTGTCCGATTGGGGTTGAAGTGCAATACGGATTAATTGCACCATCAGTCTCCCTCTATTGCATATTATACCCCGAATTTCGCAACGTAGAAGGACGCTATCAAAGTCACCAAGTCCCGTCGCGCTTCCAACTTTCATAAAGCGTTCGATTGCGAATCCACTTGACTTTTGGCCTTTTCGCCCTGCTCTTTTGCCACGGCGAATTCAAACTGAGAGGGTCTCTTTGTTGGACCGCGCGCGCGCCCTTTGATCCTCATTTTTGCGCGGCCCCGCGAGCGCGATTTGTGGTTTTCCCTGTCCCGGGCCCCGATGGGTTTGGCGGATGTTTAATTAGGGGAGTTGACTACGACGCCGGCTAAATATTATCGTTTTACTTTATTCTTTGGCCTTTTCGACGGGATTCGCAGTCCCTACTCAACGAGACATTCCAATTAAAGAGTCTTGCACGATAATCAGTGGAATATAACGGGGAGTTCGCTTCAAAGCCCGAGCGAAATTGAATGCCGACCAATGGCAGAAGGCGTCGAATCGATAACACAATGCAGCCACCGGCGAAATTCTCACTCAGACGTCACGCAATCCATCGGTAGCATCAATCCTCGAATAGCGGCAGCATCTCGCCCCCGTAAACTCGCAAACGTGCCGAGAATTTGCCGACGGAGAGCACTTAGTCGTCAACGAGGCGTCGACGGCGGCAAAAGGTGAGGAGGTGGCATTCCAGTTTGGCGACAGATTAGCCAACTACTGTCTACACAGTAGATATCAGCGGCAGTGGTGAACTTGGATCGATGACCACTGCTTCGACGCCTCACAAAGGCTCAAGACGATGAAAGCTCCCGTTGTTCCCTGCCCTCCTTAATCGACGCCTATAGCTGTTTACCTCTCGACAATTAAGCCATTATATGTCAGCTAGCGGGATCGCTGCCGCTGACTGACTCACTGACCTATGTCGCACCTATCTTTTGTCGGCGAGACAGCTTCCCCCCAGTCCTCGTCTTGCCTTTTATTGCTTCGGAATTAATGGTTGGTCCGACACTGTTGTGGCGACATTTGCCAATACACGAGTTTCGGACTCCATTCAGATCATTTTCCTGTTGTCGTGACGTTAATAACCAGTTCGTCAAATTGCGTGCTGCTTAAGACTGCATAAAAATCGTTTTTCGGATGCGAATGCCGGAAACTTAATTTCGGACGGACCAAAAGATACCGTTGTATGTTTTTTTTTATACTTTGCCCTTTCGTATTTCTAGAATTGATCAAATGGAAGATCAGCTATGCAGCTACGCAGCTTTAGTGCGCTCACATCAAAATGATACTGCCGGGCATAAAAATGAAAGAGATAATTTGGTCAAAGGTGGAGAGCTACTCCAATGAATATAAAGGTCAGATTTATTAAAGTGGATTTCACCTAGAGAAAAAAGTCTGAAGGAGCAATCCAATCTTAAACGTATAGCGCACGGTAAGTACAGCCGTGCAAGCGGCGGTTCGCGCGCGCCCCTCGTCGAGGCGCCATTGTAAATTAGACGAGAGAGGACCCCACTCGGACGCTGTTTAATTTGGGAAGCGAGAGCGCGTTAGCCCCTTCCTACTCTTGGCAAAATAGCGCGCACCGCCAAGTGGCCGCCGCCTGTATCACCCCTTTCTCCCGTTCCTTTTTTTCTGTTCCTTCGGGCTAGCTGGCGGACAACCCCTCGCCCTTATCTGCTTGTATCCGTCGTCGGGCACTCGTCGCTTTCCGCTCAACGTCTTTTTCGCTTGCTTCGCTCTCGTGCGAATTAATTTCTCGCCCGAGCGCGCGGTTGCGTTCGCCCTTGCGACGCCGAAAAAGAAGCCTCGACTTTGGGGACGCTACGTCAAGGTTCGGACGGAACTGCATAATTGACCGAACGCACTGTCCTCTCTTTCTCCCGAAGGCAGCGCAAGAGCGGAATCTTTTGCGCCGCCGTTCGACACAGAACCAAGTCTTTGCTGTCGAGTCTAATGATTTTACAACCGCGTTCGTCAACACCAAAAGTAATAACTCGACAAGTCCCCTACCCAATAAGGAAACACGGGGGACACTTGGAAAGTTTGCTCTCTCAATTGACCGTTTAGTTGGCCCTCTCGAGTCTCGAGAATCTCTTCAATCTTCCCCGCAGTTTAATAGTCGAACTTTTTTAAAGGCCCGCGACGCGTCGAGAGCGGCAGAAGACCGAAAGAAGAAATAATACCCGGCGACTCTCGCGCGCTTATCTGCGAGGGCCCTCGGCTTCTTCCTTCGTCGCCGTCGCCGGCGTCGCGTTCGGTTTATGTTCCGCGATGTTCGTCCCTCTCCTCGGGCAGAATGCTTGCATGAAAATCACCCGTGCAGCGTGTGCGCGCAAGAGCTTATCTACCTCTGTATATCTACGTCGCCTTTTGTTTGCGAGCCGTGCTTTACCTTAGCCAGCGTCGCGTCGCGCCGGCGAATAGATGAATACCACTCCGCGGAGTAATTTATTGGACTCGGCTTCGCGAGGATTGCGATTTATCGTTTCGTAGCCTCTTTTTTTTCCCTCACTTCTTTCATGCGCGAGAAGAAAGATGCACGAAATTGGATAAGTGTTCGTACTCGTTATCTCAGCCTTCGCCGGATGCATTCATACTACACGCGCTGTGGACGCTTGCGCGCGTTATATTCCGACTTAACCATTGCTTGTACTAGAGATTAAGCTACGCATTAATTACGAGCTTTTAAACTGCTGAATAATGCCATTTGGACGGAAAATAAATGTTATACAGTAATTGCGTGAAACTGCTGAAGTGGTGAGAAAAATTTGTGGCGGGTCAGGCTGGAAATTGCGTTAAAGCGATCGCGGCTATCAACTATTTATCTTTCCGAACGCATGAAAAACGTTGAACAAATTTACGCGCGAACGACCGCGAGCTTAAGTAATTTGGCGCTTAAAGCGGCGCGGCGCCCTATTCAAAGTCAACACACCGAGGCCACCACGACAATCTCCTCTTTAGCACAAAGAGCGAAGTATGCGTTTCAAAGACGCTCTGTCTGCGTTGCCTGCCTTGTGGAGGACGTTCCTCGAGGGCGACGACCACCAAGAAATGCCCGCGCGCTTCTTGACGATTAGTGCGTCAACTATCGTTTACCAAAATTCACGAATTACAATTGCAAATACCGTCTGCTACTGTAAATTGCGCGGCGGATATATCCCAAGGAATTTCCGCTGTTGAGCTTGGATAATCGACGCCACGTGGCACTTAACGAGTCGGACTGTGGTTGTGTGATTCTACGTTTACGCTCGTCGACCTCCTGGCGTGATGATACCTTTGTGACTTGCCGTTATTAAGCTCCCTATCGATCAGTGCGAATCTGTTTGCTTGGCGGAAAAAGTGGCGCACGTTAATTTTTCACGCGATGACTTATTCGAGCACCTTTTTGAAAAGTTCTGCTTCGTGATCTCTCATCGACCGTCGTTCCGTCATTTTCTTTGCCCGATAACGCTCCGCGCAAAATTATCGCTAAAACCAAATTAAACGTAGCAGGCCACAAAGCATTCTCGCCTTTGACCGACTTTCATTCGCTCTTGCGCGGAGTTCTCTTTTGTCGAGAGAGAGAGAGAGAGACTCTCGAAAAAGAGAGACAAAGAGAATGCAAGCCGATAGGTTTGTTTCCCAAGCTCCGGATTCCTTCTGCGGAGCTCCGTTTCAAGCTCCCGTTTGACGTCGAAGTATATAACGAGAGTCATCGACGTAAAAAAGTGCACTTGCTGGAAGACGAGGATGCGGTGCGTTTTTATTTTTTATCCTCGGAAACTAAGAGACGTCGAGTGTGTCTCGTTTCAGCTTAGCTGCCAACGCGCCACAGCTATATCGACGCGAGCTTCGTTGCCGCGTAGCTCGTGTGCGTGGGCTTCAATTCGAAACTTTAGCTATGCGCGTACGCGAGCGCGGGCCGTTCCTTGTAGGCTGTTCAAGCCGAGGGCGCGCAACTTGCCGGTCGAGTGGTTTTCCGCACGCTTTTACGCTCCTAATTATAACGGAAGACCTTTTGCCTTTCATCTCCGTTTGTTTTCGTCGACTACGTACACGTGAACATGTTTTATCTCGAAAATCGAAGCGGCGTCGAAAGAACAAAAAGAGAGGAATAGAGAGAGAAATTCACCAACGGTATACGTTTCGGGTCGATAGTACAGGAGCTTTTAATTAAAAATAACCCAGTAGGAGATGAAAAATAAAGCCACTGGACAACGTATATAAAAAGGTAGAAAAAAAGAGAGGTTTCTAGGCGTGCACGCGCGCAGCGAAGCGTGCGCGAGAAAATTAATACCGACGCGCGCGCGCGCGCGTGTTGTGTACAGCTCGGAAACAATAAGTACATGCGCGCTGAAATAATATTGATAAAAGCTGAAAATTTAATCAAATTCTTCTCCCCCTTCTCCTCTCTCTATCTCGTGTGTACGCAATGCAGACCAACCCCTTTTCGCGCCGTGGTAAAAATAATAAAAGCACGTGGCGCAAGCATGGCACGCGCGCCGTCCACATACGCTTAATCTAATCGAGAGCGAGCACCTCTTTTTAAGCCTCGGTGCCGATGGATTTTCGTGCGCGAGAATGACAGAGGCGCGTGGCGTTATTATCGCGTCAAGAGTTTCAATTGAGCGTGTAATGCAATCTCTCTCGTTTCACTTTCGCCAAATCGCCCTCTCGTGCGTCAAATGTTTCACCATACATATTTCTTAGACGTTTTTATGCTAATCGAACGATGCCTCTCATTACGCGGAATAGACCGTCTCGCACTTTTTCCATTTATTGCTAATGTTGACTTTCGGTTAACTAATATTGTCTTATTATAATTTGCACGTTATAGTTTTCAAAGTAACGAGGGTTTCTATCCCATAATATTTATCTCTCAAAAGAAAATAAAAACCAACAAAACAGCATTTAATAAAATCTCATCACCAAATTACCATGACTATCAAAACCACAAGGCAAGAAAAAAAGGAAAGCTTAGCTCGACTTGATTATACGCAGTAATATTAAAATTTCAACCGCAGCAACATCAAAGAAAAAGAAACTCACGCGGGGGTGCGAGCTTTTAATTAAACTTGTAGTAGAGCAATCTCAGTTGATTACGCGTCGCACCATAGGTATCCTAATACCTTGTTCTCTTTTTTTTTTTTGGAAGCTGAAATGCGCAAGTAGATGGACGTTAAATAAAAAAATACACAATATTTCACGAGCAGTGTGCAAGCTCTCGCCCTGATTACGCCGCGAGATAAGAAGTTTTTCTTCGAAATTACGCGCAGCTAAACGGCCGTTACTTTCTCGCGCCTTGATGAATTCGAGAGACTATCCAGGCAAGCAAGCTGGGCAGATTCATTGCCTAGATATATAATCTTTTTTTCAACGCTGAATTACGGGACGAAAAGAATTTTTTTTTTTCAAATGACGAGAAATAAGGAAAGAAATTCATAAACGCAGGCTTGAAAAACGAGACGCGGGCTCCTCGTGTAAAACACACGACCCGGTGCCGATGACAATCTATGCACTTTAATGCACTTAGCTCACATTTTTCAGACGAAGGAGAGAGGAAAAAGAAAATAACACACAGCACCAACGAGGATCTCTCTTGCACGGCCTGTTAATTCGAGATTCGCGTGACCACCAATGCTACCCCCCTCTAATGAATTTAAAAGCTTCGAGCTCGTGACTTTCTCTCTTTCTCCTTCGTCAAAATTAGGCGAGCGAGTACGACTGTAGAAGTCGGACGCTTGGGTGTGAACAATTTTCTAAGAGTCTTCGAAACACTTTGGCATGTGGGCTAACTATTCTCATTAGTCACTAATAATATTTTCTTTAAATTGTGGTGTGCCGTTTTTCAGCAGTTCGGTGATATCGAATACAATTATTTACATTATTCACTTGGAAGAGAGTCGATAAGTAAGCGAGAGATAACAAAACAATGAGATTAATGAAATCTATATTCATGAGGAATGAAAATTCGAATTATTGAATCTTAACCGAAAACAGATTTCCATTCCAACTTGAAAATCACATTACAGCAGGAGCAAAGGGGACAATCAGTCGCCATCAATCTTCGTCGGTGTCTATATATATATACATAAAATTCCTTTCAGCATATTCACCCTGTACTTCCTAATCTTGCGATCTCCTCCGCGCGGACCTCTTACGTATGACTCAGTCAACGTAATAAAAAAAAAAGAAAAGGGAGTCTGTCTCAATCAAAATCTCATCTGTTACCCGCATCTGACCATCTCCCAAAGAAAAGCCAGCGTTTCCTCTCCGGAGAAAAATTAAAACTGACACGCACACGTTATATACGGGCGGGTCCCCCTCCCCCCTCTCTTTCTCTCTTTCGTCGAGTGCATGGTAAACCATGTCTATAGCGGTTTTGTATTGTGTGCTACACGCCCTTTTCAAGCTGAGCTGTCTGCACTGTGCGTAACGTTTAGGGAAAATTACATTGGGGTAGGAGAGGACAGAATGGTCAGTAGCGAAAGCAAATGCTGATGGATGTATTGCGGCCTGTTGAATTTTCATTTTTTTTTTCAACGCTCCGTGCGCAAAGTGCGTCTTTCCCAAGCGCTCGGCCAAAAACGTGCGTTGAAAATCGCACTTTCCACACCGCATCGAAAAATACGGTACGATACATGTTCGGGAAAGAGTTTCTCGTCTCGTGTGCCTTTCTACCCTCGCCTCGTTTTGTCGTAGACGCCAGACGAGACAAGAATCTTCTTTTCCGCATTGGTATTGTAATGTACTTTTTCGTCATGAATGGTATACGAACGTATGTTTTTTTCGTCGATATTTAACGAGAATAATAAATCTGAGAAATGGAAAACGTCGAGACTGTTTTTTCTTCTTTTTCTTTAGATTAACAGAGTATCGAAATATCGTCTCGACTGTTGTCTGGTCATTATAACATCGTCTGTGCCTCGCCCTCTTTTATTTCCACTATCAATATTATACGCCGTCTCTCTTGCCTTGTTTGACGCGGAAATCGTTCGAAGCTCTCTGATGAGGGCAAGAAAAAAATACGAGAGAGAGAGAGAGTGCCAGGTATGGAAGAGGAGAGCTCGTAGACATGGAAAATACGTAGAAATTAAAATCTAGAGAGAGAGGAAGAATAAACATCAGGCGCGCATCGATTTCAAATATTTGCGTGCACGTCCGAACAAATGGCATTGCCACGCCACGACGATACTAAACTCCGATACAAAGTGCATTCTTTTTTCTGCTTGTATTCGCTTTCAATTAGAAAAATTAAAAACGCGCTTGAACTCGGTGTTGACCATTTGTTCTATTTCAGTACGTCAATTAAGGAAGCAGAGCAGCATTTTTTTCGGTAGTAGTATAACACGCGGCGAAAGTTTGCTCTAAAAATATTCTATATTACGCAGGGCGCAAACGGGATTAGCAACTCGAGCAGGAGTATCGATTATAAAAAAGCCTCCGAAAGAAGCGGCTTATCATACACTCCAGAAAAATCTAGCGCGAGTGGCAAGTTCGTCTGCCCTCAAGTTTTTGTTTCTCAGAAATGTAAAGGAAAAAGATGTATACAGCGGCAGCCGCTGTGGTCGCATCACCGCGACACTCTCTCGCGAGGGAACGACATAAAGCTTCATCGCTCAAGGCTTTTCCTCCTCTCTTAAAAAGAAAATGATGAATCGTCGACATCCAGCGTTGTGATATGCTTAATGATAAAAAAAAAGCGTGAAATTCTGGAATTTCCTTATACTTTGAAATATTTATATTTATATCTAGGTGAGTGAAATTTATATTTCAGCTGTAAATTTAAATTAGAAAAGTACATTTAATTCGTTTTTTTTGCAAGTCAAAATTTGACACACCTCAAAATTACTTAAATGAACTGCGTTTAAAAATATATAATATGCACGGTTTTGGTCACTGTAGTGGATTTCAAAGTGAATATTATTGTGACTACCTCGCCGAGTACAGGAAAATATCCAGAATAGCGAATGGATAATAATCTGCAAGAATGGAAATATGCTGTTAATAAATCGTTTTAAGAACACAAGAGATTATTTTTTATAATCATCTGTGATAGCACCTGTAATACTGAGATCGATATTGTTTAAAAATTTGGTTAGGAGAAAGATAAAACAAATAGTTCATAATGGAGGAAAATACATTTTTATCTACTGTATATTGCAAATTAAGGGGTATAATACAGGTAGTGGAAACAAAAACTAATTATCAGAATATTAAACTCATTGAATTAAAACAATATTCGCGGGTGTTTTCTTTTTAATACAGCTACAAAAAAAAACACGATATTAAATGTATTACTCATATAAGACTGGAGCGGTAACTACTACTATTGCATATGTAAGGTTCAGTATTGTACTAGTCGTTGGCAACGCGCGCAACTCGCACGTTTAAAGTTCATGTGTTTTCACTTCTTACTATTGTTGTTTTAAGATTTTATTAAAAGATGTTTTATTTTTTTAGTTCAAAGTAAAAGTCACATCAACTTTTTTTGTGACCGAATTGTGATTGTTGTTATAAGTTTCTTTAATTTTTAAGTAAAACTGATTTTATTGCGATCATTTAAGTATTTATTAATTAGTGACTATAGTGTATGCCATGTGTGGTGCAGAGATTTATGCAATTTGCGCTCATGACTGAGCGACAATTTTGAAATAATTAAGCAAAAAGAAATCTAAATACAAGTCATTCTCACAATCATCAATTTTAGGGTTTATAATCAGAGATATATTGTTAAGTAGAATTCTGTAGAGTTTATAAACATTAAAAAATGAAGTTATTTTCTATAAATTTGAATGCTTTAATATTATCGTTGTGGAAATTGTAATTTTTTTACTCTCAGCTCGTTGTATTCGAGAAATCGCATAAGATATTATAATTTCTCTATACTGCTTCTGATATAGATTTAATTTGCTCTTAATACTTAATTATCGATAAATCGTGAGAATATTTCAGATTTTAAAAGATTTTTTACATCTCAAAATGACTAAAACAAAGTTCATAAGTTCATTTATCAATAAATAATATGCAAATTTGTATTCATTATATTGAATTTCATAGCGAATACTACTAAGATTACCAAGGTAATATTACTAAGTATTATTTTATGTGCCAGTTTATATAATTTATAAATCCGTATTTGTAAGATCTTCAATATTCCGAGTAGTCGTAATAAAACAGAAAATTATTTGGCACACTTATGAACACTATATTATAAGAAAAAGAAGAGATGTTTTGCTGCGAGTCAATATACGGTGCTCTGGCTGAAAAATTCCCATGTTCATCATGTATTAAAAACAATGTATCATTAGTCCAGTGTACCATTGCTGCAACTTTCTAAGCAAAGCAGTTGTAGTTCTTGTAACATTGACATTTTCACTAACTGATTAACCATTAAACATTTTTGTGAACTGGAAAACAGAAAGTTAAAATACGTGAAAAACACGTAACCATAATTTTTCCACCTCAATTGCCGACGAAAATCCTTAGCTCTTCGTCTTAACCGGTAATAATAAAATCACAAAATTGTAAATAAATAAACGTAATCTATCCGATAATCACGGCTCTCGCGGAACTAATTTCGGCAATCACTACGCTATCGACTGCCAATCGGCCGATGAATAACATTTCTTAATATAGTTCCCGCCAAACGATTGGGCTCCTATTCATGTTTGAATTAAATGAAATTTATCAATCATACTTTTAATCAATTTTTTGGATAATTTTTCCGGTACATGTTGAAATGAGTTCATCAAGTTCCATTAAGTTCATTGATTTTTGTGAAGAAACGAGTGCAAATTCTATTTGTATTCATCAATGAATATCGACGGATGTGGTGTATTTTAAACAGCACGAATTATTGATGCGCATAATACCATTAGCATCTAAAATTGTCATGTTAAGGGTTTAAATAATGCAATAAATAGCAGAAAAAAACATAAAAGAAAGAGCACGCTAAATAACACTAGTGACATTAAAAGCGATATGTATATAAGCGAGGGCGACACCAACTTCTCTTCTTTTTTTTACTTTGCTTTCCCTCGAATGGAATGTATATTACTTGATTGCCGATAACATCTTTGCTTGGTTTTTTTTTTAACTAATCGATACTTTTATGGAACACGCGG
This sequence comes from Phymastichus coffea, assembly GCF_024137745.1. Classification (NCBI taxonomy): domain Eukaryota; kingdom Metazoa; phylum Arthropoda; class Insecta; order Hymenoptera; family Eulophidae; genus Phymastichus; species Phymastichus coffea. The sequence continues at coordinate 878,211 of NW_026706882.1, forward strand.
TGTTTTTTGTTTCTTTTTATTACTTGGCTGGACGTTTGCCATTATTCGACGCGTAAACGTCGTCGCGTGATCCAACGTAATGTAGTTGATCGCACTGTATACACTGTTACGCGAGCCCTTCAATTTTCCAAACCTACAATTTGTCTCGCGCGAGGCTGTAAAAATTGAAAATGCTATTGCAACTGTTTGACGTTTGCTTTTTAATATGCCCGACGTTATTGTTTTTATTACGACTGCGCGGTGCTCAGATCGCAATTAGAGGAAGACTTTGCTTGGGCCCCACTCATAACAAAGCAACGAGCCGAACGAAGCGGCAGCCCAGCCACCCCTTCGCTCACATCAATGAAAGCCCATCATCTCTCGGCGTGAAGTACCTCCGAGGTCGAGAAGACGTGAATAGTGGCAAGGCTTTGTGTCGTGAAAATCGAGTGGACACTCGAACGTGCTATTGCATCCGCGATTTTCCCGTTGTTATTCACTGATCGCGTACACGCTTTGCGGAGTACCTATTAAGAAAAAGCTTTAGTCGAGAGATTACCGGGGATCGTTTGTCGGACGAGGGGAGGGTGCTTTTGTTTATGTTATAACTGGTTTACAGATTTATACGCCTCGTTATCAGACTCCATTTGTGCTGTCTGAACGCGTTTCGCGTCATTTTTTATCGCGTATTTCGTTCGTTGCAGTCCACTTCTTTTCCTCTCTCGTGAAAAACAATGAGCGGGGGAGTCTGCTCTGCAAATTCTTCGCGAAAAACAATAAGAAGCAGAGTGCCGACACGGTTTACAAAACGCAGAAGGGAACTAATCTTCTCTCTTGAAACTGAGTTGCTTCTTTGTTTTGTTCGTACGCATTTGTTTTTCCACTTCCGCCGGCTTGGAACGCCTGTGTGTACGTTTTAAATGCTATACCCGGAGATTTACTGCTTATTTTTTTTTGTTCTCGCCACAGAGGTTTAGAGCAGGTTCGTTCTGACGCTTGTAGAGTATGAACTAATGTGTTTCTAATTTTTAAAGACGACTTAAAGTGCAGCCATGAATTTTCTTTTTTTGTAATATCGTAAATTTAGAACAGACCGTGAGAACACTTTGTGATAAAAAGAATTGCATCAATTAGTGTAACCAATGTCGAACTTCTCGCAGACGGCAATAAATTGAAAAGGAAAAAAACGTTTACTTGACTTTCGCTAGTATTGATTCATGTCAAACATGTTATTGAACGATCCGAGCCTCATATTTTAATTCACCGCGTCGCGTTCCATTGATGCCACCAAATAAATCTAACACCAACATTCTAAAAACAGCGCGTGTCGCCCGCAGCAATTCGAAAGAAATTAAATGGTTCTCGTCCTCGCGAAGAAAAGATGAATAGCTGTGGTTGGCGGCGTCGATCGCGGACAAAGAATAAAAGAAAAAAAGAAAAGGAATCAGTATTCCAAAATAAGGCCTAGCTTTGTGATAATTGTTTATTTACGGCACTCTGGCAAGCCGTAAAACGTAACCCTCGTAAATTCACCTACGCACGTGTGGACACGTTGCTGTCGAACTTGCCTCGTCGCTTCGATTCTTGTTTTTTTTATCCTCCCTTTTGTTATTTTTTTTTCAAGATTTCCGTTCGTATTGTTACGGTGGGGATAGAAAAAAAGAGTGCATATTTGTTGTTCACGGATATGTCGTATGTTCCGTAACAATACATTTTAGGATGTTATTGCGATTTGTATGAAATGTTAGCCTACGTTGAGCTTTTTTATCATGAGAATGAGCGATTTATTGATTAAAATATTTGACAATAACTGAGTTTCAAGAGACGAAATTATTGCAAGCGGATTCATTCTTTTTGAAATGTCTATTGCTGGATTTTCATCAGAAAAATATTTGTTTATTTCTAATTTTCGAAATCGCATTTAGAAACGTCCAAATAACCGAAGAGCAAACAAACGTACCAGTTTACGAAGTCATAGTTCTCGAGATCTATTGATAGAACCCCAAGCTTCAAGTTCGTCTCCAAATACAACGGGGAAAAAGCGGGGCGGAGTAAACGGAGTAAACAGTCTGATGGTCTCGAGTACACCCCATCAATTTCTCGATCTCTTATCCTTTTTTTAGTATCGTCGCCCTACCCACACTCTCTCCATTTCCGTTTTGTGATCAAACTCATAAATTTACCCTCCGCACTCGTATAAATAATTAGTTAGGTATCGCGTGTCCCTCGAGGTATACCAGAGGAAAAACAAAACATCAGCGCCGTTTACCCTCAATCGGCATTATTTATTTTACCCTCCGTCCGTCTCTCGCTCTTTGTTTCCTTTCACTTTTCTTCCTTTTTTATCTCTTCATCCCTCGTGTCCGTTTGTCGGTCGAGCCACCGGCGATAATTAGTCCGATCCCAGAATGAATACCCCTTTCACTTGTGATTTTTCACGATTTCTCCTTGCTTGGCGTTTAATTAGCTTCTTTTGTTGGGGGAGGCGAAGAATCGACCTCCTTTTTCTCTCTTGCCTGTCTCTCGCTCTACGGAATTCCCCGCCCCACGGGCGAGCGCGATCTATTCTTTGGCGGCCGTTTTATTGGGATTTCCCGTTTTGATTTCGACGCGCTGCTTTTTTTAATTAACTATTCGATTTATTTCATTGATGCGAAATGTATTTCTGTCGCAACTTAAACATTTTTACAATTTTTTTAAAGCGAAAATAACTGAAAATTTTATTCTTTACAAGAACAATAATTTTCAAATATTCTCGAATGAAAATAATAATTTTTTATTTTATTTCAGGTGAGTCAATTAGTCCAAGTATTCTCACTCGAGCACATTTTTAACTGTAAGTCATAAAACTTTTCAATTTTTCTATTTTCAATGATTAACGACGTACAACATGAAAAATTCTATGATTTGTTACATTAATTAAAATTTTCTTTAACGTAAATATAGTTACGCTATTCATCGCTGCAGTAAATTTCACAATTCCACGCCAAAAGCGAAAATTAAAATGGGACAACTGCATAAACGAATGCAACGAGAAAGAAACGCGAACAAAGAAATAAAAAACGCCTCCACCGAGATTATCGTAACAATGTTAATTAAGCAGGTCTATACGCGTATATATATTTTTTGCCAGGCAGTGACGTTTGTTTGGCCAGTTGCCCACACATTGCTCGAGATGAATATGAAGCTCTCGCGAGTTGGGATGATACGATAAAAAAGAGGAGCGGTGCAAGAGAGAGAGAGAAAGAGAAAGAGATAACGCGCGAAAAAAAAGACGAAATTGATCTCTGTGCACCCGAGCTCGTAAATGGTGAGTATCGGGAGCAAAAAAAAATAGAAAGAGAATTCCTGGCGTTGGACTGTTTACTCTCGCCAAATGCGGTTTATCAATAGAATCGAAGGCTGCTGCGCTTTTGTATTCCCACGGAGAGTTTCGGATAAATAAGCAGCGTTTGCGCCCGTGTATTTATGTAAAGGGCCACTCTAGTATTTTCCGCCGAGGACTCTCATCTCTTCCCTGGAATTAATCGTTGGTATACTTTAATGTACGCGCTGCTTATCGAATGTAACGCCGCATTATCGTAGTCCATTGGTTCGCATTCGTAAGGAACACTTTTATATCGGAATATTATCGAAAAGCGATTTCACGTATGCATCGTGTATCCGAAGCGACGCCAGCTCGAAGCTTCTTATTCGATATGGGTCGCTAAAAAGCCAGCCAATTCCCGCAAAAACAAAGCGACCCGATTGCATAAATAGATTTTTCTTCAAACTCCATATCTTCGTCCAAGTGTGGATTACTATTCCACTGTACATAGTGAGTAGGAGCTACTGCATATACAATAGCAAATCCGAAGCAGTAGCAGCAATATTATTCGCGGTGTGTAGCCTTAATTAGGCGTTTTCGGTGCATATGCATAAGAGAGAGAGAGAGAGAGAGAGAGAGAGAGAGAGAGAGAGAGAGAGAGAGAGAGAGAGAGAGAGCGCTGCACGTAAATGTCTCGTTAGAGAGGTTGTGTCTAAGGTAGTGAGGATAGATCTGCATGAAGTGACTGTAGCCAAAATCATAACCGAGAGTTTGAAATTGCCGCTATGAGGAATGTTTGCACTACGTATATGCGAACGCGTCTTGGATACGTTGACTTGGCGTGCTTGATTGGAGTTTGTAGAGCGAAAGAAACGAGATACTTGTTATTCACATGTATCCTTTTTATCGTTGCTTTATGATAATGCCACTGGACCAAATTCTTTTCTCAAGTATCTTTCCAGCGTAGTATTTATTTTGCTTGCGTGAATCATGATTGTTGAGTTTTTATAAAACCGTATTAAAACTATCTTCCTAAAAAGATATTTCACTTATTTGACAAAGTGGGAAAAACATTTTGAAATTCTTCTGGTTTGAATAATAAAAATTAACAAGATAATTGTACGATTTTCTTTCGATGAAGTTATTGAAAATTTGTCATCGAAATCTATCTCAAACTGGAGCAAATCATGAAATGTGATTTCCACTGAGAGTTTTTCCACTGATTTTTAAAAACATCATATTTATATTTTATGGCTTGATTCGGTTCAGAGCTGCTCAACAACAATTTTGATACAATCAGTATGCTTATATATTTGTATTCAAGCTTGACCAATCGTTTAAGATGCTTGTTAAATGAGTTTTAGAAAATACAATAATGGCTTAAAATGTATGCTATATGTTAAGTATATGTGCAGAATTTAAAAGTTCCAAGTCCAGTAATAAAAATATAATTTGTAATGGGAACCCACCTTAAAAAAATGTTAACTACCAGTTCGAGAAAGTCGATGTATGCCTAAAATTATCAAGAGCATTTCGTAGCGCAAACAATTCTGTTGCCGCGGAATGTAAACGGAACGAAAATCCAGAGAGGAAGCGTAACATACAGTTTTGCGTTGCATGCCGCGCGAAAGAAGCGTCATAAACAGAGAAAGAGAGCGAGAGACGAAGAAGCCGTTTGGCTTCCGGCTTAAGCTCTACGATGGAACAATGCTTTGGCATTGTTTGCCGAATTACGTTGTACGCGCTTCTTCCTTTACTTCGATTTAGGTCGAGCCAGGAATTAGGTTAGCGATTGTAGACACGACGTTAGATATGAAAAATGTTTTTTCCCTCGTGTAATAACCAGGGCAATCAATAGTATGAAATCAGGTTTACAAAATTAAAACGCATTCATGCAGAGACTCCCTGAGGACCGCGTTCATATCGTTGAGGACCTCGTACACCCGAGCGTAGCTTCACGGCCTCATTTTCGCAAGCGTCCAGTTGGAATCTGCCATGGGTATGCCGACACCGACAAATATAAATTTGCCGAAAATCGTGACACTGCACGATGACGTTGCTGTAAGGACCATTTGAGATGAATGACACTTGTAAACGGGTAACTCACAATCACTTGAAGTCGCGTCGAGATCGTAGCTCTTTTTCACACGACCGCGCTCCTCCGAAAATCATAAACGTCGTATTAAAGGCACTTAGAGCTCAAACGAATGCACCGAAATAAAAGCGACATCACGCGTAATGCTCGTGAATCACGCGCAGCGCATGGAAGTTAGCGATTCGGATCTTCCCTTTTAAGAATTGTCGATGTAGACGCGACGCGACGTGAGAGCGACGATGGGGAATGAATGTCGCTGTGCACGGAGCGTACTGTACAGTAGTGCATCGTAAATACGCGAACACCGCTCATTTTTCTCTCATTCCCGCCCTCCTTTCTCTACTTGATGTTTACGAGTGTGCCGAAAATGCGACGGATATATATTATAAGTCCATTTGCTTTCTCCACTGCGTTGCGTCTTTCTATGTATCACTGTCATATCTTCCTGAGTGCGCATTGCGATAAAAATCTGAATACATGGTTTTTTTCTTCTTTTTCCTTTGTCGGTTTGAATTAGAATTTTTCAAGTAGAAGGTTCTTCTTTGCTTGCAGAAGACACGGCATGGAAATTGTCTTATGACTCACTGCGTGAAATCTATATTATTCGAAGTGTATATTTCGTAGCGTCGAATTTTATTTTTTTAAACCGAATGCTTCACGCGACACTTTATTTCTTATTGTAATCGCAGCGAGAACCAGCGCGTTGGACAAGCCTTCGTACGAATATTGCGAAAGGCACTTACGCCGAGGGTACTCAGGCGGAGATCATTCAAGACCTCGGCATTTGTTAAAATTCAAAGCGAAAAGGAAAGAATATCTCGCAGCAATCAGTCAATTAATCTCATGCATATCCGCATTTCTTCGTGCAATGACGAAATCAATTTCAAAATTCGCAGTGGCGCGCGCGACCCCAATGACCGTCATGCACGCGGTGTACAAATGCCGGTGAAAAATGGAATTCTCATGGTAATGCGCGCACGAGCAGCAAGTAGCATTGAGTAATCGGCCTCCTTGCGCTTCCGCTCTTGGTCGTCGTCTCGTGCGAGCATTCACTCTGTCACCTGCGGCGCGCGCGCGCGCGCCTATAAATAGCTACGCCGCCGCGACGCGTCGTTCTCGTTTCTGCGCGACTACGCCGTCCCTAATGCTTGTTGCGGCTTTTGGCCTGTTTTCCCGAAAAACCTTACTCGATACATTGCACACGAGAGATCATAATCGGCAAGCAACCGATAGTCTTTACAGTTTCAATGTCGGAGAATGAGAATGAGCTTTTCCTTCTAATTCCCAACTGTCTGCCGCATTCCTGAGACTCGTCAGCATTGTATGGCTGACCCTTTGAGAAATGGTGCTACAAATAGCTAAAGTACTTCATATCATCGTGAAACTTCAACTTGCGTGGTATAGAACTTGGGGAACATTGAAAACATTTATTTCTTTATAGGACTGAGACTCGATGGAGTTTTTTCTACGTGTTCCCCATAGTTATAACCGAATTTACTGGGACTACATGATTAGCTAACTTTGAAATAATAAGTTGTCTTTCGAAAATTTAGAAAAATAATTTTTTTTATGTATATTGGATCCACTATTTTCATTTTAACAATTATTTTTTCGTTAAGTAAGAAGAATTTACTGAAACACTTTTTACGTTCTTTAAACAGAAGTACTTTTTCCTATTCAAGATACACGGTATTAGCATATTGTATATCTTTTCATCTGCAAAACTTGGAATAATTGCAAGATAAATTGAAAGAGTAAATTAAACCAATTTTCACCAAACAGTTTCTGCAAGTGCCTCATAAAATTGTAGTGTGAGGTTAGCTGGCCCGTAGATAATTTGAATTAAGATGTCGCTTCAGGGGGGGGGGGAGTTGAAGCCAAGTGTGTTAAAGGTATAGGACTTGCAAGATATCCTCAAACGATGCTCCTCCGGCAGACTAGCCGCTCAATTCGATGCTTAACTTGCTAGCGCCGAGACGCTCGTCAGAGGGATAGAGATATCGATTTTCATGATAAGCCTTTGACTTGATACTGCCATCGGAGTGCTAATGAAGTATCCTATGTACGATAGATCATCTCTCTGATTTTTCTTTTTTCCGTTGTAAAATTTATATTTAAATCGCGTTTAAAATTATGCTTTTTGTTTGCTCTCTTCGTTAATTCCTCCTTTAATCAACGTTGTATATTCGATTTCAAAAATCGATTTTCAATCAGTTAAACTTTTATTTTTCACATCTATTCATGCTAGCTCGATAAACCTTTAATGAATATTTAACTATTAGTCCATATCCGACTGCTAAAGTTTATTTTCAGGCTGAAATCGTAAAAACGTGCGAGCTGAATATTTTTGTCCGATCGATTTCTACGCAGCAATTTATTGGACGCGCAGTATCGGACGAAAATTCCAGCACAACGAAAATCATAAAGCACGGCTAGTGACCGAGAGAGAGGGAGAGAGGGAGCAAACACAAATACGCAGCCGGCAGCAAATGGAACAGTCGAAACGTACAGTCAATTGTTATTCGATCGAAAAGTAAATTTCTTGGGCGTCGAACTCGTTTTTAGCTCGCCTATGCGTGGCGCAATTTCGCGAAAGAAAAAAAAAAGGAGTAAGAAGAAGAAGACGCCCTGATGACCCAGTAATAATGTTCGCGATCGAAGCCGAGCGCGGCAGTTTATTCACGTTAGCAATTTGGCCGCTCGGAATGCCAAATGAGAAAACAAACTTCGTGGAAAAAGGGCGGCGTTATCTTTAGAACAGCGCGACGTGTAATCGAAGAGATAGAGAACAGATTCGATTCTATTCTAATGTCGTTAGGCGAGAGAGCGGCGGGAGGAGGCGTATAGCGGTGTGGTGGCGAACGGAGGCGAAAGAGAGAGAATAGAATGATTGCGACTACGATTGCGCGCATCGTGCGGGATTCAATTCTGGGCCGGCGCACGATCATTGAGTCCCGCCAGGGCATGAATTACATATTGTCGTGATGCGGCTTTTTAATGACGTTTCCTCGATTTACGGCCGCTTTAATGGGCGACACTTCAACGGGATCCATTGATCGAACCTCTGTTTCTTTTTTTTTTTTTTCACAACTTTTCGATTTTTCGCTTTCTTTCTTTGCGGAACAATTAACTGTCCGCGCGTGCGAATGAACGAGTTGCGAAAGTCAGGCATCCGCGTGCAATTAGTGAAGAAAAGTCGCTCGTCCGCCACATTCTCAAAGTATAAGCTCATTCGAAAGGAATGCCGCTCGAGAAAGAAAAAATCCGCAAAGCGCACCTTGCCTCCGCACCCTCTGTGCCAATGGTAGCAATTCAGTTTTACTTTCTTTTAACTAATGAAAAATATAAAAAAAAAAGAAAAAAAGAAAAGTTGCTAACAAAGCGTGCGCAATAAGAAGAGAAATCGCAGTATTCGTAAACGAGAGAATTCTTGATTAAAAAGCTCGTGAGGTAAGTTTTGAACGTTTGGCGCAACGAGTTTCAACTTGACTGAGTGAGGAAAAAAAAGAAGTAAGAAGAGCGACGACGAGGAGGAGGAAGTTTCGAGTCTCCGACGAAGAGAGTTTTGTGTGATTGAGTAGACGGGTATGGAGAACGGTGAGAGTAGAATTAAGGGGTCAAAGTTGTAAGTGAAAACAACGGAGTAGTGGATGAGGGTTGGTACGATTTTTTTGCGGTGTTGGATGAACGATTGATGTTTTCAGGTGACATCGTCGTTGCTACGTTTTTTTCTTTAAAACCTTTTAACTTTATGGAATGGAATTATTGTTTCGTATAGTTTATATTTTCAATAATTAATGAATAGCGGGGTTGGGTTGGGTTTTGAACGCAAATTGACATTCGATAGCAACAGTATTTTCGAAGATAGAAGATAAACAACTAGACATTTTGAAATTTCACATGTATTAGCAAGGATTTAATTCAATCGCAACTATAATAAATTCGAGCTTGTAATTGCAAAATATTTTTCTTCGGAAATTGCAGTAAAGTTTATTTCCAATAAATTCAATTTATAACAACCATTAGCAGAAGAGACGTTCATAACAACCTCAATAATTGAAAAACATACGTGACTTCGTAACGTGAAAGCCTTCTAGCAGTTTTTTTCTCTCGTCCTCTTGTCGAAGAATGGATCCCTTGAAGAAAGGAGTCGAAGAACACGATTCTTCGCTCGGACATATGAAATTCAAACGAGAGAAACGTGTATTTCAAAAGATCGAAATCCTGTCCTCTGCTCTTGCTTGAGGAAAGTAAAACACCGTTAGAAAGAAGGAGCTGCAATATGCCAAGCGGTAGCCGAAGACTACAGTTTATGTGCTCATAATCTGACTCCAGGATGATTTGATCGGGTAAATCGACAAATGTACTTTTCAAACGAAAGATTTTGCAAATGAAATCTTTTTTGAAAGTGACTTTTTTAAGAACAACAACCTATGTCTAGTATTAAATATGTATCATTGAGCTTGCGAAACGAGACACCTGGCATTTAATAAAAGATGTTTGTTAAGTGCTGCACGACATGTTCAATTAATTGTTTGTTTTTTCTGCATCTGACAGATTTTCATCAGACATTCTATCATAATTATTCTCTCAGACACTATTTAAATAAACAAATTTTCGATTTTTTATCGACTTCAAGTTTAAAATATAATCGATTCGACTTTGGTTATTTCCTCAATTTTGATACGTACAAGTGTACATATCTCGACCAATTACTTCTAATAAGTTATGCATCTGTTCTTGAAACTCGCAACTACATATATTTATCTAGATACTAACTCCTGTAAAAGCCACACTATCTTGGAAAGTCGATTAAAGTCCTAGTGAGAGCCCGTATCTAAGGGGAGAAAATTACGTTGGAATCGAAATTGTATCAATCGATTTTCCCTTCCTCCAGATTTGTTTCAGCGCCTCGAGGTGCGAGAGAGAAAATGTTCTCTTCATTCGTCTCTCTTTTTCTAAAAAAAAATAAACGTAATCGAGCCTTCCACTCTCAATCAGTCAATAAAGTTTGCCTTATTAACCTCGTTTTCTTTTCTTCACATCTATCCATGTAAAAGAAACATTCGCAGAAGTGAAGTCATGCTGGTGAATAGAATGCAATCTTGTTTCAGTCGCTCCATCTCTCGATACTAATTTCGCTTCTGTATGAACAAAGTCAAAGCTGTGCCCATACGTACGCAAGGTGTATAACTGCGCAAAGGGATACTAAGAATTTTCACGCTTGTGGCAAGAGGTTGGACATGCGGTATATGGTTAAGCAAAGCCCGGCTTGTGCGGTTAGTGGATCACTTGAAGTTTATCAAAGCACACTAAATTTTGCATTACGTACATAAAGTGAGAGAATATGCCGTGCAGTAGCGTTTTATTTTTTTTTCTTTTAATAATTTCGCGTTAAATCTTCATTTATTTTGGTAACGGATTTCTCAATTTCTTTCTAATCAACCATCTTACAAATATAACTATCTGAACAAACTTACATCTAAATACTAGGTATAATCAACAAAATTAGAAACCAATGATTTATATATTCAGTACGATCCATACAGAATTAGTTAAAATTATAAAAAACTGATATCATAAAATGTAGGCAATGCAATAAACGACATATAATGTTTATTATCAGAATATTAGATCTATGACTCATGTGATATTCAGGAGACTTTATCAGTCAGATAATAAAAGTATCTCAATAACACGTTTATTTTCCAAAAGTAAAACATGGAAAGTAATTAATTATTCAAGCTCGATACATTAAAATTTCTTTTATTCTTGATGCTCTCGTTTCACAAGAGTTATTGATAAAATTAAAGGATAAACGCTTGGAGTTTAAGGATATGAATTACAAAGACTGGTGCTACAACGATTGCAAGTGTCAACTTGAAAACCATTTCCTTTACCATCACCAACTGCGAATATAATTTTATAGGTTTCACAAGTCACTGGTTTTATCGCACATCCCCTTTGAACAATAGTTCTGCCATCCTTAGTCGAAACTGAAGTGGAAAACGGTTAGATTTTAAATGATGTGTGCCTCAAAATTAAAAAAAAAAATAAGTAAAGTTAAGCTTACTTCCTCTTGCAGATGCACAATCGTACTCAACAACTGCTTTCGCTTTAGCGGCTTCTGAAAATGATGATATGATTATGAAATTATAGTAAAATTTGATAAAAATTATACCGATTATTTAAGTTCCAATTTGCTATTGTAATTCTTACCATGTTCGTAGAAGCTTGAAAACATTAAACTTTTCGTGTTGCTTACATACGACGAACATTCAATTATAAATTTATCTTGGTCAGCAGCCGAAATACATTCCGGTTGAGTATCAGAATTGCATGCGTAGCATCTTATTGCAGAAACTGTAAGTCGATTGAACTTTTATATTTTGAATTTATAAAGTTTGCTAAATTTATAAGAAATCTGGTCTATTTTTGCCATGAATTTTTTAGTTTAAATAGTTAAATTTAATAATTTTTTTTAACAAAAATTGCGTTCTACAACAATTTTAAATATTCAAAGTATAATAACTCAATAAGCTAAAAATCAACGTATTACTTTGAAAAAACCACATTTTACGTACAATTCAAATCTTTCAAATACCATATTATGAGTCATAAACGTCAAATTCTGGAAATAAACCTACTACTTGCAGTTGTTCTTTCAGTATATAAAAAAGACAGGCAAAACATATAAATAATACCTGGTTCAACTGGATATAAAGAAAGTAGTAAGCCTACGGCAAAGTAATGAATATTTCTCTTATATAAAGCCATTTTGACAATAGTAAGGTACTTTCATGACTACTGTATTACTCCAAGAAAATATCTTTTTATATCGATAATTTATCGTTCTTCTGATAATCTTCGTAGCGATTAATGTTGTGTTACATTTTTCTCTGTGTAATGAAAATAACTTTTCTATTCGTTCGACCAACGTATATCCAGGTAACTCTTTCAAATTCCATTTAGATTATTCAATGCAATGATTCGAGTATAGAGCAGACAAATTTATTAATTTGTATAAATTATAAATAAATAAAAAACTTCTTTTTTCAACTTTTTATTACGTTACTACTTGTAACAAAATATATTATGAAGAGAAATAATAAAAGTCCATAAATTAGTATGTGCAGGTTAATTATTAATGTAATTACAGGAGTCAGTGTTACAACGAAAGCACTTATCTCATTGGAGATCGTAATTTATTGCGTAAATTATTTGGTAGGTAGAACAGGCCACTGGTTTAATAGAACATTCCCTTACAACCCTAAAGTGGCCGTCCTCGATACAAACTATAATTATAATTTTAGAAATAATAAGATAACCATTAATATTAGGGTATATTAATGTTTATCATATTATTCCAAACTTTTAAGACTTGTTTATTAACTCACTTCCAATTATGGACGCGCAATTGTATTTAGCGACTGCTATTGCTCTAATGTCATTCGAAAACTTTAGAATAAAGAATAATTGCTTCTATTGTTTATATACCATATATTATATATTATATATCTCACTATGAGTGTTGCCGCTTGACAATATGGTGTTCGTGTTGATTGTATTCAATGAACAGGTAACGGTAAATTTTAGTGAGTGTCATGAAAAAGACATTTGCTATCAATATCCAAATTGGATCCAAGGATACTTGAATGAGAAAGATTTATTTTCGAATTATATACCTTTCAACATGTTTATGAGAAAAAAATGAATTTAGTAAATCGAGTAAAGTATTAAGGAAAAGATTATGCACTCAAATGATTAAATAATTCGAAATAATTGCCATTGCACCTTGCTCAAAACAGCAGAGAAAAAGTAGTAAAATTAATACAGCCAATCATTGTGTTTAGCTCTTTAATAAAAACATTTCAACAACAGGGCATTATTTTCACTTATACTATTATTTGAACAGAGCATTAATAGTATATACGTAATTTATTGCTCTTTTGATTAAGAGCGCTCACTAACGTTCCTTGTATATTGTATTATATAAAAAGAGATAATATCAATTAGTAATGTGAAATTTCTATACTAAAATATTACTGTAATCTCGAAGTTATGATCAAATTTAGAAAATCGCAATGTAATAATGTAATGTGATAAATAAAGGCTTATTAGAATTAGTTTATGAAATGTTAATATGAAGTAAGCAATGGATTGAAAGCATCTAATGCATAGCATCGAAATATCTATGATCTCATTGGGAAGATTCTAGTAATAACATAATGGAATCATCACAATCCTATCACCTTATAAATTAAATATTTCGCTTATTTAAATTTAATGTGTAATAGATAACTAATGAATGAACTATCATATACAATTCAATGAATTTTTATTTATGCTCCTGTTATTTTGATACAAAATTTTTTAACTTAGACTATTATGAGTAAAAATGAAAAAAAATCTATATTTGGCATTGAAAACTTAGAACGTATCAGTGTTACAGAAGTTATAGCTACATCGAAGGCACTTGTCAACTTGGAAATCGTAATTCACTGCGTAGATCGCTTTGTAAGTGTCGCAGGTGACCGGGCTGACGGAACATCCTCTTATAACCCTGAAGTGTCCATCTTTAGTAGAAACTAAAATAAAAAATAGAGGTATTTAGAACATGTGATTTCTTACATCAAAGACATAACTCTTGAAATAACTTACTTCCTACTGCAGTTGCGCAGTCGTATGAAATTGCTCTTACTGCAATTTTATCTAAAATTATTATTATTTCAGAAATTGGTAACATAAACTAATCGTTTATAAACCATCGCAAAGCGTTTTATATTTGCGATAGTTTATTACCGATTCAATACAAATAATCATAGACTCATACTGTCATCCATCTCACCTTCACCGTTAGATGCTGAAGAGTTAATATTTTTTGCATAAGGTACACATGTAACAGCAAACTGGCTGGGGTCATAAATACAATTCCTGTTTTCGTCAGAGTCACAAGCATAACATCCTATTGAAGATACTACAAATTAAAAGAGAGTTATTATTAATAAATTCAGTTTTATTAATCATATTTGAAAAATGTACTTTTTGTTCAAATATATACGTACAAAATGAAATCTTAACAATTAAAAAATTTAATAATTATAACATTTCGACAGAAAATAATGTAATTTCAATATATATGAAATACTATGTACGATTTCAAAATACTGATGAATCACTATTTTATAAGTTTTATCTCTTAATAAATAAAGTTAAACCTTGTTCATAAGCTTATAAAAGAAATGTGATGATATTAACAAATAGTTTTTACTATACCTTGTTTGAACAAGTATACAGAGAGTAGTAAAACTACAGAAAGATATTGAATATGACTTTTTCGTGAAAACATGTTGATTGTAGTAAAATACTTTTACTTGTGATTTAAATGAGTTAATAAGTTGTATTTATATAGGGCACTTATCACTCTTTTGATTAAGTGTGCGCATTCATGATACGTTTGCATTATATCTGAAGAGATAACGTCCATTGAGATTAGTAATTCTACTTCGGTGTAATGACGATGTATACCTGAATACTGAAATCATAGTTAAATAAAGACATTCGTAATAGTGGAAAATCTTGTTTTTTATATTTAATTGAATATATACACAATATCTATTAATCTATTTTTCATGGGTTCAAAAGAAAATCGATATATATCATGTGCTTCTAATAAAATATCTATATTCTTCGACTGAAACAGTAAGCGGAAATTCTAGATAATATATAATACAAGAAATTTCATTATTTAACATAAACAATGTATTCAACAAAATATGACTAATATTTGAGAAAGGTGGACATGACAAGATACGAATCCAATTTTTTTATTTTATGACACAGAATTGAGTTCACTTTAACGAAACAGTATTGACAGGACTTGTAGTTTCTGTCCACTATGAATAACTTTTGATAAAATATAATTTATAATGTAAATATTTTAAATTGGTGAAAAATTATGATTCATTTACGAAAACATCAGTTCTTAATTGTTTTATTACATACAAACTATAATTACATAGTATTAAAAGCAATCCCAATTGTTTTTTTAAATAGAAAATCTGGATAACTAAAGACATTTTATTAAGATTGGCTTAAGCGTAAATATCAACTGAACATTTATTTACCCATGTATCTCGATGACTATAGTGTATTATAAATTAAACAACTTTTTGTATCTATGTTTAAAATTAAATTCTCAAAAAATTTTAATTTAAGTGTTACTTAAGAAAATCGAAACAAGAAACCAAAATCAACGAGTGTACGAAGTACCCTAAATATAAGTAGTAAGCATAATATGTAGCAAGTATGGAAATAAAATGCTAATGATATATATATTATTCAAATTATAAATTCATACGTATATAATATGAGAATATTTATTAATCATTAATGTTGACGCGTTCAGTGTGAATACAAACACCTATAGTCCAGTTTTTTAATGATCCGAAGAATTACACAAGTCTGAATTGCGACGCTTGCAAATCTCTACCTGAACACCGACATTTGCTGCATTTCTTATTTTAACAGTGTCACATGTCATATGTTTTGCATATGATTTCCGAATACAACCGCAGATTTGTTTCTAAAGAACAAGGAGTGGCTTAGGAGCGCGTGTGGAACTTAATGTTTCGCGTATAATAATATGTCTCGATGAGAGTTGTGGAATAAAAAAATGATTAAAAAATGTTTCCGCTTAAAACACTGGAATACTCAATCTCCAACACTCAATTGCAAGTCGAATAATGACCTTAATACAGTCACCCGCAATAATCAATATGGTCGCGTCCTAAGTTCTAGCTCTCTTTTTTTAATTGAATTTTTTAAAATCAATACTTAATTGTTACTTGTGGGAAATGACAGAAAAATAATTTGTATTTTCTAAACTTCAAATTCTTCTAGACCAAGTATATTTATACTAATTAACGTACTAGCGTTTCGTCACATCTCTTCTTATCGGTTTCGTTAGCATGTTTGTGACGAGCAGACGCCGCCATGTACGCAAAAAATCCTTTGACCCGTCCCTTCGGTGAAGGGAAAAATGTACTTACTTCTAATCTTCAGGTGCGCGTATTCTTATAATGAAAAATATTATTTATTTCTTTAACGGACTTAATGAGTCTCGCTATCCTTGCTAATTAGGCGAAGATTTTCTATAATTTTTCTTAGTTGGTTTCTGTTCATTTTCTCTAGAGTTCCTTCATTCCTTTTGTGCATTTCCGATTATACTCTTGCAGTTTTAGATCCGTTGTTTATTATTCAAAATATTTGTATGAACGCTTGGTTCAATTTTGTGATAAGTGTTAACAAAATAATTTAATTTTATAAAGTACCTGGTTCGATGTCTTACCTAACGTATTGGTAACTATAATTTGATTAATATAAATAAAAAAATACTATAACTATCAATAGGTAAAATATAATGCACAATAGAATTTTGGCTGATAATGCTGTGAGAAAAGATGAAACGTCAAAATGTGAGATGAAAATCTGCTTAAAATATGAAAAATAGGTATATGTTTTAGGACAAGTACAATTACCAATAATACAACAAATTTTTTTATTAAAATGAACGTCATTTAATGTGAAAACATCAAGAGTTTAAAATTTGATCAGGTATCTCATCAGTACTAACAGTAAAAGGATTGGTAATCCAGCCTTCAAATGACCGGAAGAATTACACAGATCGGCGTCGCAACGTGTGCAAGTGTCTATTTGCTGAGCATTCCCTTGTATAGCAAGCATTTTTGTGGTATCACATGTTATATACTTTGGTACACATCCTCTAATAACCACAACATGTCCATCTGACAAAGCAACTGAAATAATATAAATGATATTAATACTAATATACTGGTTTAGACATGAAAATTGATTTCTGACTCACCGCCTCTGAGGTAAGCACAGTCATATTCTATTGTAGTTTTATTCGTTTGATCTACAACAATAATATATTTACGTTGTCAATATGTCAATCGAAACGTATTGCATAGAAATATTATTGATCTTTAATATTATACAATGTTCAGATAAATGATTTACCAAGTGAATTGATATTTCCATAAAATAGGCTGTTTGACTGTTTATCTTTATTACATTCATATGTAGATGTCGTAGATAAATTACCAGTAATACAATCAGTGTTAATGTCAGAGATGCATGCGTAACATTTTCTGGATGATACTGAAAATCAATAAAAATTAACCAGTTATTTTTAGTTCCCATTAATGCATTTCTATTAACGCAAAACATTAAATGAAAATATAAAAGCAATTAAAAATAAGTTGAAATGGATTATTAAAAACACACAAATGTGTACAAATATAATGCAATAATCATGTGAATTAAAATGTAAGCTATAATATATAATAAAGTAAGAAAATGATGTAACTATTATTAGTTTATAAATACTTTGATATTAAATCCCGCATACAAGAGCTTAATATTCCTCTGCAGGCTGCAGTGCAAATTAGTTTTCAACTGTATTTATTGTAATTGTAATCTGGATTTAACTAAGTAAAAAGAAAAAATTTTGTTTAAAACTTGTGTTTTACCTTGTCTAATTGAACACAGGGAGAATAGAAAGAATACAGCGAAGTATTGAAAATATCTTTGTGAGCTGTACATGGTGATCACTCCAAAGTTTGTTCACGATTTGACAGGTTAGCCGATACTGAGGTATTACTTGAAAAGCTTACTCATATCTTCAGAAAATTATATCTCAAACAAGATAATCTTGATAGCGGGTGATGTCATGTATGGATTCGTCAACGAAATATAGCAATTTTTTTTTATCGAAGTTTAAGTACGTGTTTTCATTAGATAATGCGAAAAGAGAAATCGACTTTGCTATGAAAAACTGAATCACCTATAAACCAAGTCTCGACGTCAGATTTTTCATAGTTACATTGTGGTTACAATAAACGTGATGATAGAGTTGGCATTTCAATGCACAACAAATAGCTTTGTCCCGGGAAAAAGAATAACAATAAATATCATTTTGACATTTTGCAAAGTTTTTTTATTAAATGAAAATTTGATAAATTGCTTAAACATGAAGTTCCAGATCTCATTTATTTACAAATTAATAATTCCTGAAATTGCAAGCATCACTATTGCAACGAAGACATTTGTTAACCTGAAGATTGAATTTTGCTGCGTAGATTATTTGATAAGTAGCGCATGTCACTGACGGTATAGAACATCCTCTCACAGTTCTAGGACTGCCATCAATAGTCGAAACTGAAATTGAAATCATTTATATTTTATATGTATGTCTGATATCATTTAAAATATTTATTTTGTTTATTAACTTACTTCCAATAGCAGTGGCGCAATCTTGCACAACTGCTCTTGATCCGATCAGTTCTGAAAGCACACAATAATTATTATGTTGTAAAAAAATTAAAGTAACAAAGACAAACATTCAAAGTAGATTATTAATGAAAAGAATACTATTGTTTATGAAACCTTCAGTATTGGAGTCCGAAAGTTCGGAAGTTTTGGCGTTGGCTGTGTACGCTGTGCATACTACGGCAAACTTATCTTGGTTAGGACGAGAAATACAGTCGTAGTCTTTATCGGAGTCACAAGAATAACATATTCTCGCCGATGCTGTAAATTGAACAGGAATTAGTATTAATGAGAATAACAAATACAGGTGGAATAAAATTTTAGTGACCTTAGTAATAAAGAGAATGGATTAAAACAAGAATTGTATGTAATAATTTCCATCCGATTTTAATTCTGTTTGATTTTAAGAATGACATAGTTTTTGAACTATATATGTATATATAATCATACTGTTTAACAACTGATCGTTGCTTCGTGAAAATTAAAAAGCAAATGTTAATCTTATAAAAATAATGGAAGCAAAATATTAAGTATTGAGCAAAAATTTTTATTGTACCTTGTTCAAACAAGCACACCGAGATCAGTAAAACTGCAGCAAGGTATTGAATGTAGCTTTTTGAGGAAGACATCTTTACGGCAATATAGTACATTTACTTATCAATGAATAGAGTCAAATGGGTTCAATTTATACAAGTAATTTATCGCTGTCAAGTGTAATCTTCAATATACTGTGTGTGTTATGCTGTATCAGAAGTAATATCGATTTCGAGCAGTAATTGTGCTTCTTGGTAATACAACTATTTTATAAATGCAATACGTAGAGAAATGATTCGCGAATACGGTAGTTTCTATTTAAATGTTTTCCACACTGAACAAATCATTTTTATGTAATCATCAATCTACTAGTTATAATATTTATCCTATGAAAATTCTGAAAACATAATAGATAAGTTTGCCTATGTAGAAAGTGTAAATACATTTCATAATTATATGTTCCGCGTATATTTAATATTTATGATCAAACGTAATGGATACTTTTAAAGACCTGACGAAACCTCTATCGTCCGCTTAACGTTGTTTTTCAATTAGACAGAAACAAAGATGGTATCGGCAATTAAGTGAGTCAAGAAGCGTGTCACTTAATTCCAGCAGTTATCGAATATAATCCGTATTAGTACGAATCGTTCATAATAATTGCCTCGTCCATAACTGTATTGAATAAAGTTCAATCATTAGCTAAATATAGCTGTTGTCATCGATAACGCAAGCGCGTGAACATCATTACCGTATTCTTTTTCCTTACTACAGCAAAAGTTAATGTTCTGGATCTGCGAGTAGAATCTCTAAACGAACAAGTAAATACGAAGGGCCACGTGATTTTCGGTCGTGGTTAGAAAAAATGATGTTCAAAGTGGATGCCTCGGTCTAAATTCGGATATACGTAGCGCAATTAAAAACTCATCATAATTTTTCAAAGCAACGCAGGCCAATTCATCAGACTTCGTCGAATACCACGCGAAGCTCATTACCAAGCCAGTCGGTATTAATAATTTAAACAAGCGAGGCTTTGCCAAAGTAAGAAAAAAAGTAGAGAAAAAGAAGAAGGAAAAAGGCTGCAGAGACAGTGACTCAATTAAGTCGGCGTAAGCGGCAACTCTTTGAGCTTGCACCCTCTTTTAATTTGCGGCTCCCTTTTCGCGCATCTCGCCTTAATTGTGTCACTGTATGGCAGAAGGCCTCCTATCCACCTACTGCAGTCATTAAGTGAATTATACGCTTGTGCGTGCTTGACACCCTTGGTTGTAACTAAGGGGAGCGTTAACCTGCATGTATCTAGCGCGCATTTTGAAGTTCAACGTTTCTTCGCAATGGTAACGGAGCCGGAAGTTGATGCTTAGATTTTTTCGTCAATGGCACTCTTGCGAGTAAAACAATTTTCACTGTGTATTCATATTTGCCTGCCGCAAGTAAGCCAACTTTGAATATTTTAGTATTATGAGAATACTGCAAGATATCAGTGACTAATAATAAATCGTCTCTACAGAAAATAGAAGTAGTCCGATCTTGTTGTTTTAATGTGAATAATTTAAAACGGGATATACTCCGATGTAACTAAATTTGATTACCTTAGAATGTTAGAACTTGTCGAGATGGATTACGATTATTTTTGCCGAATATAGTCGCTGGTTAAGGCTGAATTGAATTTTAACTCTGCATGTATTCACGAGAAATAAGGTTCTTGTACACCAAAATAAATTCGCACTCACAGACATTAGCTTAGAATCGAACAAGTGAAAATTTTCAATTATGTAGTCTCTCGTATATTACCAAGTACAGACTAACTCGCAATCAGAGAGGCGTGTACAAACACACGCAACGAATCCACTCGGGCCATCCAATCGAAAACGACCTAAATATCCTCTTTGATAGAATAATTTTTCTTATGCTTTTTCTTCATTTCAAAATTTCCTTATAGAAGGTGACAAATTGAGTATGAATCAGAATTGGGTTATTGAAATCCTGGTGTCGTAATTTCTTCTTATAATTTTAAAGACACTGCGAGATTGATGGACCGACCTATATTACAATTTAGAATGCAAAAAATCAATCATCACTCTCGTAGGTTGACATGAAAATAACGCCGTCTATCATGACGTTGTCAAAGCTATCTCTCGCCCTCGCTTCCGCGGCTGGCAAGTCGCTCGCGGTTATATCATTTCCTGGCGTTGACGTGTCGCTGAAAGCCACTCACCGTTAACTCTTTCACCACTACAAATTCCTCGTCAATTAAACCACGCAAAGGCCATTTTTACTAATGAGAAAATTGACGTTGTAAAAGAATGTGTTGATTCCTATATTAGTCCAGTCGTTCTGGCAAGACAAAATAATTAAATATCTATTTTGTGTGAATAGTATCAATATTTATATTGTGATGTACTATAGACTCGAATAGGAACGTCATATAAACTATATTGTAAAAAAACCAAATATATTATTTTCATAATACCGAAACTTGCAAAATTTGTGAACATAAAGATTCTAATAACAATATAATATACGCTGTTTTACATCATTGCCATGTAATATATGGTACTATTGCTTGCGTAATATTTGTAAATTGAACTGTATCCAAGAAATTCAAAACAGATTAATAAAATTTTTACTTAAAAAATCAGAGTTTATATCGGCCACTATATATATGGAGAACTATAACAATCAGAAGAATAACCAGACACAAAATCATGATGCTACGAGTAAACAAACCTATTCCTTTAAGAAGTCTCAGATATAGCGCTTCTAAAATAATTCAAAAATTCAGCAGCGTTATGAAAAATTTAAACACGAACAATAACAAAGTAATAATAATAAAAGGCGTTGAGGGTGGGGTGAACAAGAATAATTAATTTAGGTTTGGAAATGCATTTTCTTATTATTTAATTTTTTGTTAAAGTTGGGCTCTTAAGAGTGCAACTTCCTTTATTTGTATGTATAAAAAATGGTGAATTATCATGCGATTTCGTCAAACTACGGTAAACTTGTATAAAGTGTAAGCGCCTTATTTTACAACAAACCTCGAGGTCACAGTGTCGTAATTTTATTTTTCCGCCTCGAGCTTTTCCGCCTTTCTTTGGCTGTGGGCGTGGTCGGAGGGGCCCGACGAGCGAATCGGGGCGCAAGCGCACTCTTTCGTGTGGCCTCGCTTGTGGGTTGCCGAATAGCCTGGGATTTGCCCTCGTGCAATATCCGAGCTGGTGAGCCTGGTTCGTGAGATGCTTTGGTGATGGTAGCCTCGGAGGAGATCGGAGAGGAGACGGGTTAGACATTCGAGTATCCGCGTTTCTTCCATTACCTTTCAACTCGATCGCACGCTTACATTTTCTTTCTTACGAACTATTCCTCGTTCACGATAACGAGACTTCTTTCTAAGAATACATATGGGAATTTTCTTAACGAGTGAAACGTGCTGGTGTCCTATTTTCTATTACAGGCATGCGCCGAAAACAGAAAAATTCACGAGAAAGCCAAAGCGAACAAGTACTAGTGACCATAAAACATGGTTTATGACGGTCGGTTTTGAAGCTGATCGGCACCAGTAGGATTAGTGCTGCGCGTTCTCGGCTGACAAAGGACGTAATAACAAAAGAGGGTTTTCCCGCTTGCGCTACTACTTGCGTCAGCGCTACATCTGTACATTCGGCACACGATTCGTAAACTCGGTTCGTTACTAACAGGATTTGATGGGCTAATCCAAAGATCTTTAATTTAAAGGCGATCTTTCTATTACCATTAGTAGCCGAGAAGTTTTAGTTGTTAATGCTAATGCATCTTGTTTTGCATTTTTTAAAAAAGGATTTACAGGATTCTATTTGATAGACAATTATTTATACGCTAAATTGTTTTCAAGTTCGATGCATGTTAAATTCAATTTGTAGAGTTAGTGATCAATTCGCATTTACCGAGCTCTGTTATTTGCAAAATTATTTTGCTCACCTATCAAACATTACAGACACCATTTTTATTTAAAGTAATTTTTTTTATCTAATGTTCAATGCCGTTAACAGAATCTGTGTAATATAAATATAGTTTTTGATATGTAACATTTATAAAATATATAAATATATTTTATATATCTATAAATATATAATCTTTGAACAATAAAGCTACTACTATGGATGTGTACTAGTGATGTCTAGTGCGCTTATCTGCTTCGTTTTCTTTACATATTCATTTTAATGCTCAATATACATTAAATGTTTCCATGATTTAATATGAGATATAACCGATGTTATTATTTGTTGGTAAATAAATATTCATTTACGTTAATACTTGATCATGATTAAAAATTGTTACCAATGAAGTTTTAAATTTTTACTTTTAGAAGTTCTGTGTTGAATAATTATCAAAAAGATTCAAAAACACGATAAAACTTGTATTATAAGTTCGATAAACATTATAGTTTTCTATAACCAATCCTTCACGATGTAAATAACATACTTCGGTAGACGTTCACGGTTGTAATTAATGCATTTTCAAAAAAAAATTTCCAATATTTTACGTAACTGAATAAAGTCGAAATCACTGTACAATATTTTATCGTGATAATCTTCGATTTACATCTTTTATTGTTTACTTCATTTATTCAAAGCTCAACTTTTACATCGGGCAAAGTTCAATTAATTTCTATATCGGTTTTCATATTGAGGTTACTATAATTAAATTAATCTATGTTAAATTTATGTCCACTGTACTAATACATTTTTCGAATCTACGAAATTCCGTAGTAACCTTTTATAGGCGATACTATATATGTATGTAGGTGTCTGCGTGTGTATATGTATGTATATATATACTTCACATGATAGCTGATCACGTGACTACCCTTCGGCCAATCAAATCACAAATCAATTGCTTTCACTTTCCAGGCCATCACTTTTTTAAGAAAGTAGATAGAAAAGGATGGACTTTTTATTAGTAAAATTTCAATTTGAAACCACACGTACATGTTTATTTATTAGGATCTAGTAAGTATATCAGGTGACTATATCTCAGCCAATCATATCAAGAATAAAATGTTTCAAGATGGCATCCGTTACTTTATTATTAGGAGAAAAATATGACACACAATAGAAACATTTCTGGCTGATAAGACGTTTATCTATACGTTCATGGAGATATCAGTTCTCGATAACGCTGTGAGAAAAATAACCTCTAAAATTGCAATAAAAATTTAATTAAAATATGAAAAATTAGAACGTGTTAGTACAAATATAATTATGGATAGTGTATCAAAAGGTTTTTTTATTAAAATGAATATACTTTAAAAATCATCAAAACTAAAAATATCAAGCGTTTAAAATTCCATTAGATACCCCAACAGTAATGGTAATGAAAAGATCGAAAATCCTGCATTCAAATTACCGAAAGAATTACAAATATTTGTTTGAACATTATTTTGTTTTTTTGTACGACAATAAACTCTAACGATGTCATATCCTATATATTTTTGTGAATATACTAGTAACCACAGCATGTCCATTCGACAAAATAACTGAAATAATATCAATAGTATTAGGTAATTAGTATGAATATACTGTTTTAGATCTAAAAATTGATATCTAGATGCTGATTGAATAGGTTAATATCAGTAAATTGAAGCTAATCGGGATTTGTGATTTTTTTGCGCTCTCACGGGTCCAACTCAAAATAATCGTAATCAGATAAACAATTAACCAATGGTAACGTAGACAACGGGAAAGCAGGCTATAGGAGGGATGGCAATGCGGATCTATTCTTATCTACCGCCTAGCCTTTGGGGTCAATAGTGTGAGTTCGCGTAAGAAAATCAAGCACAAAATAATTGCTTTTTGACTGTATATTGTTACATCCTGTCTTTCTTTTCCTGTGAAAACAGGGGACTCTCCTCCGACTTCTTTTTAATCTTGTCGATCGTTTGGTGACATCTCAGCGTCTGGTGTCTGCTCTAGCTTAGCACGTAACATATATGTAGAAGCTTATCGGCGTTTTAGGTTCACGTACAAGGTAAGCACAAACCCTATCTAATCATAATCTGCATTGCAGGTGATGACATACTCGGATAACCGTTGAAATACTATTTTTTATAAAAATGTTTACCACTCGCATGACGTAAGAAATGATGTTTGTCTTTAAAATAAATTACCTGGAAACGTTTAAGTAAGTCGAGTTGAACCAAATAAAATATGTTTTTGTCAGTCCATTTTTAAGTCGTCCCGGTATATATAGCTAATTCGTAATTCTATAAAAAGTGAGTTTGCACTGAATTCTGAATGCTTAGGTACCTTTTTTTAAAGATATCTTGTGCGGCTAGGTTACAATTTGATCTACATGCCTAAAAAAACTCTCGGTGTTTAATCGGTCAAATTATTAACTCGACTCAAAGTCTGTATTCGTAGTTGATAAAGTGAATGTTTTGTAATATTATTATACATTTTGCAAATGTAAAAGGGTACAAAGTCATAAAACCTACAAAATCACGATATAGAACAAGATTGGTATACATATCGTTAAATTAGTTCTCGATATAACTGGCCAACTCTAGTAGATCTGGATATGCCCCTTATAAAGTAATAATTATAATACAATATTGCATAGCTAAGACGTGGTCTGCTGTATATCCGTGTCATAAAGAATATCTTATGCAGGCAAAGTTTAATCGACTAAAATGCATAATCGGTTAACTCACAGTGTGTAAATAAATCGCACGTACTCTTGAACTTTAAACTGGAATATTTAGAATCCCGAAAGACCGGTTCGACTGGGACGCCGGGAAAATTACTTATTAATGCATACAAAAGGTTAATGCTATTTTCAGTCTATTTTTCACAAACAAATCATCCATTTCCTAGAATAACAATGATCACTTAGATGATTGGTTGTAGAACTAATCTAGCCTGATTTACATTCATTCATACAATAGATAGTTCGTTTAAATATATACAACTTTCATGATACGTATTTTATTGCGATGCATTTGATAAGTGATGATGATTTATTTATTCTTAACTAGTCTAACTCTTTAGATTGAAAAACATATGTACCCATCTCAATTTCAAGTAGAAAAATTACAAAAAATACATTGATACAAAATAATATAGTACGTGCATGCACGCTATTTCATAAAACTCGTCATAAAATATCTTAAATGTCAAATTGATCCAATTTATAATTTAAAAATATATAGTGCTATTAAAGATAAAGAAAGGCTCCAGATTCCAGTACTCAAATGTCCAGACGAATTACAGAAATCAGATTCACAGCGCGTGCACTCTTTAAGCTCGATATTGTGATCCGCTTTGTAAATCCTTGAGTAAGTTTCACACGTCGTTGATTTGACAGCGCATCCTCTTCTTACTCGAATTTCACTATCTATAGTTGAAACTAAAGTTGAAGAGAATAAAGATATCACATTAAATATCTCTTCATTCGCTATTTTTCCAATATTTATTTTCTTACCTCCTCGCGCATAGCCGCAATTATATTCCACTCCTGCTGCTTGATTATCTACGTCACAAACATTACATTACTTTAATCAGTTATCAAATGTGAAGATCATGCGATCTAACAAAGCAGACTATTTTTTATGCAATTATGAGCCATAGACTGATGTAGTTTCACTTATATTTTATCCCTACCTTGCTTTTCCGAAGTTGGTAGAAAGGAATGGTGCGAACAATCAACGATAAACTTAGTTTGTTTAGGATTGTCAGTACAATCCTTATCGATATGGGAATCGCAGTCGTAGCATTTTACTGCTGATACTGAAAATCAATAGCAAACTTGTTAACTGCACCTTGTTAGTTGTGAAATAATGGCACTTTAACTAATTATTGAAGATAAAATGTTAACTTCACCGAACCTTGATTAATTGATGATAAAGTAAGTATCACAACTAAGGTAAAGAAATGGAAGTATCCATGACACATGATGACGGCTGAAAGGCTTTTTTACTACTGCCAGGTTTGTAGCGAGCCAAAGTCGTCATATAGAGATCTTATATGTATGTGTGTTCTGTTCAACACACGGCGCTAAGTGTATGTGTTTATCTTATTTGCGAGATTATTTTTTTCTCGTCCCACGTGAAACTCCAGCTGCTTACACAACGCGCACTTTTAAATTTTCTTTCTGAAACGTTTCATGCTAATGACGAACATCCAATTTGCTTTTTCACTAAAAAAAGGCACGTTGTCACCAAATCAAATAGAATTTAAGCGTTAACCAATACCACACGCGACTCTTTGCCAGACGTCTTGGAATGTACATGAGTCAGTCACAATTCATGTTTGCGGTTGTCAGAAAAAGAATGACGCATAGCATGTATGTCATATTAATCATCGGGCCACAATTACGCAATCTTCGATCGCACTTGTTCGCACATATATAGGTGCGAATGACAGCAGCACTCGAAGTTTTACGCGTGTAAAGAGCGCGTGCGCGCGCGCTTGAGAGAGATACGCGCTCATATAGGACTGGTACGCCTGGACAGATAGTATTGACAATCTGATGGCGCGGAGTTCAATGGGGAGTGATTGCGATCCATTGGAAATGTTGATATACAGATGTCTACGTTTGTGAAAGGGATCCTTTTGTACAATTGCAATTTTGATGAAATCCAGGTATATCAGCTTGCCGGAATGCCGAGAGTTCTACGGGAACGATTTTTTTTTATTTCACGAACGATTCTTCCTTCGTCAGTTGCCGATACTTCGACCCTCTAGCGCGCACGTAACATCAAAAAGAATCAATCCGGTTTGGTTAAACACACGAAGGCGGAAATCGCCCGCGGGATACGGTCCGTTAATGGAATCGAAAAAGACGAGGGAGGGTTACATGTATGTATGCGCTCGCGCGCGACGTGAAATGCCCCGAGAGCAAACAGCGAATCTGCCAAAAGCAAACTGCATTTCTCTCTCTCTCTCTCTCTCTCTCTCGCGCTCGCTTGCTTGATTGATGTGCGATGATTTACACACGTGTGTTTATGGCTTTGAATTTCGTTATATGCAAAACGCTTTGATTGTTTTTAGTGCGTTGGAGTGGATTTTATTGCACAAAGAGCCACTCGACGGTTCGCACAAATGATTTATCCGTGTAGCGCTTCGAAAGATGTAAAAATAGATTTGCGCTAATCTCACGCGCTCCGGAAGCTTGATGGCACTCAAGGCACTCGATATTGTTTCGCAGTAGAAAAAAATATACTTCGGCGAGGGTAGGCGGTGAGATGCGCATCTGGATTGACAGTGCCGGATGCGATTGCCAGTCGAATTTCCCGCGCTTTGATCGTATCGATCTTTTTTAGCCTTCGCAGTAGCGTGGCCTGCGGAGGCACTTTGCGCGCGCGAAGACGCGACTGGAAATCCACTTTCGCGTCGTCTCTTCCTGCGCCGATGGAGATCGCTGACGATGCGTCGCGTGAGGGGCTTGCGTGAACGACTGATCGCTTTCGCAAGCTGCACTTTCATTCTTGATTTTTCCCAATCCTCTATACATTTTCCAAGGAGATTTCAGATCGCTAAATGTTAACCATAGTTGCTTGGAATAATGCTGACTCCAAAGTATTTCAAAGCTTATAGGAATTCTGAGTGGGAAATAAAGTATTTTTCGAAAAGTAGATAGTTGAAGGAAATGAGATTCCAAAACGAGCAAGGAGACGTCGAAAAATATTACAGCTCTTCTGAAAAATGAGATTTGCGAAACTCGATAAAGTTACGACGCGCACCTTTTACAGCTACTAGTCAGCTGCTCGAAGACTTTAGCGAGACGAATTCGACAAGTGAGAGCCGTTCAAAACAAGGATAAGAAAGGAAATTACGCCTTGATAGAATATATACAGTGCCTCGCTAAACTTGAGAGAAAACTTGTCAAAACTAAAATTAGGAACGATTTGGTCAAATTTTAACTTTCATCAAGCGCAACTGACAGCTGTTAGAAAGTAAGTGCGTTTATAATGCAGTTTTGCGTGTTTCGAGATTTTTAATATTCGATAACTTTTTTATTCATGCAATATTATTCGTTTCCAATTAAATCGAATCACGGCTATGTTTATATAATGTCTATAGCAACTAGATTATTCACTAGTGAATTTGTATTTTTGTAAAAGTGTATTTTATTTTTACGATTTTGCAGATCATGTATTGTTTAACATTACGTTTGAGTGTGGGTATACCGAAATTTTATAAAATAAGACGAAATTTTCATTAAATCAGATACGAATAAGATATCAAGAAAATTGTTATTCTCAGCTAAGTAAAAATGATAGACTAAAAATTGAACGTGTCAGAAACAAGACATACGTAATCTATATCTAGTGCAATATTTTGAAAAATTGATTTCGCGACGTTCTATCGAAAGCTAAAGATATCTCAGCTTCCAAATAAAATGCACATCGTGTCGTTCGATGCGTCTTTTCATCGCGAGAATATTCAACGAACCTCTATTTTTTCGCACTCAACATTTTCCAATCGTAACAAATTTAGGAAGCATTAAAAGTGCACGCCGGATCAGAGAGAAAAAATGAAAGGGTAATTCCTCATTAAGCAAGACCAGTAGCGTAATTAGCGCCTGTTCAGAAGTCGCCACGAAAGAAAACTGGAATGGAAGTTAAGAGGTCCGAAGAGGAATAAAAAAAGAGGGAGAGAAAAACTTTCTTTTCCGCGACTGATTTCGTTAGCAACTTGGGTTTTTAGGTCAATTGTCATCGCGTTTGCATAAACTTTGTAAAAGACGAGGTTTTCGATGTTTACCGGACCTATTTCTTTATTTTTATTGTTAAGATTGATGTTGTCTGATAAAAACGAGACGCTTGTCAATTTAAAAATGTGAAGTGTACGCTCTCAAAAAATAAACTATTTTTTGTTACATCTCTGAAAAAGAAGCTTTTGGGCTTATTTTTTATTCTTAACTTTTAAGTGCAGATTCGTGAAACTTTTACGCTATCTTGATAGCATTAAGTTTTCTCGCTTCAAGCTCTCACAGTTCGTATTATTTGGGTAGTGTTTGTTATAAACTGAATCATTATTTTCACTGGAAAACGTTCTAGTTCAAACAATGAAATTAACAAATAAAAAACGCAGAAATTAAATTACAAATGCAAGCACAAAAGTGCGGCGAATCCGTTTGACCAATTTCTGTAAGTTTTGCTCAAAGGCGCCCGAATTCGGTTCGCAGCCGAGAATCTCGTCTAAGAAGGCGATTTTTGGCAACCACTCCTTCTTTCACCTTTTGACGTTTGTGAGGGTTGAAGAGTAGTTCTCTTGCTTTTTGATGCTGCGCCATTCCGGTGAAAAGCGAAAATAAGAGAGAGAGAGAGAGAGAGAGAGAGAGAGAGAGAGAGAGAGAGAGAGAGAGAGAGAGAGAGAGAGAGAGAGAGAGAGAGAGAGAGAGAGAGAGAGAGAGAGAATATGAAATGAATGTTCTAAAGGGCCAAGTGGAGAAATAAAGGAATATTTGGCCACTGTGGAACACCGAATCAAGGCTTGTTGATATTCCAAAGAGCCTTAAAAAATGAAGTGAAATATTTGTCAAAATTAAATCTATCGCTTTTATTCGACAAAGTATCGCATTCCGATGCAAATGCCATGGTAAAAGCAGCTTTTAGCGACTTTTATAAAGAAATCTTTTCGAGCTATCGAAAGGAAAAAAATCTTACCACTCCGCGGTTTTATTTACAAAACAAGCGACACTATTGTAGAGGAAAATTGTCAGCACGAATCCGCGAGAAGCAATTGTCAGGAGAAAAGTAAATACTGGCAAAGCCGTCACTTTAAGTAACGTATTTTCTCCGCCGATTTACTCTTTACATTTTGCACTTAGGTGCATTACGTTTTAACATTAATTTTCCATGGACTGTGAGGAATAAAGTTTCAAATAGATTTCGAGACAAGAGTAAAAAGAATAAAATAGTACATTTAAATACTGGCGCAAGAAAGTAATTTTAGCCTCGTGTAGACGTTAGCACCCGAGTGAAGCGGAGGTGAAGAGACTGTAGGAAGATGAAATCACTTTCATGCACATGTATCTAACTTTATTTTTCGATACGACGTATGTGGGACGAGATTTTAAGTATCTCGAATATGCGTAAAATCGAATGCCCCTGCACGCAGGTTCCTAAAGTTGATCTTATCACACGCTAACCTACATCTTTTGTTTTGTTAATACTTTTTAACGCGACTATTAAAAATAAATATGTTATCTTGAATATCTTTACAATAATGTCATTTATTCGCTTGTTTCAGGTGGGTACACAAAAATTCAGTGAAAAATATACATCTTACAGTTCTCAAAATATTGTAAGTAAGAACAAATTAATTTCATTATATATGCTCACACTATAAAAACAATACATTACTTCTGTGCATATAAGTAGTCGGGTTCTTATTGAAAAAGGTAAAATGAACAAGTTCACACTTTTGATGACATCAATTAATCAGTTAAGGATCAGTTAGGCGTTTCTTCAATAACTACAACATCGTCCTCAATAATAATTAATTTTTCAAATAATGCCGTGGAAACTTGAATTTTAAGCCAAGAAGTAGTCATTTCATTTATTAATTATTAAATTTATTGCCAAAGAAACGTGGGTATACGACTAAAAAACTCACTATACTATTTAGTGACATAATCTAGTGTTTTATAGTTAAATGATACACTAAAAATTATTTGATTTATTTATTTATAGGAAGTGGAAAAAAGTTTATCTAAGATGTTTCTGTAATTATTATTGTTACTTGTAATGACCGCCAAAAAGATAACACTATTTGATTATAAATACATACTATGGAATTAATATTACAAATGTTTTCATCGATAGACGATCATTTTTTCACAGTACATTTGTTTCTATTACTTAAATTATTATTAAATATTTTACCATAAATAATTTTATTCGTTAAACATAGCTTTACTAATAAGGCGATTCAATAGAAAACTAAGGTGTTGCACAAACGGGTTGATTTACTTCGGAAGCGAAAAACAGGACTGTATGATACAACTGATTCCTTAAAATTATAATCTCTATAAATCTACAAATAGAAAAATGGAAGGATCGTGCCCATAGCGACGATAATACCATCATTTTGATAAAATATTTCATACTTTTATATCACTTATTGACTTAGAGACTTTCCTATGATAATAAAAACAACAGTATTGTAAATAGAAATTCAATAAATTTTGAATATGAATGTTTATCGGTTGATTAGACGTTATGCACTGATTTACAAAATAATCACGTTCATAAAACAACCAAATTGTAGTCAGTTAATCGCTTTGATTAAAATGAACAATGCATATTTTGGCATAAGATTATTAGGAAAGACGATATTTTCATGAAGTGAAGAACGTTTATACGCGCAAGAAAAATCAAATTTTATAAAAAAATTTCATAATGGACAATTTTGTTTGGTTATTTCAATGAAGCTCAAAAATTCGGAATAAACCATTCATCAAGATTTTTAAAAACATTTTTGTTTGAATTTTAATCAATAATGAAAATAATGTCACAAAAATGAAAAAAAAATAAGATGAGACAAGCTCCGTTTTATTTAAAAAATTTAATATCACGAGAGATTGAAAATCAATAATGATGAGAAACTTTATATTCACGAAAAAAACAACGAAGCCTCCCTCATAAAAGAATGTATCCGAGAAAAAAAAACAAAATAAAGAAAAAGAAAAAATCAAAACATTCCAGTATAAAAGGGTTAACTCTAGCCCCAGAAACGAAAAAGTAGCAGCAGACAGTGAGCAAAAAGTATGAAATGTACTCGCGTAATAAAGATAACGCCGAAGTACAAGTGGAGCCGTCGGCTTTATGAATAAGAAGAAGCCTTAATTAATAGGCTGGTGAAAGATTTACAAAAGTCTCTTCGCGAGCTAGCGGAAAGAAAACTGTCCGCCTTCCCGAGAGAATTATTAGAGTTGGCTTGTTCTCGCTTCTGCACTTTGCCACGGTGAAAGAAAAAAACTTCATGATAGTAAGGATAAAAGGTTGCGGATTGTTTGCTAATGAACTACGACTTTATTATGAGGGTTTTTAGTGTAATTTAATTAGGTTGGTTTACTTAATGGAAATAAGCAATTGGAATACGTATTTTTATATTCATTTGTCAATGCTTTAATACTTCCCAATATCCGAATGAACTGTCATCACTAATTCGCAATTTGAACTCATTCGGCTATACGAGTGCAAAGCTGATTTTTCCCTCAGGTGATTATTATCTTCACTTTGGAGAATTTCACCTGCGCTGACATTTACACTTGTAAAAGTATAACAATTAGGGAATAAAGTCTTATCTTTTGAATCACATAATACAGTACTATAAATCAATAGGGGTAATCAGTCATGAAAAAGCAATAAGTATCTACATGTATTAGCATATATTTTATTTATCAAGTCGATAGTGAGAACATTTTGATGTGGTAAAAATCTGTACGTTAAAAACGTTCTCTTGAAAATTACATTTCGAGAAAACGTTCTGAAAGATTTACATCCAATATTTCTTGTAGCTGTGCTACTGTCTTTGTGCTTAATTGAACGATGTAAAGTGAAAACATTTGTTTTATAATTATATTATTATAATCAGAGACAGGCATTCATCATGCGATAGTTCAAAAACGTCGTCAAAAAATATGTTTTTCAAAATAACCGGTTGATGTAAAAACTAAAGTTCAGAGCTCGAGCTTTTTTGAATGTTGTAAAAAAGTTCTTTTGAGTATATATAATTTTAAAATGAAATAAGCTGTTTCTTGTCCATTAATCTAGATTTATATGTAATATTATTCGTCTTATAATTAAAAAATTCCTTCGTTATATATTTGCTCCATAAACCTATTTTTTAGTTGACCATTAAGATACATGAATTTACTGTCTAATCTTTTGTAGTCACGTTTTAACGAAGTGTAGGTGCTCTCGTTTGTTCTTATTTAAAATGTCGGAGATGAAAATTGAAGAAATAACTTTTGAAACACGTCTCTATAGTTATAAATTGATCGTCCGAAGTCGATACTTCCATTAATAAACTCATGCGAACAAAGTTGTAGACATTTTTATAGAAGAGTACGATTTTTAGCGTTTCTTTTCTCGATGAACGCGAGTGAATAACAATTTTTCTCGTAAGTATAAGAAAAGAAATTGGTCGCGAAAGTCAGCGAAAAGATAATCCCTTCAATAAACATCAAGTTTATACAATGGCGTGAAGGATAATAGGAATGGAAGTACACAGCTAGAAGAAAATGACGAATGAAGGTGTCAGGACGACGAACGGGTCAGGAAAGCGACAGAAAGAAAAGTCATTTCTCTGCCTCGACGACGACGCGAGCGCGTTACGCTTCATTTGCGTTATATTCTTCAACCAGTTCTCTGCGGCGAACCCTTCTGCTCCTTAGCTTTCTGAAGTTACGAGAAAAAGGACACAGTTTCTTTCTATGTTACGGTGGATTAACTAGATCGGAAAAAAAGTTTCTTTCTGGCATTTTTTGTATATTATCGATCATTCGTGTCAGTTAGCAAAAATAAAAGAAATAAATCCAGTTTTCCATCGTAAATTCCGTTTACTTTGAAACAATGCTCCCGTGAACGTACCATTGGCTCAATAAAAAAAAATTGTTCAGTTACCACACGAGAATAGAAAGAGAAGCAACAATCGGTCGGTGCGTTGCGTGCCTCGACTGACCAAGTGAACTAACCGAATTTATATCAGCCGTGCGCACGATTTACGAGTAGCCACCGACACACAAAAATTACCGCGAAGCTTTTCCTTTTTTTTTTTATTTTATGTATTATCGAAACTTTTCTGATGCATGGGCCAAAAACCACTCTATCGATTTATTTTCCTGACGTTGTGTGGTTTATGGACTTTCATAAAGTTCGCGGCCGAAATGTACTTCGCTCGCAAATTTGGAAGATGCTGCGTTTTAAAAACTAACGATTTCGTTGCGTTTTCAAATTTGCTAAAATTATACGTTCTCAAAGTTTTTCGTTAATTCAAATCTTATTTAAAAAAAATTGATTTAAGTGTGCAAAGACTCCCAGAACTTGTTTCGTAATGTATTCCAAAGACAAGTAGTCTGGGGTAAACATAAAACCAGAGAAAACCGGGTGGGGATAACGAACGACAGTAAAATAGCTTTTCGTGCTTGCCACTACTACTATATATAGCTTACTTGACACAATGAGGACCTCACAGATATATATAGTAAAGAGACTCGACGAGAGGGTATTTCACGTTAGCGTTAATTCCAGCAACTACAAACTTTTCTCTTGCTCGAGTCTTATCTCTTTTCAAACTCGCTGAGGAATAACCTGGATTTGGCTAGCGGGCCATTATTGAAAATACTCGAGAGTAGACGTTTTTTGAGAGTCTTTATAATTTTCTTGAAGAACAGAGAGCCGCTTTTCAGACAATAAACGAACTCGAGATAACAATCTCTCGGAGGGTAAGACTTTAGTATCCAAGTTAAAGCTTCTTACGGTGTTTCTAAACCATGGATTTATCTCTAGGATTCATTTTCAAATCAAAGTAAAAAAAAGTTTCATAATCGTATTGAATACTGTTCTTTGTACCTTCACGTGGTTCGCATTTTGTTTACGTTATCGAAATGAGCGTCATTTGCGTTCCAAATTCAATCCGGGTTGGTGATAAAACTCTACTCTAGAAATTATGCTGGTATTTTATTCCACATTCATAGTTAACGTAAACATGAGCATTGTAAATTGGCAGAAGGAAGAAAGAATAAAAGCTAAACAAGCAAAACGCACTGAAACTGAACTGGTGAATAAGTGAAACATGATGATAGCTCATAATCTCGAGCTTTTGTTCTGCCGTGAGAGGCAGCGGTTATCATCTCTAGTGGAGGCCCTTAAAGCCTCATACATAATAGTGCGCATTGCCCTCTCTCTCTTTCTCTTTCTCTCTCTCAGCTTTCAAACGGAAGAGCAACAAACTTAACTACGAGTACTAGTTCGTTTACTCTTTTGGAATGTGGAAGCTCCGGAGTCAAGGCCCCTCATTATCGCCGACGACAATCGTCGCCGCGCTGCACTGTGATTTCCCGAATGTAATTACTTAGGAGAGTGACTGTAAACACACGTGGAAAAAGTAAAAAAAATACACACAGGTTGTTGAGGGAACTTTGTTTCAAGAAACTCGATTTGTCTATTTTTCTTTCTCTCGCCAATGTTTATTGACGTAAACTAAAAGCTCGGATGAAGCTGCGCTCGTTCGAAAAATTAATCGTTGAAAATTTAAGCTAAGGAAATCGCTTTAGTCCGCTCTTACGGCAGCCGAGAAAGTAATATAGAAAAAAAGGACGGTCTTTCGCCATTATTAAAGTTTCTCTCTTGCAAGAGAGTTGGCATTGTCTCGCAATTTGCCGACTCGCTGCTGGCTGTCGAGCGTTCTATTTGTCTTTTCGCTCTTTTCTTTATATAGCTCCAGTCGAGATACTTCTCTGACCAATCCTTGAGTACACAACGCGTGCCGCTGCTAACTTTACCAGGATCTCTTTTCTGTATCTTTCCTATGATGAATAATTTCCATAGGATTTTTAAATATTTGATTGCGAATAACTGTTTTGGCAATATTCACGGCTTCATGTATTTTCTTCGTAATATATTTATATTTTCAATTTATTATTGATTAATTTTCCATGTAGAAAATTCTTTTAAAGTTTCTTTTAAAGTTTTTGTCAAGTTATTCTTTATAGTTTTTGAAAAATAAAAAAGTGAATTTCTTACGTAAAACTTGAACTAACCAAGTTATAAGTAAGAAAAGTTTCTATACAAAGCTTGATAAATTAATCAATAATAAATTAATATATAATTTATGCATAATATAAAATAATGATGCATAACTTATGCATCATTATTTTATATATTCTGGACGAAGTATTATACGAAAAGTTGTAAGAGGCTTTAGTTAAATATCAATTATGCAAACTAAACGTTCTTATTTCTATTAAAAAAAAAGAATAAAATAAAATTGCTAATCTTATAAAAAAATTTTAATCATTACAATTTTCAAAACACAATGTCAATGTAAAAACACTATAAAAATTTGAATTTTATTTTAAAAATGGCTATGTAAAATCTTCAAACGAAATCTTCCTATACATTTTCCATCACTCAAATGCAGGAGTTAGTAACGAATTTCAACGATGGCATTTTTGTATGTAAACACAAACGCAAAAGCTGCCGCAGAGAGGAGAGGCTAAAAAGAAAGAGCGAGAGAATCAAAGCTCAGTTGGTAAGTCTCGTCGCCTCGGGTGTAGATACGACCACAAAAACTGCGGCAGCAACTGCAACGCTTAAACGGGTTTAACTGATACGGCCTTTCGCTTGTAAACGACAGTCAATTAGGGATTGTGCTTTAACGTCGCGTTCTTTTTTGCTTTTTTACCTACTGAGATAAGACTTTCGGTGTCTAATGAGGTGCAAAGATAAGATTTGTTCTTCTTTCCTTTACTTGAGAAACCTTTGGCTTTTGATGTTTGCATGTAAATTTGTTGCTAATGTTGGTAGAGGCAAAGAAAATTGTAGATTATCTCTCATTCTTCCGCCAAGAGATGGCGAATCCCTTAGGGTACAGAGAAAATGAAAAAAGTAATTGGTTATTCAGACAACCTTTCATGAAGGTTTAGTTTTTTCCGAGATTTATAGTTATTTATTATTTCATAATAAACAATTATTCGTTAAATTAATTTTTTAATTGTAATATTTAAATAATTTAAATATTAATAGATTAAGTTAAAATGTTTTTTTTTTAATTTAAGATAACTTAGAAAACGTAACAGATTAAAGAATCTTTTTCACGTTATTTAGTCTATTAAACTATCAAAATCAATTGTCCTAGAAAAAAAACAATAATTATTTCAATGCAAATCCATTCAAACGAAAAAAGTAATAATCCACGCAAGTGTACAATTAATCAAGTAAGTAAGTAGAAGAAAGTTTATATTCGGTGTTCGCGATTCACCACAGCGATTGTACTAATCATGATAACACGGCGCCCACGGGGGTGACTTTCAACTCGTCGAGCGTCTTGCCAGCGATCAAAAAGCTCTCCTTTAATTAATCTCCGCCACGAGAAGGAAAAAAAAAACAGAAAAGAATCTCGCCTCTGCCGTCCGGAAAATCGCCGACTGCACTCAAGGTAATTACTGCCGTATAGAACCAGACGCCTATCACACTGGAGTTACTATGCTAATAACCTACTACTTATTAATTAGAAAATTATCGGAGAGAATGCATCGATTGGAAACTTCGAGTTTAATCAAAAGTATAACGTCGAATGAGATAATTGAGCGTTGACTTCTTATACGTATTTAATGCACGGAGAAAAAGTTCACCGGATCACGATGACAATGCAGACACATGCCGACTGTACAGTTAATTTTTACAAAGAAACTTGAGTAATTTTTACAGCATAGATAATTTACAAAGAAAACTCTTAAAATTTCTGAAGGTATGTTATAATTTTTATCATGTCGTCACCGTAAATTTTACGTTGATGGTCGCCTACTTTCTTCTCTCACCTTACCTGCCGGGAGTCACGTGATCGACCACTACAGCTAAACTTAGTTTGTGTTATTTTTCTTTTCTATATCCGTTATACAGAATCACTTTCTCAAGCTCATAATTATACGTTATAATTTTAATATCTTTATGAGGAAGTACTTTCAGAAACGGCGCTATGTTCAGCGAATCATAAATTTAATAACTCTAACCTTCCAAATTTCTTTCTTTCGTTGATTTGATGAATAAATTATTTTTTTTGTAATTGAAGCTTCTCATGTGAACCGTTACTATAATTTAAAAAAATAATTTGATTTGACAAAGTTTACGAGAATGAGTTTGTTGAAAAATTTTAAGTACATTTAAAACTAAACAGTTACACGGAAATTTACATTGACGGCTCAAAAAGTTTTGCGGATCCCTATCACCGAAAAAATTGTCCTTAAACTTTATAGGCTCATCGTCGTCGTCTCTTAATTACAATGCGTCAGTGTAATTTATATCCTGACCATTTCTATTACATTTACAGGCAAATTCTTTCTGTGAACCTGGTTACATTGAATTTACTGAATTTACCTTTCCGATTGAATATTTATATTTTTGAACGAGGTCACTTTGTTCGCTTAATTCGATCTTTCAGTTTCATATAAGCTATACAAATTAAATATTAATCATATTCACGTTCGGATAAATATAAGTAATAATACGCGTGCCGGTATATTTGCTGATAAATGAATAAAATTTGATTTAATCTGTGAAAATTCATTATAGCGATCTTGATGCGATTCACTTATTAATACGATATCGTTTCCGATTAATAAATACCGCAGTAGAGACATAACAAATCGGAGAATTAAATCAAAGCGGCGTTAAACAAACGTTATCTTTCAGCTGGTACGGAGAATTATAGAAAATTTATCAGCCTCGGTGCGAGACTAGATAAGTGCGTAAATCAAAAAGTTCCACGGCAGTAACAATGAAGCGTTCTTACTGCGCGCGATATTTAAATCGCGAGCACAGTTTCACGTTCGTTTGATTTACGGTGTCGAGGTCGGTGCAAACACGGCTTATTATGGATTCTATACGGGGGACTATACTAATGACGATTTATCGAGCCGGTTTCAATAGAGAATGCAAAGCTCAAACAAACGTGAAATTTTAACGAAACTACATCTGTCTCTAAATCAACGTTTATGTACAGGCAGAGCTTTATTCGACATTTCCGGCTCTCTTGGATTTAAAGCTTCGAGCGATGAGATACGTTTGCGCATTCGTCAAAAGATAGACATTTGCCGGTTTTTCACGTTGATTGAAATTTAAAAAAATTGTTAGAAATCGGATGATCTTAAGCAATGTAACAGATATATCAAATACTTCTATTAGCGATAATATTGAAGTTGTATGACTTATGAAAATCAACGAAAATCAATTAGCTTCTTGTAAACTCGCGCGGACAAACACAAGCACAGCTACAACTTGTGTTCTGGTAAAAAAACAAGGGTAAATGTTAGTCGTGGATCGTCTTAACGAGAAACTTTTTGCCCGTGTGTTTGTGTGTGTGCGCATGTGTAAACTCGTGAATCAAGGTTTTTTTTTTATACGCGTAAGTTAAATTGAAAAAGACCGACCACGACTGATTTCTATACCTCTCTCGCCCGCGCAAGAAATTCTGATTGCTGGAACTCGCTATTCGCTACTGTAAGCTCGGTGAATCGAACGAGGGTCGACGGCTAAAAAGCTCCGACTTGACCAAGCGAATTTGTCGTAGTTTGCAATTACTGCACGATTGGTCAAATACATGTATAGCTTTAGCTATTCAAAAACTCGATTGTGATGGGAGAATCTATTGACGAGGTTGATTGGAGAAAGAAAGTTTTTATTAGGCTGTAAGCTCAAAAAGTCAACTGCAATCTGAACACTGCATCCAAAAAAGCTTTAAATAAGAATTTTTTCCCTTCTAGATTCTCTTAAAATCTCAAATAGAAAAAGTTTTATTTTAATTTTAAGAAATGTAATTGAAATTGATAAATTTATTTTATAAGCTATAATAAGTTTTAATTGATTTTAAGAAATTACTTTAAATAAAAAAGTTCTTGGAACGACACACTTTCGTTAGTTCGCTTGTTAAATACTACAGAAATACGGTGTTTCTTTTTTCAGTAAAAGTTTATCGAAACTTGCATGAATAATTTTATCGATAAAAATTGAATTTCAATCAAATGTCGTTTTTACAAAAAAGAAAGAAAAAGGTTACATTTGAATTCCATACACCATAAATAATGTAATCTGTCTTATCTCATTGATCAACGAATTAATTTACAAAGCATCAGCAAACACACATAGTGAAACTTGGTTAGCCCAAACATCAGTAGCAGCAGCTCGAAACTCTGAAAGCTTTGAAGTGACAAATGAGCATGGATAACAAACGAACTAAACGCAGGTAGGTAAGCCGATCCCCGTAATAACTGCACTGCTAGAGTCGCGCGGAAACTTCGGCTTTTGACGCGATGACGGCTCTAATTGCAACAGATGTCGCCAGGTGCAATAACTCAGAGACCAAGCGAGGGAGAGAGAGACGGAGTGTGTACGTTTCGCTTGAACAGGTGGACTATGGCTTAATGGCTCTTTCATCGTGGAAGCCAACTTTACCATCTCCAGATGCGCCCTCCTCTAACGAATAACAACCACTGGATCCGTCTTCGTTGTTTTTTCTTATCGCGTGACAAAGTTCCACGAGCCATGAAGATGAAGAAGAACTTGCGCGATTTTTCCAGCAGCGGTGCAAACTTTTCGACAAATCAGAAGTGGCGCGCATCGGCGTGTGCTGCTGCCGCCCGAAGTTCATAGTTCTTTACCGAGGATTCAAAAGAAACGAGGAGAGGGCAAGTTGGGCTTTGATAAGCAACTTCGAGTGTAATTATGAACAGCTGCGTATGGGATTCGAGCTTCGTGAAGTCGAAGTTCAATTTTCGAAAGTGTATGTAATGATCCTTACA
The DNA here is from genome assembly GCF_024137745.1 of Phymastichus coffea. Taxonomy (NCBI): domain Eukaryota; kingdom Metazoa; phylum Arthropoda; class Insecta; order Hymenoptera; family Eulophidae; genus Phymastichus; species Phymastichus coffea. The sequence goes on from NW_026706882.1 coordinate 919,985, forward strand.
CTCCCCAATTACAGCAGCTGAACACGTTTCAAATCGTAACTACATCAAAAAAAATCCCACGGTCTTTTACTCAATGAACGAACCCATACATCAAGCATTAATCTCATAATCAAACACTCGACCTTCGTAAAAAAAGGAACTTTCCTCACCCTTGAAATATCTCACACGACGTCTGACTCGTGGCTCTTGTTATTCGACCACGAGCAGGGGGTAAGAGCGGAGCAATTAAAAATAATGTAATCCGTGCAAGCGAAGAAGGGAACGTTAACGTGAATCAGCACGTTGCGCGTGTTCTTTTTTTTTTTCTTACACGCGATGTGCGCTTTTTTTCTTTTCTTTCATGTCGGCATTACGATTGTTCGGAGTTTTGTGATTAAAAATTAACGTGTCGCATAATTGGAAGCCCGTTTCCTCTTCTCAATTTGACTTACTTCTTACCGCCATCTTAACTATAATTTTCTTGAGCCCTATACTTTCAAGTCGTAATTATCCTACTTTTCCTCCTCGACAGTTTTGACGAGTTGAACTTTTAGTGTCATTGAATAATAAATAGCGTTTTCCCTAATCGGCGAGGTCTTAAGATAATTGCTATGAACTAATTTTCTTCTTATAAAACCAAAACTTTAGATTATTGTTATCTTGGCGAGCTCATAACGCAAGCCAGAGTGCTCAAGTTCTCTTCCTATTCATCCATACGTCTTCCTATATCACATGCGCAAGCGCGCGCACACAAACACACACACACACACACATCTCGCGTGCTTTCAAACATTCGCTCATCCCACCCATAGAAAGCCGTTCTCCTTCAAGTGCGTGTCCGTGCTAAATATACTCGTAATCGTTTGCTGGAGGGGAGATTAAAGTACCCAGTAGCACGGAACTTGCTGCGCGCAGATTTTTGATGTATTAAATTCAATGTCAACACAGTATCGGTTTGCGCTTTCATTATCGCATACAACGAATCTCCATTTTTTAAGACTTGGCTCTCTAATTTGGAGGAGGTGCTTTGGTTTACTAATGAGACGGCTATTAATTGGACTGTAAATGGAGTACGTAAATGCGGGGGAAATCTTGGCTTTCTCGTCCTCCTTCGTGAGCTTGATTATAGGTATTAATGCTGTTTAAGGTCTATATATGAAAACGAGGGTGGACTGTTACTTTGTTGGTGTGCGCGTGATTTTCGCGAGGTGTTGTTCACTGTCATTTGACGAGATTGTCACTCTACCTTTTTCTTTAAATTATATTTCGAAGTCACGTTAAATTTTGGAATTTTTGATTGCTTGGAAAATTTCATGGCTACATAGCAAAGAGAAAAAGGTGATAATTAATTCACTCTCATCGTCATAGTCGCCGTATGATTGAAAAGCACCAGGAAGCTTCATGTAAATTTTTCAATTATTCTTCCTGCTCGTGAGCACTTTTCAGTACATTTTTTTTGCAGCTTTAATTAAACTTATTGGCACGCAATAATTCGTCTTGGGAACAAAAAAATCTTACTAACAATAAATTAGCAATGTGATCGGATAAAAGTTTCCATCTTCGAAATTCATTCCGATAGCGTTATGTAAAAGTTTGACATTTTGTGAATGACTGATCAGTTGCTAAAATGGATGTAGATATCGCGAGACTGGAATAAAATAAGGAAAGAGCAACATTTTATTCGGGACACGTCGACGTTGCTTTGATAAAAATAACTTGTATTTCCTGCTTTGCCTATTCAATTAAACTTATTTATTCGTTGGCCGACTGAAAGCTTGAAAATCCAAATCAAAGCTTATCGTCATATGCTTGCAAGTATGCTGTGCGTGCACAAGAGACACTGCAATATTCGTGCAGCTGCAACATAGATTACCTAAAGTGTACGGGAGTGAAAGAGAAAAGGCAGCAGTCGGCAGCTCGTGTAGATTGCCTTCAATAAGTCTCCTTAATTAGAGGCTTATCAAAATGCAAGCCAGACTCTGATGTGTATTTGCGGCAAGAGAAGCTTTCATTCTTTGAACTTGGAGAGAATTGCGCGCATAGCGAACGAAGTATTTTTTTTTTCTTTTTGGTGAGAGAAAGCTTATGCAATCGATTGGACTTCCAAAGCAAATAAACTTCATAATCGAGCTAATAAACCAAAGCGGAGAAGGGTTCTAAAATCAATGTGGCCATAAAGGCCTAAGTCATCAAAACGAGGCTCTCAAAACAATCACGATCTCTCTCTCTCTCTCTCTCTCTCTCTCTGCCATGGACGATCCTCGAACTATAGAGAGGAAACTCTGCAGACTAAAATATGACGAAAATAGAAAGGAGGGAGTGAGAGAGAGAGAGAAGTCCTTATGACTGCAATAATCGATGAAGAGCTTCTCGATTGTCCCAAGTAAAATTAATGGGCGTTTTCCTTCCGAGATATTTTGAAGGAATTTCATTTAAAAGTTCGTAGTCGATCCCAACGACTCCTCTCTCTCTCGGCCATTGTTCATTCTGCCCCTACTATAGACTATGTGCGTGTGCGTGTGTGCGTATGAGAGAGAAACCAAGTACTGCATTTGGAAAGGGGCTAAAGCTCTTTTTTCTCCTATAAGAGATTCTTATTTTACTTTACCCCCTTTGCAATTTGCATAAATTCCGCGTGCTGTATTGTCCGACGAGTAGGCTGGTGCGGAATGACCTTTTTTCTGGCGGAAGAGGCAGACGAAAATATTCAATGGTAGGTTTGAAGTGTGCCATTTCAGCTGCACAGGCGTACGATACTTGTGAAACATTTTTCTTCCTGACGAAAGTTTGCTTCGAATCTTCCAAAGAATTTCATAAACGAAACGTTTAGCGTGAGAAATCGGAAATTGAATTTTTTAATCGTCGTGTTTCGCATAATTTAAGGAAATAATGAACTTCAAAATTGCGGAAAATGAAGCTGACTTGCTAATGCTCTGTTTGGTATATTGAGAATGGAAATTTTTTAGCCGCGATTGTGACGAGAAGAAACTTACTCTCTTATTCTCAATATGTATTAACATTTCGAATACCTACTAAACTTAACTTGGAAATTATATTAATGAAAAAGTATTTACTTAAATAATTATGTGTTTGCTTTATGTAAATTTTTGCGAAAAAACTGAATTCATTGTTGTTTTTAAAGAACTATTATATACTCGTATTCCTGGTATTTTTCATTTCTCTCTTTAACTCTATCGGAGATTATTACACTTGCCGACAAAGTCACTGATTATAATAATAGTGAATGAAATTGAAGCATCTTAAACTTCATACGAATAAGCGACTGAAGTGATCGCACGATTACGTAAAGACAACATGAGCTAACCGTGCCAAACAATCTCAAGTCCGTCGCATAAGCCAGCAGAAATTTACCTTACCATTGCTGAAAATAATCTAAAGTTAGAGAAAGTATGATCGTTGCAGCGAGTAAACACGATGTAGTTTAGCTATGCAGAAGTAAAACGAGAAAACGTTTGTGCTCGTGTACCGGTCACGTAACTGCTGCCGTTGGCCAAGAAGAAACTGTTCTTCGGTAGCTGTGATTGTCTAATAATTAGGACTTTATGTTGTGGCCGTAATAACCTAAGTTCAAATCATGGTCATGACAATGTGTTTTCGGCAAAAAATTTCTTAAATTTATTCTGTTCTTAGTATAATTTTTTTAATTTAGAATTTTTTTTTTAATCGGGAAAACAGTTCTTGATGTACCCAATGTGAGAAAAATATTTCTTATGAATTATAGTAATCCAATTACTTTGAAAAAAATATATTAAACATGCAACAAATTTATAGTGATATATATTTGAGAAAGTTAACATTTTTTAATTAAATTTCATGATACTTATAGATGAAAATATATCGGGTTTAGATTTTTAAACGTAAACGTTGAAAAGATAGTAAAAAATAAAAATTAAGATGTAACAAATATTGTTGTAGATTTGCACAAGTAACTACAAATAAATATTTCTTTTATAACACAGTTAGATAGTTTTAATATTTTTTTTATTTAAATAATTCTGAACTTATATGATTTGTGACATAGAAATATTAGCATTGAACGATTTGCGGCCAATTACAAATGCTATTTGTACTATCAAAAAGAAGCTCTCCTGGACAATTAAAGTGATTTTCAATGAAAGCACCATTGTATGACTGGCAATAATAATACTTGCTACAATCATTTGGATCGCGCATAAAACCCTCCTCTTGACATAATTGTCCATTGTTATCTTCTTGTTGAAAATTTTCTGATTTAGCAGAATTTGGTGGATATCGATGAGGGTAATTTGGCTGATGGTGAGGTGATTTGTGCGATGGCTGCGGTCGGTTTTTCTGTGTCTTGACTTTAGAAGGTGAAACGCTAACTGCTGGAGCCTCTCCATTACGAAGTTCGCTGTTGAGCGTTTTCAAAAGAGGGAATTTTTCACCGCATTTGCCAAGAAAATCATCGGTCTCGATACTCCAGACCATCGCTCCTCCCAGATCGTATTTCTTGACGAATTCCGCCTTTTCTTTGAGAGATCTGAAATGAGCGTTTAAAATGTACCAAACGTTGTCAATCAAATGGATTTTTGGGCACAATAATGCAACTTACTGAATATCGTCGTAACTGATCCATTGATTATCATTAAAAGCATATGGGACTCGGCGCTCTTCATCAAATTGAATGATCCAATTTTCCGTCAATAATTTTTCGCAAATTTCGTTGAAACCTAGCATGCCAAGTTGTTTAGTATATGGTCCAGAAATTCCTTTCGACGAAGGTGCTCCTAAGCCGTTTGATTGTGGGTTGCTAAGAGTGAAGCTTTTTCCGTAGAATGGAACGCCTAAAATTATTTTTTCGGCGGGGGCGCCTTCAGACAACCAATAATTGATAATCGAATCCTGCAAATCAATGATTATATGATAAAGGACCAATAACGCTTTATTTGTTTAAATCAAAATACATAGGCAACATTCTGCCAACCTGCAAGAGGAGCAGGGTTGACATCACAAAAAAAAATAATAATAAACTAAAATCGATAAAAGTGTTAATATTTGTACTTTATTCTTTTCTTTATGGTAAACGAAGCGATAGTGTCGTTTTGAACAAATATAAGATTGTTACTGAGATACTCACAATATTAAGTTTAGCAGCGTATCCAGTCTCCGATGAAGCTGGATAGAGAGCGGCGTTCATGCCAGTTTGCGAATAATCTGTATGAAAATCGTATGTCATAAGGTTGATGAAATCAAGGTGTTTTGACATCTGTGCAATATCGTAAGACAAGCAAGCTGAAGATTCTGGTGCGGCAACAGCGGCACTCAGAAGTAAGCCTTCTTGATCGAATCTCTCGCGGAGCTCTTCCAGCAGCAAAATGAAGTTCTGCTTGTCAGCAGGCGATCCATCGCGTTGGGCGGGATATTCCCAATCAACATCAAGTCCATCGAAATCGTATGTTTTCACGAACGCGACGGCACTTTCAATGAATCCACGACGTTTATCGGGATCTGATGCGGCTACAGAGAATTTTCTGGAACCTTCGTTCCAGCCACCGATGGCAACCAACGTCTTCAGCTCTGGATTTTGCTCGCGGAGTTGATTGAACAGAGCTATATTGTTTTTACCACCGCCCTCGGCGAAATCAAGGTTTGAGTCTAAACTCACGACATCGACACCATTTGCTGAGATCCCGACGAAAGAGTAGATTAGATGCGTGCAAAGTTTTGGATTGATGGTAGATGTACTGAAACCACCGTCGCCTTGTCGATAAGTTGACCAGCTTCCCCAATAGCAAACAATTTTCTCTGCGAAAAACATCGAATATTAAAAGTTTATCAATTTTCTACGTTGATATTATTCGTACGAAAAAATCGTCTTACTTTCGGCACGTGCCAGAACTAAAGTGGCTGCAAATATTATGAATAATAGTTTCATCTATAAAATAAATTAAAATAAATGATAACTTCAGTAGTATACCCATCATTTATAATATCATTACTTCTAGAAAAATTATAACCCACCTCTGACTGTTCTTCGACGGCTGCTCACTCTCTCAAATAATTGACAAGCTTCTTAATTCTGAATATCATTCTTTTTTATACGCTTTTCTTTCACAAACATATATGTATGGTCTTTGATACTGTTAAGTAAATATTGAAACACTAAGAAGACTTGACATTTCACGCATAAATGTTTCACATAGAAATGCCGATTATTGCTTTTTAATGTAAATTGATATCTTCGAGTACGTAGAGTAAGATAATACTGTTCATTCATGATTTCATTCACTGGCGGTGTCGTGCAGATGACGTAGATTCACTCAACTGTACTAATTAGTCTTACGTTCATACACAAAATTTTGGAAATTACATTCGAAACAAGGATAAGCTCAAATCAAACGAACGAATAATAAACATCTGATTGTTCGTGAACATCATTACCCGATGAATAGCAATGTCTGTTTACTCAGTCGATTAGATCTAAAATTTTGAACGATTTAAGATGATCGTGGCTCAGTTTTTTTCAAAATACTAAATAGATAATTAACTGTTTTTTTGATACTTTAAAGATTCATTTAATATAAGAGACCAACCAGTGTTAAACAGTGAACATTTAAAGTTTTGTTAGCTAGTATGATGAATCCTTTCTAATAACAACATTGTCGTGAAATTTTTTTATCTTAAAGTACTCGGAATAAATTTTTATATTTTCAGCTAAAAAATTCCAAATATAATGTATACGCCCCACATAATCATTGTTTATATATATCATCTTATTTACGTAAAATATTTTACGCTGTGCACGATTCTGAACTTCAGAGTGAACTAGAAAATATTTTTTAAGCATTAACTTTCTTCGTTAGCGTTTATTCTGTGACATAAGTGAAACATGTTTTCAATAAATTCGTTTTTTTTTCGATTTTAAAATTAGTTTTTCGAATGTGATACAAAAGAATTTGGACAATTAAAAAACAAATAGTTTTAAATTATGAAAAAATAAATTTAGTGAAAAAGAGCTCCGCTCACCTCACGGTATACACACACACACACTCACACACAATATTCCTATGATTTTGTGGAGCGTATATTTTAGATTTTGAAACTTTTAACTAAAAAAATTTATTCCGCGTACATTCAGGTAAAAAGTATTTCACGACGAAATTTTTCTTTAAAAGTTTTAAAATAGCGATACAAATATTTTAATTTTTACTGTTTAACACTGATTAGATCCTTTAACGATAATTGTCGGAATTCCCATTCGGAAAATGACATATTATTGCCATGATAAATAGAACATTTCCGTTATAGATTAAAGTATCTGTTCAGTATGGAAAATATTTGAATTACTTACGCAATCACGAATCGCACGTATGAAGCGATTACATAATTTTCCTAATTACGTGTAAGTTAATTGTATAGTGTATTTTAAAATAATCATCAGTCAAATAAGTTTAACAACTTCGTGATTTGGATTTATTTAGTTGCATATTACACTATTAAAATGCAAAATTAAATATTTTTGCATGTGATTGCAATTTCTTTTCAAGTACCCATTAATATAAAGAAAGAAAATATATATTTGTCAATAATTTTTATGCAGTAAGAAAACTGCAATTGTAAATAGTATCTAGAACATATAGTCATGACTGATTTCGGCAATTGTTTTATCATTAAATAATCAAAAGAAATATTTATTAGAGCGACAAAAACGGTTGTTTTTTTCCAACAATATCTATCCTTTTAAAATTTATTTTTACAATAAAGCTAAAATAAAATCTTCTAACTACGATAGATCATCTCAGTATACCTATGTAAATCCAATAAAACATGACGTATTGGAAAGCGCAAATCCTTGTAGTGTAATCATAAAAGAAACTTTGAATCACTGCGAACAGAGAAGAGAAAAACCAAGTCAGCAACGACGTACACTTTACGTTTCTCTTTTTTATCACGGTGCTCGTACTCTTCATCATCGTCATACTCCTTGCGCTCGTCCCTCGATAAAGTTTTAATGGCTCGCAAATACACGAACCCCAGAGCTTAGGGCAAACAAAATCGTGTGAGCAAATATACTGGCGCCAGTCATGCGGAGTCTGTGCATGCATCATCAGAGTGCAACGGGTATCCGTGGTAATTTTGCACCTCCATCGTTTTCGATGAAACCTTGATTACTCTGAATTGAAGGGAGTCAAATGTAGTAATATTTTCGTTGCTGATAATTAAAATTCACATCTAACTTTTCCACTCGATAGTTCACTTTGACGCTCCTACGGAGTGCATGCCTGATAATATTTGATTGAACCAGTCATGTGTGTAAACAAATCTGTCAAAAATTGTATAAATGACTAAGTCGTATTAGATTTTCTTCGAAATAGTTTCGTTGATAAAGATAAAACCAACTGACGATGAAATAGGTTTCTAAAATAACTTCAACGAAATGCGGCCTATTAAAAAAACAAAGCGAAAAAAAATTGGTCGACCGTATCAAGTAAACACAATACAATGGTGAATCCATCGTGTTCATCCGTATGAAATAAAAAAGGCATGGCGGGAAAAAAGGATGCATCGAACACGCAGTGTATCCCTAAAGCAATTGACGACAGACAGCCGGAGCAACGAAAAAAAAACATGGATGCACTGAGAAATTTTTAATTGGCAACGCGAAATCTCGCGACGAATTTCCAATAGGATAGGGGAACGCGCTCAAGTTTGTAGTGGCAGGGGAGCGTGCAATTGAAACTGGAATCGAGTGTTTGCACGCGAGTTCGAGTTTGTCATCGAGATGGAACTGTGCGACCGATTGTTTTGAGAGGCGCAGTGTAAGAGGGGAGAGGGGAGAACGAAGTTTGTTATCGTTGTTTGCAACCTGCATGATAATGCTGGGCTCATGCGCCTGTTTTCTATGGTACTTGCAACATTATGAGAGCGGAAGTTGTTAATGTTGACAGGTTATGAGTCTAAGTTTACTTTTTAACGACTAGCTATTGTTCAATGAGTGCAGTGCTTTACAATTTGTTGAAACTTCCTCGTTGTACCCTGTATACACGTGTCAATTACGCAATCTGAAGCTTTTTGTTAACATTAAGCTTACTACGAAAAATGCCTTACATTTCTTTAAAAAATTTTCTCATTTTAAGAAAATATACCTTGCAATGATTAAATCATTGATAAATTGCGTGAGTTCAGAAGTTTCTCAAATAATGCAACTTTTTTTGCCGTTCAATAGTATTCAATTCATAAGTAATGCAGTTTTTTGTTATTTAAACATATAATAAAAAAAAGATACTTTGGAATTATTTAGCATTCCTTACATAATGAAGAAAAAAAATTAATCAAACGATTCGGAGTATTTCATAGTTGTGACGCTGAAAGGAAAGAAAAGGAAAAGGCCGAATAAGTAAAAAAGAAGATTCAAGCGCGAAGCCGTCTTATATACCATCTTCCACACGAGGAGCTGGCTGAATTCAAAAAATAAAAGTATAAAGACACGTTCGAGTAACGCCTGGCCAGTATTATGCAACTCTTTCCACTCGGCAGCATAATTTTTCAAAGGTCCTTTTTCGGCGACTGGAAGAAGCAAAAAAGAGACCGAGAAGCATAACCCTGTTCTTTATTTTCCTCGCGGCTCCCTCGTGCCACTTTCTTTTTGTTTTTTATCTTCTTTGACACTCTTTTCTCTCTCTCTCTCTTTCTCTCTCTCTCTCTCTCTCTCTCTCTCTCTCTCTCTCTCTCTCTCTCTCTCTCTCTCTCTCTCTCTCTTCTCTTCTTCGCGCGCGACCCTTTCGCCGAGCTCTCGAGTATATTCCTCGTCAAATCCTTCTCCCTCAGTCAACATCGGTTCTTCTCGCTTTTATGTCGTGAATTATTTCCCTGATATATAGCTCGCTCGAATGTTTGCACAGCTTACGGACACCTTGGAGGGTTATCAAACTTGCGGATTTTTCTTATACGGTGGGTCCTGTACGAAATTCGTTAATTCGGGCGTGGTTTTCGAAAGCTTTCAAATTGGGCACAGGCTCTTGATTTTTCAATGCTTTCTTTTTCATCTATTTTACTGATATAGAACCTGAAAGTTCTTGTGCCCACAAATTTACGCGATCGGTAGCTAAATTATTTTTGTACGGGTGACACCAGATCGAACAAAAAAAATCGAATACCATCAAATTTATAAGTTAGATAAATTTATTGAGAGCGGTATTTAAACATTCGAAAGAAAACGGAGCGATCGTGATGCGTGTTTTTTTCTGCGGAATTGGCCATTTACGCGCAAGAAAACTGCCGTGAAAGAGAGAGAGAGAGAGAGAGAGAGAGAGAGAGAGAGAGAGAGAGAGAGAGAGAGATATGTTTGAAGCTTGGGTATATCAGGACGAGCCAGCGTATCAGCAGCCATTTCCCGCTCATAACTCTCAGGCTATCGCAATCCGATGTGCTTTCGTCATCATGCAGCTGTGGTTCCTTTTATCCCTGTCTCCACACTTTATCTCCCCCTCGCTGATGCAAAGCATTAGCACAAGTAACAACAGCCTTGGAAGGACTTGGCTGCACAGATTGTTTTTTTTTCTGGATCGCTGAAGCATGTATCAGTGATGACCAGACTGGAAAAAGAGAGAGAGAGAGCATTTCCCGTACAGATGATGCGCGCGCGAGTCTCGCTCTTTGTGTGCGCGAGAGCGCTAAAAGTGAAAGCCTTTAAGCGCCGAGTCAAGTGTTCTTTATCTCGACGCCGCCGCCGCGAGCTTTATTTTTGCAGTTCACGGAGCCAAAGTAGATTTTATGCGCATGGACGTACGTACGTGCACGAGCACGAGTATATCTTTGTCTCGGTTTTTGAACCTATTTTTCTCTCTCTTTCTCTCTCGGCGAGAAAAAAGAGTGGCGAGATGAGACTCTATAGCCACTCCGCCGTGAAGAACGCTTTGACCTTTTTGCGAGTCTTTTTTGCCTTTCAGCTTTCCATTTTTTTTTTTCGAAGAAGGCTGGTCGCCAAATAAGACGCGGATGTTTACTTAAAAATTTAAACGGAAGAGAGATTTGGAATTACTACGACGACGCAACGATATGTTAGTCAAATATTGAGTATCGATATCAATTCGATGGAGTGTTTAATCGTTGAAAAAAAATTAAGCGAACACAGCGTTACGGCAATGAATATTCGATGAGCCATCAGAACCTGTTGCTTTTATCGATACACGTCTATTTTAGTAAAACGCGACAGACTATCCCAAATCAGCGACCCTCGTTCAAATTTAATAATAGCTTTCAGTGTGTCCAGGAGAATTCGTTAATGCGTACGACTCAATCAACCGAGGAAAGATAATAAAGGATTGTCGCATTGGTCTGTTACAGAACGACGATGAAGTCGACGAAACTGAAGCCACGTTTGATACTACTGAGCGCTCTCTTGCTGAGCGTGGCAACGAGCATCGGCGAATCGGCGACGATGAAGAATCGCCGCGGCAAGAAGCCCACGAAGCAGGAGCAGAAAGACATAAACGTGTGCGACATCGAGCAGGCGGACTCGCCGTTCTATTGTTACTGCAACGACAACAAATTGGCAAGCGCCGAGGAGGCCAATTGTCTGATCTTCAACAGGTTCGAGCTGAGCGATCCAATCTGGGCGCATTTCAATTCACAGATGTACATCAGGAAATTGAACTTTGTCGTGAAGAACGACGGCACGATCACTTACATACCGACGGCGGTGCTGAGGCAATTGAAGACGCTCAATACCGTGAGCTTTCAGCACGCCAAATTCGACGCGATCGAAAGTCAAGCATTCTCCAGCTTACCAACTGTGGCCACTATCAATCTCGCTAAGAATTCTATTAACATGCTCAAGTGGCACGCCTTCGAGAGCCTTGCCAATCTGACGATTCTCAATTTGGACGAGAACTACATCTCTGAGCTCAGCAGGTATGCTCGAAATTAACAAATTTTTACTTATTTCTTAGTGCATTGCTGCGAATAATCTATCAATCATTATAATACGATTTTAACTGAGCATTAATTTAGCTAAAGCACAAAAATAGCCTTTACAGAAATTTCATTTACGTCGTTATTTTGGGCATTTTATGGTACTTTATTTGGTTTCAACGATCTCAAAACCCATTGTAATCCAAATTTCATCAAAAATTCATTAGTATTGAACAAATTCATTTAAATGTTTATACACATATCCAAGGGGTTGATTCAGTTCTGTCAGTCCGATTATTCACTCTTTTGGTTCTCGTGCTAGTTTTTTATTTTCAAAATTTATCGAAAATTATTTTCAAGTAATTAATTACACGAACGGTGAAGTGCTCAGAGTAATTAAAAACAATGATAACGCTCGATCAAATTAATTACATTATCTGTTGATTCAGGGACATCTTCTACGACGTACCAATCCTTCAAAAGCTCTTCCTAAGTCACAACAACATCTCCATCTTGCACGACAAGGCTTTCAAACATTTGCCATCACTGCAAGAGTTGGATTTGAACAGCAACAAAATCGTCAACCTCAAAGCCGACAGTTTCAACGGGCTTTATCAACTGCAACGTCTTGATCTCCGTAACAATCTCATCGCCGAAATCAAAGAGAACACCTTCGGTGAATTACGCGAGTTGCAAGAGCTCGAGCTCGATCAGAATCAAATTGAGTTCATCGCTAACAAGGCGTTCAATGGTCTATATCATCTGAAAAAGCTTCGTCTGAGCGAGAACAAACTGTCGACTCTCGAGCCAAACTCGCTAATTGGAGCGCCGATGATTGGCGTAATCGACTTGAGGGACAATGCTCTACGTACCATGACTTTCGAAAACATCAAGCCAATCATCACCAACTTCTACAATAACTCGAGCTTCATTTATCTCGGAGGTGAGTGAATATCGCGCCCGCACATACACACATTTGTAGGCGACAAAAAGAGTGAGAAAGAGAGAAAAGTTTGAATGGCCACAGGGGACTTTTCTCTCGATCGTCATTCACACTCAATAAAAACGTGCAACGAGCCGTGCAATTTATACATCGCCGAATTGAAAACTAGGTGGGTTAGCTAGAAAACAATGCACAGGGTGGTGGCGTAATCGACACAGGCGGCCTTGCGTGTGTTCGTGTAAATCGTAAAAATGCATTTCCCTAAATCGTTTGAAACTTTAGTCATAGCCATTCTCCTCCTGTCGCGAATAGCGAGTTTTTGGTTCGATGGAGTGCACCGCGTATTAAATTCAATGCATCGAACTATATATGCAATACGAACGCGCCCGCAAAAAAAAAAGAAGCGAGAGAAAGAGAGGGAGACAGAGAGAAAAGTTGTCTTCCGAAAACAGGATGCATTGCAACATTTTCTTTTGTCCGTCGCGTACACAAAACGACGTTTTTGCTCTTTTGCCACTGAATTTTCATTCCCGCTTTATTCGTTTCAATAGTTACTCTCGCCGAAAAAAAAAAAAACATGAAATGCTTTTCAGTCCGTAACGTTCAGTAAAAAAATATTGTATTTGCTCATCGAAGCAACTACAGCAGCGAACCAAAGGTGAATGTTCTCCTCGACAAGCAAACTTTATTACCAATCGCAATCGCGTAGATACTATGTAAGTGAGAGTGCAGTATGGTTCGTGTAGTGAATCCCCTCGTATGCAGCAGCAGCAGCTGGGGTATAGCAAGTGCAAGACCAAGTGACCCACGACACAAAGGACTTGCTCTGAGTCTGTGGCGAAATTCGAGGCCATTGGCTTTGTTTGGCTCGTGCAATTACAAGTGGAGCTTGCAAAGGAAAAGAGAGAGAGAGAGAGAGGAGGGGGGAGGTAGCAACGATTGTCGACGACCAAACTGCAGACTAGCCGAAGTTGTCACAGTATACTCCCTCGCGTCGACTACTGTTGTTTCTGACGAGTGCAACGTTAGTTTCGCTTCTGTCTATTACTCGCAAAGTTTCGCTTGGCTTTTTTCTTTTCGTGTAATCGCGATACGCATCGATGTGTTTTCGAGTTTTATCAGGCCAAATTCCAGCGCGCATGAAATCAACAATTCAGCCGAATGAATATGGCTTCGACGTTAAGAATTTGCCCACTAAATACGAACGCATAAGCTGCTTTTCCGCTTTTACGGATCATTTCAAAAGCTCATTATTACCGCGCGATCGGGACAATCCCAAGTTCGTTATCAATTGTTTCGGAATTCATCTGGCGTAATGACTGTCGCAACGTTTCTCGCTCGTTGCCGCTGCTACGGTTTTTTTTAAAGCTCGCAGTATTCGGAAGCATTTCATTAGTTGAAATTGACGATTCAGCCGCTTTAATCAACGTTCCACTCGCATGCTCGCGCGCGCGCGCTTGAATATTTGATTTGATAGCTGCGCGATATGCCAAGTGTTCATTGTCAAGTTAATCAAGCTATACGCACTGCGGAATGTGCACGTTCAAATAGCGAGACGACCGTGGACTACGTTTAGCATTTTTTTCCTTTTTTGTTTTGATTTTTAGCAACGGTTACGTTTTCGCAGGAAGTTTTATGCAAGAGATTCTAGCACAAGCAGCGCAATAAAATACTTTAAAACTTGCATCCTGTTAGGCCCTGTAATACTTCCAAGAACAAGCTAATCCTTTATACACGACGTTACATGTATTGCAGAGCACGTTTTCATCGATAAGCATCCAAAGTCAATCAGCTTCCTGTTCGCGAAACTCGAGAAACTCAAAACACCTGCATGCGCTGAAAGTTCTGTTATATGCGTCAGTTGCAGTAGCAGAGAGAGAGAGAGAGAGAGAGAGGAGCCAAGAAAATTCGATTTACGCTCATCAATACGTGTCTTGTTAAGCCTTGCTAATCCGTGGCAGCCTAACTTTACTATAATCCAGCAAGCAAGTTCCGTCAACCTTTCTACCCAGCAAAGGCGGTCCGTCAATCAAATGCGACTCGCCGCAGCTCATTAACGCCTTCATCTAACTTAACACTATTGATACTTTAAACTTAACTCTCACTTTTTCCATTTTGGTGGATTGCCAATGCTTGAGTTGCGGTTTCATTACCGTATAATTAATTGACACCATTATTTTTTGCACGCTCGCCAACAGTCTTCTTAGCTGCCATTTCTTTACCACTGAATCCAAAGCGTTTATTTCAACTTGGCAGGGTACAAGAGGAAATATTTCCTCGCGTGATAAATATGCAAGTCGTTGATTATCTCCAACATATCCTTCCGAGAGTCATTCGTAAAATAAACGAATTTCGTCCTTACAAAAGTTCGTTAAGTTGCGCTTATATTCGTTGCGAGCAAGGCGTACGCGAGAATGCCAGAGAGACGGAAATTGGGTTAATCCGATGTGTATGGATAGAGAGAGGAGAGAGAGAGAGAGAGATATTGAGACGAATGCTTACGCTCAGAAAAATTTGCTCACTGATGAAGCATCGAAATTTTCACGCAAAACTCATTCGAGAACAACTTCATTAAACTTTTTTTTTATTCTGAAACGATACGGAAAATATTAGATTTACGTTATGAATCACGTTTTCATCACAATCAATAAACTTTTCGATTTGAATCTCATCCACGGACATATCTACATTCATATATTGAAAACTCTCGAAGTAATACCAGAGTTTCGTAGGTATTTAATTCGCTTATGATCATTCGAAATTATTCGATTAGATATATATATATATATATATATATATATATATATATATATATATATATATATATATATACACACACACACACATACACATACATATACACACCATTATAACCGAAATACCCACGAACATAGGTATGAATTAATCACAGTAGCTTCATTAATATCTGCGATCGAGCGTGAACGACACTACATGCTCACAATAACTGCAGCATAAGAAATGAAAAATACACAGCTCTGACACTCTTAATTGCCCTTATTCACATCTGTCGGTTCATTGTTTGAGCATTAGTAGAATCTTACAAAGATAAAGTATTCTCTCGGTTGTACATCTCAAAACACGCGAGCGATATAAAGTACGTAAACGACGAAATCACTTTCTAATAACAAACAACCATTCGAAGCAATCAAAAGGTTAAATACCCAAGCATTCATAGTGGAATCGATGGATCCGATGGATTAGCGTACAGCGTGACGTATATACAACGGGAAATACACACTCCACGCTGCGGAGTTGCCGAAGATCGCTTTGACGTTGCTTTGACTAATTGACAAGGCTTCATAAGGTTTTATCGTATTGCTAGTTTAGGAGTGTTTTTCGAGTGCCCTCGCGAGTTATATGGCATTACGGCATTTGTCATTTGCGCTAGAGCTCTCGGATTCGATCTCCGCGTTGGAAAAGAAAAACAAATTATCGTCGTCGTTAACGGATGAAAATCGAACGCAACCTTGGTGGAAAAACCAAACTCGAATTGGTGGACGCACAGCCCTCACGTAGCGGAAACTATATAAAAAATGCATTCCTCGTGATTGGCAAAGATAAAAAATACCTTCCCCACGGCAGCAATTAAAAGAGAAAGAGAGAGAGAGAAAGAGAGGGTAAAAGAAATCATATATTCCTTTTTTCTATCTCCGACGGAACATGAGCAATAGTTCGGATCGCAAGCGGTGTCTTGTTAAAAAAAGACCCTTCTGCGCGTTTTAGCCGTGGGGAGAAATTTCCTTTCGAGTGTTCCCTGCAGGTAATATTGGCTTCGACGAGCAAACGAATGGTTTTGTCTGGAATTTAACGTCTCTATTTTCGTATTCTTCTCTTTCGCGCTATTAATGCTTTGGGCGTTTGTTCTATGTTTTTTTTTTCCGCGATGGATTCATTATTTGCGCAATTGTGAGCGAGCGCGTTTAATATGTACTATTCGTATCCCCGTAGTAATAGAGTTGTTGGATTGTAGGAAATGGCAATACGCGATATTGATATTTTTCTTTATTTCGCGTGTCCGCGAGTAATTCTACATTTCAAATGATCGGGATTGAATTTGATTTACGCAACGTGCGGAGTCAGTCGTCGAAACAAGCTACGGCAGTGCCATTTTGGACGATCAAATTTTTCATTCGAAACGTTCGCATAGCGATTAATGGATTTGATACACCTTTAACGAGACTATAAAAGTGAAAAAAAAGTGTTTCACGATCTACATGCGCAAGCTGAAGGCGAACAAAGCCGGCCGGATTCTCGGTTAGAGAGAGAAAGAGCGAGAGAGAGGAGAGAGGCAAAAAAACAGAAGGTAAAGTAAGGATTTCGCTTGGATCATCTTAACGAGCTTCTCTCGCGCCGCCGAGAGCTTTTATTACGCCAGGTAACTTTCAAAGTCCCGCAGCGTCAAACGCGCGCGAGAGGAAACTTGTAAATTCTAATTTG
Organism: Phymastichus coffea; assembly: GCF_024137745.1. Taxonomy (NCBI): domain Eukaryota; kingdom Metazoa; phylum Arthropoda; class Insecta; order Hymenoptera; family Eulophidae; genus Phymastichus; species Phymastichus coffea. The sequence continues at coordinate 937,260 of NW_026706882.1, forward strand.
CGCGCGCGCTTGCGAGAGACAGCTGCTGTTGTTGCTTGGGATAGTATTATGCGCGTCTTTAGTCGCGTGCTCTACATTAGAGTCGGCTCTATCTTATTCACGACTTCGTGACTCCTTTTTTTTTTCTTTTTTCCCGCACGCTTGAGTAAGTAACTGTGTTTTTTCCCAGTCTCAAGTAGATATGTGTCAAATGGACAGTGAAAATTTCAGGTTGCGGAACTTTTTTCAGTCACGTAAATTAAGCAATATAAACACTATTATAAAGCCATCTCGTAAAAAGCCACAGTGAAAAGATTTTAAACGAAAAGGGACAATTCGTAATCTAGGTCACTTTGACATTGCAGAATTTCAAAAGCCGCGCGTTGATTAACTTTCAATTAACTGGCAGAGCCGCCAATTATTCCGCAGCCAGAACATATTACTGACGAATTTATTCAATTATTCGTGAAGGACTGAACTTTCGAGCGTTAATGCCGCACTCGGATAAAGAAGAATGACAGACGACAGAAATTTTAATTAATAAGAGAAAAACTCGTTTGACCTTCGCGTGACGTGAAGGATCGATCGTTACGGTTGTTCGTTGATAAAAGTAATTAATGTTACTTTTCTCATTCGCAAAACTACCCGACGAAAGTTTGTTATCTCTACGCGCCGAACTCTCGTAGCGATGAAAAGGGAAGGGTGAATATAGTAAATTCATAACTCGGTAACTTTTCGATTTATCGTTTGGATGTTAAACGCTCGACAGACAAACTTTTTGCGCGTAAAAAAAATTGGCGCGGGAAAGAATAACAAACGTTAGAGAGAAAAGATGTGGCTTACGTTACATGACCTAAAAAAAAGTATCGAAAAGCGAAGAAAATATAGCAAAAACAAGCGTAGAGAAGTCAGAGTATGACTTGCGACTCGACTGTGGTATGTTTGCCGAGTGTCAAGCGATACGAGAGATAAATCCGCGGTTGAAAAAAAAAAGCAGGCATAGTATAGACTGACCACAGCAAAGAAGGCAAACTGGAGGGAAAATTGCTCTCATCCATCGAAAAGCTCCAGACTCTTCGGCAAACAAGAGAGCGAGATCTCCCAGCGGCATTTATTTTCATCGAGTCGGTAAAGCGTTAATTAAGCCTTGAAAGCATGGCAAATATTAAGAACTTTTACCGAGAGGACGAGGTGTACATACGGAAAAGCCGATTTGAATGTTCCGACTTTCTTTCTTTCTCCGTTATATTCTTTTTTTTGTATTTTTTTTTATTGAAAAAATTTTTAACTCTTTGTATAGCCTCGCAAGGATTTTTTTAACGATTCTCGTGGCTTAGTTTATGATTTGGTTTTCGTTAGAGAGTTGTGATTTCCACTGAGTGGACTTTGTTCCTAGTGTATAACCGAAGCCGTGCCTTTTATCGTACCGTTGATTTCCTTCCGATCGTGATTGATCATTGATCAGAGTTTCGATTGACAAGTTCGATCCACTCTTGCGAGACGGCAAAGGAAAAGTTTATCGTTTTTAAAGAGAGAGTTATCAAGTGTAGAGCACTGTAAATTATCGAGGTAGGGTTGGAAATGCCCTTTATTCGCCTTTGATTAATCATAACAAGCGAATCAAAATTCACGCCGTGTAACGCAAATATACATAAGACCTGAAAGTATGTCGGCCGGGTGTATTTCAAAAATAAACAGCCCTCGAAATATGATTATCAAGGTTCCTGCTACGGTTGCTCTCTTATCAACAAGAGCGTCGTCTTTCTCAAGAGCAACAGGACGCATAAATTTCGCGCGCACCTCCCTCCGTACACACAATGTATTTTCAGCCAGTTCGTCATTCGACGCAGCGGCAGCCAGCAGCCAGCAGGCTTCTTGTAATTTCACGTGGTGCGCACGCCCGCGAGATATTATTTTCGCGATTCGCGCACAAAAGCGGAACGGAAAAGAGGGGAGGGGGATGGGAGGCAAAGGATTTTAAAGTTTCACGCGGTCGAAATAACAGAAGCGCGCGGATGTACGGGCGGGAAAATAATATACTACTATCCATGTGGAAGCGCTCCATGTTTGGTTATTTAAGCCCCGAGTAAACGCGTGTAACGCTTGCATTTTTCAGTCGAGCCTTTCATCATTCCTTCGGTTATGCGCTTTGCTTGGAACAACGATTTTTGCTACGAAATCGTTATCGTAGGCTTTTGCCGAAGATCTTTGTTCCGGAATTCTCTCTGTAGTAACAACCTTTCTAAACGTCTTTCTAAATTTCTTTTCGGTTTTTCTTAATTTTATGAGCTCGATAACTTGTTCCTCAAGCCTCAATTCGAAATGTTCCATGCGGTTGCTAATTTGACTAATATTGTTGTTCGACGACTCATTTCCATGAGGCGATTAGGAAAGTTATTCCAAATTTTGTATACCAAAACCCATCTCAAACTGAAGTAACCATAATCTAAAGTGGAAAATCATCTTCTCGTTTAATATTATGGTTTATTTGAGTTTGAGTTATACGTTTTGACTTTCTTCATTGAAGGAAATGTGCCCTTTTTACTATGAGCGCAGAGTAATGGCCATCAAAGTAAACTAATCAAAATAACGTGCCTATAAATCAGGGCAGAATTATGCTAATAAGGCCAAATAAGTTCCCAAATGTTCTTTTGTATAAGCAGTGAAGAAAATTTTACAAACCTCCACAGAAAACTTGAAACTTTATGTCTAAAAGCAGATCGCACGATAAATTGTAAAATTTAAGTGGAAATTCGCCGGACGGAAAATTCGCGATAAATTATATTCTTGCTGATTAAAATCTCCTTTCAATCTTCAGAGGAATCCAAAACAGCAAATGACCGATAGTACGGACATCAAGAAAAACAAAAAAGCAATCGTCGTCGTGGTCGCTGTCGCCGTGAAGAAACAAAAGCTCAAATACAGAGCCACACATGGAAGAAAGTCACGGCTCGTTTAGCTTGCAGCGATAGCAGCATATAATCACCAGTGGTTGGCGGCGGCGCGACGTCGCCAGTGTATATGGTGCACTTTCGCTCAACCGTCGTCGTCGTCGTCGTTGTCGTCGTCGACTTCTCTCGGATCACTTGGCGTGAAATGTTCCTTGCGAGACTCACGATATCCCTCTCTTGTCTTTGATTAGGTCTTTTTGGTGCTTTGCCTTTTACTGCCAACGAGCTTTTTGTTTTCCCTTTATCAACAACATTTACTCGGGCGACACTCTCTGGCAGCTGGAATTATTTAAATTCCGTCTTGCTCGGTGAGGCAAACGAAATTTTCATTACTGGGAAAATTCATGAAATATTTCTTCGTTTTATGGGTCTAGACATATCGATTGCTCGACTGCTGCCTGCATCGATAACAACCTATTGCATTAACAATTTCCACTGCGAAGAAAGGTCCCATCGGATATTGACTTGCGATGCGGATATCGGCACTTCGTTTATTCCAAGCTATTATCAGTTCATAAGCAGGCCATTCTATTTTGCACAAATCAATTAATTTTATCAACTTTCAAATAAATTTTTGGCGTGCGAGTGAGAAAAAAGAAACCGCCGCGTTTTACAAGCATTCGATATAAAAGGACCTGAAGGCTTTCAATCCGACATACATGTATATATACATACATGTACACACAGCACTCGTATAGCGGCCTACTTTTCTCGCTACTTGGCGCCGGAGGAAAAGTCAAGTAGCACTCTCTGCTCATTGGGAAAAGCTCATCGGAAAACCTCGCTCCGCCCGCAGCGCGCGTGAGTAAACGTAAAAATTGCCTATAAAACGTCGGACGACTCTTTCGCTTGTTTATGCGCCCAAGTACTTCTCGTTGGCGTTTGATTTGTTTTGGTCGAGTGTGCGGCTGACGTGTTCACTAATTTTTCTTATTCCGGAGTATGCGTATTCTTTTTCGAGACACAAAATATAAATTCGCTAGTTCGATTTTTATTCAATATTTGATTTTACAGAAGGTGCGGACAGTGTAATTTTTTTTCATTTCTAAAATGAAAACCTTTCCATTTGTATTTAGCGTGATGACTAGCAGCGAGCAACGTGAACGGCGCAATCTGAGCTCGCAGTAACGAGACAACTGCAAAGGAACGACCGAGAACAAGTTGTCATAACGCAAACTTTACGCAGCATGAAAATCGAATGCACTTTCTGTTTACACAAAAACCTGATGGTGCATTACTCCGTCTATATATAGCGCTCGAGGGAAGGACTTCCCCGGAGTACTTTAATCCGCCGCGAAATCTCCATTAACGAGCCCTTATTAATGCCTCATTCCCCCTATTCTACTGCGCGCGGCTGCTTCATGTCGCTGTGCAAACTTTCTACTTATTTCTATCGAGTTCCCTTTTCCCATTGTGCGTTCGTGTAAGTATGTTTTAGGCGCGCAGCAAAAGAAAGGGGAGAACGAATTGGAGAGACGCTGAGATACAAATGTATGCTTTTGCTGACTGGTTTCCTTGGCCTAGTGTGTGAAGTAACAAGAGATTTTCATACTTTTTTTAACAAACATTATATCCAAAATAAAACGGATACGTAGTTACTTCCCGTTGAGGCATCTTCGATACACATCCATTTGAAAAGCTGAACGCAGCTGTAAAAGTTCAACCTTAAGTTTCGAACGAGAGAGTACGGAAAAAATTCTATAAAAAAAAAAAATAAGGTATTCGTGACCCGAAACTCGTTTTCTAGAAAAAAGATACAGCATACGTGTGTGCAGCACTTTTTCATGCTTGGCGTGCAATCCTAGTTTACGACTTCCCACGCGATCGAAGAGTTTTCAGCTAGGATATACACATATATACACACACACACACACCCACACACACACGCTTTGCACAGATGCGTAAAACAATGCAGATGTCGCGTGGAAGAGCAAGAGAAGACAAGGGACTAGACAGAATAAAACGCCCAGAAAAATATGCAGTAAAAAAATGAGAAAAAAAGGAACCCCAGGAGAGGAAAACGAAGGCCACTCGATGATGTACAAGACGCGACGAGAAGCATATCCACCATGTGCGAGGAAGTGCAGAAATGAGGGAGCCAGCAGATTTCGCTGATTTCAGTCTCGTACGGCGACGATGGCTTTTACGATGTGACTTTATTATACTGATGAGTGTGGTAATAGACCGTATTTTCGAACATTGCTGGGGCAGATTCTCTTTTGAAATCCTTTTATCACAAAATTTTTTGTTAGAGCCGGGTGAAAGAGGATTCGAAATAATAGTGTCTGACAGTGATTAACATTTTCGTTCGAATTTTTTTAAAGTCTCCTACGTTCACATTTTTGAATATTCTTTTTAACGTCATATAAAATACTTTTGGTTACATATCGCATTACTTTCAAGAATTGCATTTAAATTGAAACAGTATTGGTATATTTAGTTAGCGTTTATACGTCGAACCAACAAATTAATATATTTTCCATATAAAGCTTCAAATCATTGTAATTAAAGCGAATCACTATAAAAGAAATGACAAAGCCTGATAATAAAAATTCATTTTTTTTCGCATTCTTTCGAAAAAAAAAATAATAATAATCCCATAAAATCCTTTATGGCATTTATTGAATTCAATCTACATGAACCAACAATAGCATTACCATCCTCGGGTCTGGAAAAACACAGTATCTCCTGCATCTCACGTCGCGACGAAAGAAAAAGGTCCATTGAGCACGAACGTCGAAAAAAAGTCTATAATAAAACGACACGCAGACGGAGAGATAAATGCTTCCACTTTACGACGTTGCGACAATCGCCAACGCGAAAAAAATACATGCGCACACGCGCAAGTAGAAAAACAAAATAAGGGTCGGGCATACACATCTGCTGCCTGCGCTTGGATTAAAATCGTTGGCATCAGGACTAATCGTCTTAAAATGATGCGTATAATGTATTCGTTTCGCGCCTCCAAGCAACGGCGAAGGGAAAGAAAATCGTAGCTTACGGGGCAGCCTCGGAAAATCGAGGATTACAGAGCGGAACGCGAAGGCAACGATGGGTGCGCTTCGCATTTTTCGTTTTTCCGACCGTTGTGAATTTCAAATCTCGACGTTCGCGAAAGAAGATAGACAGCCCGGCTGCGGAAAAGCCGTTGTTAAATGCTCTGCGAAAGCTGCTGTTCTGTGTGCATTGAATTATTCGTGTTACGCTTCCTGTACATAATTGAAGATTACGAAGACTGACGCTTTGTTTATATGCTTGGCTGTGAAAGAAGAAAAAAAACCTTGCTCTCTCTCTCTCTCTCTCTCTCTCTCTCTCTCTCTGGGCTAAATATGACGTATGAATTTTTTAACATGGCGTTTCGCGTTGGAAAATGGCTACTTTTATTTTGTAAAATAATCGCGATTCTTTAGAATTCACTCTAGATAATGGATATTTATTATTCCCTTTCTGTTCTCGTTTCAGATGAGTGAACGCTATACGGAAATTACGCGATGCATTAAATTTGCATCGAACGTTATTTTTCAAGTGTTTGAACATTTAATACATTATTTAATAATGAAATATTTATGATATTCAAAGAGCAGAAAGCATTTGTGCAATTTTTTTTTCACTGGTATAAGCGCGTGTTATTTCAGCGTCATCAGGCGACCTACGAGCGCATCATTTCTCAAACGCTTGATAAGAAAAAATATGTAGCCTCATAATAGAAAATACCCGCGTACATACACATACTCACTCGAGGTTATATATACTCTGCGCTCGATTTCGTCGCGAGACTGTATAACATTATATTCCTCGTAGACACGTCGAGGAACATCGAACTCTGAAATGCAAATCCAACGCTCGTCGAATTGAAAGTATCCCGTATAACTGCGCACACACGCTGCGCGAAACGACTTTATTTGAGGGAAAAAGAGGAAGAGGGAAGGAAAAAGAAATGGTCGGTGTGGCGCTGTGAATACCGAAAGTCATTCTTATCGAAGGCCGTGCGACGACGACGAAAGGATGAAACTGGTATATATGTCGTAGTGTGGGTTTATTTAGTATGCATCGGTCACCTTGATATCTATATTGCATAGTCGTCGAATATTTGATTTTGATATATGTGCCGAAATACTTTGTTCTGCATCTCTCTGCTCATGGAATGCGTTATTGCATTTGTTTGGGAAATAATCAATCTTCGTTTGAGATTGTTTTTTATTGAACGCAGTTTCGTATTGTTATCGATATTTCGACGCGTGTATAATCAAATTTAACAAAATCTTATTAATAATACCACAAAGTATATTTTTGTATTGAACTAAATCGATCGAACCTCGTCGAATAATCTTTATTTGTTTAACAAATTTGCATAAAAAATACATATAAATTGCTCAGCAAGATTCGATTTATTTAACTCAATACAATAACACACTTTGCGACATTATTACGAGCATTTCAAAAGGAAAAGTAACCATATCAATATTAGCGCGACTGTATGATTTAGCAATTAACAGTATGCAAGTTTAATCAAGCACGATCCCTATATCAAACTGAATTGAATGTCGTACACAACTCGAATGCATTATATCTAACAAATAAATTAGTTTAATGAAATTAATTATTTAATTAGATAGCACAGTGGAGAATCCGACAAAGAAAGAACTATATATTTCCGCGTAATTATGAATGGAATTATACTCACTCGAGCGTACGGCTCGTATGTACATATATTTCGCTTCACTAACACTGCTTTGCGAATCGGTGGTTTGGATATTTAATGTACACATGTATGCTTCAAATTTCACGGGCAGCATAGATTAATTCGCGTATTTGAACTTAATTAAACACCCATTACGTGTAGCGCATCTTTCTATCGAAATCGAATATAAAAAAACTTCCCACGTATGATGTAGCATTGCTGATCGTACAATAGAACGTTGATTTTGCATATATAGGGGTGAGGTAGCTTCCATTTTTTTCTGAGCACAAGGATGAGAGAGAGAGAGAGAGAGAGAGAGAGAGATTTTGCGCGTCGCCGCATCTCTACAACGATGTTGTGACATTAATCCTGTAACGCGCGTTATTCTTGTGCAAATAGATCGAGCGCGCGTGCGAACTAACAGGTTATAGATCTTGTGGTTGCTAGTGTTGAATCGGTTGCGTTCGGCATGGCGAGGGTATGTCTCGAAAGTTAAACGGTCAATTGATTTTTTTTCTAAAATCGATTAGCTTATTTTACTTTAATTGTCGTTATTCAAAATTATTATTTTTGACAATTTTTTAAAAACCTTTACAAAATGTTAGAAATCAACGTTCAAGTTACTACTAAGTCTAAGGGTTCAGGGGAAAAAAGGAGGATTATTATTTGAAAACTACGTTTTATAATCGACTTCCAAACGTATTGATGTCGAATTAAGCTATTGGTATTTATTGAAAAATATTTTTAAATAAATTGGCAGTTGAGAAAATAACGATAAAATAACAATTTTTCAATATATGGAAGTAATATAAAATACTGTTTCGGTAATTCTCCTTTTTTGGTTAACTTTTTACAAGAATATTTACCAAGTATATTTTTCATAGAAACACTTCAATAACTAACGATCGATAAATTTCCGCTCAACAATTGACATTGAGACCCACAAATAAATGACGTTCGGCTAATTTTGTCTTCGGAGTCTACTGAATGGTTTCAATTGTTAATTTGATTTTAATTTTAGCTGCTGGTTCGGCAATTAAGTTCTTAGTAATTGAATAAAAATAAGTTTTAATCTCATTTCTCGTTCATTGAATCAATCATCTATACCCCCCTCTCTCAATTCGTTTTCTTAAAAAGAAGAAAAAAAAATCGCACCCTCCCGCCCAACAAAATCACTTCAAAAAATTAGCATTGTCCCGTTAGAAGAGAGAGGAGAGGATTCGATTCTCACGCAGCGGTGCACCCAGTATGAAAACAAACGCATTAGCATATATCAATTTCTTTTTTGTCGAGTGCGTATGGCGAATATTCGGGCGGGTCGGCGAAAGTGATACGAGGGGGGGGGGGGGGGGGGGGAGTTGGTTTAATTGGGGCCGGCAACCCTACATACACGTATACGTACCGGCGGTGGGAAAAATAGCCAGCGGAGCCCGGCTCATGAATACATGCATACGGCATTAAGCCGCGAGGGAGCAGTTGGTAATTGGCAAACAAACCTTAAATCACGATAGCACGCGCATTAACTTTTGCCGGCGATGCGGTACTCGTTTGTCGCGTGCGCCAAACTTCTCCATCGCTTGTCATCGCAGAGCCCATCGCGATCGCACGCACAAGCCGCGCGGATAAGTTGGAAACGAGAGAGAACTATTTGTCGAAGCGACTTGGCCAACTGCGAGATGGAGAGCGAGAGTGGCATTCATGAAGGAGTGCACGTGCGCCGCGAGTAAGAATAACAATTAAGCTCCCTCCACGGCGGTGAAAGGAACAACGAGGGTTCTCCATTTGCACGCGAGTCAATTATGGCGCACGCACTGAGCCCTGCTCGTCGAATGACCCAACGTGACAAATCCAAGTTAGTTAACTGCAGCTCTTCGCACGAGCGACGTCGATTAATTTTTTCTCGCGCGCGGCCGCTGCGAGCAACGCATTCTTTGGCACTCGAGCGCATTCGAGGCGAGAGGCGCGACTCCGAATTCGCGCCGTTGCTGAGCGATCGGCGCCTCGGCGCGGCGTTGTTGTAAACAATGGCATGGAATCTCAGCTCATTTCGATACGAAAGCTTGCTCGCTCGGCGGAGAGGCGCGCGAATTCCTCGCGCGATTAGCGTCAGGTAAATCTTGCCATTACACGTGGAATTTCTGCGCGCGAGCCAAGTTTCGGAATCCAATTTTGACTGCCTACGGCCTGTCTGTAAGCACACATCCATCTGTCTTTCCTTTCTAGGTTATAGGCTTTTGTTTTGACAAATAGGATTATCCGCGCGATATAATGCATTGCAGGACGCGAACAATGTTGACTTTCGGTTTTTTTTTTGTCAAACGGGCTCGATACGACGCTTACCAATTCCAATGATAATTCTTTGAATTATTATCCATTTTTATATACTTTTCTGAATTACAGGATCTTTAAATATTCTTTTAAATTCATTTTGGCGAATCATAATATCAAATATCAACTTGGAGACCTGAAGTATTGAGTGAATTTTTTATGGATATTTTAAATCTTAGCGAAGAGATTTAATTTTTTGAACCGAGATTCCGTAATTAAATGACACGGATTTTTGAAATAAATATCAAGTCATAAGAACTTCTGCTATAACATTAGCAGTACTCATATATTACCATTGTGACATTAATTCACTTTGTCTTATATTTTCTGTTAAAATATTATCTTTTAATAGAAAAAAATAATTATAAAACTTTTATATGGACCTAATTCCAAAATTCTAAACAACGCCGATAACAGTCAATTGACTCGTGGAGCTTACGAGTTTCGAGCGATAGGAGAAAACAGGGCTATGTACACACATACACGCGCACGCACGCGCATTTCGAACATTATTTGTAAACGTCAAAATCACGATCAGCTACCCCGCAAAAATGGATAATTATAAAAGAGGAAAGGAAAATTTTCATCTATCCACCGACAATATCCAACACTACTTTAAAAGGTAGCAGCGGAATCGTCGAAGGAAAAAGAATAAAGTTTTTGGAGCCACCTTATCTAAAAACTGTACGTAAAACCTTGCATTTGCCACTGAGAGCCTCACAACACTGAAAATATATCGTGCTCTTTTGTGCGACTATAGCTGAAAAGAAGAGAGCGCAAAAAAAAAAAGAAAAAGAATTGTCGGTAAGAATACAAGCCTAGCTTCAGAGTACAAAAGAACAGCCGAGGGAAAAACGTTGATATCAGGAAAGCCTTCTAGTGGCTAAATCAAAATGGTCGACGCCTTTGTCGCGCTCTAAACTATGAGTAATACTCGGGCATTTTTACTCTCCGTAAAAGTCGAGAAACGTCGCTCTCTGCTGGAAATCCGTTTAATTGCCATTAAAATTACGTTGCAGCAGACGCGCATCCAGTTTGCGTTATGTCGTAACATTACGGCCTACATTGCACTTAGGCTTTATGGCTCACAGAGTTACGTTATTATAGTTGCATTTGTTTCAAATGACGTACTCACCGCACTGTATATACTTAATGCTTTTAATGATAAAATGGAAACGTAATGCCTTATCGCGCTCGCGGTATCCTTCAAATATTCATCAAAATAATCGTAATATCCTATATTTTATTGTTTTTCTACTGGCATCATCGAAAATTTGAGCTAATGCTAAAGATAATTCAGTCCGGTGAAATATTTATTCAAAATGCAAAACAGAATGAAGATGAATTTTAATTACATTTCTTTATTAGACCGCTGCAGGAGAGTCCACCCCCTCGGACTATTAAAAAATTACTAAATTCCACAAACGAAATTTCCAGTAAACGCTTGACTACCTACACTTGGAAGAAAGTTAAAGTCTGACCGATGAAAGTACACACGCACACGTACAAGTATAGACATACACACACACACACTGCGCACGCACGCGACCGCTGTCGTCCTCCCCCTCGGGCAAAAAAAAGGGACAAAGAGAGCGTTCGCACGCCATATTTCTCGACGTCACCGTTACACTTACTGCAAGTTCGCGACGCGCAAACGTTTATTAACGCGCGTAAATCAGATGGCGTATATACGAGAGAGACCACCCGCGGCGTCTTCCCTTCGATGCCTTCTCTCCCTCCCTCTCTTGCTCTCTCTCGGACGGCAAGGGGATTATGACGATTGTCGTCGGCGCCGCTACGATATGATGCACTTCCGACGCATCGATAAATCTACTCTTTATTTCTCTGCGCTTGCTGCCTTGCTCTCGCATTGGTTGCTTTACGATGTCTGCTCGCGACACTTACGTGCACACACACACACACACACACACACACACACACACACACACACATTATAGGACTAGAATGTTTGCCTTTGAAGATGAGACGTGTGTTTTGTACTCTGCAATGGAAACAAGTAAGATCTTCATTTGTCTCTTTTCTTGGATAAAATAATTATTCTTTAAATGAGAACTTTTTTCTAATGGGACCAAACATTATTGCGCACTCAAACCTAAAGTTTCTTTAATGCAGTACACAAAATCGTTTCAATTTATAGATTACCATGCACATTTTTTTTTTCTAATCTTAAAGTACTCGGAAGGAGCTTTAATTTACGTGCTCACTGCACGCTTCACTGAATTACTTTTTACAAAGCATCTCATCGTTTGAGAAGAGTTAGACCCGTGCACCAGTCTGAAATGTCTGTGTAAAGCAAAAAATTTATGTTAGGGCTCTTACGATCTCTCCCCGAATTTAAATGGAGCACATTTTAGTAAAATGTCGTTTTTTCCGACAATTTTTTGTCATTCCATTATAAAAACAAAATCAGCAGAAAAGTATGCTCGAAAAAGAAGAAAGTGAGCTCATTATAAAAGCGTTGCACTTGCAAACTCAGTTTTTTTCATACTTAATTATGTGGATTATTTCTGAAAAAGTATTTACGTACACTTGCAGTAATTCCTTACCCAGCGCGCGGTACATAATTTTTTTCCTTCCCCGGCGAGCGTCCGCGAATAAACACAACGACGCTAATATCGGAATAACGTAGTCTATCGTGGAGTAAAACATGAACAAAGAAACGCTAGATTGTAATGCGCGTGCTAGACAAAACATTGTCACGGTGAGCGCGACGACGACGTTAACGAGGAACGAACGTCAACTTGGCAGGCTCTCGTTTATTCTTTTTTCTTTATCGGCGGTAAATCGATTTCCATCGCATCAAGAAACTAAAGAAGCAACACGTAGATGCGCCAATGTTTTCTCCCTCTTGTGCGTGTATGTATACGACGACGTCGGCTGTTTTATATGCAGATGGTGCGAGAAGAAGGTAGCGGAAAAAAAAGAAGTAATAAGGCTTGTAGCTATTATCGGCGAGAAGGAAGCTTGCGAAAAGCATTTTTCCTGTGTGCTGAAGCGATGAGCTTTTGTATGACGGCACTATGGCATGGCTTGATTGGTAATTACGAGGTTGTTGATGAGCAATAACGTCATTGATTATTCTCTGCAGTGCATTTCATTTTTGCTTAGTTTTAAAATAAAAAGAATTTCTACGTATAATCATCGAATCGAATGTTTTTTGTGTAATTTCTCAGGATCCTACTAAAATTGCGATAATGTAATTACGACTGCATGAAAGAAACGAACGTATAAAATTCAAAGCTCCACGCAAAAAACCTTAAATCCTGCATATCTCGACGATAAGACAAGATTGCTACGGCTTTTTTTCAGACGTGTCGATCGACTTGTATATACGTGTGCACGCACTTTTGCACCGAGCCGGCAGTTCGCCTCTCGGGGGTTGTCTTGCGCTGCATCGCGCGCGCGTCGAACTGCAGATGAAAGTTTTTCCACTCACGCTCGGGCGCCAATATTCTTCCGTTATATATATACTTCTTATGCCAAAGTGCTATCTATCTGCTACTTACTTTTTTCCTCTTTGCCGAGGACATAGAACTTGAAAGATTACTCGGATGCCTTTTCGCTGTATATTGCGGTATATACGCTACGTTTTTTTATTTGTTGCGTTACGATGTTGTTCGAGAGTAACTTTATTTGTCGGCAAACTATTGCGAATAAAAATGCTCATGACTTGCAAAAAAATAAAAAAAACAAAAACATTCTTCTACAATGTTAAATTCGAAGTACTCGCAGAAATTGTAATATTATAGCTATTTTTGTTAGTTTTTCTCTTTTCACGTGTCCATTGGGCTTTGATTAATCATCGAAAGCATAATGATAAAAGCGCGCGACTGCAATCGAAGTGTCGTCATCGAACGGAAAATAAAAGAGCGAGCGAATGGCATTTCGTTGCCAACTGCAATAACAATGAAACTCGCGCTGCCGTTGCAATATACCCGGCGTTCAATCTAAAATATGAGATGGCAAAAGGGAAACAATTTCTGTCTCTTCTGAATTTTTACCTTAGCGAACAGCGACAAGAAGGTACCGTCAGCGAGTAAACGCGAATGGTATCTTGCCGTCGTGTGCCGCAGATGCGTGCTTTGCTAGTGTAGTCGTTAATGAACTCACTTCGTATCGCTGAGACAAACGTGATATTTCGTTTTCTTCGTGCCCGAAAAGCCGCCTGCGAACAGGCAAAAGCGCTCGCTTTTCCCCTCGCGCTTGATTAATCATGACAAGCAAAAGTACCGACTGGCGAAAAGAAATGATTGGCAATCGTTGGCGTACTCCCTCCTGCTCGCAGGAAAAACAGAAGCTCGCGCGCTTCTTTCCTCGTCGACGGCAACGAGAAGTGCATTCGCATTATCGCCAAACATAAATCGCGCCCGAAAGCAATTTACTATACGCGCGCACGTACGCACACACGTCGAGAAGAGAGGGAAAAAAACAAGAGCTCATTTGCAGTTGATCGCCAAAGGGGAGGATTCTCTCTCTCTCTCTCTCTCTCTCTTGAAAAATGCAATGTTAGCTTGGAGGTTTACGCCCCGAGGTAATAATTCCATGATTATTTCATAAGGGGCCGCCAGCCAGCTCTCTTCGCCGAATATATACTACTATCTCCTGAATATGTATGCACCGACAAATTTATGACTGAGCAGCCGTTAACAACCTCTGACTTGAACCGTGGTCGGAGGGAGAAAAGCACAATGCAGTCAAAAAGGTGCAACGTAAAAAAGCTACGCGACTACTACTACTACTACTCTCGCGCTGCGACTACGGGAAATGATTCGTTTTTATTCGAAAGATGATGGGTGGATTCGTTGGGAATTGGCCAGAACCGACGAAGGGCGAGATTAGTACGAATATTTACTGTGCTTCGTCAATTCTTTAATTATGTCCACTATTTTGAATCGCGGTTCAGTCCACCGTTGTCGCGCTTTCATCGATCGGCTATTGCCGTCTAAGTTATCGAAATGGAGTTGTCAAATCGAAGTTTTTATTTAATCTCGTTAATTCACGTGTCGCCTTTCATACGATCGGTTATCGCTGTCTGAATTCAAGATGAAGTTCGATGATCTTGCGCTTCCGTTATAAATCCGATAGAAATAAATTTATTCAGCAATTGCGAATAAAAATATCCATTATTTTCATTCTTTCGCTTCGATGCCATTCGAGTACATTTATTTAGTCATTTGTTATCGGTGGCATCGAAAGTCTGAACGATGCACCTGAGCTAATCATTCAATCTGAATGTAAATACAAGTTAACAAATGGCGTTAAAATCCTCTTAACTGCGGTCCCTCGCACGTCTCATCAAGCTACTGTTGCTCTAAACGAATACTGCGGACATAAAAGAAGCCAGAAACAAGCGAAGACTAGAAGCAGAGTAGATTCGTCAAGTATAACGAGGCATGGCATTCAAAAGCACCGAGCCGAGGGAGACATTAGAGGCGAGCTAATAGCGCGGCGCAGGTAATGCAGCGTGCACCGACGTATAATTTTTGTTTTTGTAACTGCGCTGCCTTAAGCGACATTCGAATAAGATCGACTTAACACGACGGAAGAGCTTTGGGCACCGATAGTGCATTTTGCCTCGTTTCCATTCACCGCACCGAATTAATTCCTCAAGGCTTACTCATCCGTTGCTCGAAGCGAGCGATTTATTGGCTCGAAATGGCCGGCGAACGACCGCTGAGAAGGGGAAATCGAGTTGAATGTCGTCTCTTTGTCCACGACGGCGATATGACAAGCAAGGCTTATCGCTGTGACGGTCATCGCGAGCGCGTGCCTTTTCTTTTTTCAATCGTCGGCGGGCAAACAATGTTATTTGGAGGCCCTTTGCCTTATCTCGCGGTGGCCCTGCCCGCGGTCGAAACAACGAGCTTTGCAAGCCGTTCGGCGCCAACAATGAAATCGGCCCTCGCGCGATTCTCCTCCGCCTGATTACAAGGGCTTCGCGCTGCCTAAAAAGGGTCCGACGCTGCCGCCCGACAGGTTTAATGAAAGCAAAACACAAACCCGTGCGGTGTCCGAGCGCTTGGCCCTGCTTTTATTGCGTACTCCCTCCTTGGGATTGGGAAATTGGCCGTGGCTGTAATTACAAATTGGATTTGTTCATACCGCTAACGAAAACGAACGAGCTACGCGACGCTTCGGTGATGTAAGAGATGTACGGCCGAAATTTTCGAGGCGCCGTAATTAAATTTAAATTTTATTTATATTGTACACGTAAGTGCGCAGAAAGAAATTACTCTGTACTTTCCATTGTCTTTTTCGGTACGTACATGACGTTCCGTTGCAACGAGAGAGCGTAAAATGGTTGGGCGGGGGGAGGGGGGTCGTTACCTGAAACAATCGCGGTTTTTATGTAGCTTTATTATTCACGTAATAAATCAACGTACTGAAAAGTAATCGAAGCGATCGCATTTTAGATTGAAGGGTCGTCGTTGGCAATAAGTTATTGCCGCACTTTTCCGTTTAGCAAAGATCGTATAAAAGAAATTTCTTGCTGGCTAATTTATCGGAAAGAGAGTTATAAATGTCAGCAAAATTAAACGATAAATTCAAAAAATAAAAAAGAAATATCAACAAAGGAAAGATCACCGAATACCCTATTAATACGACAGAGTAATAAATCAGGGAAACCTACGTAATCCACGAGATAGAAGGTACATGATAAACACATTTCTGAGGCAAATCCCTTGTATCAACAACTTTACACCCTCCCAGTTCCCACGACACTTAATTCTCTCTCTCTCTCTCTCTCTCTCTCTCTCTCTCTCTTGCGATCTTTATACATTTCATATTCGTCGTCGTCGTCGCTGCGGAGGAAAAGCGCAAACTGGAACTTGCAGGAGCTTGTTTTTGATGACGTCTGCCGGCAGAAGTGGCGTTTGGCTGCTCGTCTCTCTTTCGCGGCGCATGTCTCGAAGGTGATTTTTGTACCCGAGCACCTGCTGCCTCTCTCACCCAAGATTGAACATTCGCAGATTGAGCGTTAGAGCCAGTTAAGGAGATTGCGCCTCTGGTTTGTTCTATTGCAATCGGACTGAACTTTTGCCCGCGAACTTAAACGATTTAAGAGAAGCACTCGAGTGAATTGCCAGCTCTCTTAAAGCGATTATCTTCTTCTCGAGGCTCTCGATCATTAATATTGAAAACACTTTGCTGCCGCGCGTACATTTGAATTATTACGTTTTTCCGACTGCCTGACGTACATTCTTTTTCCTCGCTCGTCACTGACGCTTTCACGAGTGGAAGGTGCTTATGAATTATACTCGTGAATTGCAGCGCAAAAATACGGACACCCGCGAGTTTGTTTGCCGAATTATTAATGTTTTAATAGCTTACTAAGTGTATTTTGTAACAGATTCACTCTTTTTTCTTTTGGTTTGGATTCGCAAAATGTCCAGCAGTGTGGACAGGTTCCTTTCGGCACACCTCTCAAATGAGGCAGGGTCGAGATTAATTCGAGGAAAATGGCAAATGCCACAAGCCTCGACTTTTCTCGCGCGTGAGACCCCTTTGTTTGTCGTGATATACATTGAGTTTGCACAGATGATTCATCGCGCTATAAGGCACACCCGACTGGCGATCAGCCGCCTCCCTCTCCTATTTCCCCGCAATATCCATTAGGGCCACTTTATTAAATTGACAAATATATGAAATATCAGACGACTGCCTGTGAGTTTTTCTTTCTTTTGTTCGCCTCGTCTAAATTTAGCTCTATCAGAGGAAGAGGAAGAGAAAGAAGGGTGAAGAGAAGTGTTTTGGTGCTGACAGAACATCTGTTTAGCGACAAATATTTGCATGCTTTGACGGGTAGTTTGCTCGGTTTTTAAACGTAAATTTTTCTTAACTGACTTTCTGAAGGGTGATGAGCGTTGATATGAAAATAAAATTCTTCTTCAATATAAATTGTGCAGAGTCATCGTAGAGTTCGCTTGCTTTTTCATATACATGCTTCAATACTTGAATTCAAGGTTATTAGTCAAGTGAAAGTAATTTTCAATAATTAAGGTGTAAAGACGAATATCTTTTTACGAAAAACTAAAATTTGGAATCGTTCAAATTCGAATTTCAGTTAAATATGCTCCTCAATAAATGTGGCAGTTTCCAAATTCGAATATATTAATTATTTAAAAAATTTTAGTAAATAATTTCTCTTAAGGGATTATTCATAGATCACAAAAATTCGATTGGAAGACTATTGGAGTAACGTAGTCATGCAAAATTCACTGTTTAATAACATCTAGTAACGAAAGTTATATTTATGCTTCATTCCTACATGCTTAAAAGAATAAATAATTTATTCAGTCAATACGAAAATGGATCCCGTAAAATTCAATAACATATCTCAGTTCTAGTCGCTATCGCGAGTGACAGGTGTGATTTAATTTGTTGAACTGGAACAGCGAGTTTAAAATCAGTTGTATCAGTCACATAACTGAGAATCGAAGCTTCAACTTTACTATTCTCATATCAAAACTACGATTGTAATCAAACCCGCAAATTCAGACGTAAAGATGTATATGAAAATTCAAACGTAAAGCGTTTATATCGCAGGATTAACTTTTAATTAGGAACGCCAGGACGTATCTTTGATCATAAAGTAGCTTAAATTGATATCGCCGGCGACAGTGGAAAACAACTAACAGATTATATTAATTAGCCAACGTCGAGGGGACAAAACAGGAAAGATATATCTTATTCGAATTAACAACGTTTACATTTACGCTTGCAACTTCGTTGCGGCGAGAAACTTTCGTTGACTTTGTTTGACTTTGCGGGCTTGAAATAGCATCCCGCTTTCATTTTCTTTTGTGTGCTTAGTGAACTTGTACCCGTTTGTTACAGATATAATCACGTGCAACTTTTGGCAATGGGATATGAAATAATTTCGTTGTGTCAACCACGCAGGCCATAGAAATTCGAGTATTAATGCATTCTTTTAGAATGCCGCTTCCAATTTTCGTAGATAGAATGAATAATTTCAGCGATGATCTTCATCGATTCGTAACGTAACTTGCAGTGCGCGTGGATTAACTAATTATCGACCCTCTAAACTAAGCTATTTCCACATTTCCGTGGTGGAAAAAAAATTTCAATCTCGCCCTGAACTTTAAAAGAATCGACTATGTGCTAGCTTTGCGAAAGTTTCTCTCGCACTCCCTTAGGAGAGGTGCAAACACCTGGCCAAGCGAACGCCTTGAATCAGACGGCTTTCCTTAATAAGCGCATAGCCATGCAAGAAAGGGAGGAGAGCTAATAAGAGAGCTAGCCGTTCGGCGAAAATTTCACCCCTTCGACAGAAGCGTTTATGTAAATGACTAGCGGTACGCTCTCAAACTTCAGAAGCTATGCTATCGCGAATTTTCTCTTCGCCAGTCAAGCTTTACTTTTTTCGCTCCAGATTGTTTTTGATTATTAGGCGAATAGATAATTTGTCTTCTTAAGTTTCGCGACGCATTTCCGAGCGTAAGCGCGCTAGTCTTCTCATTTTCGATTGACAATGAAACTGTCGTGTAATTTGCAGCTTTCCGACGAATCTTTCTATTCCACGCAAGACATTGCCGCAGACATTTCGCGCGCTATTTACGCGGAACGTTGATTCGCGGCTTTGCTCTCCCCCATAAATCTAAAGAAGGGAATGAAAAATCAATACAAAATCAGCAGGCTCGTGGAAAAAAGTGCTCCGACCCCAGAGTTTCAATTAGCGTCGATAATAGAGGGAATCAGGCGGCCAATTAATTACGATGATTCTCACGGGGTTCCTTCCTTCTTTTTTCTTCGTCTGTTGTCCCTCGGCGCGCGATGTTCCGCGAGTGACGATTAGTCGGGAAAAGAAGACACACAATTACGACGATTGGCCGCGACATCTTGAGGGGAGATTTAAGGTTTCTTAAGCCAGAGGTGTAACATCTTCTTCAATTATTATTCCTTTTCATTGTCTTTCCTGTCCTATCTACTCTTGTGAAATCTCGTTTTAGTGTTTTGTTCATTTGGATTACCATCAGTTGATTTACAATAACAGCAGAGTTATTAAAGCTCTTACTAGCGCGTGCTTACAAGAAAATAATCGATGCTGCGATTAGTCTTAGCTCTCAGAAAAGCCATTCGCTTGCGAAGGCGGGAAATTAGTTTGGGCGACATAAAAGAACGTGCCAGGTGAAAGAACAAATAAACAAATAAACGTAATTCACTACATACACAACTTTTTCATTCAATATTAAAAAGGATCTTTCTTCCTTTGTTTTTTTTTTTGTTTTTTTGCTCGTTGTTTACACTCTACATTTTATGGAAAAAGTTATTTTCATTAAAGTTTTCTCATAACTTCGAGCAGTAAAGTTTAACGCTCTCAATTTTTTATTTTACGACGCCGCATCTACAACATTTCAGCGCGACGACGGCGACATTACTGTAGTGCTATTTTCGCGGAATGAAATATTTGTCATTAGATATTGCCTCGTTGTCGAGTCGAGGCTAGAGAAGAAAATCGTCAAACGCCGTTAAATCGGGAAAGAATGGTCAAGAAAAACCGCGTTCGTAGCGCGACGCGATCTTCGAGTGAATTCGATGAGACGGGCAGTGGTCGCCCGCGATATCAGAGCGAAGCCGTGCCCTCAAACTATCAATTTGTTGACGCGCGAGAGAAGAAGAAACAGCGATACGCCGACTGGCTTTTGAAATCTGTGAATATTCATTAATTTTCGCGGAGATGAGAAAATTACTAGCCGAAAAAAAAAAGAGAAAAATTGGAGTAGTGAAGTAGCCCGAGCGAGAGTGTATATAACCGAAAGAGCTGCTGCCTTCGAGTGCTTAATTCAAAAGCTCGAGAGAGCGAAAAAGATACTTCCGCGCTCGAGAGAGTAAGTACTGCCGGTCTGCTTTGCTCGATGTAATAATTTTCGACAAGTTGTTTTCCGGCTACCTTTCGTTCGTTAAGAGCATCACAGCCCTTCCTTGAAACACAATGAAGCTAGTTATTCCGAGCGAGGGAATAACGTCACGAGCCTTTTGTGTTAAGCAAACAATCCGACGGATGACTTTTATTTTATTTTATCCTTTTTTTTTTGTTTACTCCCTCTCTGATCTCTCGCTGGTCGGAAATTCGCTCCCATTAGGGCGAATTGGTTTAACATTACCGAGCTGAGATATTCCCCTTGAGAACATCTCTCTTTGCTCAAAGGCGAACCACGTTTTCGCGAGTAATGAAAAAATAACATCGCAGTAGAGTAGATACACAGTGACGCTCTTATCAAACTTGATTTATATTCGTTCGCTTCTGCGTTTAAAACTCCTGCGGTTTAAAACGCCTTGCCCTCAGAACCACGAAATCTACGAAATTTCGCGCGCTACGTAATAGAGCTGATTAGTCCGCGGAGTTTTGTTCAAACTAACGCGCGCGCGGTAAAGTTCAAAGTTGCTATCTCACTCCTATGGTAGATTTCAAAGTTTGATAGCGGATATCGGAGATTAGAATTCGGCGCATCGGAAAGTTGCCTGTGTTCTCGAAGGCCTCGCGAATGACGGTTCTCTTCTCGATTGACGCGTCGATTTTCGCACAACAAGCTTTTCCTCCCGCGATAGGCAGTGCCTTTGTAGGGAGAGGGGGCAAAAAGGAGAAAAGAAAAGAACGGGAAAACTGGGACGTCGGCTAAATAAAAAAAAAAAAAAAACAAAAACAGCGGGCCACGACGACAATGAAACACGGGCACTCGGGCGAAAACAAACACGCGCAGTTCGTCAAAAGCTTTCCGTGCTCGGGGAGTTGAAGATAAGCCGCGATAGCAGTGAGCGCACGCGTCAGGTTTGCTTTTGAGGTGGAGAAGGCATTTTGCGCGCGCGAGCGAGAGAGAGAGAGAGAGAGAGAAGCTATTTCCGCAGTTTGCGCTGCGGCGAAGAGCAAATGGACCTCTCCGACTGGCTTGCCTGATTTGTTGCTTCAGCGACTGATGCTTATCCGTGAAATTACATGTGCCCGCGTTCGCGATGCTTTTCTCTCTCACTCTCTCTCTCTCTCTCTTTCTGCCCGAGCGATACATTTACTTGCCGATTGACCGCTGATAGCGAGTGAGTATCCATTGGCGCCAGCTGGAATTTGGGGCACAGAGGTATTGAAATCAAAGAATTTTTCCAAGTATTTTTTGCAATGTAATCTAATAAACATCCATATTTTTATTTTTTTTCCAAACTTCATATTTTATTTTTACCATGTTTTTTATACTGAGACCATCAGTTGGAGTATCAAAAATAGCGATAAAACAATGCTTTTATGTTATAAGACTAAATAAATATTCGAATGAGTAAACTCGAGCTTAAAAATGGAAAAATTTTTCTTTCTTCACGCAGTAGGCAGTGAATGTGATACGCGCTTCGAGAGGCCTGGAGCGTCTGGGAAATAAATTTCATCTTCCCAGCAATATCCCGTGTGCGTCGACGACGCTACGCGTTAAACGTAACCAAACCTGCCTCGCGTTTCCGTTTCGCGATTGCTAATAATTCCTCCCTACGATTGTTGCTGCGTTGGGATCAACGGAACGAGAAATTGAGCTATGCATACTGCTTCCTAAATAATGTTTCATGCTCTCGTGAAGAGAACAAAATGAAGCCCGAATCGTCACTTTATTCCTTTAATACAGCTTGTGCCCGTTTCTCGTCTTGTACATTCTTTCGCTTCCTTCTCTTCTATTGCACACACATCATAGTCATATATGACAATCGTAATTCTCGTGCACGAGAGTAATGTTTTTCTTTTCTCTTAATTTTCCTTTTCTTTAGTTTGGCAAACCTATAATACAGTATTGGATTCAGTATCCAGATTTGCTTCACAGGAGTGATATCGTTTTCTTCTACGTTTTTCACGGTGGTTCCCTACCTAAAATACAACGAACAGATTTTATTCAAACTCAAACTTAAACAAATATTTTATTATTTCATCTCGAAACATCCATGAAAATTTCAAGTGGCTTAGATAGTTAGAAGCAGAGAAAATAATGAGCCATTTTAACATGTTTTCTTATAGAAACGTGTGAAAAGTTATGTTTCTTCAATCATTTTGATTTTGTTTGCTAAGAGGCAACGATCAGAAAATTTCGACCACATATGAACATAGGTTTTTAAATGTACAGTTTTTTTTTTCAAAAATATTCAGTAACCATTATAAATATTAAGGTAATCTTAATAAAAAAAATATAAAATAAAACGTGACTCGGGCAGCTGTTACATAAGGACATATTGGAAAATGTGGCAGCAACTCGATGTTGCACGATGTCGCGCACACAGATAGTTGGCACGAATGACAATCATAGAACTTACGCTGTGTTACGTATATTCTTTTGTGTATATTTGTAAACAGAACATGAATCGGTGTTACATTTGTATATATAACACGCTTTTATTTACTTACTATTACGTGCATGGCACAGTGATAGAAATTGTAACAGTTGACGACAGTGAGCCAACATAACAATCTGAAATATTTTGCACTTTATCTGGATATTTGCGACCTACGACGTTCAAAATTGGCATTATTTTCGACGATTGAGCATTGATTGAATCAAATGAGTTTTTTCTGACAATTTGCACAACTTGCCAAAATAAGCACTTTAATCAAACATCATTTGGTGTCATCGATGCTCAATCGTCGAAAATAACTCGGATTCTGAACTTCGCAAGTCGCAAATTAATGTCCGGGCAGTGTATAGTCTCTTACACGAGTGTGGTGTTGCAATGTCGCATGCACTATTTTTCATTTCATAAATAATGTTTATTCGGAATTGTTTTATTAATCTTTCGCTTGAAAACACATTTGGAATCTTCCAAAAGTACTGTATGATTATACTTTTTTCAGTTTACCTCATTACGTAATTACTTCAATTACGTTATTTTAAGCTGCTTATTGCAGTATAAGGCATTGACATAAAATACCTCTAGCGGTGCCACGGCCATTGCAATATATTTGTTTAACGCTAGAAAACGTAATTGATTTGACTCGCTGACGTGCAGTTATTATATTATAACCAATATAATTAATACAATAAGTTTTTACGTAATACTCCATTTTACTGAACCGTAATTGCACTAGGCAACCGCCTTAATTGCTTCTTTATCGCACGTGGCGTCTATACTTGCACACTTTGAGCTTGGTTTTCCAAGCACCGGTTGGAAATCGATTTTAGTAATTTAATGGAGCGTTCTAAGTATATAGAATGTTATAATGCTTTATTCACGATTATTCGAATTGGCGAAGAAGTCATTAAAATGTTCTACAACAACAATATAATCTTCCATCTCGAAAATGCAGGGCCATTGTCATCTGCTATGAAAGTAATTTATCGGGGCGAGATGCCAAGTACTATGCAGCATTTTTCAGAAACAAAGTGCACTTCGAGAGAAAGAGGGGAAGGGGAGGGGGAGGAAAGCTGATCCGGATTAAGTAGTAAAACACGGATATAGTCAGACAAATGTATTTACGCTCGCGCTGCGTTGCATAACTTCGTACAGCTAACCTTGGTAAATGTGCGCAACTTACGTTCTTTAAATAGATCATGTCGGCGCGCGCAGCGGCGATCATTCGATAACCAATAACACAGCGCGTTGGGGTGTCGGACCACAAAACCATCATTCGCGAGACGCGCGCACACTAAGCCATGGACAATGCGCAGCCCTTCGCATCCACCGCCGCCACTCCCGGTAATCGTGCGGTCGCCGCAACTACATCCTTGCCCTCCTCTCCGTTGCTCTGATGCTCTCGCCTCGATTCATTTACACTGAGATAATTGCTATAATAAAATGTGCTATAGTCGTAGTAAAATTTACTACAAAACATTGTCACCGCATGATATGCTCGAGTCATTTTTTAATTTATTTTATTTGTTTCTACTATGGCCATAATAATTTTTATATCGTGACATTGAAAAGTTCCTTGTAACAAATAATAGAATTATCGCTTACCACAATGAGAGTATTACTTTATAATAGTAATTAAAATATATGATAAAATATATTAGAATATCTAGTAAAAATTATTATGACTTGCTAGTTTGATAATTTGATAATATAATTTTTTTACCACTTATGATTCTCTTTTTCTTTCAATCTGTGAAGTATTCATTCACGAGAACACTTTGAATTGAAAATCTGAAAAATTGAAAGAGAAATAACATTTTTCGTCTTGCCTTTTTTATTTTTTCAGATATTTAAGTTTGATTGGAAAATAAATATTCAGATTTTCAATATCTTGAAATATATCATGATTAAACAGTGAGAACAGTAGTGATGTCAAAATATGGATATTTCAACTGAAAAGAAGATTCTTTTAATTAGAAAAAAATAGTCTTTGATCGTCTTAGATTTTTACTGTTGAATTGAACATACCAAGATACGCCATGAAATGAAAAAAATAGTCAGCAGAACATTAGTACTTCCAGATAGCTTTGCGTCGGCATTTAGAATCGAAGCCCCACACCTGTCTAGCAAATGCCGATTTTCTCGAGCAAAAGGTCGGAGGTGTCGAGTGAAATCGTTTTGGTTTGGCAAGCGTGAAAACGTCGCTGGAGCATCCCCGTCGTCGTCGGCGGCGGCGTCGGCGGCAGCGGCAGCGGCGAATAGGCGTGTCCCTTATATTAGGTTTTAATCATTCAAGGGCGACGAGCGACGAGACAGCGATGGGGGGATGTTTTGAAGAGAGAGGCGTGGTGACTGGCTACACCCTCTTCCTGACTAGTCGACAGCAGTTATCACCCGGAGTTAATGGCCTATTTTCATCGCAGCAATTTTACAATTGTCATCCTACCCGAAGCGACTCTGCGTGGGGATGCAATGTATTTTTGGAGTTCATACTTGAATAATTCGCAACGCTGCCGGTGATTTTTTTTTCTTTTCGTTTATTCTTATTTTCGTCCGTCGCTCGTCACCGTCAGGCGTGCATCTTTCTTTTCCGTCCGCTTCGCGACCAGCCAAATGACTTGCTCTCCCCTCCCCTAGCTTGCTCTCTTTTCCTTCGTTTCTTCTCTCCCCGTTCGAAACAAAAAGAAACTCTCCCTTTATTTTTATTTTGCGGACGATTGAAAGATTACCCAGCCGAATTCACTGCGGCGAGCGCTGTTTAGCCTCACGGCCAAGACTGCTACTGCTGCTGCTGCTTGCGTGCTTTGATTACCAAACTTATTTATCGTTCGGCTTTACGTTCATTCTTTTTTTCTGCAGTCGGATAAATAGTGAATTTGGAAGCATAGCTTTTTTTCTCTCTCTCATGCGAAGATTTGCGACAGAATCGTGCACAAAATTCGTCTTATTCAGGACAACGTCAAGTGATCAAGATGAGCGTCGTATATCTTTTTTTCCAATTTCGCGTATTTCTTGGCAGCGCGAGCTTTTCTTGTCGACAATCTCATCAAGTCCTGATAGAGCAAGTTAACCAACTTTTTTTTGTCTCCCACTTTTTTCCCTTGTACTAGTGATTGACGACGCAGCTACTGTTCAAATATATAGATATGCACAAACGAACTGATGAATGATATTTAACTTTCAATTCAACAAAAACAAGGCGCGTTATAATTTCTCCGAACTCACATTACGACCGACCGAAAAAAAAGAGTGGAATTTCCAAGTGTCCAACGAGCAACGCGCCCAGACTATTAATACGCGAAGGTGAGTGTCGCCGTGTACGCGGGTTCGGGATGCGATCACGGATTCATGGAATTTTTCAATAGTGCTAGCGAGATACCGCCGCCACGCGACCAAATCGACTCCCGAGCTTTGTTTTTTTTTTTATCGGGTAGGTTGTCGAGGGATTCACGCGCGGGCACGAGAAGGAAAGCTCCCTTGGTGACGAACTCGACTGTCGTCGATCGAATGGATCGCGTGGATGCAGAAACCGGATTCGCTCGATTCTGGCGCGCGAATATCGGAATGGCTCGCCTCGGGACTCGCCACCGATGGCGCAGGCAAGTTCGACGTATCTCGAGCGCGCGCCTGCGCCGAATCAGATATGACGATCCGATCCACGAGCGAACAAACCAGTCGGGGCCCTCCCGCGAGATCTCGCGCAATATACATTCAACGAGCCGAGACAAATTTGCGACACTCGTTTATCGTGCTCGCGAAATCGAATCGTGAATGCCAATCGGAGCGTCTGCTTGACTTTTCCTCGTGGTGCGTACGACGTTTATACGGGCGCGAAAAGCAAGCGCAACTGTCATTGGTAGTGTCATGTTGAGGGTAGGGGGAGGGGTGAAGATAGAGGAAAAGATCTCCATATTTTTTTAATAAAAAAGAGTACTGGTAATGTTTATTGACACATGAAATTTGTTATGATTAACTAGTTAATACTTGCAAACCAAAAGGAGTAGAAGAAACAGAGATTTTGTTGAAAAGAGAAATAGACGTATGACGCATGAGCAGTAGTCAAAGCAAATTTAATTTTAATATGGTTATATATCGTCTGTTTTAGTACTTTAACTGATAAACGTATCACTTGTTGAAAAATGTTTATATTTTATACAATTGTGTACTAATAATAAAATAATTTGAAGTATGATATACTTGTTTAATTCTCTGTGTATGTGTGTGTGTACGTTACTCTTACGAAAATATATGAATGGGAGCGAGCAGGGTGAGCCTGTGATTATCTGTGATTGAGCTGTTGCAATTTCGCATTGTCAATTAAGGGTTTACATTGAGTTGCAATAGAATAATGAATATTTTCTTTTCCAAATGTACGGTAACATATAAAAAACAATATATCAACAGAATCTCTGTAACATTTTTCATAAGATCATTTGAATTATTTGAAGACATACCATTATCTTTTTATTTATTTTTCAAAACAAAAACTGAATAACGTGTCTTGCCATGAAAAATTGCGTTAAAAAATAGTTAATTTCCAAAGTGACTATTTCGTAAAAATGACAGTGAAAAATTCTTAAAAAGTTCATGGTGCTCTTTAATTTATCAAGAATGATATTCCAGAGTTTTATGATATTTTCTTATTTTCATAAACTACCGAACCACAATAACTTAAGTCATACGGAAATTTCTTTCTCTCTCGCAACAGCAAATAGAGAGCGTGATTTGGCTTTGCTCGCCGAGTTACGATGGATTTCTGTGTAACTCATACCAAATTGCGAACTAAATTGTCGCATTTTGCGTTCCACGTTACAAAGAGACGCTTTCGAATGATATTCAAAATGCACGACTCGTTGTCCCGGGCATGCCCACTTTCAGGTCGCGTTTGTGTAGTGTGTCTAATTTAAACTGAACACAATTCAGCGAACGACAAATAACCTCTCGACGTTCGCGATGTCTTTCAAGGTCTAAATGAGGCGTCTCAAAGGAAATACCGTGAAAATCATAACATTCGGAAGGAAGAATTCGGTGCGACAAAGTAGATCCGCATCCGCTAGGAGGGGAAAAGAAAAAAATGTTCCCACCGACATTCGCCAGGAGCCGTCGAGAGAAATCTCTCATCGCGTAAGAATCACGAAGCGCGAGTTAATTTCAATCCACGTAGCGGCACTTTGGTACATTCAAATTGCGACTCGCGTCTCTCGCGGGGAGGAAGAAAACGAGAGATAGAGAGAAGGTGCGTGCGCAAAGTAGTAACGTGAGTCGAAGGCAAAACAAGAAGACAGGTAATAAGATTGCGCTCGCAAATACTCTTGGATTCTTGATTAACCTTTTATGTAGTTAGCGATGCCACGCTGCATATGCAATTTCACGACGATGGGACGTTACGTGGATACATAGGCCCCCCAGCGGCGTTGAACGGAACGTAAGGCTCGGCGCGCGCGTGCGATTTTTTTGTTTGTTTGCATGCCGGTGGTCGAACGGTTGCGCTCGCGTAATTAAGGCGCGGATTAATGGCTAACTTAATTAAAGGCTGAACTTTCCAAATAGTGAGCAAATTTTTGGAAATAGCAATATTGTATCGATATGGAGCTTCGTGTATCGCGAAATGCGCGGCCATATACTTTCCGCAGAAAAAGCGGGTTAAAGTTGGGTAATGGATGGCTACGGCGAAACGTCAGTATGAAATTCATGTCAGTGCAAACTCAATTACGCCGCTCGTAAAGCTCTGAGAAAAAGAGCGTGCTGTTTTAAATTGCGAGTGCGAAGAAGAGAGATGATATTTTTACTTACATTATTGTCAATCCAAGAGTGCGCGATTTTACGTGTATATTTATACATTTTGCTTTACTCGATTTTCAATTTTCTTTTTCTCTCTCTTGCAGTCTGTTGAAATATTTTTTTATTTTACATCAACAGCATACAGCAAATTTAATGAAACTCGTCATACCTCGCATACGCTGGAATTTATTTTTTCTACTTTAGCGTGACTGTTTTTCCATTGTATCATTAATAATAATTGTACAAGAATTTAATATATATTAAAAAAAATTGTTAATTATCTAATTTACTTTGCCATCCTAGTCTACCACCGAGAAATTTTTTTTTCAACGCCTCTTCTACCGGATTATGCAACAATAACAAATCTCCTCCCTCCTGAAAAAATTTCGCCAATATA
The DNA here is from genome assembly GCF_024137745.1 of Phymastichus coffea. Taxonomy (NCBI): domain Eukaryota; kingdom Metazoa; phylum Arthropoda; class Insecta; order Hymenoptera; family Eulophidae; genus Phymastichus; species Phymastichus coffea. Next base: position 966,730 of record NW_026706882.1, read on the forward strand.
ATAGGAAGATAAACATGCGAAGCGCGCAATGAAAAATAAACTCCCGAGAGGCCGATAACGGAAAAAGTTTACTGAGAGATCCGAAATGAAAAGAAAGCACACGTAGTGCGACACTATATCTTTTCTTTTTTTTCTTTTACCTCGGGAAAGATTTGTGATACATCTGTCAATAAATTCTTTATGTTGACCCGACGGATTTGAGAATTTAAAAAGAAAAATTTGTTTTGCTCATAGTCGTAACAGTGCGCACCTAAAAATGCCACTTTTGAGTTGAAACAAAACAAAACGTTATTCGAACAGGCTCATTCCGCATAGGAGAGAAAATCGATTCGCTTTCCGCGTATACCTTAAAAGAGGAGGGTGGATTGGCGAAAACATTAGCGAGATTGAAAGACGAAGAGAGAGAGAGAGAGGGAGAGTGAGAGAAAGCACGCCATTCGAATAATTAAATATCCGTCTGAAGAGCTGGATGATTAGGCGGAAATGCTGAGTGCATTCCGGCTTGATGAAAATGTTTTTTTTCTTCACGTGTCAATCGAGCCGATAATCATTGTCCAACTTTTCCCCCGATGACTATGCTGACTCGAGTCGCGTAACGCTCGTCCGATTCGATTAATAATATCATTTGTTTGTTTTTTCATTTTCAAACCATTTTCATTGCGCGCTACGACGGCGTATCCAATTTAGTACGCCGCACGTCATCATTGAACAGACTCTAATTACTTTTTATCAAGTTCGAGAGCAGGCCATTTTTCAAAAGGGTATTAATTTGTAATCTCGCTCGTGTTCCGTGCGAACTTTGTCAAAATTGATTGCTTTTGTTCGATGGATGGCAAAGTCGCGAGAGTTTACATGAGTTTAACTGAAATTGAAATTGACTATTCTTTATTTTGTTTCAATAAGATCGATCGTTTATTTGGCCGTTCACGGTTTAATAATACGAAGTAGATTTGACGTGACCGAAATATGGCAAAGCAGGCGTAGAAAAATTAATTTTTTTAAACTAATGGTTGATCAAGAGATTTATTAGGAAGCGATTTACAAGAGCAAAACACTATCGGGATAGCTTTGAAAAATCGAAGTTTTCCCTCAAGGAGCACCAAAGTTTTCGCTCTATAACCATGTACCCGAAGCAAGATTCCTCCAACCAAGTAATTTCGGTAGCTGTATATTTCATACAGGAACACTTGATGCACTTTCTCTCCCCTGGGAATGAGTAAGCCAGTCTCTCTTTGATATTTATTGGCTTTTTATTGATCAGCTTCTACATCGTCGTTTCAAACTCGAGTTACTACGTTTGCTGCTTTTCTTTGAACAAATATTTTGCGATTCGGGTGCAAGGTTTTAACGTCTTCGGTGAATTTCCCGACTGCAAATTATTCAAGCAGCATCATCTTTCTATATATAACCTTCGTATAAAAAAAATGTCAATATCGTAAAGTATCTGCGTATACGTGTACAGTAGGGCAATATTTCAATGGGTATTATGCAAAATCGTCGATGTAAAGTACAGACAAAAAAGCCCCTAGGTCGTACTACACAGAATAAAATCCAGGAGAACGGCTATTCATCAAATGATACGATGGTTGACGACGATGGCGACGCGAAGGATAGATATCTCGTGAAGAAAGGGGGAGGAGGGAGCATCACCAGATTATTTATAAAGCATGAAGTGTATGATGAGGAAGGGTGACTCCGCTTCTTTTATCTGTTCGTATAGCGAGATATTTTCCTAGATATTTTGCAAGTTGACATGACTTCCAAAAATTTTCAAAGCAATTTTAAAAATTATTAAAACGCGATTTGAGTCTGCAATACGAATCTCATCCTAAAATCCGTTAATAAGGGTTTAACCCGCGACATTTAAATGCTGCTCGCGAAACTTCTCTCTCTCTCTCTCTCTCTCTCTCTCTCTCTCTCTCTCTCTCTCTCTCTCTCTCTCGCTCTCGTCGATCCTGAATAATTAGCGTCTTATTTAACCCTTAAGAGCATAGCAGCATCTCTCCCGCGTACCTCGACCATTTTAATTAATCATTTAATAATATAGCCATTGGCGAAAGCTTTTACACTACGTACATATATAACTCAACATGTTAATGGATCTTGAATTTCTCGAGATGTGACTGATTTGGTCTTTGCTTTCTGATGCCATTTAGTAAGTTTTTGCACTGACAGACTTGTCAAATTTTACGTAATGAAATCATAACTGGAAGGATGCATGTAATGTTTTTGCATTTTTGTCGGAATGTTACTCAGCGACACTCGATGCCTAATATACGTTGACAATATATTCGAAGCTTTTTTTAAGAGGATATAGTCTTTCTTTTACTCCATACTTTTATCGGTATACTCAAAATCAAAAACATCAAATTTTATAAATTTAAGCAATTCTATTCAATGTGTATCAATCGAAAAAAAAATATCCCTCTTGTTGCAGGAAACAACTTGATCTGCGACTGCAAGCTCTCCTGGATTTGGGGGTTAAGAAACGAGACGAGGAATCTGAAGCTCCGCGAGGACCTTGAAGAGCTGATGTGCTTCCTTGACGCAAGCTTCGAGCCTAAATTCGACTCTGGGGAAGACATTAACCGTGCACTCGAGATCGTTCGTAATACTGGTAAGTCCTATATACGTCCTTTAGGTATTCCGTTGAAGCTCAAATTCCATTCCAACTGAATGTACTTTTTTAGGATTCCATATGAAGCAATTCGAAGATTCACAGTACTTTGGTGACAACAATTATGAAGATTACAGTGATGACGCCGAGGATAGTCGTCGTGTTGGGCAACAGGTGAGAATACAATTTTAACATTGGAAATGAATTGTCTAATCAACGAAATTGGAGCGTTGAATAACGATCAACCAATTTTGTCGCAGATGAAAATGGACGGCAAAATGGGCTACATACGGCAGCTGTTCCGATTACGACTCGAGGATTTGCCGTGTCCAACATCGCGCGAAGAAGTCATGGCATCGGAACAACCGTCAGGCCGTTCATCGCATGGCTCGTCATTGTTTTCCTTTGTATCCGGTGGTGCAGCTCAAGTAACATCTCGCCAACTAGCCCACATTATCCTTGGCGTTGCTCTTGCCGCTCGATTTGTTTGCACGTAGGAGATTAATATTCGCGACACTCTTCTTTGCTAAGTCTAACTCGACCATGCGAGTCCACCGCGTTCTTTCTTTTTTTGTTTCTGTTCTTCATTCTTTGGCATCGTTCGTAAATATTTTGGCTTTCGTTTCAAAACAAGTAAAAGGACTCGCATGCTCGAGTTTTTGGTGAATGATAAAAAAAAGCAAAAAAAAAAGGGAATTGACCGCGCGAGCGTGGATTCGTTAAAGTAGCGCGAGATCGCTTTGTGATGTGCTTGCGAACTTGCGAAGCACGGGGACATCACGTAAGACAATCTAAAGTAACAAACAAACACGGATGAAAATCGACTCTGCTTACTGGAGTCTTATTCAACGAGAGTTGACCTGAGAACACGTCAATGGTTTGTTTTTTATTTTCTTATCACACTCATTTCTTATTCACTTACATTCGTGATTACTAATTTATTATTCGTTATTATGGATTGTACTAACATTGTAATTCCTAAGCCTAACGTTCATCTAACGTGTGATACGAAAATACGAGCAAAAGTTTATTATTATTCATACCAATGAGTCAGAAAAAATTTTTTTTTGACTTGACTTTTTATTATGTAGCTGGAGGGAGGGGGCGTTCAAATTTTTGTCAGTGATCGCCTACTGCGGTGCCAGCAAAATAAATCTCTATTAAAGGTGTGTCACTGTATCATAAAGAAAATACCAAAAAATATAGTATTGTCGCGCGTGGCATATTTAAAGAAGAAAAAAAACAGAGTTAACTTGACACTTTCGCTTTTTCCGTAGGCCATTCTTAAAAGTGTTACCTATGACTTTCATCATTGTCGCTATATCAATTAGATCGTTAAAGCTATTTTATTTATACAATGCTTCGTGAGTGAAATCGCATTTTAGGCTTTCTTTTTTTTATTGACGACTTTCGCAGTAAATGATTTCTCCGAAATTATCAAATTGACGCCAATTTTATAGCCTCATGTTTTTTATAATAAGGCGTTTGGTATACCTATTAGATTGATAAAAAAAGTATCGCAAAATGATTGCTACGATAATTTTCTTTGCGATCGATGGTCACATTGTATTTATATAAGATAAATTTATTGTAACTGTAAGTGTAATTAATTATACGTAAATATTAATATTAGTAGCGCGTTTATGATGATTCAACACTGCGAAAATGTTTTGTATTGTGAATGCTCACTTGCGCGAAATATTTTTGTCCATTGTGAAGTTTTTTGCTGCTTTTAATGATGCATAATGAACAAATATTAATCATTTCTTTTTAAATAAACTATCAGTGAAAATGCAACCTGTTGCTATTAAGATGTAAGATTTCAGATATACTTGGCGGAGTTTTTTATTTTATAAATATGAGTTTTTCTAGAGAAAAATAAAAATAAAAACGTTAAAGTGAATTTTATGCGCAGATTGTACAACTCATCTATACATATTAAATAAATAAGAAGATAAATTAAAATGACAGTTAAATTATCGATGTAAAGCGTTCCAAAACTCTTGGGCGTCGTGGAACTTCATGAAATTTCGATGTTCTCTTTAAAAAATAAGAATTTACCAAGATACACTGTTAAAGCATAATTAAACACAATATAGAAGTTTAAATAGGTAGTTCGACATTTTCCGAGCCATTTTCGACCCGACAGCCGTATTTAAATATTAATCATTTTCAAGATTTTATGACTTCTAGACTCAATAAAGCAATAAACATGTTCATATGTTGGAGAGATGGAATAAATACTAAAATTTATATGAAACGGTCAGCACAAAATTTCGTTATGTCGGAAATTGAAAAATTATAACATATCTAAAATTCCTAATATTAACATCAATATTTCATCATTTTTATCTGAATACAGACTGAGCATTTACGCACATGATTTTCTAAGAAAGTTTTTACCTGAATTTACACTTTTGCATTTTTGTATTTCCTAATGTAAGAGTATTTGACTGTCGGGTTGAAAAAAGAGCACTTTCGCAAGACTTGAAAAAAAAAAACTATGCTTGACGTTGGAGAAATCGTATGAATAAAAATGAAAATAAAAGCTATAAACTAATTATAGTGTTTTTTTCTAAACATTTTTTTCTAAACGTTACAATTGTTCTTTTTATATTTTACCTTATTTCTTTCCTATAATGTTGTAAGAAATATTAATTTTGTCGCATAAGCTACAATAAGACGATGTTCATATTAATTATAAATTGCGTAAGGTCAAGCAAGAAATATACTTATTATGGATCATTGTCCGCTGTATTATGTATAATACATGTTCTTTTATAAAATTTAGCAATAATTGCGAAAAAATAAATCGATAAATACAAATGTATATTGTTTTTTATTAATACCATTCATTTATTTTAATGCTCATACTTTAATTCTGCCAATATTCATATGACTTTTTACAATTGAATAATCAGATGAAGATAAATTCAAGAAAAACCGTTAACGTTTATTAGAATTTCTGCAGAGCAACGAAAATCTTGCTTGATTCATTTTGCAAAGTTTTTATCTTTGTTGCAGGAAAAAGCTGATGTGTTGTTCATCTATTTTTGGGATGTATGAACTATATAAAAATTAAATCAAACTCATTGTTATCTTACATTACTATAAAGGATAAACAATTATCTAAACAGTTCACAGGCCTTACACATAATTATCACATAAATATTTATTATTGCTATAAATTAGCAGTATTAACAAGATACATTAAATATCCTATTTGTTATTTTAAAAATAGACGTTTAAACATTTAATTGAATCAGTCACTCGGTTCATTTTGATACGCTTATCGTTAAGTATTTCTATCTTGTGCACCAACTTAAACTTTATTAAAATAAATTCTCTTCTATTATCAAACAGCAATGAAAAGTACAAAAATTCAAAAACAAAAAAAATTACATTACGAAATCTGACGTCCTTGCTCAAGAGAAGGAAAAGAGCAAGCATGGCGCTTCGAGTAAGCAAGCATCGGCTAATTCGATCGGTATATACGGCAAATTGCTATCGATTCTCACTCGAGCGTGAAACTCACTTGTATGAAACGTTCGTGAGCATATCATAGCAGGAGAGTCGTGCAGTGGCCGTGCATACACGAGGAAGCGTCACTCAAATCACTCTCGTTGAGGCTTTATTCGCGAATTCGGATCGGCAGTGTGTGTAGCGCGCTTATTGGTGAACCATACGGATTAAAAGACACGAAAATGCACGTGAGTTGAGTGTGACATATTTTTATTTGAGCGTCGCTTTCGAATTTGACAATCGTGTCGCGGGTCGTCACGCAAAATCAAACATCTCATTAGCACTTCGATTAGCCAACCAACAAAAAGCGAAACTATGTCGACCACACTAAATAAACAAATAAATAAATAAATAGCAGACGAACAAACAGAAATTGTCCCTGACGCATTTGAAAATCTCTAAACAAACATGCACCAAGTAAACTTGGAATAAACGCGCTCGCGTTGTTTTTTTTTTCGATTTGGAACGCAACGCTTCGCCAGGATAGTAGTGCACGAGGGAAAAAAACATAAATTAAAGTTTACAGCGACGCTCGCGTTTTTCCGATTCTTCCCCCCGATGGCATGAATATTCGACGTCGTACGTGAGCAGGCGTGCAAGCGCGCGAGGGATCTACATAAACTGGTAAAAATTTTAATCCTTACCCAACGAGTTACAGACGACTACATTTCACGCGCGCGCCTCTTCCGTTTTTCACGAGTGTTTTCTTCGCGAAGACTATTCTCCATTTCTATTTTTTTGACGCTGATAAATTTTTGGAAAGACGGCAAGTTGTCGTCTTACCGTTAACCTGACACTGTCGCAATGTTATTGCCTCTCGTGTATTATGGAAAAGATGTGCTCGCAAGCCGATGCCACTGGAAATCAATGCTAGTGATATAACGGGCTCCATGTTTTCGTCTTGCGAACGATATATTTAAAATAAATGAGCCGCGGATGTTCGAGCTTTTGAATTATCGGGCGCGTCGGCAAAACAATTCGCGAAAGGCTGCGCAGACTAACGAGCTAACATCAATCGGGCAACACAACTGCGAGCTCGGCATGCTTAACTCTCATAAATGTCTCAATAATCATCGTCCCTTTCCGTAAATTTCAGCGGAAGAGGGTCGCCTCGGCTATGCGTACGCGCGAATGTAAATTCAAAACTCAGAGCAGCCCCAATTCGCGAAAGCCCCGTTGTACTTACTGCTTACTACCACCTGCATTTTACTTAGAAATGCGGCAATTACACCCAAAATTACGTCGGCGCCTATTCAAGCGAATGCCTACGGACTGCTTTTTTTTTTCTCTCTTCTTGCAAATTAAATTCAGGAAAGTTGCACGGCATTCTTTATCTTTTCATTTTGAGCTTGGTGGCTATTAATTTTTTTGTCTCCGGCGGTGTTCGAATACGTAACGGCTGTAATCTTTCTTATCGATAATCTAGCGGGGGAAAAATCGTTTAACAATATTTCCGATCACCGTTTTTTTTTTAATTCTCATAGTGAAATTAATTACAGTGTATTGTTGGATTTTTTTTCGACGTGTATTACTCGCTGAAATATTGGGAATACATAGAAGCATGTTATGCAACACTTAGCATTTAACTTAAAGCTTGCTATTTGGATAATTTTGATACCTTAGCTTCTAAAGATTCAAGTGTACATTTTAGTTAATTTAATTCTTTTTTTATTATAAAAAAAATGGTGTTTCGTTAATTTAGGCCAATAAAAGTGTTTAGAGGCGAAATTGCGAAAAAATAAATAAAATAAACTTAAAACCGTGTAAAGCGATTCTTCTCCATACAGTAGCAATTGAAACGCAGCTCAAGCCAAATTAAAACCGCGACTTTGTTTGAGTAACGCAAAACCTTGTGCTTTAAGAAAGAAAAAAAGCAGAGCAAGAGGAAAAAAAACACGCACCGTGCAATTAAACGCCGCCTTCTTAATTGACGCTCGAGACATCGTGCATATAGTGGCTCTCGTGTTTCCGATGAAAGCCGATGAAGAGAGGACCGAGTTGCTATAAGGAGGAAACGCTAAACAGAATGCCCCACAGTACGCGCTCCGACGCCGTGAAGCGCTTTCAAGCTTTTTATTTTTGCGTGCTCTTTTAAATGTGTAGTGCATCGCGAGTGTCTCTCAAGCAAAGAAACGACAACGCACATAAAAAGTGAAGTTTCTGTCTTATTTTAGTGCAATCACTTACGTGGGTTTGGATTTTCAGTTTTTTTTTCTTTGTTTCTTACAATGGTGATTTCGATATGACAATCGAATTTGGAAAATTAAATTATTTGACGGAATTAAGCTAAATAACTTCAGTTGTGTGACTTTCAAAACCACTGAAGTTTTCAGAAAGCATCAGTCGATATAATTTACACACAATATCTTTTCGGAGGTCATGGCCGAAAAACAATAAAATATATTCTTATGACGATGTACATTAACATAAATAACATCAGTCACTAATTACTATATTATACATAAACTTTAATCAAGCATAACAACTTTTTTTAAACAAGAACGCAGTAAAACAAAGTTGCTTTATTTAAGAAAATTTTTTAATAATGCACGAAAAAGTCCGATTTTTTTTATTAAAGAAAAAGGTTCTCAAGTGAATAATTTAATGGCTCAATTCGAAGATAAATATTTTCAATAAAAGTTTTTTTAAGAATACCAGCCAATTAAACAAATTTTTCTCGATGAAAAAATTGTTTCTCAAAGTACGTGGATTGGGAATCATTTTTTACATTTAGTACTTTATTTAGACTATGAATAAACATAGAATTTTTCAATTGCCTGGTTAAAATAATCTGTAAACAAAAGAAACTTTTGTCTTCATTAAAACTTTCTGTATCATTTGGACTCTTAACAACATCTAAAAACAGAAATGCTTCTTGACTGCCCATTCAAGGTTTACACATATAAAAGAGCTCATTGTTCCATCGTGAAAGAGTTTCTCAAGCCCTTCGATCCCAACTCAATAAGTAGTCGATTCGTTTCTTAGAAAACTTAGCAATTCCTTTCTTATAACTTCTGATGCTCTTAGGTAACAGAAGGCCATAAAAAAAAGTAAGCGGATTATACCAAAGAAAGAAAAGCATCTTTTCCTCCATCGTACGACGTAACTCAGTAAGCGTGAAATAAATATCAATGAATATAAGTCACGAAGCTTTCGGACGGATCAGAGCTCAAGCAGCTTGCGAGAGAAGGATAAAATAAAGATAAGAAGGTGTGCGATATTTACGCTCGATAACGCAACCTCGGGATTTTGATATTTATTGAGGTACGCATAACGCGTGCGTGGATTTAGCCTTGGGCAGATCTGTTTATGCCGATCTGGAAATCAGATTGGAAAGAGCTCTTCCGCGCGACCGCGCGCGTAATTGTTTCTCGTGCCCGCGAGATTGCGCCGACTGCGAGAGCGTGACCGAGCGTCGCGGCAGCTAGGCTCGCTTTTAGATTGCGTCTTCGAAATCTCGCGATCTCGTTCGTTAGAGCGACGTCGCATGCTCATCGCCGAGTGCGCCAAGTTCCGCGCTTGCCGTCAGAGCGCGGAGACGGACGACCGGGGATCTGCTTGTATTATGCAGTTGTTTTGATAGCGTCGGAGACAATCGCGTGTCACGGATACTTACAGACACGCGAAGCGTACGGGAGCTTCCGCTTCTGTAGATCGATCGCTCGGGCAAAATTAGATAATGCCGAGCGAGGCGGCCCGTGTAAGCGGACCGACAGCATTGCTCGTGAAAAGTGCTCGTCACAGTTTACGCCAAGTCACGTTGTCGGGACTACCGCGAACGTGCGACTTTTGCTCGAGAGTAACACTTGAGTCGTTGCATCGCGATCCGTTCATATATTCTTTAGTTCATGAATATTTCGGTCAGCACAGCATGCGTGGCTTCCAATAAAACCTATATCAAACGCACGGCCATCAGACATTAAAGCGGATGGCGTATATCCGCTGGGGTGATTTAACTGCGTTAGTATGCGTGCGTGCGTGAGTGTCTCTATTAACAGACTATGATTTGTAATTATTTAGACGTTGTAGAGACCCTATACTCCGATACGATCCGATTTGACGAGTTCTCGTGTTCACTGGCTTGGCCAGTGCTTTTAGTGGCTTGTTACTACGTTTATGTGCTTTGCTTGTCTGATAGTTACTGTCGGGCTAGCGTGAACCTTTAATTATTTTCAGAAAATTTATTCAGAGATGTTTTATAACATAAGGAAAATTAAAGCATTGAATTCATATTAATCCGTAAACCCTTGAAAAAAGTCAAAAGAATGCCATAAATGCGAATATGCTGATACGTAAAGTGTTTTAACAAATTGATAATACAATTTATTATGAAGCAGGAAGAGAATGAAATATTTACTCAATCGCGAACAGTCAATGCATATCTCTTCATAAAAGTTGCAATAAAATCCACCTCCAAGCAGTCACCTATTTATTACAATCCAGTTTATTTGCGATATATTATTTGAATTAAAGTTTTAAGATATTGATAAGAAAAACTCAAATAGTACATGATTGTTCATCGGTCAACGATATTACATTTTCAATGAACTCTCTATAGTAAAGGACACTTAAATAAACATTAATTTTATAATGATTTAAAAACTCGTCAGAGAAGTTACCCCATGCTATATTCGGACATGTACTCCGTGTGATTCCGATAAGGTGATTGTTTTTATCCAAAAGCGGTGTACCGCTATCGCCCTAAAATGCAAATGTTTTTAGTGAAAATTATCATTTACCAGGTGTAAAATAAAATTTGTTCCTACTTGCACAGTCTACGAGTATATATGACTCGGCGAAAGTAGTCAGATAATGTTCGGTTACTGAAAATTTTAGATAAGTCACCAATTCCACTTTACGTTTCCACTGCTCAGGACTTAAAACTGTTACTACGCCCTTGACTAAGATAGGCGGGACTGATACATCACTTAGGCGATTCCAGCCAACTATCAATGCCTTAGTTCGATATAGCTGTTGGTCATGAAAATGCAAAAGGGAGATAGGTATCATTGTTCCTTGACTGTTTGTCGATAATAACTAGAAAGCATATTCTTCAATGTTTATATTCCACTATATCTTAGTTGTCATACTACATTACTTGACTAGTCTGGGCAAATAGATTCTCGTCTCGCATTAGTATTACGCTCGATCGAAGCGATAATGAAAAGCCAGACGAGTGGAGAATCTACTTTCCCGCAGACGTTATATGGCATATAAGTATGGTATTTTTCAAAACCATCGTGTGGAAAGAGCCAATTGGATCGTACGTTGTCCGCCGAGTTTGCGACAAACTAGTACTTTCCACAAGGCGTGTTAAAATTGTTTACTTTGATGATTATTACATCGTTAACTGGATACGACATAGGTTTTCCATTATTTTGAGCCCAGGAGTTATACGTCAACCATGAATCAATACGGTAATATAAATCGATACTTCTCTAATTTTCCCCGGCAATACCAACGTTGATTTCAGTTGTGTTTTTGCCATCAAAACAATGTACAGTTGATATGAAGTGTTCCCGCGTTATAAGTGATCCGGTACAAAAGTGTTAAAAAGCGCCAGACGCAGATTTCTTTCTAAATGATACAACGAAAGGGAATTCATCAGGCTCCGCTACTACAACACGGTCACCTATTAGTGAAATAGCTTCTACAAAAGCGAATACTTGGACTGAAAACAAATTAATTTAACAAATTAAAAATTGTTGTATAATAAAGGTAGTGGATTAATAGTCTAGTACCAGTTAAGAAAATACACGATGCAAACTGAATCATTGTGAACTTTAGTTTATACCAGAAATTAAATTTTAGTTTATACCCGAAACGTGAGGAAAATACAACTTTATATTTTTAAGTTTCTTTTATGAACCATATATTGTTATATTTTCAGGTTAATGTTACGTTTTTCCGACATACGTAGTTACAAAAATTGGTGCTATAAACATGTTATTTGTGTTGACTCATAACCCCTTCAGAAAAATCAGTCCTATGTAATGACTTGGACATAAGTTTTAATAATTTTTTTTTTTTTTTTTTTTTTTTTATTTTAACGTCGCTCTATTTATGCTCCATCAGTGCTAATTAGCGACGGAGGCTTGCAATGTGTTTGAGAACAAAGCACATGAAACTTTTTTCAGAGGTGCTTGTATCAGCAGGAACTGGGAATCGAACCCGGGCCTACCGGGTGCGAGTCCGTCGCCCTACCGACCGAGCCATTGCAGGCCTCTAAGTTTTAGTAATTAATTCCTATTAGAACTTTATTTTCCTCAATAATGGTCACAATTGTTTTTCTAAATAACAATTTAATTACTTTTAAAAAACCTAGTAAAAACGTGCACAGCGTGTAGAACTTTCATGCACCAATCAAAAGCAATTGAAAATCAATCAATCAATCAATCAAATCATTCAATTATATATATATATTATAATAACTCATACTCTACTGAGAAAAACCAAGTTGTATGAATTTAATTAAAGTATAAAAATTATTTGCAGTAATATTTGCGTATAATAGTCAGCGTTTAATCCTAGTTAAGAGCCGACAGGCTTACATTGCGCTCTGCTCAAACAGATAAAGTATGAGCCAATCAACTGAATGTATTGTTTCTTTAAATTCATCGTTCAATCTCATAATACAAAAAGTGTAACGGCCAAATTTTCGCCTCAAACCTTAACTTTAATGAACGCTCATCTAACCTTTACATTATTGCAGTCTATAAGATGGCAAATGATAGAGAATTGATAGACTTTCAACTACAATCAGTGGAATTAGGCCTTAATTTTATGGAAGTACTTGAATATATGAGAAGAAGAAGAAAAAATATATAAATGATATGTATTAATCATCCCAAAAGCTTTTTTTACATTAGCATACTCATCAATAAGCAATATTCATGAGAATTTGAAAAGTAAATTGTAGACCTGACATTTGAACATTAAATGTGGTACTTTCGGCGCTACAGTTTTAAACAACAGTTACTTTTGCTCACTACCGGTAGTGTTGGTACTAAATAATCGAACTAGATATTTTTAGTGATGTTACTAGAGTTGCGATTCGCGTCCGTATGCGTCCGCATTCATACGTAGCTATGGGGCCGGAGTCTAAGGGCCCGTGGTGCGGTAGAGAGACAAAGAGCGCTGCTTGAAATACGAGCGCGTCGCACGGTCGGACCGCGGGCGGTTGTCGAACACATGTTGATAATGATGCGCCGGCGCATCGCACATGCATCACAGCTGATCTTGGCCCAGACGCGGCACAGGTAGTCGGAAAAATATGCCAGCTTATCGCGAGGTCTTGAGGACGCATGTGCGATGCAGCCGCGCTACGCGAGGACCACAGACGCTTCGGACACACAGGCGCAAATACCGTAAACAGTAGGCGTTTAATAAAGTTTGGCATAAAGGACACCTGTACAATCTCAAGAGAAGTTTTCCTAAGCACAAATATGACCTACTACAGTCAAATATGCAGGCCAAGGGTTAATAAAGCAATAAAGAGAGGTCGCTGAATAAAGGCTAAATGTTGAATAGAAAGACTATTATATTATAGATATTCGAAATTATATTATATTGGTAACAACAAAATACGTATATATATCACTTAAAAACTAGTTTTTTATAATTGGTATATGTATCAGTCGAGCAAAAATGTTAAAGGAATGCAATAATTATAAAAACGTCTAAGGAAAGTCATTATGAACCAAAAAAAAGTGAAGTATTTAGTTGATCGTGAACAGTCAATGCATATCTCTTCATAAAAGTTGCAATAAAATCCACCTCCAAGCAGTCACCTATTAGTTACAATCCAGTTTATTTGCAATATATTATTTGAATTAAAGTTTTAAGACATTGATAAGAAAAATCCAAATAGTACATGATTGTTAATCGGTCAACCGTGTTACATTTTCAATGAACTCTCTATAGTAATTGACACTTAAATGAACATTAAATTTATAATTATTTAAAAACTTTTCAGAGAAGTTACCCCATGCTATATTCGGACATTTACCCCGTGTGATTCCGATAAGGTGATTGTTTTTATCCAAAAGCGGTCCACCGTCATCACCCTAGAGGGTAGATATGTTTAGTGAAAATCATCATTTACTAGGTGTAAAATAAAATTTGTTCCTACGTACACAGTTTACGAGTATATATGACTCGGCGAACGTAGCCAGATAATTTTTGTTAATTGTAATTTTTTCATTCGTCACCAATTTGAATAGATGTTCCCTCTGCTCAGGACTTAAAACTGTTACTTCGCCCTTGAGTAAGATAGACGAGGCTGGTAAAGTACTTGTGACATTCCAGCCAACTATCAATGCCTTCGTTCGATATAGCTGTTGGTCGTCCAAATGCGAAAGGGAAATAGGAATCATTGTTCCTTTATTGATTTTCGATAATAACTGGAAAGCATATTCTTCAATGTTTATATTCCACTACATCTTAGTTGTCATACTACATTACTTGACTAGTGTGAGCAAATAGATTCTCGTCTCGCGTTAGTATTACGCTCGATTGAAGCGATAATGGAAAGCCAGACGAGTGGAGAATCTACTTTCTCGCAGACGTTATATGGTATATAAGTATGGTATTTTTCAAAACCATCGTGTGGAAAGAACCAATTGGATCGTACGTTGTCCGCCGAGTTTGCGACAAACTAGTACTTTCCACAAGGCGTGTTAAAATTGTTTACCTTGATGATTATTACATCGTTGACTGGATACGACATAGGTTTTCCATTATTTTGAGCCCAGGAGTTATACGTCAACCATGAATCAATACGGTAACATAAATCGTTCTTTCTCCAATTTTGTCCGGCAACGGCAACGTTGATTTCACTTATGTTTTTGCCTTCAAAACAATGTGCAGCTGATATGACGTGGTACTGCGTAATAAGTGTTCCGGCACAAAAGTGTTCGAAAGCGTAGAACAGAAATTTTTGTCTAAATGATACAACGAAAGGGAATTCATCAGGCTCCGCTACTACAACACGGTCACCCATTAGTGGAATAGCTTCTACAAAAGCGAATACTTGGACTGAAATCAAATTAATTTAACAAATTAAAAATTGTTGTATAATAAAGGTAGTGGATTAATAGTCTAGTACCAGTTAAGAAAATGCACGATGCAAACTGAATCATTCTGAACGTTATCGAAAATTCAAACAGTTGTTTGTGATTCTACGTTAAAATGTAATAATTTTATGAAATTCTAGGTCGGCTTTTGCGACACTATAACTACAACAGGAAAATATTTTTCGCGTTATAAAGCACAACGAATGTAAAGTATGATTGATCGTAAAGTCGTTGATACTCCAATAAAAGTTACGACACAATAATCATATTAACATTTCTTTTACTGTAACACTCATTCTCGCATACGCGTCTTTTTTATTGCAAGACAGTTTACTTTCCAATGGTATTTTATTCCAGAGACTTTTAATACATAATTGATGAATTATTTGAAATTATTTTGCGAGTTGAGATGAGCTACAGGTTATTCGTCATCCTCTGACGTTTTTTATATCGTTCATCATGTGTCTGTTATGATTAGCATTTGCATGACCCTTAATTTTCATTTGTTAAAAAACTCCTCAGAAAATTTTCTAAGTGTATTTTTGAATGATGTACTTTTTATGACACTCAAAAGAAAGTGTATTTTCCCTAAAATTAATCTAATGCAATATTGCGAGAAACCATGAATTTATTTCCGTTAGAATAGGTAGTTTCGCTTATATTTAGGGGAACTATACGGGGCATATTAGTGAGTTTTTAAAGTTTTCATGATCACAGTGTGATAACTATTCTAATACAAACGTGTGTGAGTGAGTATGTGTGTAGTCATGACTGTTTTTTCAATCATAAAATACTTGAGAGGGGTAGAATTTTAGGCCCCATAAAGTTAACATTTGTATAATATCTTAATTTTTGAAAAACTGAGCGTGTCATTTTTAAAAAAACATTATTCTCGTATCTTTGCACGCGTTATTCTACATTTATGATTTGTTTCTAAAGGTCTATAAAATCAAGGAAATTGTTGAATTTCAGTTTATACCCGAAACGTGAGGAAAATACAACTTTATATTTTTAAGCTTCTTTTATGAACCATATATTGTTATCTTTTCAGGTTAATGTTACGTTTTTCCGACATACATAGTTACAAAAATTGGTGCTACAAACATGCTATTTGTGTTGACTTATAATCCCTTCAGAAAAATCAGTCCTATGTAATGACTTGGACATAGGTTTTAGTAATTAATTCCTATTAGAACTTTATTTTCCTCAATAATGGTCACAATTGTTTTTCTAAATAACAATTTAATTACATTTAAAAATCCTAGTAAAAACGTGCACAGCGTGTAGAACTTTCATGCACCAATCAAAAGCAATTGAAAATCAATCAATCATTCAATCAATCAATCAATCAATCAAATGAATCAAAGAAAAGCGACCCATACTATACTGTGAAAAACCAAGTTATATGAATTTAATTAAAGTAGAAAAATTATTTGAAGTAATATTTGCGTATGATAGTGAACAGTCAATGTATATCTCTTCGTAAAAATCGCTGTCAAATGCGTTTCCTAGCAGTCCACTTTTTTTATTGCAATCCAGGTTGCCTGCAATATATTTTTTAAAGCAACGTTCTACGACAATGATAATAAAAATTCAAATGGTACCTTATTATTTTTCGGTCGATGTTATCACATTTTCGATGAACTCTCTATAGTAATTAACACTAGAGTGAACATTAAATTGATATCGGTTTAAAAACTCGAGAGAGAAGTTTCCCCATGATCTATTCGGACATGTACTCCGTGTGATTCCGATAAGGTTATTGTTTGCGTCCAAAAGCGGTCCACCACTATCACCCTAGAAGGCAAATGTTTCTGTTAAAAGTCATCATTTTCCTGCAATATCACATTTATTTCCACTTACACAACTTGCAAGTACATATGGTTCGGCAAACGTAGTTAGAAAATTTTTGTTCATTACAAATTTTTGATTCGTCACCAATTTAAACTGATGCTGGCAATGGTCAGGAGTTAAAATTCTTACATACCCCTTGCGCAAGACCATTGTAAATGGATTTTCTTTTATGAAATTCCAGCCAAATATCGATGCCTTCGTTCGATAGAGCGGTTGGTCATTTAAATACGTGAGGGAGATAGGTATTATACGTTTTTTATTTGCGGGTGATAATAACTGGAAAGTATATTCTTCATTATACTATAATACGTCTTAGTTGGCAAAACTGATTACCTTAACGATTGCCACATCATTCACTGGAAACTCGATAGGTTTTTTATTATGTCGAGCCCAAGAGTCGTATATTAACCATGAATCGATTGCAAAACTGAAATAGGACGTTGTCCAGTCTTCTCCGGCAACGATCGCCTCGATTGAATTTTCTATTTTGTCTTCAAAACAATGTGCAGCTGTTATAATATGTTGTTGCGTAATAAATGATCCGGTACAAAAGTTTTCATAGTTCAACTGTTCTGAAATTTTTGTTCTGAATGATACAATGAAAGGGAATTCACAAGACTTCACCGTGTAAACGTATTCACCTATTAGTGGATTAGATTTTAGAAAAACGAATACTTGAACTGAAATTCGAATAATTGAATGAGTTTCAAATTTTTATATAATTAATGTAGATGAGTAATCGGCTACTACCATTCAAGAACATACACACTGAAAACCGAATCATGGCGTATGTTATCGAGTATTTAAACATCTGTTTGGGAGACTCCGTTAAGAAATTCAGCTGTTGCTAAACTGCGAAATTTACAAGTTATTTGACTGTCATGTAAAAAAATTCTATTAAAGTTATCATCATAAACGTTTTCTTATCATAGAGTGCTAGATAATTTTTTTTATTTTATTCTTTTTAGGATTTAAAATCTTAATTAGGTGTCCTAGAAAATTCCTTTATTCGTAAAACTTTTTTCTTCTTTTTATATGTGGTTTCACGCTTTTCTGAATGTTAGAGTAGACGAAAATCATTTTAAAAAAGCTCATTTTCATTTTTTAGATTAGTATTCTAGAGTAAGTGAAGGATTTTTCAAAATAGTTATTTTTACGATTTTTATGAGATCTTTTCAAATTCATCAAAAAAATTTTTTTATTAATTAGTAAATGTTCTCATAAAAATAGTAAAATTAATTATACTGACAAATTTTTCACTTAATGTGGATTTAAAGAAAGATAAAGAGAAGTTCAAAAATGATTTTAGTTCAATCTAACGTTCAGAAAATCGTGGAAAACTACTTTTTTTTTCTAAAAATAAGGTGTTACTGTTAAAAGGACTTTCTATGGCATCTAATTAAAATTTTAGAACTCAAATAAAAAAAAACGAAATCCTTTACCGAGTCTTACATGATGAAAAATATTCACAACAATAACTTTAGTCTATTGAGCCTGAATATACAAAAGTTCACAATAAGTTTAACGTCTATTTTTTTTTTGTGAAAATAGGTTGTGAAAAATATGTAACTAGATATATTTGACGTTGAATTTAATGAGCTTTCAGAATCTTATCAAATTTTTCGAAAATTCTACCTGTCAAATTTTATATAAAAATTTTATATAATATATATCTTTTTTCATAGCTGAACAGACAGAAGCGGAAGATAGGGACGCAAGAGTTGCAGGCACACCTACATACGTACACATATACACAAATCACACACACATACACATACACACACACAAACATACACATATACACACACAAAACACATACATTATCAATTACACAAACTGGACACGAGACACAATTGTAATATAAGAAAAGAAAACCAAATGTAACATATAAGTTGTAAATAAATAAACTATTTTTTTTTATAAAAAGACAGGGTTTAAAAAAAATTTTTTTCGACACTCCGTGCGCAAAGTGCGTCTTTCCCGCACGCTCGGCAGAAAACGTGCGTTGAAAATCGCACTTTCCACACGTCGTATCAAAAAATACGGTACGGCACATGTTCGGGAAAGAGTTTCTCGTCTCGTGTATCTTTCCACCCTCGCTTCGCTCGGGCGTAAATGCCACACGAGACAAGAATCTACTTTCCCGCACTTGTATCGTAATGTACTATTTCTTTATCTCAATTTTTCACATGGAAGTCTTTTAAATTTCTATGTTTGGAGTCAAAATATCGTGTCCTCGAGTCCTGAACTTTAAAGTGTATTGGTTCAAATTTTGAAAAAAGTTTTAAGCACACAAAATAGTGGCTGAAAAGTGAAGAAATCTTCAAAAACTTCTAGATATTATTATTCGGAAACGATGGACGTTCGAAAACATTTTACTTAAGAAAAAGTTCTCAGGATTAATCAAAGAACATGTCGAAATTTTTTCAGAATTTTTCGAAAATTTTTTTAAGTTTTCAAAATTGTCAAACTTTTTCTTCGGTAAAATTTTTTCCGAAAGTCCATCGTTTTCAAGCAAAATTCTTTAAATTTTTAACGTTTAATCTGAGGTTTTTTCTAGTTCACTTTCGGGACTTCGTAATTCCGAAGGGTATCTATTCAGCTATGATATTTATTGTGGCAAAAGTTCAAACATTTACTCAGCTGATAACAAAGTAAAATGATGTAAATGTGCCTTACAAAGTCGTGTGTGTCGTTTTGATGATGAACCAATAACTGCTTATTACTATTTGTTCAAAGAAAATTAATCAGTATCGTTTTTGTTAATTGTTTTGTGACCCTGATTTGTTGATTCATCTGCAATCAATTGTCTTGAGGTCTACTGGTACCGTGAGTAAAAAAGAATAAACATTTATAATGAATTGGACAAGAAAGCAGTAAGAGGTACAGTCTCTGGCAAACACGAAAAAATAAGTGGTTTAATTTTTTTCACTATAATGGATTCAAAGCCCATATCCCTACTTTCAACCGCAGCAGATGTTGAAACAATATCAACTGCCAAAAGATATTCTAAAGAATAGAAAAGTAAAAATTTACTTTTACCTAGAACATTTACACTCTACAATAAATACATAGGTGGTGTCGACCTACATTATGGACATTGTAGCAATTTGATGCCATGTATACAAGCCAAAAGATAGACTTGGCCAATATTCCTTCGTCTAATTCAATCATCGATAACCAATGTACTTGAAATGTATAATTTATTGAATAACGCCAAAAAAATTGAATCGAAAGATATAGTTTTAACGATTGCTGAAGCTTATCTCGTCAAAACCAGAAAACAACAAAATTTTTCATGAAATATCGAAGAACGCTCAAAAAAGAAATTGCAAGAATTTCCAAAAATGCTCAAAGAGAACTAACAAATTATGTAAGAATTGTGACACCTGTTTCCTTTAAAAAAATAAAAAACGTAAAACAAAAAACAAACATAAAAAAATGAGAAGAGGTTCTTCGTGTACATTTACCTCTATGAGGTGAGAACCGGATAATTTCAAAAACTTTTTGACGATTTTTACACATTTCAATCGTTATTTTGTGTACTTTTTTTCAAAATTTTAACCGGTATACTTTGAAGCTCAAGACTTGAGGACACGATAGTTTTACTCTAAACTTGAAAATTTAAATGATTTCAGTGAAAAATTAAAATGAATTAAATATTTTTTTTTAAACCTTGTTTTTTTTTTAAATCGTAATCATTGTAGGGATTATGGCGAGAATTTGAACAATGACGCTCATTTTGTTTAGCCTGCGGAAATTGGATATTAAAGATTATCCGCTATGAATTAATTGATATTTTAAGGTAATACAGGAAAGAAACATAATTTTCGTATACGATTCCGTTAAGGATTTGCCAGGTTTTTATCGCCATTAATCTGTGTGTATCTTTTTCGATTCAAAATAGTTCTATTCTGTTTAATATAGTGTAAAATTCACAAGCATTTATTTGCTGAACTGTATATTATATTGAGCTTTATGTTTTGAAACTATTTCTTGAACAGTATACTGTTATTTTTTCCAGTTAATGTTACGATTTTTCGATAGAAATATCTGTTGATACTATAAACATTCAATTTGTATTGATTCACAATCCTTTTAAAAACAAATTTTAAAAACAAATTAAATTTAAACTGATTTAAAATTTTAAAATAAAAAATAAAAAAATATAAAAAATACAATATAAAATAAAATATAAAATATAAAAAAATATCAAATATAAAATATAAAATAAAAAATATAAAAGAAATTGATTCAGAAATCTATGATTGAATTACACAATTTGAATAATAAATACACTTTAAAATGGAAGATTTTTTGCGTAGAAACTTGCGTAGGAACTTGCGTAGATAATCATAAAATTGATTTAAAACAATATCGATATTTACTTTTGGTTTTATAACGAAATGTCTAAATAGTGAAAACATAAAAATTATAACAGGATTCTTCTTTTATAATTAATACAGCATTGTAGAATTTATAATTATTATATAGTAGATTTTTTAAATAATTTTTTCCACGTTATAAGTCATAAAACATTATGTAGCTATTTTTAAAAGAAAAAGATTGGAAATATCACAATAAGATAATTTTAATGATAAAAATGTAGAAAGAGCTACGAAATTACCTTGCAAATCTTATATCTATAAATTCTCCGCGCTGATTGTAGCTACGAGTAAAGTAGTCGTAGTTTTGCTAACCTCTCTACAGCATGGCTAAGCATCGAAATTAGAAATAAACGCAGCTTAATTTCTGAGGAATTTCTTTGATTAAGTGATCTATGCCATGCTGGCTTTTCTCTCTACGAAATCTTAGAGTCTCAATTCTTGAGATTAAGTTTTTGCTGAGCAAGAAGTGTTGGATTTCATAAAGCGATGATAGCGTTTAAACATCAGTTTATACGCGCAGAGTGAAGAAAGGTTAAGGATTAGTTAATGTGTCATTAATAAGTTCCTCTTTGAGCTCCATATTCCAGGTCATGTGTATTGTGGTTCGGTAACTATATTACAGGAAAGACTTGCTTAAGGCATCAATCCTTTCGATACGGCTTGCAGAGAGCACACTATAACTTAATCTAAAAATCGAGAAAGTATAAAGGTTAGAAAAAATGCAACTAGAACTTTAGCTAAGAAAGCTTGAAAGCAAGAAATTGATAAAAATGCAGTATTGGTGAAATGGCAGCTGCTTTCGCTGTAACTCACATCATTAAATTGAAATCTTAATTCGTATAGGACTGAAGAAAAAAATACAAAGAAAACTAAATCAAAAAGATTTAAGACTTTCACCCTTATCCTTTCCCTATCAGAAGTCTGACTTTGATATGTTACAAAGCTATTAAACTTATATCCTTGCTAGTGTTGATTATTATAGTTATATTTCATACGATCTTTTAGAGACTCAGTTGGTTAACATTGGACGATTTTTCCAAAGGAAATTGACTCATTCACCTTTCTTTTCGATCTAAAGTATATCTTTTGTTACACCACGAAGCTTTCCGACTTATACCCTTGACTCCGTTGGTGATATATTTCATTTGATCGTCAGAAAATCTAACTAAGTAAAATTTAATTATTACCTGCAAAGCAAGCGAAAAGCAACAGTGCAACTCAAGTTTGATATATATTTTATTACTTTTGAACTATTTATACTGCCCTTTTGACTTACAGTAACTTATTACAATATTTTAGATTCATTGCATATCAAATTTACTTAAAATTTAAAACTCGTTAATTGTTACTTGCATGAAAAAATAATTTAACGCATTTTGAGTCACAAACTTAATAAAAATAAACTTCAAAGTTCAGTCAAATTTATTACACTAGTTTGATCTTTTAGAATAACCACACACCAATAAAAAGTCGTACTAAAGTCATACTGTAGGGAGAAAATAACACAGATCTAGAAAATTTAACTAAAGTCCGGAACCAGAGAACAATATTGTCTACCCGAAGTATTTTGACACGTTGATTATGAATCTAACCAATTCTAATAATAGAATTGCTCTATTACCCTAGGTTTTATAAATATCTTAACCTAAAAACACGATTTTCTACTATAGTCAAGCTTCTTCCACATTATAAATTATTGATTTGTTGTAAATTACATCAAACTATCTCAAAGTATTATCCTTATCCTTCAAAATCCTTTCCTTAGATTTGAAAAATATTTTTTTTTCGCTGAGTTATACACAAATTAAGTTCGTGAACTTTAATTACCTTAATATTCGATCCTATCCTTCCTATATTACACAAACCGACCAAATGTAAACAATAAAAAATCTAGAAAACAAACAACATGTACTTTAAGTATTTTGATGCGTTGAATCTAAATCCGATCGCAGAACTGATCCATAATCATCCTGAGTTACCAAGATATTATAACCTTCAAGTCCGAAAACTGTATTTTCGAAATATTCGGAGTTGTATTACGTTGTCTATTAATTTCTTTTCTAAAAACAATATGTTATTCGAAACTATCACCTGTTCATAGGTTATATTTAAATTCTCAGTCTTGACTTTTGTAATTCCAGATTCATATGAACAGGAGTTTTTTTATGGTGATTAAAAATCCTGCTAATTACAAAGTGTAATGATTAATAGCAAAAATTGTCTATGTTTGCTTTTGAAGTTAGGAACTTTCGTATACCTTATACGTTTAAAAAAATTGAGGTTAAATTTGGACTTAGAAATTCAAAAATTGAAAAAAAAAAAATATACTAGCTATTCAGAATAATGGTTCTAAAATTGGTTCCGAAGTATTTTTGTGATAAATACGAGTACACAAGGAAAATCATCATGAATCACGGAAAAAATAAAATATTTAGTTGATCATCAAAAATTGTCATAAGTTGTGTCTTCAAGTAGTTACCTTTTTATTCAATTCAAATTGCCTGAACTTTATTTTGTAAAATAAAGTTCTACTAGATATAAATAAAAAAAACTTAAATAGTACATCTTATTAATCTTCGGTCAATGTTGTAACATTTTCAATGAACTCTCTATAGTAATCGACACTCAAATGAACGGTTACTTTATATTTCTTTAAAAACTCGGGAGGAAAGTTACCCCATTTTATAGTCGGACATATACCCCGTGTGACTCCTAAAAGGATATTGTCCTTGTCCAAAAGCGGTCCACCACTATCACCCTAGAATGTAGATGTTTCTGATAAAAATCATTATTTGTTTGCAATACAAAATAATATTTGTTCTTACTTACACAACTTGAGAGTATATATGGATCAGCTGATGTTGTCAGATAATTTTCACTTACTTTAATTTTTCTATTAGCCACCAATTTTAATAGATGCTCGGACTCGTAGGGTCTTAATATCGTTACTTTCCCTTGTAGTAAATGCATTGTAGATGAATTATCATATATGCCTACCCAGCCAACTATCATTGCCTTTGTTCCGTAGAGTTGTTTGTTATTTAAATTCGTGAGGTGGGCAGGTGTTATACCATCGTGACGTACCGGTAATGATAACTAGAAAATATATTCATCAAAGCTTATATTCCACTATATCATATCTACCAAAACTTTTTACCTTAACAATTGCCACATCATTTATTGGAAACTCGATAGTTTTTTCATTCGCTCGAGCCCAGGAGTCGTATATACACCACGAATCGATTGCATAACTGAAATAGGACGTTGTCCAGTCCTTCCCGGCAAAGATCGCCTCGATTTCATTTTGTATTCTATGTTGAAAACAGTGTGCAACTGTTATAATATGTTTCTGCGTAATAAGTGATCCGGTACAAAAATATTCACTGTTTAACCGTTCTTTCGAACTTTTTTGTTTAAATAATACAATAAAAGGGAATTCATGAGGATTCGCTGGAAAAATATGTTCACCTACTAGTGGATCAGCTTTTACACAAAGGAATATTTGAGCTGAAATCAGAATGATTAAATTAATCAAAATATACATTTAATAAATGTAGATGAATAATAGTTTAGTACCAATCAAGAAAATATATGCTAAAAACAGAATCATGGTGAAAGTTTACGAATAATCAATCACCTATTTGTGAGTCACGATAAAATTGTAGAAGTATTATGAAAAGTCAGGTCAGCGTAACTGTAAAAGATGTCGATTTGTTTTTGCAACATTATCAACTGCACGAGGAAAATCGTTTTCGCATTATCAAACTAGATGAAAGTAAAACATGGTTGATCGTAAAGTCAGCCTTGATGCGCTAACAAGTTACGACATAATAATAAAATCATCATTTCTTTTACCGTGACATTCATTTTCGCATATGCGTCTTGCATTAAAGTATAGTTTATGATCAGGTGATATTTCTTTTCTAAAAGAGATTTTTAATATATAATTGATCAATTATATGAAATCCTTTCGCGAGTTGAAATGAGCTACAGGCTATTTGTGATCCTTTGATATTTTTCACATTCTTCATTACGTCTCTGTAATGATTAGTATTTGCATAAATTGCAATAAATTTTTTTATTTTAAAAAAGGTCTGTATAAGGTTCTATGATTTTTAATGCGACAAAATCCTAAAATAACAATTTATTTTATTTGAAATCTATTTCCTGATTATCTATACATAATAATCTTTAGCACAAACACTATTCTTTATTTAAATAATTAATGCATTTTTTCAATAGTTATTTAACGTGTAATCTAATTAAGAATTTTTTATACAACTTTTTGCTATGACGTGGCAATTCTATATCTTTGCTGTCCACACTATATTGCAATGTTTATAATAAATTGTTTATAATAAATTATGTAATAGTTTATATTTGTTTGAAAAATTCAGATAAAAATAGTTAAAGTATCAAATATAAGATAAATTCTTATTCTACAGTTACACGTTAAGCATATACTAGTATTTTAATATCGTAAAAACGTAATAAATTAAGATAATAAATAGATAATTAAAGCATTTTCATAGTTAATATACCTATACCTAATTGGTTATGACGTCACGTTTCTTATGAGTAATAGATATGATTTGCTGCAAATAACATGTACAGATATACTAATTTATTTGCACATAATTTTTTATTACTTTAATATGAAATAATCATACGTAGGATGAATTGCTGCATGCAAGCACTTTAGACATACTACATGACTTATACATTATTATATAAAAATATTTCTACAAAAATAGGAAAACTGTTGAATTTCATTTTACATCTGAATCGTGACGAGGAATATACAACAAGTATTACGTTCTTGAAAACTGTAATATTGTTATCTTTCTACGAGTTTCCAGTTAAGTTGCATTTTTGCGATTTCTGCATCGAAATTGATAATCGTACACCCACCGGCAATGTCTTCTGTAGCAACGTTTTGAAGTTCACTACGAAAATTAAAATAATCATATGTTCTAAATTTACTGATAGTTCCAGTCTACATATTTTTTTCATTCGTAGTGAAACACTATATAAAATAAATTAAAATAATAATTGATAATTATTTATTTTATAAAATAAAATTAAACTAAATCCAATAATTTATTTGTTTTATTGATCATTATACAATGCAAACCGAATATTTTAATTATAATAATTAATATGAATACAAATTATTGACTAAATTTCTATGGCTTCAATTTAATTATTATTAATTAAATATTTTTATTATCTTTAATTTGCAATGTATTTTTTCTCTATCCTCTGGTATTCTTGCCACCGATCAAACTTCACTGAGATGCGAAAGCAATCTTGAAACCAAAGAGTGCAGGTATACTAGGAGGTTCAGTCCTTTCTCCAAGTGTCATTCTACATTAAGCCATTTCATTATGTCTAACTTTTTTGAGATAACATACCATCAAAAAGTTGGTTTTCTGATGCATTATTTGCTATGATTGACTATTTTGCAATAATCAATATCTGTAATATCTGTAATTTCACAGTATTCAACTTCCTGAGTTGCATCACCTAATAAACACCACACTAATTACTTCTGCAGCCTAGATACAAAATGTGGTTCAGTTCCAATATAATGTTTTGATAGATAAGTTAAAACCATACCTTGCTTTTCATTTCAAAAACTGTGTAGCATACAAAAACAACCTACCATGAAGACAGAATTAAGTAAAGATCCAAAGCTCCTTTGACCATACCAAGATTCAACATTGTATAGCCTAATACTGTTTGAAGATCTATACAAACCTCATACTACTTGCAAAAAATAGATCCATCCTAAAAAAAACTGTAGTTTTTACAGATTTTTAGTGTTCCATCAAATATTCTACCTATGATACGGAACGTTCAATTGTCCTGTTATGCAGCGCTGATATAATGCTTAGACTTTTAGTGCCCAATTTTTAGTATTGTGTATGAAATTCTAAAATATAAAATTTGAATAAGCAAGCATTTGTAGAAAATATTGTTTAAATATTGTATCAATACCAGAAGTGATAGTAACTTATATTTAAATAAGCTATGATTTTATCACCTTTCGGTTTTGATACTTTAAGATGGAAGCTATATTAAAAATAATTATTTTTATTTCAATACTTTTAACTACTTAAATCAACTTACAATACTGATACCTATATACTACCAAATTTAACTTGTTCAGTTTCTTCTGGAAATTCTATTTTTTCTAAACGTAAGTAAAAAAAAGTACTTCATTAGCTTCTTCCAAAATCAGTTAATGATTGTATGTAATTTAGTCTAAAGATCCATCAAATAGCACTAGGAAAAAATTTTTTAAGTTGCTTATTGCACAATATTACTTTAGCAAGATATGATAGCTCTACTTTATAACATTTTTATTACACTGATCTTGCAATAACAAATTTATGCTTATTAGTTTTTAGAGCAGTACTAGTTTATATTCTATCATACTTTGGATGTGACCACCCATTCCATATATTCAAATTATGGAATATCACTGTCTCTGGATAAAATACAAACATTTTAGTTATATTCTTTTGTTATAAATAAATCAATAACGATTTTTAGTTGCCTTTATTTAATTAAATCGATATTTGGAGCAAAATGACAGTTCCATCAGGTTTATTATAAATGATATTATGATAACAGAAAAATAATCAAAGAGTATTTGTCTGTCGAATTAAGATACGGATATTGGCTGGAAAGTGAAAATTATACTGAAAGTAATCATTGGATTTAATTTCATATTAATTTATTGAAAGCTGTAAGCGAAAGGATGTTAAATAAATTCAAAAGAAGGGAAATATCTATCAGAGGTAAATATTTTAAATAAAAATATTTTAATATGATAAGATCCTAGTTATTCCTTTAAAGTTCAACGAGTAGTTACGCTTGCAAAACATCTTGTGAATCTTATCATTACCAATACAATGTTGCGGAACTTAGAAATGTTTTCCAACAAAATTGTTCATATGTAAGTTATAGTTTATAAAATAATAAGAAACTAATTGAAACTAAAACAATTTTTTCAATTAACTTTGAAGAGTTGAAGATGGAGAAGATTATTTGAACTTCTAATCTGTTTGTCAAGTTTCATACCAAGTTTTAAGTTTTTATCCTTGAGTTTATTTTAATGTTGATTTGAATTTAGTATTGTTATAATAAATGGAATTAAACCTACAGAAGAAAATTTGACTAGATTGCGAACTTTACTAGAAAATAGATGGACTGTCGATGCAATTGCTTTACAACTACATTGCAATGTTAACACAGTAAAAAAACGGAGCGATCGTTTTAATGATGATGATACAGATCCCACTGTAGCATATATTTACTATTATATGTCCTACTCTATCATATGTTTACTATTATTAAGTAATTACTGTTATGTTTATTATTCTTAATTAATTACTAATTATAATAAATTTGAAAATGTAGTACCTGATAAATTACTAATTTTATCGTTCTTGTATTTTATTGAATAGTTGAAAATAAATGTTACTCTGTAATATTGAATTTTTTAAATTTATTACTTGATATAATGTCGATTTTATGATAATTATGTAGTAAATTATTATTCTCCTCAAGTTATAACTATATTTTATTATAATTATACTTACTTAATTATTCGTGATTGATAATAATCAAAAATTAATGTTTTTAAAGTTTTAATATTCAACACTCGCTCTAGTATTTGACCACGGATGAAAAAAATATGTAGACTAGAATCTATATAGGAAAATTTGGGTTATATATTTATTTTAATTGTTACGGATCAAGTTCGCGCAACTACGAGCGGGAAATTTTCAAACGCGCATGTGTCCAGCAGATGTTTGGAAAGGTTTAGGCAGAGATCTTTGTTTCTTTTTTGTCGTCGAGCGCACACCGCTAGTCTCCATTAAATTGGCCCGCGCGGCCTGTAGAGCGAAACCCTCATTAAATATCAACGCCTATTTATTTTAGTGTTCTTGCATTGTTACACGTCGTCGCTCGTCCGGCTTCATGGACGCACGTTTAGCGAAGGGGGGTCTATTGACACGTTTTCTTGGACTGGCTTGAAATGTTCGAAAGTCTGCTCGTCGTTGACAATCGTTGGAATAATTACGGCATATGCGACGAAGCTGTAGTTTTGGGTGTGTGAGTTGAGTGTAGCTCAACGTCTGCAGCGCGAGATGCGAATGGCATTTGTGTCCAAGAAGTATGAAGCCGAGAAAAAATGGCAAGCGGTTTCGAGGGGAGGCACATGCTCCCGTGGGATCTGGGAATCAGAGCTGCAATTATTTGTATTAGCATGTGTGAAGGACTGTTAATCTCCGCTTTGCCGTTGCTCGTCGCGATCAGCAAGGTTACTGTTTAGTTCGTAACCTAGGCGGTAAGCCCAACGACCCGGACATCGACCTCTGAACCCAGGCAAAGGGGATGTACAGCTCGGGCCCTGCAAGCGGGCGGGTCCGAGGCTGTATCGACAGTCTACGAGCAAGGCAGGAGGGGAGAGAGAGAGAAAGAGCGCGCTAGCGCTATTTATCTTTTAGGACCTCTACGGGTCACGCCCTTGGTTGGCGACGTCACCAAAAAGAGAAGGGAGGAAAATTTGCTTTTCAGAAAGAGAAAATTTGACGGCACTCTGACCTCAGGTCTCGCACGGGCAGGTTGTTCGTTTCCTTTGGTTAGATTGTAACGTGCGTGCGATTTGCGTTTACTGTAACCACGGTCGTATGCGTATGTTTATTGTGTATCGCTTCATTTATATTACTGTATTTTGTTACTTGATCTAATCTTATTTGCGAGTTGTTAATAAACGTGTCATCTGTAATATCAATTTAAATACGCACATTTATTCCTGCTCACCAACCCCAACATTAATTATCGTAGTGAACTTCAAAATGTTTCTACAGAATATATTGGCAGTGGGTGTACAAACATTGAATTTGTATTGAGTTACAATATCTTAAGAAAAATCAGTCCAATGTCATGATTTGCACATACACTTTGATAATTAATTCCCGTAAGAATTTGGTTTTTACCCCATATAAACCACCATTGTTTCCCTAAATAGTAATATGATTTCTATCGAAAATCCTAGCTTGAACTT
The DNA here is from genome assembly GCF_024137745.1 of Phymastichus coffea. Classification (NCBI taxonomy): domain Eukaryota; kingdom Metazoa; phylum Arthropoda; class Insecta; order Hymenoptera; family Eulophidae; genus Phymastichus; species Phymastichus coffea. The sequence continues at coordinate 997,267 of NW_026706882.1, forward strand.
ATAGAACCTGTAGAACAACCATGTCCCATTGAAAAGCCATACTATACTGAGAAAAACTAAGTTACAAGAATCTAACTAATATACGATAGAACAATTATTTGCAACAATACTTTCGTATAATTTCGGTGGAGACTATTAGTAAAGACGCAAATTATAGATATTTTAAAATTATAGCATGATACTAAGTATAAGGTACCATAAACATATATTGAAGTTTTTAAATAGTAAGTCTATCTTTTTTGCAGAAATGTTAAAGGAATGCTGTAAATGCGAATATACTGATATCGTGATGCGTTTTGACAAATCCATAAGGACAATTATTATGAACCCCGAAGAAATAATAGTAAATTACAACCTGAACCTAAGGTCGCAAAATTATTCGCAAATCCGAGGCTTCGCCTCGAGTGCCAATTTATGAGCGTTATGGGCATATACTATTTTTTTGTTTGGTGAAATCGAAATTAATATGTTATCATCGAAGCTACGGTCGGGGAAATGCTACTTTCAGGCTCTGCTATATGAAAAAATTGTATATGGACCAAGGTCGGAAAATTAGTAAGCTCATAGAACGTATTTGACAACCACGACGTCGTCTCGATTATTAATTTTCACGTGCTATAGTCTGACCAATACTTTCTCGGTCTAGGTACGTAATTTACTATTTCTTGTCAACGAGCGGAAAATGCAAATTTCCGTCCCTTGGCAAGGCGAGAATTCTTACTTTCCGCCCACCCAGATATAAAAAATGTGATATACATTCCAGGAAATAAACCGTTAATCCTATAGTTTGTGATTTCCACAAGCTATGGCTTAGGAGATGTTTTGTATCCCCTATTTCCATAATGTACTATAAAATACGTGCAATGTACTACAGCTGATCGTGAATAGTCAATCCCTTTGTAAGAATTGCTGTCAAATTAATCTTCACCTAATTACTTTTTTATTTAATATTTTTTAAATTAAAGTTCTACGATATTGATACGAAAAACTAAAACGGTATTTTATTACTCTCCAAACAATATTATCGCATTTTCAATGAATTCTCTATAATAATAGACATTCAAATGAAGATTAATAATATATTGCCTATAAAACTCGAGAGAGAAGTTACCCCATCCCACACTTGGACATATACCCAGTGTAATTCCTAAAAGCACATTGTCTTTGTCCACAAGAGGTGCACCGCTATCACCCTAAAATATAAGTGATTCTATTGAAAGTTATCATTTGTCTGAAGTAAAATAAAATTTGTTGTCACTTACACAACTTGAGAGTATATATGGATCAGCAGACGAAGCTAGATAATTTTTCGTTATTTCATGATGTTCATTTGTCATCAATCTTAATCGATGTTCGTACTCGCAGTTAGTTAAAATTGTCACTTGTCCTTTGACTAACATAATATTGCCTGAATTTACACTTGAGATATTCCAGCCAAACATGAATGCATTCGTTCGATGGAGTTGTTGTTCATTCCACATCGTGATGTTGATTGGGGTTATAACTTCGCGATTTACCGGCGATGACAGCTGAAAATCACATTTTTCAACGTTTATATTCCATTAGAACTTAGTTCTCAAAACCGTTTACCTTAATAATCATGACATCGTTAGATAAAAACTCTATAGTTTTTCCAGTTGCTCGAGCCCAGGCATTGTATGTTACCCATGAATCTATTTCATAAATGAAATTGGGCGTTGTCCAATTTTCCTCAGCAACGATCACGTCGATTTCATGTATTTGTATAAAACGAAAACAATGTGCAGCTGTTATAATGTGTTTCTGCGTAATAAGTGCTCCAGTACAAATATGCTCCCTGTTCAACTGTTCCTCCGGAAATTTCCGTCTAATTGATGCAATAAAAGGAAATTCACGAGGATCCGCTGGAAAAACATGATCACCCACTAGTGGATTAGCTTTCATAAAAACGAATAGTTGAGCTAAAATCAGAATAATTTAACAAGTTTAAAATTTTTGTATAATTAATGTAGATGAGTAAGGGTCTAGTACCAATCAAGAAAATACCCGCTGAAAATCGAATCATGACGACCGTTACCGAATATTAAATCATTTATTTCGGAATCTTCGTTAAAATGTAATAATATTACCAAACTCCATATCAGCATAACTATGAAAAATGTTGATTTACCTTTGCGACGTTATCAACAGCACAAGGAAAATCATTTTCACAATATTAAGCAGAATGATAGTTAAGTTTTATGGATCATAAAGTCACCGTTGATGCAGCTACAAAAGTTATGACATAATAACGAAACTATCATTTCTTTTACTGCAATATTTATTTTCGCATAAGCGCCTTTTTTATTATAGTATAGTTTATGTTCATATGAAGTTTCATTCCAAACAGAGTTTTTAATAGATTGATCAACAAACTGGAATCATTTTGCAAGTTGAGATAAATAACAGGCTACTTATCATTCTCTGACGTTGTCATATTTTCCATCATATCCATAGAGTACTTGGTATTTGCATGACCATCGATTTAGAAATAATTTCAGTCACACAATTCCTACGGTAATTTGGTCATCACCATAATCATAACCTACTATCGTAAATTTTTCAAGGTCGCTGATTATGAAAATGAAGTCAGATTTTATAAATTTAAAATGGTGGATCCAATATGACCCCAGAAAATGTTGACTATTAAATGTGCACTAAAAATTCTTTTTACAATGTTTTTCGGGTTAGATGATTCCATTTCCATTGACGTACTTGAAACTCATTATGAAACACCTTCTTCCTTTGATACATGGGCTTAGGACAGTCTATGGCAAAGTTTTTTTTTATTTTTTAATTTTTCTTTTTTTTTTCTTTCATTTTTTGTATTTTTGCTTTTTTTGATTGCAAGTATGAGTTGCGACGGAGGAGAGGGAGGGGAAAAATAAGTAGTAGACAATTTCCCGGTCTTGACTGCCGCCAGCGGCGCAGTTAGCTGATAATGTGCAGTTTTTATTTGTTTGGGCGCCAGCTACCGTGTCCTCGCGTTAGGAGGGCAGGTAGCACTGCAACATCTCGGCATGTCGGCGGGCTGGTGGTGGTCCTGCTGGTCTCTGTAATTGTCGGGTGGTTTCGACCGCCGTCTCCTTCCTCGTAGTCGTCGTCGTCGACCTCGCGCGCGATCACCTGCGTGAGACGAAGGAGAAAAAAAGGGAGCGCGAAGTCCTAGACAGAAATCGTTTGGGCCCGGAAAAAGGGAAACACATCGAACGAAAGAGAAAAGGGACAACGGGTGGTTTTTAGCCACCCACGGCTGCAGCTCGTTCGGCTAGTCAGGTGTTGTCCGGGGCACGATGGCTCTTGGCTCAGAAGCGGGTATATCGGCGTCGCAGGGGCGCCTCGGCTGACGGATCAGTAGTCGGGAGAGAAGGTTCCCTCCGGTCCTTCGTTGACTGGTGACGTGGGTCACGCGATCACGCGGTTATCTGACGGACTGGCGATTAAATCATTCGCGTACGCGCTTGCTAACCTCGGGACCGATCGCGAAAGCTACGGGGGATGAGGTAATCAAGTAGGTACAGTTAATAACAAAACCATAATTAATAAGACTTGAATTTATTAGGCCAACATTCCCCTTGGTCAGCCCAGCAGTCAATCCCTCGCGATGGTCTACCTAGTCTAAGTTAATAGGGGCACGAATGGCGGACCGCGACGCAACGTCGACTTAGGCGGGCGATAGCTGGGACGGACAGTCCCGTGGATTGCGAATGCGATTACGTAATATCGAGTTACCTACTTCGCGACGAAAATTCAAGCTCGCTTGAGGTAAACACACGTGCGAGGAATCGGTCGGTCGCGCGAAGGTTAGTCACTACTCGACCGATGTTGTTAACACTTCACAGCAACAATCACGTAACGAAACAAGGGCTAGTGATGTGTGCACGGAAAACTCGTCGGTCGGACGATGGTCGTACGCGACTCGCGCAATATACATTCGACCGGTTTCACAAAGGAGTCTATCGACACGCGTATGAATTCCTCTCCTGCGCGAAGGTCATGCTGTGTTTCATCAAAATAGCAACTCGCGGGGGAAAATCGCTTCGAGGAAAACTGGTAACAAGTACGCACACGAACGCTTCGCTTTCCGCGCGACAACGGGGAAAAACTCATTTGTCGGTCGATAAATCGGTAAGGCTAAGCGACGAATTTACGGTACATAGACGTGCGCACTCAAAGAATTTGTCTTTCGGACAACGGACAATGTAACGGCACAACGAAGAAATCGCCCGGAAGGTCAGCGACGAAAGTATGCATGAAAACGGTATCATCGGACGCGCGAGGGTCGTGCGGCACTCCCGTAACGCGGACGTTCGGTAATCGCGCGATGATTAATAGAGAAGCGTACTTACTCGAGCACTTTCTTAAAACGATCGCGGCCGCGGCCACCGACGCTAATGCTGCTGTAGTACCGCTACCGTTACTGCCGTCGATGCTGCCGTTGCTGCTGCTATCGCTACTCGCTGTTCTGTGTTGCTGCTGCTCTGCTGTTGCTGCTGTTGTTGCTATTTGCTCACTCTCCGCTCACTTGCTGCTTACTTACTGCTTACTCACTGCTTACTCACTGCTCACGGCACACGCGCAAAAATCACCGATCGGCTCCAGGGCTCAGCGGCGCACTGGTCGGCACCAGAGTTCAGCGAGTATATATGGTTCGGCGAAAGTAGCCAGATCATTTTCATTTACTATAATTTTTCGATTAGTCACCAATTTTAATAGATTCTCGGACTTAGCGGAATATAAAATCGTCACGTCCCCTTGCAGTAAGACCATTGAGAGCGAATTTTCATTTATGTATTTCCAGCCAACTATAATTGGCGTCGTCCCATATAGTTATTTGTTATTCAAATTTGTATGGGAGACAGGTGTTATACCATCGTGATTTACCAGCGATTTTAACTAGAAAATGTATTATTTAACGTTTATATTCCACTAAGTCTTTGTTCTCAAAACCGTTTACCTTAACGATTGCCATATCGTCAAATGGATACACAATAGTTTTTTCATTTGCTAGAGCCCATGGGTCATATAACAACCAATAATCAATTCCGTGATAGACATAGGACCTTATCCAATATTGCCCCACAGTGATCACTTCGATTTCACTTTCTATTCTTTCTTCAAAACAGTGTGCAGCTGTTATAACGTGTATCTGCGTAATAACTGATCCAGTACAGAAGTGTTCACTGTCTAACAGTGCTTCCGAATCTTTTTGTCTAAATGAAACAATGAAAAAGAATTTTTGAGGATCCGCTCGAAAAATACGTTTACCCATAAGTGGATCAGCTTTGATAAAAAATAAAACTTGAGCTGAAATTCGAATGATTTAATTAATCAAAAATTTTTATTTAATAAATGTAGATAAATAATAGCTAATTACCAGTCAAGAAAATATACACCGAAAACTGAATCATGGTGAACGTTAACAAATAGTTAAACAACTGTTCAGGAGTTTCCGTTAAATTGTAAAAATATTATGAAACATCAGCATAATACTGCGGGAGATACGATTTCTTTTTGGGATACTACAAGCTGTCTATCAGGGAAATCGTTTTCACATGAAGAAGCAGAACGGAAGTAAAGTTTTATTCATCGTAAAGTCTGTGTTCATGTTTCAACAAAAGTTACGTAATAATAAGGAAACCATCTTTTTTTACTGCGAAATTCAGTTTCGTACATTCGTCTTTTTTTTAGAGTATAGTTTATGTTCACATGACATTATTTTCCAAACAGAGATTTTGAATATATTAATCAACAAACTAAAATTCTTGTACCAGTTAAGAGCAGTTGCAGGCTATTTGTCATCCTCTGACATTTACCACTTTCTCCATCATGTCTATGCAGTAATCTCTATTTGCATAACCGTTAATTTCAATTGATTTAAAAGATCCTCGGAAAAGTTTTGTAGGTTACATGATTCAAAAATAAATTTATTATGACCCTCAGAAGAATGTGGTTTACATCCAACGACAGCTATCTTTTCAATAACCATCATATATTCATTTCTACCAGGAAAGGTAACTTTGCTATTATTTAAGAAAACCATAGACAGACAAGAGCGGATTTTTTAAGTTGTCATTACAATGTTAATTTTCTTCTAATATAGATATAATAATTGACTTTTCTCAATCTTAAAGTACTTTCAATAGCGTAAGATTTTCTTGTTATAAGTTCAAACATCTCCATCAAGAGTCCCGTAATGTTATCGTTTGTATAGGATTTATTTTTCATTTGTTTTACTAACTAGTTGAGAACAAAAATTAATTTTGGTTTTGGTTCGAGATTCAGATTTAAGATTTAAATTAGGCTTTGGAATGGGAATCTGAATTCGGAAATGAACGGAGCCATTTTTAAATAACACTATTTTTCACATTTCAGAACGAATTTTTATTTATTGATTTTCTACTTTTAATGGTAAAAGTAGAAAATACTTTTACCATTAAAAGAACTTACTCTTAAAGAATTTATAAAACTAGGAAAATTTATAAATTTTATATCTAAAACGTGAGGAGGAAAAAATAAGAACGTTATACTTTTAAGTTGTACAATGAATAGGGCTATGTTATATTTTTAAGAATTTCAAGTTAATATTACGTTTTTCGATAGGAATTTGAGCAAATAATACTTATATAAATTCTTAATACGTAATGAACCACAAACTCGTCAAGAAAATTATTTCAACGTCAATGATTGTAAGAATACTTTGGTAATTCATCCCTATGAGACGTCTGTTTTTATCCAACAATGGTAACCGATTTTTCTCTCAACAACGATTTGATTACTGCCGAAAATCCTAGTTTGAACCTGTAGAACCTGTGGAACAACCATGCATCAATGAAAAGGCACACCATACTAAGAAAACACAAGTTATATGCATTTAACTAAAGTCAAAAATTATTTGCAACAATACTTACTATAGCTTGGATGGAGACTGTCTATTAGAAAAAATGCATATTATAGAGATTCAACAATTGAAGCATCATACTAATTATATTGTATCATCGAAAAACATGACCATTTCTAAATGGTATGCATGACTTTTGTATGAAATTATTAGAAAATGTATTAAATACGAATATTCTCAAATCGTGGTGTATTTTAACGACTCCTTAAAGAAATTCGCGATAAACAAAGAATAAAGTAATATATTTAGTTGATCATAAATAGTTAATGTTACTTTTGTTCAAAAATTTGCCATCCAATGCGTCTTTAAGCAGACACCTTTTTATTTTATTCCCAATTTTTTACAATCTATTTTTTAAAGTACAGATCTACGGCATTGATTTACGGCATAAAATTGGTATCTTATTGTCTTCAGCTAATGTCGTCACATTTTCAATGAATTCTCTATAGTAATGGACACTTGAATGAATATTAATTTTATACAAATTTAAAAATTCCTCAGAGAAGTCACCCCAAGTAATATTGGGAGTTGTACCGCGTGTGACACCTAAAAGAAAATTGTTTTTGTCCAAAAGCGGTCCACCGCTATCACCCTAAAGTGTAAAGTAATATGTTGACGTTGAAAATCATTATTTGCCTGTGCTGATAAATAAAATTCGCTAATTTTCTTACATTATTTGGGAGTATATATGGTTCGGCGTACGTAGCCAGAACATTGTCTTTTATATCATATTTTAGATTAGCCACCAATTTTACCAGATGGTCGGACTTGGAGGGTGTTAATATTGTTACTTTTCCTTGCATTAAGTAATTTGCAGGTGGATTATAAGATAGGCCTAGCCAGCCAATTATTATTGCCTTTGTTCCATAGAGTTGTTTGTTATTCAAATTCGTGAGGCGGACAGGTGTTATACTATCGCGATTTACCGATAATGATAACTAGAAAATATATTCATCAAAGTTTATATTCCACTATATCATATCTACCAAAACTTTTTACCTTAATAATTGCCACATCATTTGTGAAAAATTTGATAGTTTTTCCATTTGCTCGAGCCCACGAGTCATATGTTAACCATGAATCGATTTCATACCGAGTTGCATAGGGCTCTGTCCGATTATACCCGACAAGGTACACCACGATATTATCTTTTGTTCTATTATTAAAACAGTGTGCAGCTGTTAATACGTGTCTCTGCGTAATAACTGTACCGGTACAGAAGTGTCGATAGGCTAATATTCCTTCAATATACTTTAGTCTAAGTGACACAACGAAAGGGCATTGTCGATAATCCACTGAAAAAATACGTTCACCTATAAGTGGATCAGTTTTGATCAAGGTGAATACTTGAGCTGAAATTAGAAAGATTCGATTCATCCAAAATGTATATATAAGAAATGTCAATGATAATAATCGAGTACCAATCAAGAAAATATACGCCGGCAACTGAATCATGGTAAAAGTTAACGAATGGTCAATCATATGTTCGTGAGTCTCCGTTAAATTATAGAAGTATTATGAAACGTCTTGTTAGCATAATATTGTACAAAATGTCGATTTGTTATTGCAACATTATCAACTGCTTGAAGAAAATCGTTTTCACATTATCAAAATAGCTGGAAGTAATGTTTAGGTGGTCGTAAAATTTAGCGTTGGACCAGATACAAAAGTCACGACACAATAACGAAATACTGTTGACATACTGACATTTATTTTTGCATATTTGCCTTTTTTGTTAGCGAATAGTTTACGATCGTGCGTCATTTCCTTTCGAGAAAAAACTGTTTGAATAAACAGTCTGATGTTTGTAATATTCTCAAAAAAAAAGAAAAAAATGATAGTGATTGGATATAGCATGACTAGTACGTTTGTATTGATGAAAGAAACTACTAAATGACCTTAAAAATTAAACACAGCGATGAGATTAATTTAAAATAATCTAAATAAACAAATGTGGTGCACTCGCGTGAATTAAGCGAAGCATAACGCTGGAAACTTATAAATTTAAAAATTATAGTTATCTAAAATAATGCTCAACAGAGTGACTTAAATTACGGCGATCCGAAATCATAGTGCACGTTAGATAAGCACAAGCAACTTGCCTTTTCAATGGCCCAAAACTTTCTAATTTTTTTCCGTGTGCAGTTCGGGAGAATTTTCTCGCCCCCACTCTTAATGCCCCACCCCAGGCCCTAGAGCCGTGAGCGTCACTTTCCTCTGCGCTGGACCAATTAAAAGGCCACCTTTTTTTCTGTCCTCGCCTTTTTTCTGATTCGGTTCTGGTAAAGCTTCATAGCCCCCCACCTCACATCACCGCCGCCATCATTGTAATCGATCGAAAATCCCTCGATTTGATCAGCAATTGTATTTAGAAACATCTGATATGCGTTCCACGGCCTATGCGCGTGAGGTGAGCTTATAGGACGGAATCAGCTATACGGAGTTTTGGTCGCAGTTGTTCAAGCGCCCGACAGACTCACGTAAAGTCAAAAAATTTATCATTCTTCTGTAATTCCATTTTTTACCAATCGTTTACTTTAATATACTTTAAATTACGATCTACAGTCAGTTGCGTACACTGCTTTAATATATTTGCCGCGTTTTAATTTAATTTTATCTTTCATTTATTCCATACTTAAATGTGTGCTTTCTGAAACTTTACACTTCATCAATGCTGGCATTTCTTATATATTTATTCTTAAATACTAAGTTATATTTATATTATCAGCTTAACACGCAGAGCCGAGCGCATAGCCGTCAGTGTCGAAAACGCTGCTTAATCTCGGAAACCAAACATCTGAACGCGGTCAATTGATCGGCTTATTGTGCATAGCACTCGAAGGTGCCCGGTCGTAAATCGGAGTTGATGGAATTCTAACCGGCGGCAGGTGCGTCAGTTTGACGCCAATACAAAAAGAATAAAGTACTCTAAATAAAATATTTATCTGAGTCAGAAAGGTGAGTCAGAATGCGTGAACCTAGAAATTATTTTACTATGTGAGAAAGCATAAAGTAGAAGAAACGTTCGGCAATACACTGTAAACATAAATGTGAACACAAAAATTCATAAAATTCATGAAAAATTGTCAAAATCAGATTATTTGTAAAGCTGACTACTTTATCGCGCGTTGAGGCATTACAATGGTAGATAAGACTTAGAACTATCATTCACAATATTTTTCATGTATTGTTTATATATAATTAACATTTATCTACTTGGTATAGGTTAAAATAGGACAAAAAATTAAAAAGAATTGGTGTTTCTCGTACTTTAGGGTATCTAAATCTTCAAAAAGCCTCCTTTACATCATATGAATGAATAGTCTAAGATTGTATCAATAATTGTATCTATTTATAAACCTTTTTCTTTTATTAAAACCGAAAAATCGTCGTTTGAAAACTATATAAAATTTTGTTGAAGGGGAAAACTTTTCATCGCAAGAGATTTGCTCGATTGTAAGACTTACAAAACCTGAAAGTCATGTAGTGCTATTCAAGACCTTCAATTGTTGCCCTGATGAGACTTTTAGGTGCTTTTAGTCGAGTAATGAATTTTTTTATGTAAAAAATTTCAAGTGGGCATATGACGAATTGAAATTTCTCTTATAAAAAAAGAGATAGCTCTGAAAGTGAAGTCAGCTTATTCGTGATCTGATTGACTGAACTAACGTCACGTGGGTAACTATTTGTAACGGCTAGTGTTGGATTAAGATAGTTTTTCCTCCCCGAACCGCTCAGTTCAGATCCTACAAGAGGTGTGGAATATTGATATAGTGGCAAGACGTGAATTGCCGTTGTATGGATATTAAACATCTCTTGTACGATCTGAACTGAGTGGTTCGGGGAGGAAAAACTATCTTAATCCAACACCGGTAACGGCATGTAGTGGGAATGTATAAGCGAATTGATAGCAAAAGTAGCAAATCGGTGCTAGTAAATGGGTCAACTTACTAATGATGAATTAAATGAATAAAAAATAAGACAATCGTAGGTATAACAAAAAACATAAACTCCACATCCACCCGACATTCTAACTTTAAAATAATGTGGTAAAATATTCTTAATTCACTTAAATTACATTTCTTCTCAGGATATATAGATTTATTGAATATTTATGTTATCAAGTTTAGCTTTAAATAAATATAATCAACAATAAAGAATATATAATATCTTAAAAAATTGTAAATGTAAATATAAAGTAAAAAATATGACAGATAAGTAGATAAAAAATAACAATAACGTTGATTACTAAAAGTGAAAATTTAAAAATTTAGTTTATGGAAAGTACTGTCCCAAATGAGCTGACTTCTAATATTTTTCAACAAAATAAATCTATTGATATGAGGATATTGTACAAAAAGTTTTGAATCGTAAACTAAATATGTTAAATATGTTAAAGAGTAAAGAAAATATAATTGTACGGCATAGTTGACGGTTCGATTTATTTGGATGATTAGAGTTTAATTCGCTTGCTCGTCGCTTTTATAAATGGATATCCATAAATATAATTTTAATCAAGTTTCTCTTTACCAACTAATATAGACGGATTTTCAAAGCATAGAATTGTTTGCTGTATGTGGTATATTTGCTATTGAAGAAAATAAAACTAACATTTGTAATAGAAAAAGTTATCTTCACATTCAACTTGAATATTTTTAAGTTAGCAAAGTAAAGGTATAATTACAGCGAAGAACACTGTAATTTTTCAGAACAAAACTTCCTTATCGTCATTTCGTACATTTTTTGCAAATCCAAATATGAAAAGGCATAAACATGAAATCGCAACTTATTAATTAAATTGTATTTCACGTGTCCTATGAACTGATTTCTTAAAAAAAGAAAAAATAAAATAATAAAATTCTAGGTTTTTCTTTATTTGATTTAGATATGCAAAAGCGATTTCAAACTGTTAACCGAAGTTGTGTGTAACTTCATATACAATGTGAATGACTCACAATATCACTGAGTACCTGACACATCCCCTGACCGAGTACAGATAATTATCACGCCCATTCTGTTACTATTTTTTACAAATCCGAAAATCACCACATGATTCCTGTTTGGTGATTTACAATCGATGACACGCTCATTATCTAAAGTCATATTATATCCGCGATAAAAATTCTTCCGCTTAAAAAGCCAGCAATCTCTAATATCTGTGCACTCAGCTTTAACAACTATGGAGCTAATCTGTACTTCATAGTCAGTTTACACGTACTTAATTATCATAGGTTGGTGAAACGATGCTTCAGTCGAGTAAACTAGTTTATTTTGATCATTGAACTGATTGCAATAAATTTTTTTCTCACTGCCAGAATTGTAGGTCCACCAAATGTCAAGCCTGTGGAAGCCATTTGTAAATTCTGATTAGGACTACGTAGTAACATTAATTCCTTTAATTTGCCACTAGAATGATTAAGCCTCAGTACTTTGTAGATTCCACCGTAAAATCCACAAACAACAAAATCCTTGGATGGCAATCGCTCGATACGTATGCTCGACCAATCAAGATCAGCAAGAAATCCCATTATTAAGCTTGTTGTAGGGATTCTGCTAATGTTTTCTGAAGGATAGCTGTACCAACATTGATAAATAGAGCACGTATCATTTTTACCTTTTATAAGTAGACAAGGATATCTAGAGTCACGGAAGAAAATGCCCAAACTATCAGTCGACGGAACAATAATAGCATTTTCGATCAAGGTATTAAGGTTAATTTTAGCACAATTATTCATGTTTAGTATTGTAATTTTGGTTTGGTGATAATAATCGTTCGCCAATTTTTCGTACCAAGAAAGCACAATTAGATTTTTATTGAGCTGCCTAAATGAACTAATATTCATTGCAGTGGCAGTCGGGCGGCTTACTAAATCGAAGGTACACTGTTTATCTGGGAAATTAGCTGTGAACAGCAGAGTTTCTTCCTTAAGACTGAGTACATGATGCAATTTATGTTCTCTTTCTGTGTAAAATATTCTGGCAAGGGTATAATTGAACATTTCGGGTGCTGTCAACCATTCGTAAGCTAATCCCGGGTAGCTACTAACCAAAGGCATATGAAAAATGCGTATTCAAACATTTTGCATAAGTAAAACTGGAAATAATAAATTATCGATAAAATGAGTATAACATTAAAAATTTAGCTCAACAAATATTGAAAATGGACTCATTGTGATATTAAGTTCTATGCAACCATTGCTCTGATTGATTATGAACACGTTTGCCTCATTCTCGATGCACCAATTCTATAACTAAATTTACCTCAAGAATTGAAAATAAACTTTTTTTTTCGATATCTTTCGTATTTATGCCAATTTAATATTCATAATTTACTAAATAAATATTTATTTAATAATCCGTTTTGAAAGAAAAATTAATAACGTTTCGTACAGCATTAAATAATATGATCTAGTAATAAGAAATTAATGGAAATCGATCGACCGGTTAGGGTAACACATAGTTTTGTGTCACAATATAATATACTAACTTGCTTCAGAATATTCTTATAATATGAAAAAACTATTTGTTCTTATAATGTGAAAAAACTATTTAAGAGACAATATTGTTCACCAGAGTAATTTCAGCGTTGGAGTTAGAACATGCAGTAAGTTTTAATGTATTGCTTTGCGATAAGAATATATGAAAACTGTTTTATGGTATGAAATAGCACGAATCACTCTGACGCTTACTCAACTACGTTCCAAACCGAATAAATATTGATGTCATAAAGAAACGTAATTATTCTCAGTATATATACCAATAACTTAAGACTGTTTTGTTCATATTCAATCAAGCGATATAACAGTAAAAACATACTTTTTTAGAATACGTGTCTTAAAACTTTTTGGCAGAGAAAGAGACTGGCCGATAAACACATGAACGTACATGTCTCCGGTGTTCCTTGATTTCATACATTGAATAGAAATATGCAGTTGTTGTAATGTGAAAAAACTCTGAAAATTCATACTTTCAATATTTACAGACTCAATGATGAAGAACACCAAAACTTGCTGTATCCTGCGTACCAAATAAATAAATTATTCAGAATTAACATTTCTCTTGTGTCTCAATTGTGAAGGCGTTAATTAATTTATTACTTTAGTAGAGTAAAAGAAAAATATTATAATGCTCGCTTCGCTTGGTTTGCAATATCATCCAGTGCAGGCTCTGCTATATGAAAAAATTGTATATGCACCAAGGTCGGAAAATTAGTAAGCTCATAGAACGTATTTGACAACCACGACGTCATCTCGATTATTAATTTTCACGTGCTATAGTCGGACCAATACTTTCTCGGTCTAGGTGCGTAATCTACTATTTCGTGTCAACGAGCGGAAAATGCAAATTTTCGTCCCTTGGCAAGGCGGGAATTTTTTCTTTCCGCCACCCAAATATGAAAAATATGATATACATTCCAGGAACTAACACAATAATCCCATAGTTTGTGATTTGCACGAGCTATAGCTTAGGAGATGTTTTGAATCTCTATTTCTATAATGTACTATAAAATACGTGCAATGTACTACAGCTGATCGTGAATAGTCAATATTTTATCCCTTTGTAAGAATTGCTGTCAAATAAGTCTTCACCAAATAACTTTTTTATTTAATATTTTTTAAATTAAAGTTCTACGATATTGATACGAAAAAATTAGATGATATTTTATTACTCTCCGAACAATGTTATCACATATTCAAAGAATTCCCTATAATAATAGACATTCACGTGAAGATTAATAATATATTGTCTATAAAACTCGAGAGAGAAGTTACCCCATCCCACAGTCGGACATGTACCCAGTGTAATTCCTAAAAGCACATTGTCTTTGTCCACAAGAGGTGCACCGCTATCACCCTAGAATATAAATGATTCTATTGAAAGTTATCATTTGCCTGAAGTAAAATAAAATTTGTTGTCACTTACACAACTTGAGAGTATATATGGATCAGCAGACGAAACTAGATAATTTTTCGTTATTTCATGATGTTCATTTGTCATCAATCTTAATCGATGTTCGTACGCGCGGTTAGTTAAAATTGTCACTTGTCCTTTGACTAACATAATATTGCCTGAATTTACACTTGAGATATTCCAGCCAAACATGAATGCATTCGTTCGATGGAGTTGTTGTTCATTCCAAATCGTGATGTTGATTGGGGTTATAACTTCGCGATTTACCGGCGATGACAGCTGAAAATCACATTTTTCAACGTTTATATTCCATTAGAACTTAGTTCTCAAAACCGTTTACCTTAATAATCATGACATCGTTGGATAAAAACTCTATAGTTTTTCCAGTTGCTCGAGCCCAGGCATTGTATGTTATCCATGAATCTATTTCATAAATGAAATTGGGCGTTGTCCAATTTTCCTCAGCAACGATCACGTCGATTTCATGCATTTGTATAAAATGACAACAATGTGCAGCTGTTATAATGTGTTTCTGCGTAATAAGTGCTCCAGTACAAATATGCTTCCTGTTCAACTGTTCCTCCGGAAATTTCCGTCTAATTGATGCAATAAAAGGAAATTCACGAGGATCCGCTGGAAAAACATGATCACCCACTAGTGGATTAGCTTTCATAAAAACGAATACTTGAGCTGAAATCAGAATAATTTAACAAGTTTAAAATTTTTGTATAATTAATGTAGATGAGTAAGGGTCTAGTACCAATCAAAAAAATACCCGCTGAAAATCGAATCATGACGACCGTTCTCGAATATTAAATCATTTATTTCGTAATCTTCGTTAAAATGTAATAATATTACCAAACTCCATATCAGCATAACTGTGAAAAATGGTGATTTACCTTTGCGACGTTATCAACAGCACAAGGAAAATCATTTTCACAATATTAAGCAGAATGATAGTTAAGTTTTATGGATCATAAAGTCACCGTTGATGCAGCTACAAAAGTTACGACATAATAACGAAACTATCATTTCTTTTACTGCAATACTTATTTTCGCATAAGCGCCTTTTTTATTATAGTATAGTTTATGTTCATATGAAGTTTCATTCCAAACAGAGTTTTTAATAGATTGATCAACAAACTGGAATCATTTTGCAAGTTGAGATAAATAACAGGCTACTTATCATTCTCTGACGTTGTCATATTTTCCATCATATCCATAGAGTACTTGGTATTTGCATGACCATCGATTTTGAAATAATTTCAGTCACACAATTCCTACGGTAATTTGGTCATCACCATAATCATGACCTACTATCGTAAATTTTTCAAGGTCGCTGATTATGAAAATGAAGTCAGATTTTATAAATTTAAAATGGTGGATCCATTATGACCGACAGAAAATGTTGACTATTAAATGTGCACTAAGAATTCTTTTTACAATGTTTTTCGGACTAGATTTTTTCATTTCCATTGACGTACTTGAAACTCATTATGAAACACCTTCTTCCTTTGATACATGGGCTTAGGACCGTCTATGGCAAAGTTTTGTTTAATTTCTTAATTTTTATCTTTTTTTGTTTCTCTCATTTTTTGTATTTTTGCTTTTTTTGATTGTAAGTATGAGTAATTTATTCATTTTTATTATTTTGGTCATCATTTATTTACCTTGAGGTAACTTTTATTCGTGATATCCTATGGTATATCTCACAGCAGTTATTTTTTGTTCCAATGTATAGTGGAACATTCTAAATGGTATAATTTATATAATTTTTAAAGTCTTAGTTAATATTTATTACCAGCAACCGTAAAAACCCATAAAATGAGTTTTCAGTTCTCATTTTGCCAAACATGACATTTTCCGTCAACCATATTGAATTCACCATCTTGAATTTATGAAATCTGATTTGAAATTCGCAATAAATTACCCCGAAGTCATATACATATATATATATATATATATATATTTTTTTGTTTAAATTTCATGAAATCCTTAATTTTTGAACCGTCATATTGGATCCACCATTTTGAATTTGCAAAATCTGACTATGTATTCGTAGTCAGCGACCTCAAAAACCTTAAGATAGATCATTTTTAGTATATGTTTATCATCTAGCTTCGCCGGTAACGAATCAGATTCATGAAAACATTCTTTTTTGTATATTTTTATTTATAACAATAATAATTATGAATAAATATGTAAACATTTCAAAGCATTTTAAACTTTCAGAAATTCAATATCACAAAAATTAAAAGCTTTATATTTACCAATGATTTCGAAAAATAAATTAAGAAAAAGGGAAATGAAATATATAGCCACTATAGTGGCTTCTGTGACTCTGAAAGGATAATATACTCTTTACAAACGTTTCTTCGTTATATATTTCAATATATAATTTTTGTAGTTCTTAAGAGAAAGTCGTTTTATTTCAAAAATGGTGTAGTGCTATATGTTGAGAAAGCACGTATTTATTTACATCAGACAAGATTGTTTCGCTTACATTTAAGAAGATCATATGAGAATAACCTTTTTATTACAATCCAGATTATCTACAATATATTTATTAAAGTAAAGTCCTACGGCATGGATAAGACAAAATTAAATAGTTATCACAGTTATTATTGTTCTTTAGACAATGATGTTACATTTTCAATGAAATCACTGTAGTAATGGACACTCGAATGAAGATTAATTTTATATTGATTTATAAATTCCTCAGAGAAGTTACCCCATCTTGAAATGGGACATGTACTACGTGTGACACCTAAAAGAAAATGGTTGTTGTCCAAAAGCGGTCCACCGCTATCACCCTAAAGTGCAGATGTTTCTGTTGAAAATAATTATTACCTTGTGCTGTCAAATAAAATGTAGTAATTCTACTTACACAACTTGCGAGTATATACGGTGCGGTGAACGTAGCTAGATAAATTTTGTTAAGTTTAATTATTCGATTCGCCACCAATTTTAACAATCGCTCGTATTTACTGGGACATAATATCGTCACTTTTCCTTGCAGTAAGACCATTGTAAGTGAATCCTCATTTATGGCTTTCCAGCCAATTATCATTGCCTTCGTTCCATAGAGCTGTTTGTTATTTAAATTCGTGAGGGAGACAGGTGTTATATGTTCACGATTTGCCGGTGATGATAACTAGGAAATGTATTCTTGAACGTTTATATTCCATTACGTCATAGTTATCAAGACTTTTTACCTTAGCGATTGCTATGTCATTCAGTGGCATCTCGATAGCTTTTCCATTTTCTCGAGCCCAGGAGTCATATATTAACCAATAATCAATTCCGTGATCGACATAGGGCCTTATCCAATATTCCCCCACAATGATCGCTTCGATTTCACTTTCTATTCTTTCTTCAAAACAGTGTGCAGCTGTTATAACGTGTATCTGCGTAATAAGTGATCCAGTACAGAAGTGTTCACTGTCTAACAGTCCTTCCAACATTTTTTGTCTAAATGACACAACAAAAGGGAAGTCTTGAGGATCCGCTTGAAAAATCTGTTCACCCTTTAGTGGATCAGCTTTTATAAAAACTAAAACTTGAGCTGAAATTAGAATGATTTATTAATCCAAAATTTTCATATAATGTAGATAAATAATAGCCAATTACCAGTCAAGAAAATATACGCCGAAAACTGAATCATGGTGAACGTTAACAAATAGTCAAACATCTGTTCAGGAGTTTACGTTAAATTGTAGAAGTATTATGAAACGTCATATCAACATAATACTGTCGGAGATGCGATTTCTTTTGGCGATACTACAAGCTGTCTATGAGGGAAATGATTTTCACATTATTAAGCAGGATCGAGTAAAGTTTAGTTGATCGTAAAGTCTGTGTTCATGTTTCAACAAAAGTTACGTAATAATAAGGAAACTATCTTTTTTTACTACGCAATTCAGTTTCGCACATTCGTCTTTTCTTTAAAGTGTAGTTTATGTTCATACGACATTTTTTCCAAATGGAGATTTTTAATATATTGATCAACAAACTGAATTCATTTTATGAGTTAAGACCAGCTGCAGTCTATTTGTCATCATCTGACGTTTAGCACTTTCTCTATCATTTCTATCTAGTTATCAGTATTTGCATGACCATTAATTACAATTGATTTAAAAGAGTCTCGGAAATATTTTGTAGGTTAATTTGTAGGTTATGTGATTCAAAGATAAACTTATTATTTCCCGCAAATGACTGTGGTTTACATCCAACAACAACATTTTTGTGAGAAACCATCATTTATTCATTTTCATGAGAAAAGGTAGCTAGCTTATATTCATGGAAACCATACGTAGACCATATTAGAAATATCGAGAAATAAATCGGTGACGGAGCTTCTTCGAGAACACCTTTTGAAAAAGACGATTTGCTGTATCTCAGCTATCCACTATACCTTAGCCGAAAATTGTCTGAAATTAAAAAGGAATATTTTAAATTAAATCTTCTATAGTATCACACCTAGTGGTCTTTAACTTTTCTTTTTTTAGATTTAAAATTTTTTATGGTTATTTGAAGGAAAAAAGCGATTTTATACTAAAACTTTCACCATTTTGTCAGTGGAAAAACTGTTTAATGTAAAAAAATTGTCATACTAACTGTTGGAGACAGATATTTTATATGCAGAATATGTATACTAAATTTGAAAAGCATCGATCGAGTACTTTTTGAGTTACAATGGATCCGTACTTTGAAAAAGTGGTTTTGAGAAAAGCGCGTTTAAAAACTATAAAAACGTGATGAAAAAAAATTGTATTTTTAGCTTACACCGAGTCATTGATTCTAAATCCGTAGTTTATATTCTCTGCGAAAATTTCATTGTGTTCACCTTCATTTGATGAAAATCAATTTTTTGATAGTACAAATCAGTAACCACTCCTCCCCCCCCTAATCTTAAAGTACTATCAATAAGATACGATTTTCTTGTTATAAGTTCAAACATCTCAACCAAAAGTGCTATAATATCATTTTAAGATAAATTTTTTCTCATTTATTTTACAAAATTTTTGAATTTTCTTGTGAACAAAAATAAATTTTGACTTTGGTTTAGGATGATTTGGGATTTAGTCGGGCTTCAGAATGGGAATCTGTATTCTAGACTGAACATAATTGTTTTTCAATAGCATTATGTTTTATATCTCGGAACGAGTTTTTCTTTATCAATTTGTTTTATTTAAAGCATTTATATAACTAGGAAAATTATTGAATTTTATTTTGTGTCAGAAACGTGAGGAGAAAAATACATCAACTTTATATTTTTAAGCTTTGTCATAAACAGAATTTTGTTATCATTTTACGAATTTTAAATTAAAATTACGGTTTTCAATAAAAATCTGTGTAATTAATACTCATATCAACTTTGATTTCGCATTAAGTGACAAACTCTAGAGAAAAATCAGTCCAACGTTATGACTTGTACGTACACTTCCGTAATTCATTTCCATAAGACCACTGTTTCTATCCAACAATGGTAACCGATTTTTCTCTCAACAACGATTTGATTACTGCCGAAAATCCTAGTTTGAACCTGTAGAACCTGTGGAACAACCATGCATCAATGAAAAGGCACACCATACTAAGAAAACACAAGTTATATGCATTTAACTAATGTCAAAAATTATTTGCAACAATACTTACGTATAGCTTGGATGGAGACTGTCTATTAGAAAAAATGCATATTATAGAGATTCAACAATTGTAGCATCATACTAATTATATTGTATAATCGAAAAACATGACCATTTCTAAATGGTATGCTTGACTTTTGTATGAAATTATTAGAAAATATAGTAAATACGAATATTCTCAAATCGTGGCGTATTTTAACGATTCCTTGAAGAAATTCGCGATAAACAAAAAATAAAGTAATATATTTAGTTGATCATAAATAGTTAATGTTACTTTTGTTTAAAAATTTGCCATACAATGCGTCTTTAAGCAGACACCTTTTTAATTTAATCCCAATTTTTTACAATCTATTTTTTAAAGTACAGATCTACGGCATTGATTTACGGCATAAAATTGGTATCTTATTGTCGTCAGCTAATGTCGTCACATTTTCAATGAATTCTCTATAGTAATGGACACTTGAATGAATATTAAATTTATAATAATTTAAAAATTCCTCAGAGAAGTCACCCCAATTAATTCTGGAAGATATACTGCGTGTGATACCTAAAAGAAAATTGTTTTTGTCCAAAAGCGGTCCACCGCTATCACCCTAAAGTGTAAAGTAATATGTTGACGTTGAAAATCATTATTTGCCTGTGCTGATAAATAAAATTCGCTAATTTTCTTACATTATTTGGGAGTATATATGGTTCGGCGTACGTAGCCAGAACATTTTCTTTTATATCATATTTTAGATTAGCCACCAATTTTACCAGATGGTCGGACTTGGAGGTCCACCGCTATCACCCTAAAGTGCATACGTTATCAACAGCACAAGGAAAATCATTTTCACAATATTAAGCAGAATGAAAGTTAAGTTTTATGGATCATAAAGTCACCGTTGATGCAGCTACAAAAGTTACGACATAATAACGAAACTATCATTTCTTTTACTGCAATACTTATTTTCGCATAAGCGCCTTTTTTATTATAGTACAGTTTATGCTCATATGAAGTTTCATTCCAAACAGAGTTTTTAATAGATTGATCAACAAACTGGAATCATTTTGCAAGTTGAGATAAATAACAGGCTACTTATCATTCTCTGACGTTGTCATATTTTCCATCATATCCATAGAGTACTTGGTATTTGCATGACCATCGATTTTGAAATAATTTCAGTCACACAATTCCTACGGTAATTTGGTCATCACCATAATCATGACCTACTATCGTAAATTTTTCAAGGTCGCTGATTATGAAAATGAAGTCAGATTTTATAAATTTAAAATGGTGGATCCATTATGACCGACAGAAAATGTTGACTATTAAATGTGCACTAAGAATTCTTTTTACAATGTTTTTCGGACTAGATTTTTTCATTTCCATTGACGTACTTGAAACTCATTATGAAACACCTTCTTCCTTTGATACATGGGCTTAGGACCGTCTATGGCAAAGTTTTGTTTAATTTCTTAATTTTTATCTTTTTTTGTTTCTCTCATTTTTTGTATTTTTGCTTTTTTTGATTGTAAGTATGAGTAATTTATTCATTTTTATTATTTTGGTCATCATTTATTTACCTTGAGGTAACTTTTATTCGTGATATCCTATGGTATATCTCACAGCAGTTATTTTTTGTTCCAATGTATAGTGGAACATTCTAAATGGTATAATTTATATAATTTTTAAAGTCTTAGTTAATATTTATTACCAGCAACCGTAAAAACCCATAAAATGAGTTTTCAGTTCTCATTTTGCCAAACATGACATTTTCCGTCAACCATATTGAATTCACCATCTTGAATTTATGAAATCTGATTTGAAATTCGCAATAAATTACCCCGAAGTCATATACATATATATATATATATTTTTTTTTTTGTTTAAATTTCATGAAATCCTTAATTTTTGAACCGTCATATTGGATCCACCATTTTGAATTTGCAAAATCTGACTATGTATTCGTAGTCAGCGACCTCAAAAACCTTAAGATAGATCATTTTTAGTATATGTTTATCATCTAGCTTCGCCGGTAACGAATCAGATTCATGAAAACATTCTTTTTTGTATATTTTTATTTATAACAATAATAATTATGAATAAATATGTAAACATTTCAAAGCATTTTAAACTTTCAGAAATTCAATATCACAAAAATTAAAAGCTTTATATTTACCAATGATTTCGAAAAATAAATTAAGAAAAAGGGAAATGAAATATATAGCCACTATAGTGGCTTCTGTGACTCTGAAAGGGTAAAATACTCTTTAGAAACGTTTCTTTGTTATATATTTCAATATATAATTTTTGTAGTTCTTAAGAGAAAATCGTTTTATTTCAGAAATGGTGTAGTGCTATATGTTGAGAAAGCACGTATTTATTTACATCAGACAAGATTATTTCGCTTACATTTAAGAAGATCATATGAGAATAACCTTTTTATTACAATCCAGATTATCTACAATATATTTATTAAAGTCAAGTCCTACGGCATTGATAAGACAAACTTAAATAGTTATCACAGTTATCATTGTTCTTTAGACAATGATGTTACATTTTCAATGAAATCACTATAGTAATGGACACTTTGTACAAAATTAAAGAAATGTAGTAAGTACGGATATGCTGATAATATGGCGTATTTAACCTAACCCTGAGAAAATGTACGATCAACAAAGAAGAAAGTAAAATATTTAGTTAATCATGAATAGTTAATGTTTCTTTATTTGAAAATGTTTCTATCTAATGCGTCTTCAAGTAGATACCTTTTTATTACAATTCCAATTGTTTACAATCTATTTTTTAAAGTACATATCTACGGCATCGATAAGGAAAATGGTATCTTATTGTACTTCAGCTAATGTAGTCACATTTTCAATGAATTCTCTATAGTAATCGACACTTGAATGAAGATTAATTTTATAATGATTTAAAAACTCCTCAGGGAAGTCACCCCAATATATTTTGGGACATGTACTTCGTGTGATACCTACAAGAAAATTGTTGTTGTCCAAAAGCGGTCCACCGCTATCACCCTAAAGTGTATATGTTTTCGTTGAAATTCATTATTTGCCTGTACTGATAAATAAAATTTGCTAATTCTCTTACACAACTTGCGAGTATATATGGTTTGGCGAACGTAGCTAGATAATTTTCGTTTACTTTAATTTTCCTATTAGCCACCAATTTTATCAGATGCTCGGACTTGGAGGGTCTTAATATTGTTACTTTTCCTTGCAGTAAGTGCATTGTAGATGAATTATCATATATGCCTACCCAGCCAACTATCATTGCCTTTGTTCCGTAGAGTTGTTTGTTATTTAAATTCGTGAGGTGGGCAGGTGTTATACCATCGTGACATATCGGTAATGATAACTAGAAAATATATTCATCAAAGCTTATATTCCACTATATCATATCTACCAAAACCTTTTTACCTTAACAATTGCCACATCATTTATTGGAAACTCGATAGTTTTTCCATTTGCTGGAGCCCATGAGTTATATGTTAACCATGAATCGATTTCGTAACTCAAGGAGGGCCTTGTCCAATTTTGCTGGGAAACGATCGCTTCGACTTCAAATTCTATTCTTTCTTGAAAACAGTGTGCAGCTGTTATAACGTGTTTCTGTGTAATAAGTGAACCGGTACAGAAGTGTTGACTGGTTAATATATCTTGAAAACTCTTTTGTCTAAGTGACACAATGAAAGGGAATTGTGGAGGTTCTACTGGAAAAACATGTTTACCCTCAAGTGGATCAGCTTTGATCAAAATGAATACTTGAGCTGAAATTAGAAAGATTCGATTAATCCAAAATTTATATATAAGAAATGTCAATGATAATAATCGAGTACTAATCAAGAAAATATACGCCGGAAACTGAATCATGGTGACAGTTAACGAATGGTTAATCATATGTTCGTGAGTCTCCGTTAATTTACAGAAGTATTATGAAACGTCTGGTTAGCATAATACTGTACAAAATGTCGATTTGTTTTTGCAACATTATCAACTGCTTGAAGAAAATCGGTTTCACATTATCAAGATAGATGAAAGTAATGTTTAGGTGGTCGTAAAATTCAGCGTTGAAGCAGCTATAAAAGTCACGACTCAATAACGAAATACTGTTAACATAGTGTGACAAGATAAAATATTAATATAGCATAAGTTAATATAGCAAGAACAGGCCAAGTGATCCTTACTCTTTTTAGGGTCTATTGTCTTTCTAAAACAATGGGTCCTAAATATTCAACTTCATATTAAACAAAAAGTACTTTTTCCAATTCAATTTCAAATTAGTATCTCGGATTCGCGTAAAGATCGTACATAAATTACCTAACATCTGTTCGAATGATTTTAAGTACTTTTTGTACTTTGCTGTGAAAATGAATACGTCTATTACGTTCCTTAATGTCGTTTATTTCTAAAAGCTCTTACAAGAATAACTTTAAGACAAAATATACGCTCTAATTGAAATGTTTCTCAGACATCCATTGTAACGTTTCGACTTGGTACGTTGTAATAAATTAAGTTCCAATTTTAAGATATATTTGCAAATTATATTTCCGACAGAAAGCAAGAATTTGATCAAGAAATGTATGATTGAAAATAATAAAAATAGTAATTTTTAAATGGTTTACTAGTATAGATTGACGTATTCTTACGCGAACATCAATAAATTTTACAGAAACCTTCGGAAACTCGCTACTTACAGTTATGTAACATCATAAGATAATTTTTTCGGTAAAAGTAATCAATGCATCTTAAAGTATGAGCTTTCTCCTTTAAAATAAATTTTTAATCGTTCAGATATCTTTCTTTTTTCACCGAGATATAATAAATTGAATTTAAGATCTCATCAACTTATACACTCAAATGTAGGGTAAGTATATATGATTGGCAACTTTGTTTTTACTCTCTAATTTACCGTATGAGCCGCTAAGAAAAACGTGTTCAATATTTTTTGATACACTACATATATGCAAAGTTTGAATAAAATCGGTGCCGGACACCTTCCTGTCTTTCCTTGTAAGATAGAAAAAATTAGTCCTGAACTATGCAATCAAAATCCTTCACTTGCCAAATACCCAAGCACATTGCCTCTCCTCAAAATACTTGAACATATATGATAAAAACAAACCACGACAAAGAAAATCCTTTTATTTTCGAGCTACAACCTATTTTAGCGGCTATCAACTAGGCAATAACGATTTTCTGCCATACGTATCATGCTCCAATCAAATGGGCAAGAAGAAAAAACATAAACAGAATATAACACAATCTGACACACCAAAAAAATAATACCCATAAACAAACCGGACTCGCCTTAACACCGCTCCATATATAAATAGAAATCACGTCATCGGCAAACTATATCGGAGCCGCCACTATTCTACCCTCTCAAGAAAATTTTTTACGAAAGCTACCAAAATATTATAAACTTCAGCCTTTACTGGAAATCTTAATTCTAGAAATCTTAAGTAACACTACTCTTACCGAAAAAACAATATTCCATACAACCTGTAAAGATCTAATCATTCAACTACTACAAGAACATTCGCAGAACATAATCATACAACACATACAGAATAAACTCACTTTATTCGAAAGGATAGTCGAAATATTTCTAGATAATTTCAACAACAATACAACCACTCAGGAAGCAGCTTCAATGACTTGCCAGTTAAACTACTACAGTAATACAACAAGAAAACGCAACAACTGCGGTAATGCCGGACTTTTTGTAATTCTGTAGTTGTCTCGTCAAGCTGTAAGGTAAATCAATCTGCTTGCTCTTCCCGATGTTGGTGCACTATTCCCCTACTCATTCCCTCCCACGCCGATCTCGGTGCTTCGGCGTCATAAACGGGTCTTACGGGCCTTAAAACAGACACATAGCGCGTACCGCTTCTTCGCCCCCGACCATGGATCGTTTCCGTCCACTCTCGACTTCGTTCGCTCCACTTCCTCCACGCTATCTGTTACTTTCTTTCTCTCAAACTACGCTTCGCTCATGGGTCAACGAACAATCTCGGGATAAATCTTTTGTTACCATCGAACCTTAATCTTTTTGACCCCCCACAGGTCGTCAAAACAGCCTCGAGGAAGCGCACGGCACTTATGGTACCTTGAGCTTTGGCGTACGGCCCTAGTTCCTAAACTAAGTTTTCGACGTCGATCCGCAAGCACAAAGGAACATTTTTTCCTTTTTATATCGCACGTATGGCAGAGTACAGGGAAAGCCACCAAATTCCCGCAGAAAGGATCGGTATTTACATCAGCGTATATTAATTTTTGACGAGCAGGCTTGTCCCTTCTCCGATACTTTTTTATGACCGTAGCTCATTTTCACATTTATTGCGCGTTTTTCTCTAAACTAAATAGTCAGGAGGGTTTCAACGTATTTCTATCCCCGCCAAATGTAAATCTTTCATGTGCCGGTTTTTTTTTCTAACCGTCATCCGCAATAATTCCACTGCACAGAACTTTAAAATGAACGACAAAATCTCAACTTATAAATCAACATCAAAATCCTACTCAATAACGTTCACTAATGGTAAAATTACATTTGTGGAAAAAACAAAAACTATTAACATTTTATAATGTAAATATATACTTGTTAAAATTAAGTATCCATTCAAGTTATGCATATAAGATAAATCAATTTTGGTGCCACTGTTTCACTGTCGCTAATACCCACATCGAGGAAAGCGACAACAAATAAATAAATGAAAATTTTAAAAATCACATACAGAATAATACGAAAAAAATAAATATATTTTAATCATCTCGACAAATTAAACAAATTTTCAACTAGAACTCATATATTTACAGAAATACTATATAGACATTATTAAATATACAAAATCATAAATATTTCAGATGTTAACATACATACAGAAAAATAGGAAAAGAAATAGTAAAAAATAGTAATAACAGCGATAACAAGAGAAAGTAATTTTGTAAACTTTTCATTAAACCATATAAAGTAGTTTAGCAAAACCATTATGGTTTAAACTATTAAAATAGAATAAAAATTTAAGAATCAATATTTATAGTTTAAGGGATTGAACTAAGATTCCTAGCGAAAAAAGACACCTTCAGATTTTACACGAATATTTTAAACTCAGCAAAGTAGTGAATCGTTTTATGAAATATTTATCCTTTATTTTATCCTTTTGTGATTTTTGAGAATGAAACCTAAATACCGCAAATTTATAATTACTTTTTATTTATCAAATCGCAGTTAATTAATTAAATTATTTTTCGCGTACCATATACACTGATCTATTGAAAAAAGGAATAATAAAACAATAAAAAAAATGTCTAGGCTTTTCTTTATTTGGATAGATGACTATCTATATCTCGATTTCACTTAGTATCTAATAAATCGCCAGACAGAGTACAGACAACTGCCTGACTTACATTAACCGTATTTTTTTCAAATCCTAAAAACACCATTTTATTCCTATTTTGTGTTTTACAATTGATACCAGCCGATGATTCTGTGGGATTCGTACCATTGCGATAAAAATTCTTCCGTGTAAATATCCAGCAATCTTCAATATCTGTGCATTTAGCTTTAGTAAACAAGGAAGTAATTTGTCCTTCATAATCAGATTGCACGTACTTAATTATTATCGGTTCATCAAGCGTTGCTTCAGTCGAATAAATTAACTCGTTTTTATAATTGAACTGTCTGCAATAAATTTTATTGTTGCTGGCAGTATTGGGGCTCCAGCAAAAAGTCAAGCCTCTGGAAGCCATTTCTAAAGTCCGATTAGGATCTTCTAGTGAAACCAGTTCCTGAAATTTACCGTTAGAAGAGCTCATCTTCAGTACTTTGTATTTCCCGTCTTGAAATCCACGAACAACAAAATCTTTGGATGGCAATCTTTCGATGCGTATGCTCGACTATTCAAAATCAACATTAAATCTCATTATCATTTTTGCTATAGGGAAACTGCCAATATTCTGCAAAGAATAACTGTACCAGCATTGATGAATAGGGCGTATGCTATCATATTCTTGAACATGTAAGCAAGCATATCTGGAGTCATAGAAGAAAATGTCTAAATTATTAGCTGACGGAACAATTACAGCATTTTCAATCATCGTATTAATGTGGGTTCTAATACAATCATTCATGTTCAATATTGAAACGTGAGTTTGGCGACTACTATCATACGCCATCTCATCGTACCAAGCGAGCACAATTAGCTCTTTATTAAGTTGCCTAAATGACGTAATATTCATTGTAGTACTGACTGGGCGGCTTGTTATATTGAAGTAACATCGTTTAGTTGGTTCTTTATTTATGTTCGGCAGAACCTCTGCTTTAATATTAAGTATATACACCAATTCGTCTTTTATTTCTGTATAAAATAATCTGGCAATGGAACTTTCAAATATTTCGGGTGCTGTCAACCATTCAAAAGCTAATCCAGGGGTAGCCATTAACCAGAGGCTCATGAAAAATATGCATCCAAATATTTTGCAGTGGAGCTAGAAATAGTAAATGATCGAGTAAATGAGTATAGCCTGAAAAAAGTATTTGTATGAATATTCACAATTGACTCACTCTCATATTAGGTTTTAGACAAATACTGCTCTGACAGATAATGTTCTTGATACCACAGTTCTAAAACGAAACTCATCTTAATAATGGAAAATAATTTTGTCTTTACTTAAGTACCTTTTATATTTAAGACCATTCAATATTCATAATGTTATAATAAATTTTTTAAACAATCCGTTTTGAATAAAGCATTCATATTGTATCGTACAGTATGAAATTAATTTAATCCAGTTATAAGAAGTTAATTAAAGTTGATCGAACCTTCAGTGTAAAAATTAGTTTTATATCAATATAAAATACTAACCTGTTTCAGAAGTTTCTTATGATATGAAAAAAATATTTAGAGGACAATATTCTTCACACGAGTTATTTCTGCGTTGATGTCAGAAATCCTAGTAAGATATAAAGTATTATTTTGCGATAAAAATATACGAAAACTGTATTATGTTAATAAGCTTATTCCACTAAATTTGAAAGCGAATACACATTGAGGTCATAAATAAACGTAATTATTCAAAGAATATGTGTTTAAAAATTAAAAAATGTTTTGCATGTTCAATCAAGCGAAGTTAAAGTAAATACATACTTTTTTTAAATACGGGTTTTTATATTTTCTAGTAGAGAGCTAGCCTTACCGTAAGCACACGAGATAAGAATTCTTCCGCTTAAATTCATGTATTGAATAGAAATATCCAGGTATCGTACACTGTGATAATAGCCTATATGCTTATGCATTCAATATTTATTGATCAAATGTTGAATAATACCTTATCATAGGAAAATCCCTTTGTGATATAGTTTTGAAATATTCCAGATGGATTCAGCAAAAAAAAATACATATAGATAGCTCTAAGAGTTTCTAATTCTACGATATTATTCTATATAAAAGTCACAACGTATTCTATATCACAACACGTATTTTTTCATTCTTACGATAACTTTGTAGCGTCATGTTCAAATTGATACAAAATTGCCCTCCCGCATATTGTTGTACAGTTGCTTTTAATCCTCACCTCATTTCTGATTTACGCATCGATCCTAATACAAATAACACTTACATAAAATTCGCTCGTATTACAAATAAATAACTCAAAAATAAACTTATTTCTATTTACACCTATAGAATATCTGTAGTGGCAACGAAAAGACAGGCAATCATTCTCCTCCACTTTTCTTTTCAAATCATGCACTTTCGGTTCGATTGTATCGAACGGCTCAAAACCTTAAAAATAAAAAGGTCCTATCCACAGTAAAACAAGACGACGATTATCTGAAGCCCAATTATAAATTTAGTCTTAAATGTCTGAAATACGTGGACTTATGAGAATTACTTTATTTTTTACTGCTCGACTTTTCTGTGCAATATCACTCATCTCGCACATGGGCCTTAATGGCACTATTTTATGATTTGCATGGTCAGTCAGTTTTTTGTTGCTTGTCCGAGACTCTTCCTAATTTACCACCCGCCCGTTTGTCTTCTAGATAGCGACAATACCGAATTTTGAAGGTTTTTATAGACATTTTTCAAGCACTGATGTGACATTAAAATTGGCACCGTAAAAGCGTGTTTAGCTAACAAAAAATTCCACTTTTTTTTACTAACATTAGCTTCGGTTCAAATTATCGCATTGGAATGTTTTTTGTATAAATTTACTGAATAATGTCACCTTTCACCTGGTTGAATCACATTGTGAATTGCTTGAAAATGTTTTGAGATAAATTGGAAAAACTGTATATTTCAGAATTTTTAATTTCGTCTATAAATAGTTATGATTAGATAAAATTGAATATTTTAAATATATTTTAATCACATAAAATTGAATATTAGTACAAATTAAAAATGAGCGCGAAGCGTGCTTGACGGCACTAGTTTGTTAAATTCTCGATTATTATGTATAATTGATGTAGTCACTCCTGCAACATCTACAGACTTTTACAAAAAGCCAAAATAAAACTCTTGAATTCTACTTTGTTTAATGATAAAGTATTTGTTTGTATTTTATAACGTTGAAAGCAATGGAAATATAATCAGATATTTTTCACATAAGAACTTTATCAATATTTCTTCATTATTACTGATATTTTTATTATTGTTATTATAATTAAGGTATCATATAATAAAGTATTGTTATTATAATCAATAAACAAGCTTTTTCTATTTTAAATATTTCGGTTCATGATATATTACAAAAATATTGATGTAGATGAAATCAATATATAAATCACTAACTTATTAAATAATACTAATGAACCCTTACGTACAGCGTCTGATGCTTAAGAGAAATTACATTATGATGTTACCAAAAAATATTAATGAGGATTTATGTAATGGTAAAAGGTTAAAAATTTTAAATTGATCATTTATTGATGAAGTGCAAAATTTTAACAAGAGATAAATTTAACAATATCGTTTTCTTAAATCACATGATTACTTTAATTTGTGAAAATGATTACCCTTTTTCTTTTAAAAGAAGATAATTTTCAATAAAATAAGCATTTGCTATGACCATTAAGAAAGCATAATGATAAACATTCGATAATGTCGTTATTGAACTGTGGTGAGATGTTTTTCACGAATATAAAATTGTCAAGATAACGTATGCACAGCGAATAAAAAATTTACAAAGAACTATTTCGTGAGAACTATTTTATTATAAATTACACCATATATAACTAAGTTTTATCTACAAACAATATAATAATAGTAAAAATGAACTAAGTGCATTTAACGGAAATTTGTTGAAATGCTATTTATTTTTTAATAGATACAAATATTTAACACATCTTACATACACATAGTTTTGCATGCGTGTATTTCTGTTTTCACTTTATAACACGACACTACAATGACGTACATTGTATTGGCTGTTTTATAAGTATTACATGTAATTCGCAATGTCACATGTACTATTCTATGTGCCGCGCGCTCGAAACTTCTAGTACAATAAAACTCAAACGTAAAATAAAAGTGTTTATATGTTCAAACGTATAAGCGCTTACACTTTGTCAACAAAGCACACGATTAATAAAAATAAGTAAAGTGCCAATTTCTAAAAGTAAATGGCTTTCTCCGTCACATAGTTGATCAGTCTCAAAATATAACTATAAGAAAAACTTAGGCCTCCGGTGCGCCCCGTAGCACATATTGCACTGTCGCGTCGCGATCTTCAAATTTATCGCGCAGCAACGAGCAATTTTTATGCGAGTCCAGCTCGTAAAGCTTCTTCGATTTTTTTGTGCGTATGAGTACGTGCAGCTGCAACGGATATGGCGAAGCCACTGTTTATTTGTGCTCCTTTTTATTTCATGAGAGCGGATTATCGTACGACCCAGTAAATTTTTCTCGAGTTATTGTTTACGGCATGAATTTATTCGAGCCGAATTGAATTTTCTTGGAGTGATCTGTAGTTTACGATGTTTGGAAATGTATTCAGCCAGCGCTTTGTCGACTTAGCTTATTTTGATTTAGAATTCACAATGAGCGAACATAGATGAAAAGATTCTGCACTATTGCTTACACGCGGAATGCGATCGTTGAGCAAGTACTGAATTGTGTTATCGCCACGAGATAACACAATTTTGTTATCTAATTTGCACTATACTAAGATACAATTTTAATAGTCGAGCTAGGGAGCATGCTTACTTGTATTGCGAGAAAAGAAGTACGCGAATAGTTCAAATAAAGCAAACAATTGTCTCCCCCGAAAAGAAACGTTCAACAAGGCATTTCACAAAACTTTGAAAAGCCACGCAAGTCCATTTCGCGCGAAGAGCACTTACCAGCATCAAAAATCGCACTACGACCGGCAACGGCACTCCATACGAATCCTTTTCCAAGCGATAAATCACGAGCGACTTTACTCGCACTCAAAAGTACGCGAGGGGCTGCGCGAGCAAGTGCTAATCCTCCAGAGCTCGCGAGAAGCGTTTTACCGCGGCGTGGAGAGGAAGAGAGCGCAATTTTCCCCACAGAGAGCGGAATTTGCGTTGCGACGAAAAGCTCAAGGAAGCTTATAACTTCATTCGAGCTTTTTCTTTTTGCGTGTCGGTGTGCTGGTGATTATACCATTGGTGTTGTTTGCTCGAAAAGTTTGAATTGATTACGCTACTTTCTTTTCTTTTTTTTTTAATAGGGTGGGGCATAGACAATTGAGCGAACGCTTAAGCTGGTCTTAAGTTGTTTGCTTGATATTACAGTTTATCGGTTTTACCGTTTGATTTAAATACTTTTATGCTTTCGAATAAAATAAAAATTCATACGAAATAATTTCTTTGATATCATATGTGCAACGCCAGGAAATGTCTGGGCTCTGCGGCGAGAAGCAGCAGGTGATGCTACTGATGCTGATCCAACTGGTGGTGATAGTGCTGATGGGAACGCTAATGACATATGGACCGGAAGCTCAACCCGAGATGAGAAATAGATCGAGTAAGTTGTACACTAATAAACGATGGAAGCACGTGGTTGTAAGTCTCTTTACATTTGAATTAGCGATACGATCAAACCATCTAACTAGTTCTCGTAGAACAATTTCAGCTGTTCGATTATGTGCAAGACAAAATTTTTAGATTTTCCATTTGCTTACTTCTAGCGATCACGGTTTATTCGTCAAACAGTGGAATAACGGCAGACAGACGAGACGACAAGCCGCCTCCGCTCTATCCAAGTGAGTAAATACAATGAGGAATTTATGGATTTTGCATTGGCGCTGCCTGTCACGAGACTGAACCGCAGTTATCTGTGAACAAAGCGATTGAAGATCGAGTTTCGAAATGCCTGTCGACGACGCTAGGCATTCGTAAACGTGCAATTTACAAAAGAATACGTACTCCATCCATATCTCATTGGGAGCATCGAAAGTGCTTTCAACCAATAACGCGCACCTCCTAGCATTAGAATGGCAAGCGATTTACAAAATGCACAATGAGCGAAATTTCAAGGCTCTGGCTAGTTCGCGTCCTCGAGCGGCCAGTCTTGTAAGGTACACACGCAAAATATGAACTATCAGTCGAGGCTAGCTCACGCGATAACGTTAGTGTTCGTCCAAGCTTTTCTTCTCGTTTGCATCATAGCGCTGTTCGATTATGCCAAACCAACGTCGATCATGCCACTTGCCGCCAACGAATTGCCGATCACGTACAGGCGTAAGTCTTTCTCGCTTCTCGCATTGTGAGTAGAAGCTCTATTGTTCGAATGCCGTTGCTTTAGCTTTATTGTTTCGCTTTTAAAAAATGGCGCGCCACGTTGAGTTCCGCTGAATAATCGATCTCGTTGTGGATTTCAACGGAGTTTCGGAGAGTTGGGCAAAGAAGTTTTATACCCGGAAAATGCAAATGCTGCTGCATCATACAGTCGTAGTTATAAACATAAATAGAAATTTCACTTTTATTGCGATAGGTATTCTGAAGTATTATGCTATGTTTACATGCATTGGATATAAACGAAAACAAAAAAAACGCTACACGAAGTACTAACCATTTCCAAACAAGTATTCATTAGATAAACTATGTGATTAACAACTGAGAATATTCAATACTACTAACTTAGTCTGCACGATAAAAAACATTTCAAACGTCATCAATGCCATTTGTATATTGAATTTCACATTCACGTAAATATCAAAATAGTATAGTGCAAAAAAAACACGTGAATAAATGGAGCACCTTTAACAGAGAAAAGTAGATTGAAAGTAGGAAGTATCAAAGGCCGAATAGACGAAAATAATTCGGCAGGAAAATTGAATGTGTACGGAGAGACATTTAGCACACTGATATCGAGTCTAGAGATCAGATTACATTCGAACCAGTTTCCAATGTTTCCTCGAATGGCAGAATAGACATAGTTGCTAGGTCGTTTAACTGAAGAGAATATACTAATACATCGACTGATTTTTATTGTGAATTGAATTACTTATTATTTTGAAGTTTATGATTGATTTTGTTCAACATAATTTTCTAAATATTGGCAATTTTTAAGTATTTTCATCAAGACCAAGCTCTAGTTGTTGAACAGTTCTCGCGCTAAAATAAGTGAAGTATAAGACAAATATTCCATCAATAAAATTCCAATGCAAAAATATTTAAGAAGAGTGTATTCGATACATTGTTCGGGAACAATATCGCGAGTATTGTGAAGGCGAATGTCTTATCAAACAAAATAGTCAGAAGCTTGTCAGATCAAAGGAACGCATCGAATATTGAAATAGCTCCCGGCAGTAAAGTTATAGGGACTGTATCTAATCGGAAGGCCAACCGTGAATTTCGCAGTGTTTGTTCAAGTCGGTAAGTTGGATTATTAATGGCATGTATGTATCTGTCTGTATGAATAAGCTGAAGGGTAAGAGAATGTTTTTTGTTTTCGATAGATGGTGGTGAATTAATTAGTTGTTTGAAATGATGGGAGATTTTTATCTTCGATTTATACATTTGAGATTGAATGTTTCGTTATTTTAGATGAGATAATTGCAAAAGGACAATATTTATCTTGCTACGAAATCTGATTCGCATTTAAAGAATATTTCGACTTATCGCTAAATAAACCTTCACAACTGAATTTATGAAATTTTCAATGACAAATTTGATTTTTTAAAACAAAATATATCTCGAAATAATAAATTTATTGAAATATTATTTTAATTTATTTAAACAAATTGAAATGATATCATTCAGTATTATAACAAATTATTTGAGAAGATTAAATTACCAAAAATTCACCCTTCAAATTTCCAGTTGAAATATCCAATATAATGCTTTTATTATAATTAGCCCGTTATTTAATAAAATGATGTTATAATTTTTAAATGGTAAAAGCTTTTTTTTAATTAAGAGATATTTAATCGAGAACACTCTACTGGTAACACGCAAATGATAATGTAGGGAAATGTAGCTTTTAGCAGGATTTTGGTAATGCAGATTTTTGCTTGAGCCAAAAAAATCTTTACACAGCATTACACAGTTATTAAATTCAGCATGCTTAAAAAAGATTTGTGAAAATAAAAGCAAAATCAGCGCGATTTTTGAACAGACCGGTCAAAATTACAGCAACGCCCCAGTACCCTAAAAGCGGCTTTGACTATTCAACGGATAGACAAGAAATACACTTAACTCAAACATACCACTTAAGAAATTGGCAATTATGTTTTGCTAAACTCAAGCCCTGGTACTTCCAGTAATTAAAAAATTGGTTTGATTATCAGTGTACCAAGATGTCCACGTGATGATATTCATCGGCTTTGGCTTTCTCATGACTTTTCTGCGAAGATACGGTCAAAGCGCTATTGGATTGACATTCCTGGTTGGTGCGATTCTCGTGCAAGTGGCCATGCTGTGCGAAGGGCTATTCAACATGGGCAAGGATGGGAAAGCACCGCTATCGCTTGATTCGTAAGCCATTATATTTTCTCTACTCACGAGCGTTCGAGTCGATCAATTTCGATCATTTTGCGATTGGCGATGCCCTCAAAATAAAGAATACCACTCAAGACAAGAACGTTCGAGAAGAAAAAGAGAGAGAAAAAAAGATGTGACAGCAGCGAAATCAGCTTGGAGAATCGAGAGTCGCGCGAACGTGAAAAGGGGTGTGGTAACAAAGAGGCGACAGTAGCCCAAGGGTATCAACAAGTCGTTTCCGTATTCCCAGTGTCGCGCCACTCGCTGCTTGTCTCTCCGCTTTTGCATACGTTTGCACGCCTTTCGCCGAAAGCTTAAGCTGACGCGCCGTTTGCAAGGCGGAGAATCCTTGCGGGACGACTCCCTCGTGTTTTTGCGCGCTTCGCGAGATGAGAGCCCCGCTGATTTTATCTCCTCACGGTGCAAACTCGTAGCTCGTGCAGTCGACCACGAGAGCCCACCGAACGTCGAGTCGTTGGTGACAAATCGATGATGCGTAACGTCGCGGCGACATCGCGATCAACGTTGCCGTGGCAAGCGCACGGTAGATACAGAGCGCTGCATATTATCCCGATGGTTCAACCATTAATTCAGTCTCTCATAATGCGCAGGCTGCTAAGTGCTGACGTGGCAGTGGCTGCACCACTTATATCAATGGGCGCGCTACTCGGCAAAACCACCTACATCCAGCTCATCTTCATGGGCATTATTGAGCTCATCGTCTACACTCTCAACAAGTACATCGGCGAGAAGCATTTTGGGGTTTGTATTATATTGGGCAGCGCTCGGAGACTTCGCTTCGTGAAATTCATGCTTCGATTTGTGTATTCGAAGACTTGACAAAGAAAATTCGAACTTGAAACATTTAATACGTTCGTTAATAACTTATGAAAGTTGGAGAACCGTAGGATCGCTTGAAAAATTTAATCTTAACGATATTTCTTTCACGTCGACGTTGCCTCTGATGTTTTATTTATTCGATTGATAATCTTATCCCGATGATAGAGTTGATGTATTTGAATAAATTACATTCTCGTCTTGTCTGCAAATAAACGGAAATACTGGTATCAATTCATAGCAGTTGTAATAATTGGAAAGTTCCATATTAATATTGAACAATTTTTCACGACTTCATCGGTAAATGGCATTTGCTAGATTATCAAAAAAAATCGCAAGGCAGATCTATGATTAGCGTTAGAATCGAGCCACAACGCTGTTCAGATCCGCGAACGTATTCAGTACAATTGATTATGCCATCAAAGGATCTTGCTATATAGGCCGTAGACGCTGGAGATAGTATGTACGTGCACGCGTTTGGGGCTTACTTTGGATTGGCAGTGAGCTTTGTATCTGGCATGAAGGAGAAGCCCAAGGAGCACAGCCTCGAAGGATCCACTTACGAGTCTGACATATTCGCAATGATTGGTGAGTACAGCATGTGAATTGGTTTCTCTGCTTTGATCTGAATGGAGCAGTGATGATACTTTACGCAAATCGATGTTTAAGGCACGGTATTCTTGTGGTTATTCTGGCCGTCGTTCAACAGCGCAGCATTGAAGGGCGACGAGCAACATCGAGCGATCATCAACACCTTGTTGTCGATAGCAGCGAGTTGCGTCGTGTCGTTCGCCATATCAGCTTTCGTTTCCAAACAGAACAAGTTCAACATGGTACACGTGCAAAATTCGACTCTCGCTGGTGGCGTTGCCATTGGCACTGCAGCTGGTATGTGAATCTAAAACTGTAAATGTATAGAATGTACTACTGCTGCATTGAAAGCTTGGACGAGCAATTTCATGAGTAATTTTTGGTTTGACTGAAAAAATTTGATTGACAGGTATGATGTGTCAACCATATGGAGCTCTAGTTGTAGGCAGTGCAGCTGGTATCATTAGTGTGCTTGGCTACAAATATCTCACGGTAATTGAAATATCCGGTAAACATGTAATACTGATAACAACAATAAATAATCCGCTTTTACAGCCACTGATACAGAAGCGCTTGAAGATTCACGATACATGCGGAGTTCATAATTTACACGGCATGCCAGCAATTATAGCTGGGCTATTTGGTGCCATTCTTGCCGGGATTGCGACGGAAGATGTTTACAATTATTCCTTATACGAGGTGTCCCAACGACTAATCGATATTTTAACCAAGATCATTCAATGTAATATTTTTTCCAGATATTTCCGGCACGCGTTCCCAGCTTAGGGCAGAATCTAACCATGCTCAACGATAACTACAATACAGTATTCAAACCCGGTCTTAATCGTAGCGCTGCTCAGCAAGCTGCTTATCAACTGCTGGCTCTCGCTGTCACACTTGGTATTGCTGTAGTTAGTGGTTTGCTCACTGGTAAGCACGTTGTCGTTGTGCAATTATATTTGCTGTCTGAGAGTAATTTGATTTTAGGCTTGATTCTGAGATTTTCGATTTGCGGAAGCATCAGCGAGGATGAGAAGTTCGACGATTGTATTCACTGGGAACTGGAAGGCGACGAACATGAGACTTCATCGGCGAATAAAGATGGAAACGGCAGAAATTTAGAGCAACTTTCTATGGGCCACATTTGAATCTTAATTTATTGGGTATTTTAGTTGCCCGGTGATTTTTTTTATCGATGAAAATGCAAGTGCATCTAGATGAATAGGAAATATTATTCGGTAATTAATAAATATTGTACAGCATTTGATGTAATCCATAAATATTTTTAATAAGATTTGCTATAAAATTCTTTCTTATCGCTAAGCTTTACAATAAATAAGCTGCTCAGTAAAAATAACTACGATTTTTCCAACAATTATCGATAACTTTAGACATGTAATACAATTAAATGACGAAAACAAGATACAAATTTTCCAAAAAGTAAATGTTAAACATATAACACAACATGATAGACAAAAAATTTCTTTTGAAATATACAAGAATTTTTACACATCATTCTAACTCCACAAAATTGTTTTCCATCGTATAAAATTCAATATCTCTAAGTTCGATGTTAGAAGCGGTGAGCAAATTGCTTATCGAACCCTCTTAGTGTAAATATATATCAATGAAATTTAACAATTTGAAGTAGGGAATTTATGTCTACATATAAATTTATAGAAATAGATAACATTCACTTCATCAAGGCGTGAACCACAGCTTTTGCATTCAAGGACTTCAGATCCGTGTAAGTCTGGCCAGTACCGACGAAAACAATTGGCTGACCAGTGATATAAGTCATCGAGATCGCAGCACCCACCTAAAATTTTTCATTTTCATTAGAAACATATTTTACCTAAAAAGCTACATTCAAATATATTCTAATAATGTCATTTATTCAATGGAAGTGCTTTTTAAAATTATAGTTTGGAAACATTTGAATTACTGCATTTGAAAGGTTGAGATAGAATTAGATAAAATTCTGAATAAATTAATAACCGAGTAGTTGATTTTGCTAATATTTCTGTTCTGAATTATATTCAATTAAATAAAATTATGAGATGTGCCACTTATATTTAAAAATCTTCAACCCTACCTTATCGTCAATTGTATCAAACTTAGTAAGCACGATGCCATCAATGATATGAGGATTAGTGGTGCTGCTGTAATCAGCGAGAGCTTGATTAAATTTGACAAGCTGGTCGACGGCTTCGTTGCCAACAAGGGCTTCACCGACAAAAAGCACGAGATCGGGATCGTTGACCTTGATGAGTTTCGCGAGAGCGCGCATCAATGGCTCGTTGTCCTGCATACGGCCAGCCGTATCTACTAGTACAACATCGAAATGCGATTCTCTAGCGTAACGAATTGCCTCCATTGCTATACCTGCGGCGTCCTTGCCATAGCCTGTAAATAAAAAATGTTTTATATTTATTAAAACACACATTTTTAAGTAAATATTGAAGTTGTAATTTGAATTCACGTATTTCGGCTAAATGTTGATAAAAAATCAAAGGTCTAGTCAAGTATAACACAAACTGGCTTGCAAAAACTTCTATTTCAATGGCATTTATAATAATCATATTGACACGGTAGTCTTTAATACCAATCAGTTTTTATAATCGTGATTTATTTCCTTGAAGTGGTTGACAACAGGATCAGCAAAACATTGGATGAAATAAAAAATTGATAATTATTTTATGAGTCGATCCTTCCTATCGATGATTAATGT
Organism: Phymastichus coffea; assembly: GCF_024137745.1. Lineage (NCBI taxonomy): Eukaryota > Metazoa > Arthropoda > Insecta > Hymenoptera > Eulophidae > Phymastichus > Phymastichus coffea. The sequence goes on from NW_026706882.1 coordinate 1,037,856, forward strand.
TCATACTAACATAATGGAAGGTAGAAATAATAATTAATTAGTTAATCTAAAATGTAAAGCCAAAGATCCTTTTTTGACATTTACATTAAGAGAAATAGATAAAGAATAATTGAAAAAGCTTGTAAAATATTAATAATTCGGCTGCATAAAACCAATCATTAAGAAGAAATTACAGTTGCATAATAATTGTTAAAAATTATACAAAAATAAACCATTATTAAGTTTTTGAAGATTAGTAAGATTTAAAAAGTACTTATAAAAGTAACTACCTTTTTCGTATAGTTGAACCATAGTAAAACCTCCATGCTTCTCCGGTGGATGCAAAGCATTCAGATGCTTCATATGAGTTCTTAACTGTTCAACAGCTCCGGCTCTGAAGGTATCACAAGCAGCAATTAACACTCTAAAATTGTTCTCTATCAACCAGAAACAAATCTTGGCTAAATTTGTAGATTTTCCAACGCCATTTACACCACAGAAAGCCATGACGTAAGGTCTACTATTCTTCTTTGCCTCAAAAGCATCGCGAAGAATATCAACTCGTCGTTCAGGTGACAAAATTTGCACGAGAGCATCAGTCAATGATGATTTAACGGTGCTGGCAACACTGTCGAAAGTACCAAGAACTTTGCCTTCGAGTTTTGTACAAACCGAATCGCATAGTTTTTCAGCGATATCTATTGCAACATTCTTAGAAATCAGGTGAACTCGCAACTGTTCGAGTACTGGACGCATGGTTTCTTCAGTGAGAGATTTGTTACCAACTAAACTCTTAAACATGGAGAACATGCCGCTGGATTTCTTTTGCTGAGGCTTAGTTTTTTGGAATTCCAACTCATCCGAGTCACCATCGTTTTCTTCAGAAGAGCTTTCAACTTCCAAATCTCGAATGCTACCTTTCATTTGACCAATAATCTAGAAAAAAAGATATGTTAATATCCTAATTTCATGTATTAATTAAGATAAAAAGTTAATTTTGTACTGTTGTATCAGTAGCAACATATTCTTCTGATAATTCAGGTTTATCCTTAGTACGTTCTAGCGAGGCAACGTCTTTGTTTGTTCCGCCTAATTCCCAAACCCTAGGTTTCTTACCAGCTTTTTCAGGCTTTGGACTTTTTCTAAAAATAAAAACGATAATTGCTGAACATATTCCTGGAAATAATCAATAATAATGTTAAAGACTTTAGTAACTTACTGTTTATCAGCCTTTTTTTTGGGGCCAGACATTTTCTGAGCGAGTTTTATACGGTTAGCTATTAACATTTCTTCATCAAGTTCACCATTTTGAACGGCATTCGGTTTTGGCGAGTCCGGTATTTTAGGCACTTCTTGGATTTTAGCTAAATCAAATTACATTTCCAATTACTAATTATTATACATTTGTAAGTACATATATAATTATATATAATGATGATAATTATATATAATTATATATAACGATGATTAGTTCTATTTTATAGAAATAGAAAATCTTACATGACTAGCAAAGCATAGCATGCAAAATTATAATAAAGCCAAATTCATCTCACTATCAACTTACGTTGACTTTCGTCAGCCTCATTGGTCCCCCTTTTTTTTTTATCTGAAAAAATGGCAAATTTCCATCTCCATAAAATAATCCAGCAAAACCTTTTTATTCGTTTAAATGCAAGGAAATGTTAATTTAGCCAAATGTTTCATGAAATTTAGATTATTATAGCTATGATGACAAGCCAGTGAAAATGAAAAATATTCCATTTGAATGAATAAAAAATTAGAAGGTTAAGGAAAAAGTTCACTGAAGCATACTTACTTTGTTTCTTATTATCCTTATCTTTATGATCATCTTTTCTCTCTATCATACTAGCGACAGTCTTTTTAGACTTTTGACTTTCATCAAAAGTTCTCATTTGTTTAGGAATTTTAGCTTGAGATTTACTCCATTGCTCAGCTAATATCAGTGTTTGCTCGTAAATTTTCTTGAAATCATAGTTGAAAAACCATTGCGCATTTTGTAGCTCATTTTTGTAACGATCTCTAAACTCCAGATGGATATCATTTAAAAACTTGTCAATGTAGGATAACTGTAGTATTTTTTGATATGCCACCACAAAAACCAATTCAAACTCATTGTCCAATTTGTATTGTAGGCGTAATGCATCGTGCTCAAACACTTGATTTCCAGTTCTCTCCTGTAATTGATATATCCATAAATTAAATATTGCAAAGACTTATTTATAAACAAATACTGTCTATTTGTTGGAATTCAAATACCTTTTGTATATTGTTCACAATAAAGAAATATTTAGAAAAAAATTTCTTTGTAATTAAAAAAAATCCAATTCAAGAAAAATACTTTAAAAAAATAACTAATTATTTTGTAAAATAATGTTATAATTTTTATAAAAATAATTCACTGCTTATTTCTAATAAATAAAACCACATGATATAAGATTTAAAAAATTTTCCTTCACATTTCACTATTTATTTCATATATGTGTCACTAGAGAACTAGAAACTTATTTCTATTTTTGGATCTAATTAATAACAAATTATTCTAATTGGCTTCTAATTTAAAACAAACCCCGTTATCTGTTTAATTCTTAATTTTACTTAGAAAGACTGAATGCAAGTGCATTATACAACGAACAAAAAAATATTTACTTTCTAAAAAAAGTTGGCAACCTGTTTACAAATAACAGCACATGTGACAGAACATTCAATGTATCCATATGGAACGTAATTACAGCACTTAAATCTAAGCTCCGAAGGTTCCAATCGACCGTACAAAGCCGAAGAAAATTAAATTCAAAACAAAGTACGAATGATTTGACAACAATCATCTAAATTCAATATACCGAGAAAAATGTCAATAGTTTGGAAATAATCAAAAAGTATACCTGTAGTATGACACTTTTGATTAGGGCGTTAACACTTGGTGTAAAGATTTGAGCTGTGCTTTGGAAGCACCAGAGCACGATGCCGCCTTTGCTGAAGATTGTGAACAAGTCGAGCATCCTCGTTTGATATTTTGAAAGCTTGTCGAGGATGAGGATGAAGAAGAGTAGTAGTAGTAGTGTACGTAGTAAAGTGCCGTGGATGATAAACCTAACCTATACGTACACCGCTATAGCAACAGCGCTGGGCCAACACAGGGCCAATAAGCAACGTTTGTCGATTGAAATTGTGCGCGCGCGCGTACGATTACGACAGTAATCTCTTCTGCTCGAATATGGTTGGCGAACTTTGCGATGTGAAGAGAAAGAGAGGGAGATTACTTGACGTGTCCGCTATCATTATTTAAGTTTATTTTAGTTTTCTCAATTCATTTCGGAATTGCTGGAATTCAGATTATCTTCAATTTCGATTGGTTTCAGTTAGTAGGTTAATTTTTCCTTTTTATCGTGTTTTGTGTTATGTTATGAATAAATTAAGTAATCGTATAAATAAAGATTTTTATGTGACATACAGCAGCATTGCAAAAACATTTCATATTTTGAAAGTTTTTTGATTACAGGTACGAAATAATGAAGTCTAATTAAATTATTAAACCTGATGATTAAATATTGTCTTACATTTTTACCGAGCAATCTACTTAATATCTGACATTTTTTGGAAATTTAATTGAATGAGTTTAGAGAATATTTAAACTAAATAATAAATTCAATACTATTCTTTACTGAAAAAGTCACATAAGCACGTGATAATTCACGTGTTATATTTGTATGACTTGATAATCTATTGGTATATAACGGCAAAAATTACAATTTTTTCTTAAATTATTTTACAAAATCGTAATGTAAATACGAAAATTCACAATGAAAATATATAAAGTTAAATAAAATAACAAAAAAGATAATTTTCATAAACTTTTGGATTCAAATTAAGTCGCACAATTTTGTAATTTCACGTAATATCTCTTTGAAAATTATGTATAATTTATTACATAAATATTATATTTCTAACAAGCATATATTAATTGTAATTTAACGTAATATCATTTAAAAATGCAGGTGAAATTGCGTATTTTTCAGAGTCAACGCAAGCCACTTAATTGCTTGAATTCACGTGATTTCATACAAAAATCTGTCATATCACGTAAAAAGATGCGATGTACGCCTTGAACATTTAGATATTAGACGCGTAATATTATGTAATATATCATGTAATTGCAATATCACATGGCAATTAACGTAATAAATCATGCAAAAATGACATGTGATTTTTTTCACTAGGGTATCTAATGAACCTATTAAATGGGTTAAAACTTGTTTCATTCCATAAAATATGAAATTTTCTTGTATGACAATATTATAGAAGGGACCGAGTACTGGTTGGTACAACTTTTTCATAAGATCAATTTTATCATACCGGCCATGATGAAACAGTCACGGGACTTCTTTTCATTCTATTACATAATCTTTCTAAATTGTGCTACAATGCACGTTAAATAATTTGATAAAATTTTTAGTTATTTCTGCCCTTCTAAACTGTTTACAGTTTAAATTACCGATGAATTAGTGTACATTGACATCTTAAGCTACATGTAATAGGGACACCCGTCTAATATATCAAGACTAAATAGTAAGCTCTGTAATTCACAACTCTATCAACAATAATTTGAAGACTTAATCTATAAATATATAATAAACCAAACTGAAACTGTTCTGGTGTGAGCATTTACGTTATATATACCACGACCGTAATAGTATGTTAAGGAATTTTTTCGGTTAGCTATATTGGGCGATTTCAAAACATCATTTGCAAGTATAATGTTACGAATTTCGCAGGCAAGCCATAAGTAAACAATCTTCAATAAGCTCATTTCAATATCGTGAGTTTATACTGTGATCGTTGATTTCTTAGTTTTTTACATTGATCACATTTGTACACAGATCACGGTCGATTACGTATTTTCATCCCCTACTTCTTGTGTGAAATTTCGTAAGCTCTAAAAGTTTAACTGTATTTGAATGTATATTTTTTGTAACGTAAATTTTTGAAAACATTCGAAAGTCGGTCAGCAACCATTCAAATAGTATAAGTTTCAAGAGATTTGTATGTTTTAACAATTAAAACATCGTTATTAAATTCTATATTTATTTTTCCTATTCTATGTTGTTCATAGTTTTGAACAACTTCTCTAGAAAAAAACTGATATATAAAAGTCAAATAAGTTTCAATCCACATCCCTTTATCTTCTGTTTGGCATATTTGACCGCTGATGTGATTATTTTTTATTAAAGTAACTAATTTCATTATCATTCAGAAATTAAAATTTTTTAAATAGTATTGTATTAAAAACTATAGGTGATGAAAAGTTTTATAATAAAAGAAAAATTCTTTATACTTAAAAAATATAAATTTTGAATAAGATAAAGTCGTAAAAAAAATTTTTCTCAAATTGTTTTTTAAATAAATATGTGAATAAGTAGAATGTGAGCTTGCTATCTGTTTTAAGCTTTATACATATAATAGTAATATTTTACCCTGGGTAAATCAATTGCTAATTATACTAAGTTGAATTATTAGCAAATCGTCTAATTAATGATGATACAATTCGAAAAAAATCAGGAAGTTTTACAGCAAACATTTATCGTGTGCCTCAAACGGAAATTCATTTGATACTTAGATTATAAATAAATAAATAACTGGACTTTCTAAATTACTTAATTATATTTTTGATTAGTTAAAGCTCATACACAGAAAGTCAATAAATTATTGATAATTATATCATTAATCTCACACAACAATTTATTTTTGATTTACAGTAAATTTTTTGTCTATTACATAACATTGGATTGAAAACTAAATCGTTTGTTAATTAGAACAATTAGATGACTTGGACAAGCTTCGGAAAGTTCCAAAGGAAATGATAAGCGCAGCTTAACGTAAGCAGTCGAACGAAAGTTAATTGGGAGTATTTTATAAATATTTTTCTAACCAATTAAGCTTTTAATGATATGTTTTACTTCTGAATGAAAGCCTCATCTATAGAATAGAAATGAAATATCATCGAACTGTAACAATCAGTCATGAGATGACTATGAAGTTCATATTGATACACTTTTACCTTTTTGTGATCTTTCTAGCTTTTAGCGAAGGTAAGCAATAACCTCAATAACTTATACCAAACTTCTTAAAATAAATATTCAGTGCTCTACAAAGTTACGTTGTTGTTTATTTGTCAATCATTTGAACAGCAAGGCTCAAGAGTTACGGAGCCAAAAATGCAAGGAATGGTCAATTCCCCTTTGTTGTCCTGATATCTTACAAAGGCCATAAACATTGCGGTGGGTCGATTATTCATGAACGCTGGATCCTCACAGCTGCCCACTGTTTGCATGAGTATGTCATTGAACATTTGAAATGATGGAATTTCTTTATTAAGCATATCCTCGCTGACTACATTTCAAAAAATATTTAGAAACACATCCAAACCTCTGATCACAGTTGGAACATCAGGAAATCTCGGATCTGGTACCACGTATAGAGCGAAAAAATTGTTCTTCCACCCCGATTTTATCGTCATACCTGAAGATGAAAACGATGTAAGTATTACATCTTATGGATTGATAAATATTATCGATTTTAAAAAACGAAAATGTATGCAAGGGTCTCGAATTCGTCGACAACGACATCGGTCTGATTCTTTTGGCATCGAACATAACATTTACTTATAAAATTCAACCAGTATCATTAGCAACGTTAGATGATGGCTCTTACGAAAATTCTATAGCAACTATACCAGGTTGGGGATCGGCCGAAGTATGTATAACTATTTTCTTTAATTTAACTTTATACAAAATTTAAAAAATGCTTATAATTGTTATAGTATTATGAAGATATGAGCAAACATCTTCGCTACATCAACGTTCGGGTATTAACTAAGAAAGAATGTCAGAAAGTATGGACCTACGCGGATAAGCATTACTGCACTTCTACTCAAGAGCAACAAGGAGTATGTTATGTAAGTTTGAATATTCTAAACTTATTAGAAAGAAAATTGGCAATCGTATTAAGATTCGATATTTCAGGGTGATTCCGGTTCTCCAATGCTCGTCGGTAATGTACAAGTTGGAATTGCTTGTACAGCTGACACATTTTGTGAGTCAGTGAAACCAGATCTTTTCACAAAGGTTGCTAGCTTTATTACGTGGATAGAGAGTATCATGAGTTATTATGGAGATGTTTTATCAGAATTCAACTAATCGAAATACCACTGTAAGCTAGAATTGTATACTACGTCAGTTTTATAAACTATTTACAAATTTCTGCAAATTTTTGTGTAATGTTTATTTTAATTAATGATTTTCTATATCGTATATAACAATGGTAGTTTTTTTAGAGTATTTTTTCGAATGTCCAATTGATATATTTAAAAAAAATGAATTAAAGATGTCCAAATAAAAATAAAAATAATTACAGATGTATTTATTGCTATACAGAAACTAATATTACAATTTATAAAAGACCCCTTCCTATACAATTATATAGCCAATATATTTAGTATTATATATATTAAACTATATACTATTATACATATAGTAAACGGGTAAAATTTCCCGCGTTATCCTTCTAATAGAACGTAGTTAGTACTTGAAAAAATTATTATTGATAAATGTTATAGTCTAGATTACAAATAATCTCAATGTTGGAATGTTCTATCTAGTGGTTTTATCATAAAAAAAATAAAAGATAATTTTGAGTAAGGCTACTGGTTTTTATGTTTACGGTAAAATTAAAACATTGACGCGAGTGGTAATAAAACAATTGTTACTCTAACCTTAATCAATTTTTGCACAAAACTTTACTGATAACATATTCATCATAGAAGAAATAAATCAACTAAAGTAAATAATAGAAATTATGTTTATGACAAAGTTTATGAATAACATTTAATAAAAGAAAACAATTATTTGTAAATTTTACTACTATTTTACGTAATAATGTAGTTTTTGCCGTGCACTGAAAGCTTCTGTGCGTGAAGTCGATGATCTTTAGCATACATATATGGATAAGCCTGTCTACTTAATTTACTATATTCTGCGCTAATTTTAACTTTTTCACTTCCGACGATGCAGAGAACTTGATAAATTTCTGCTTCTTTATATGTCATTTAGTTTTTTTCTTCGCCCGTTAATGTAGCTTTTATCTCAACATTAGCAGTTTTTTCGGACCGGCTTGTTGATACTTCAGAGATATCATTACATACTGGCAGACAACTTGATATGATTCTACTTTTCTTCTACTTTTCTCTGTATCGTTTAGCTCTTTCTGCAGCCATTAATGGAGCTTTCTTGTGAACGTTGGCTTTTTGCTCGAGCTGACTTTATTACTATTATATGTATATTTTTATGTGTACAATTATCTACTCGATACACTGTGTTATTAATTTTAATCTTAGGATCTTACCCTAAAACTTTCCAAGCTTTCTTCTCAAATTTTCAATTCTTTTTCCACTTTGATTGTTGTTTTTAGGGCATTATTGGTATTTATTTTAGAAGAAAGGTTTAATTTTATTTCTTGCTTCAATCGGTGTTTAAAACACTTCAACGCATTTTCTTCGAAGGCAACCTTTTCAACTTGACTTATTGATTCGACATTGTCTTGGTGTTTCTTTGCTTTGATTATTTTTTAACTTAGGAGCCAAATTCTATTAAGACATTTGCCAATAGAATTCATTTTTATTATCACTTTGACATTCGTTTCCTAGTTCTCCTAATAGCTGATATATAGTTTGTAGTGGAGCAAAAATATCAGCTAAATGTAACAAAAACTCATCAACGGTTTTGAAATTAATTCCAATAATAGTTGATTTCATTTCCTCTTCTTATTTTCCTTTTACGAGTTTTGCATTCACAACTTAATGGCAGCATATTTTTAGCTTCTTTGCAAGCTTCAATAAATGGCATCCATTAATCTAAAGTACCATCAAAGTATGAAACAATCCTCAGTAATTCTTTTAATTATATTGTTTGTTCTGATTCTTTTTGTAAATCATCAGATTTTCTATCTTTACTCTTTTAGATAGAATTTTCTTCTGTATGTAAATGTTAACGAATTGATTTTTCGTTAAAATAAGTAAAATTGTGAAATCAATTTTACATAGGTAGCTAAATTACTTTTAATTCACATTAGTTTAACATTAAAATATTACAATTATTGCGTTGAAGTAAAGGATAGTTCATTTAAAATAAATTTCATTTTGACCTACTAAGTCTAAATTAAACGTTATGAAACTACTCGTGGAGCCCGTGGCTAAGAAAATCAAAACGATCGAATGTTTTCATGTTCGTTGCAAATTTGCAGATCAACGTATTATTATCATTATCATTATTATTTTTATCAACGTTTATTCATCATACTGTTCAAAGATTCATTTATGAGGCTTAATTATCGAAAATATTTGGTATTTTTATTGTTAATGGATACTTGCCATTTACAGTAATGATCTAAGTTAGAATTGCTAAGATAAATTCTGTCAATGCAAAGATTTAATTATAATGCAATAAAAAATTTGAATAATGTATATAGTTTGGAAAAAATTTATTTCTGAAAAACAGATGCGTTTTTTTCATCAGATAATAGTAAAAGATAGAAGTAGAAACAAATCAAGAAATTTCGGAAGGGACCTAGACTGCCATATTATTGTATAATGTCGTATAGTCCGTGCTTATACGCCCGTGACTCTTGACCGTGACCCTTGATTGTATAGGCCTTGTGGGTCTAATGTTTGAAATCTTAAAAAAAAGAAAAAATATGCACATAGCAAATACCAATTTGCTGCATTTTTTCATTTCTTATCCTCGATAAGCGAGTCTTCGATTTCATTAATATTGTAGTAGAATATTTTGTGCAATAATATATGATTGATAATTGCTATAATTTTTTTTGCTACGATAAATCTAATTGACCAGAGTCTTTTTTATCAAAATATTAATATTCGTGGCGATAGAGTACATTTTTTATCATGAAACTTTTCTTTATTTCTGACTGGATCATAGTTTAGTTTGTTCATCTACTTTAACTAAATAAGCGTACATCGGTAACAATAATGACGAACATTTAAATCACGTTTTTCGTAAGAAAGCTTATTTTATTTTCAAGTTAATTTGTGGTTCATTGTATAAAATCGAATAATTAAAACGAATGAAATGACAGAAAAAATATTTTCTTGCATGAATTGATATACGTTTATCATGGGCACTTGAACGGAAGTTACTTTAAAATAACTTTAATGACTTTTTAGATTTAAAACTAATTAGCTTATCAGTGACTTTTTGTATTTTTAAGCTATCACCTGTACATAAGAGACAAGTAAAATAAAATTAAACAACAGCTATTATTACTACTACATCGATGAAACTGATAAGTTTTTACTCACGTTTTTTATATTATCAGCTTTCAGTGAAGTGATATGACTTCAATCGCTCCATACTCAATTCAAAAATAAAAATTCTTATACTAAAATAGTTAGATTATTCACCATTGTTTAACAGTGAAGTATAAGAGTTATGGAGGCAAGTACACACGAAATGGTCATTAGCTTTTGAAGCACGAAATCATCCTGTCTGATTTGTGCACTAATCAAACTTAAAAATTTCACATTTTTTGTAAAATCAAATTGAGATAAATCTCATCTAAACGACATTTATTTTTTTGTCTACTTATTTGAGGCATTGCAAAAGTCATTTTCTGAAAATATTGTACCAAGATACAATTAATGTCGTTATTCATCGCCCACGACTGTAAAAATCTAAGAGTAAAATAAGCATGTAATAAGCGTACTATAGATTCTTTTGGACATAAAATTAAAAATAGCGCAATCAGTGGCTGATAATATAAAATTCAAATGCATGAAATATTTAATTAAAAAACGTAGACAACCGGAATTATGATGGCGTTATAGATAACCTATGGTTATTTGAGCGGAAGTTTAAAATATACGTCACACGCTAATTATAATTCGTAGGTTTCAAACTGATTTTCTGTTCAGTTATATTGGTGGTTTTCAAGCACAAGCGTGTCTCTAAAAATTGAAATTAAATTATAATTAAATAGCGATCACAATAGTTTTCAAGCAGCTATGAAGTTTGTACTGATCACGTATCACCTCTCCCTGTTCTTATTAACCTTTAGTAATGGTAAGTAAAATAGTCTCAGCTAAAAGGAATCATTATCAAAGGCATCTTTGGCGTTTCTATTCTAACAACATTTACAATTGTTAAACAGCCAAACACAAAAGTTACGGAAGTAAACTCGCACGTGCTGATCAGTTCCCATTTGTAGTCTCGCTGTCTTACAATAACCGAGAATATTGCGGTGCGTCAATCATTCACGAACGTTGGATTCTTACAGCTGCCCACTGTTTATTTAAACAGTATGTCATTATTTTTATTCCAATAATACATTTCGAAAAATTAGTTATTGAATAGACGCAATTATAAAACGCCAAAATTGTTCAGTGACGAGGAATACGGTTACCTCACGGATGACACTATGGTTACTACCAGATCTGGTATTACATATAAAATGAAAAACTTATACAAACATCCCGATTTCATTTTAATACCCGAAGAAGAAAACGAAGTGAGTAATATCTATATTATTATGGTTATTATGGGGACTGAAAACGAAATTTTATATAAGGGCATGGAATACGTCGTTAACGATATTGGTCTGATACGTCTATCACACAATATCTCCTTCAACGATAAAGTCCAGCCAGTTACACTGGCAACGATGAAAGATGGTTCTTACGAAAATGTGACAGCAACTTTACCAGGTTGGGGACGTACTAGTGTATGTATGACGATGACATTTGATTTCAAATCATTCGAAATTATAATTATTTTCAATCATTACAGTACGGTGATCACAGTCACAAGTATCTGCGCTACATCACAGTTCGCGTATTAGCTCATGCTGAATGTCGGAGAGCATGGACGTACGCTGATAAACATATCTGTACCTCTACTCGGGAGAAACAAGGAGCGTGTTACGTAAGTCTATGGGTTAAAATCAATACGGAATCATATATGCTGGTTTCGTACCAAGTGGTCGAATATAATTTAAGAACTGTGCTATACAGGGCGATTCAGGCTCACCATTGGTTGTGGGTAATATACAAATTGGAGTTACATCTACAGCCGATACTTACTGCGAGGCACTGAAGCCTGACCTTTATACCAAAGTGGCTAGCTTTGTACCATGGATCAAGAGAATCATGAGTCACTATGGAGACATCTTGCCAGATTTATAGCGTAATCGAAAAGCCATCCCAGATAAATGTACTATATGTATTATAGTGAATTACCTGATATTCAAATACAAATTACATAAAAGAAGAGAAATATCATATTATTAAAAGTTCGTTTGTTCAGCCTGGGTCTTGGCAGAGCCTTTCTATATTGCAACTAATTGTAACAATTGCACCAAGAAAAGGTAGGAGTAGCTTTCGCGTTTTTCTTCGAAATAAACAGCAATCTCGCCGACGTTTCATTTCAAATTTGAATGTTTTACATCATCTTCAATTTTTCATCGAATATACTTGTTACTCAACATCAACACTCTTCAGTTAAAATGTGAGTTTAATTTTGTGTTTTGTAAGAGTATGGATATTACATTTGTTATTACTACGCGACATATAATTGTTTTATTAAGACCTTATGGACGATTCCGTTATATTACACGAAATCCTGAGCTCCCATCAATCAAATGTGAATCATTTTGTAGCAGTATAACAATTGATTGTAAATCCATAATTAATCGCATGAAGATGGATCACGTTAAAGTGTACGAGTTTAAAATATTGAGATGACTGATAAATAATCGAGATATCACAAGACATATTACATTGAAATAGGAAAAATAATTTATTGACTGCTCAAGTAAGGCTATACAGATAACGAGTGTAAGTATACAAATAACAATTGAAAGATACCCAGATAACACAGTGCCGGCACTATGCCGTCAGAATGCGCCGGCACGGTAGGGACGTCCAAGTGTATCCGCATTCTGACGTCGTTCTGGAAGCACGCCGTGCCTTCCACGCCGTGCGCTCATTGTGCCCGCGGTCGCAGTGTGAGATGCGAATTTGCGGGTACAACTTTGATTGTCTAGAACTCATTTAAAAAAAATAAAGAACTTATTAATACTTCTGCAGCATGCCTCGACGCTTCATTGCTGCTTTAAGTTTATTAGCATTTGTTTACGATCTGAGGTTTGTTTAACAAGATATTTTCATGACCTTTAAAATCCAGTTATTGAGAATCGCCTGCATTTTCTGTAATTTATAACATATATTCAACCTTGTCATCTTTCTAAGCAGTTAAATATTTTTTTACACTTTATTATCGGCAAATGTATTTGTCATGGTTGTTTCTGAATAGAAGTGAAAAAATAATAGTTAATACCGATGCGGGTGCGGACGACGCGGTGGGACTGTTACTTCTACTGAGGTACGAAGCTGCGAATAAAAACTCTGGTTTTCAAGTCATTGGGATCACGTGTTCGTACGGAAACACGGAAGAAAACAACGTCGTGACAAATGTGCTGAGAACATTGACAGTTACCCGTCGCGGTGACGTAAGTTCCCATTGTTGCGACAAACGTTGATATTTTTTAATGAATTATACGATTTGAAGATACCGGTCTACAGTGGAGCGACACAAGGATTTAACGAGCCGTTTTCGACCGACAATTATTTTGGATCTGATGGATTCAGCGATGCCCAATTCGATGAAGAAATCACCGCTAAGGTCGATCGATCGAAACATGTTGCCCTAGCTCTTGTAGATATGGTTAAACAATATTCAGGTACATTAGAAAAAGACAAAAGCATGACTATTATAATAAAAAAATTCCTATATTTCTGTAAATGTCTTGTACATAGGTAACGTTAGTATTCTATCACTTGCCCCGTTGACAAACATAGGATTAGCGATCTCCCTTGATAGGAATTTTACGAAACATGTGAAGCATTTTTACGTAATGGGTACCAGTGTTGCCGGAGTTGGTAATAAGCGTCCAAACGTCGAGTTCAACATTGCTGCCGATCCAGAAAGTACTGCTGTGTTTTTCAATTCCACGCAAAAGTCACAAATAACTCTGGTTCCTTGGGAAACTGTGCTAAATACAGAGTTGTCCAAGGTATTTTTTATCGCTGTTCTTGCAACAGTGTATGGCCTCTAAATTGATATCTGGCAATAATTGGTTTTCAAGGATTGGAGAAAGAACGTTTTGGGAAAATATAATTCGCCTTACATCGAATTTCTTAATAAAGTTGAATGGAAGAGCTTCGCAGTGAAAAGAGAGCAGTGGGTTTCGGCGGACGCTACTACTGTGGCATGTATGATCGAGCCTTCACTGATAAACGAATATAAAGTTGTAAACGTGCAAGCTGTGACGGATGGTTTAGCGAGAGGTTCTGTCTTGGTAGATTACGGGCAACGCACTGGAAAAACAGACAACTCCAAAATCGTATTGAAAATCAACGAAACAGTTTACAAAAATATGCTTATCGAATACTTAACTTGTGAAGAAATTACTTGTTGATAGGATGTTTATTCATGTGTTTATATCATATATTTATTCATATAAAATGTTACCAAATAATGTTATTAAAAAATGGCAGTAGATAATTTCAAGTAAACAATTTTGAAACATTTTAATATTTAATATAATTTATTCTTACTTAAAATTATAAGCCAGTATATCATTTGCTTAATTGATGTAACATGTAATGTATACTTATTTGCAATTGTCATCAAAAGGAATTTTATATAAAAGAAGAGGTATATTTTATATTTTAGGAGCTTAATTGTATCTTTTGAAAAAACCTAGTAAAGCTGACGCTTCTTGCGGTGATCATCCGCAAACTCAGGTTACCGGGATATGGTAACTTGCCACCGATTGTCGAAGTAGGGATCAAATTATCATATCTCAGTATATCTAACTAATAACAGTTTTTAAGAACCAGATCTAACCAAAAAAAAGACAGCTGATCGATACACAAGTCGTCGTAAGATTTTTCGTACTTAAGTTATCAAATAAAATCAAAATAGAAGATATAAAATGTTTACCGCTAGGATTTTTCGAGCTTCGTCGACCATCCGAGGATTAGCAACGAAACCTGAAGAAATAAGCAACTTAGTTAAGGTAAATCAACAACATTTGGAGCCGCCGATTCATGTTGTTTTTTTTTAATAAATTATTTCAAAATATTTCGCAACAATCATGATTTAATTGCTTCATCAATTTACAGAAAAATAAAGTCGTTGTTTTTATGAAAGGAGTACCAGAGGAGCCAAGATGTGGTTTCAGTAATGCAGTTGTACAAATTATGAGGATGCATGGTGTTCAATATGATGCTCATGATGTACTTAAGAATGAAGATTTGAGGCAAGGTAGTAATCGTAAACATCAAAATTAAAGCTAATTTCTCTTTCTCGTCAATATTTTGTACTAAAAATTTACGAAAACATTGATAATTTATGTCAATGTTTTTTTATTTTACAGGTATCAAAGATTTTTCAAATTGGCCAACGATACCACAAGTATTTATTAATGGAGAGTTTGTTGGAGGTTGTGACATCCTTTTACAATTGCACCAGAATGGAGAACTCGTTGAAGAACTGAAAAAAGTCGGTATTACCAGTGCACTTTTAAACCAAGAACAAGAAAAAGTTAACTCACAATCAGAGAAAAGTTCTAAAGAGTAATCATTAATCAACTTGTAGATATTTAATTGTTTGTTGTTAAGGGAAGCTTCAATAAAAAGAAGTTTTTTCAAATATTGAAGCATTCATGTCAGCATGAAAAAGTCAATTTCATTGTTTTATACCAATGAATGTTAACTACTCAAGAGGGTGTTTTAAATAGTTTGTTTTCTTAAGTAGAAAAAGTATATCATATTGAACATACAAGTGTAAATATTTAATTAAATTTATTCTAATGAAAACAAAAAAGCCAGTTTTGAATTATACGATTATAGGATACAGTTCATTTTAATAAGAAACATCTTTTACCGTAATAAATTTGTAAATTATCATGATTCTTACACCATATTGAGCCTTAAATTCAACTGTAGTCAGTATATTTAAAAGAAATTATCAATACATAAACTACAAATAGGCTACAAACCTTCAAAATAACTTTGTCAATTTCATATCAA
Organism: Phymastichus coffea; assembly: GCF_024137745.1. Lineage (NCBI taxonomy): Eukaryota > Metazoa > Arthropoda > Insecta > Hymenoptera > Eulophidae > Phymastichus > Phymastichus coffea. Next base: position 1,054,015 of record NW_026706882.1, read on the forward strand.
AATAACATGTCAAACAGTTTCTTTTAAAAACAAGTTAATATATACCTAATGCATACATTTAAAGTAACACCACAGAAACAAAAAAAAATAGAGTTTAAATTAGAATATACCAAAGTATACTGAAATTAGAACGCTAATTACGGAAAACAATGTACGAACAAATTCCAAAGTAAAAAAAAGCAAAAAATTAATTTAAGCGACATTCCATCCCAAGAGGCGATTCTGCGAAAAACGGCGACAGTTTTAGAAGTACCGGCAAAGGTCGCATATCGGGGGAGAAATCTAGTTAGTTAGGATCTAGTTCACTTTTCAAGTTTGCCTTGTCGATTGCCTGGAAGGTTAATTAAGCGCGATAATTTGGCTTTGACGCATAATCAGCCGGCGGTCACGGTAATCTACGCTCGTTAATTGTCGCTGTAAGGTCGACCGCTGACATTTTTTTTGTTCCCCTCTAAATTTTCAGTGTTTAATAAAACGGAACGTTTTTAGGGAAATTGTAAACAAATTATTTGAATTTAATTAAGAGTTCATCTAAGTTCCTTTAATTTAATTAAGAACACTTTCATGCAGTGAAAAGAAACTGTAAAGTGTTTATATTTTCAATGTTCATTGTCAAGATATTTCGACGTTTTCAATAAAAACATTATTGTCAAGTTGTCTCATATTAATTGTTCAATCCAAACACAAAGCAAAGCAATGATGAAAGAAAAAAATGTTAACATATAACACACTCAGCCTTAATTTTTTCCGGTGTATTGCGCAACGCAGCATTGGGCATTCGATTGCTCTGCAAGCGCATCGGCATTTGGCACATGGGCTACGTTTGCGTAGGTGCGGGTGTGCGATGGGACACGGCGTTGAATTAATTAATGCGCGTGGCGGGCAACGAGTCTCGCGTGACGCACTTACGTTATTTAATCGAATACAGACGAGAGTATCTCCCTGCTACACGCAGCGTTTGGAAATTGGAGCGGCAACCCGTAAGCGGAATTAGTCTAATTAAGCTGGCCGCTTGCAGCGATAAAAAGAAGCAGAGCCACGCGACGTGGTGATGTACGTTTGAGCGTTTTCGCGGTTTTGTGGCTTCGAGTCGAGAAAGCGACGGAGCCTTAACGTAGACGCGCGCGCGATTATGACTTCCTTCTCTCTTAGCTTCTCCGCCCTCGCGGCTGCTTGCCGACAGAGAAATTAGGCTCTCGTCGCCGCCGCCCCGAGCTACGTGTGCAGGAGAGATTGGATTGGGCACCGTGCGTGTCGAATTCCACGTTCTCCTGTGCAACCCTTGTGTTTCAAATTGCTTTTGTGATGTTCGAGATAATTGAAGCGCAACCATCTAATACAAGTTTTTTAATTCACATTTTTGAATTTGCTTTTGTTTGGATCTCATTCGCGGTAAATTGCGTAGAGAAATGTTGAACTAGTTCGAGTCAGAGCCGATTTAAAGCTCAGAGATTATATTTTCTTTCTTCTGATTCACGTTGCAACTTTAATGCTGTTATTAAGAACGTTGTCGTAATTATTTGTCTGACTGATAATCGACCTCACTACTGAACATCATTTGACTGCGTTTTTTTTTCATTCTACTGCATGCGTGGTCTTAAACACTTTGATTTCACTCGGAAAAACGAGCCATTTCTCAAGATTTGATCGCTAAAGGACCGGCTACAAGCTGAAAAAGGCTCACTCGACTTGGTCTATTCAAACGGAACTGTAAAAAGAAAAGCATAAAAGTAGATCGGCAAAAAAAGAGTAAGCCTAGTGCAGGCTCGGCAATAATGAATCGAACGACCCCCAAAGCTGCTACACAGCGTTCAACGGAAAGATCGAATAGGTCGGCGGTGCGCGGCGCTGATTTACAGCCTCGCTCGAAAAATCGAAGACGCCCTACACACCTCCTCGAAGGTCGCGACCACCGCGCTCACGCGATTCTAACCGTAATTGCGTTATTGAATTTGCAGGGGCGAGCTTCGCTCGACTTTTTTTTTCTCCCCCAGTATCGACGTTACGTTTTCCTCTAATTGTTTTCGCCGTGCGCAGTGCGCCTGATCGCTTCAGATTTAACACTGTCACGCTAATGAGGGGATTTTGTGATGATCGTCGCTTGAAATTGCATTTTAAGGCGAGATTCATGCCTGTAGGTAAATTTCTATTGCTTTGTTCTATCTCATTAATGAGCTGTCGAAATAATAATCAGAAAACTCGGTCAATAAGTCATTTTTCTGTAAGTGTTTATAAAATTAAATACGATTGAACCTCAATTTTTAAATAGACTCGCTTATAAGTTACTCAATAACGCGTTCCTTATTCGAAAATAAGCTTCGCAAACTTCTAAAATATAACTATCAGGAGAAAAGTCAAGCATCCTTGTTGACACATATATCAAATTTCAGTGACGCATATTCATGTCAAATTATACTAAATAAGAAGAGTCAATCAATTAACTCAGATTAATTGCGATAACACGCATCGGTAAATTGAATGACCAACTGCAGCGCAATAACGAAAGAAAAGCAGCAGCAGCAGCAGTAGCTCTCTTTCATTTTTTTCGCATTGGATTTATTTTTAAAGCCACGCTGAGATAGAGGAGGGTAATATGCAGCTTTACGATTGCCCGTTAAAGGGATCGCTTCATCCGCGTGCTCGGCGCGGCCTTGATCTATATTTTTCATTCGCCGAATTGTCTTTGCGTTGCGCTCTCTCCAAAGTTTTGCGTTCACGCTACGCGTCTGATTTCTGCCTTTTATCTTTGTTATTCTTTCTTCTTCAACTGAATCGTAGTCTTTTTTTATCTTTGACATCTTTTGCATTGCTACGCTAATTTAATGGATGTGGGGAAAGCTGTGGAATTTATAATGCCTATATTTCTAACCTGTCGTCGTACAATTGTATAATAAATTGTATATGTCGTAAGATTATACAAATGTATAAAATCTAAGACTCGTTCGTTGTTCGTATGTTCGTTATTCTCAGACAAATGTCGGATCTATCGCAAAAACATTATTTATATAATTTTTTATCCCTATCATTAGTCGCACAAACTAAGTCATCCTTTAACAATGAAATGACTCCTCAAAACGTGTATAAATAAATTAACAAAATTAACGCAGAAAATAAAAGAGAGAGAGAGAGAGAGAGAGAGAGAGAGAGAGAGAGAAGATCGTCCAAACACAGTATCCGCTCCAACAATCGTGGTCTGACGCGCGATCGAAGTCCTCGTTTTCCCCCCGAGAACTGCTGTATAGCGAAATGACGTCTGTGCGAGAATTCGCGCGCGTAAGAGTGAATTGGCGTATGGGGGGATAATACTGATCGTAATCCAAAACTTCTACATGCAAACGTGGAGCTCAGCTATATATATCTACTCGTGATAATAAAGCAAAATTCAAAGGAAATAAAAAGTAATATCAAGCACGTTGATGCGCAAATAGCAGCGACGTATAAATGTAAAAGCAACGAGAAAAAAAGAAACACATTGTCGAGTTTTCGCGTTTTATTAAAAAATATTGTTCTCTGTTCGACCCTTCCGGGAGCGCGGGTCACTTCGACACGAACTCGTTATTTTCGATTTAACGCGGATTCAAATTGAAAGTTTGCTCTTGCTTTAATGTGATTTATGCTTGATAATTATCCACTTTCTGACTGTACGTATGTGCGTTCACGTGAACGAGCAAGCTTTTCAGAGGAACTTTTGTCCTATTTGTTTTCATTTAATAGTTGAACTTTCGTTGTTAGATGTATGTAATTTTGATGCAATGCAGTGACTGTTTGATAAATGTTGTTATTATTCGAAATGTTGCTATGTCAATGATGATTGAATTTGTTCATGCATTTTTAGCTTCTTAATTCTTAACATTATTTTCTTAATAAAATTTCTGAAGTTGCAAAGGTAATATTTCAAAAAATTAATGAAAATTAAATTAATTACTTCAATATAGTTTTTTTAAATTTATGTGTTTGTGTGTATGTGTGTCTGTGTGAGTGTCGTAAGCATTCAAATAACAACTTTTTCAAAGTAATGAGATATATTTCTTATTTTTTATCGTAAGACTTATTTTCAAAACCACTATTTAATTTTAATAATGTATGACTTTTATGTTGTATTGTATGCTGTCTTAAAAAGATTGTTCCTTTAAGAATTTTATTGTGCTTAAAAGAACAATTTTTTTTTTGTGATTTGACAGTGAAACTCAGGTAAGCATTAAAAAATGTACTAAAAATAAGAAAATGTTAGAGAACATTCTTTGAATTCCTATTTTTATAGGAATCCCTAGTACTTATTAGCGTGAAACCACATTTTAATAACGCAAAGTTCTTATTTTATGATAGATATAGGTGCTTCAAGTTAAATTAATCAAGGAATAATTAAAGCAATCTTTCCATCAATCCGTTATTTATTCATCAACGTAGTGCCATGTTGTTTCGATGGAAATGTTATTTGAATTATTCTTTGATTACTTTTTATAGTGTATTTATAATAATTCGAAATTTTCTATAATATATATAATACAAATTTTTATTAAAAAATTTTTTGGCAAATTAATGTGAAAGTACTTGTAAAAGCAGAAACCCGGGCAAAATCGCGACTCAGGCGAACATCCCCCTTACAAGTAAATCCGCATGATTAACAATGTAACTTAATTAAGCCTCGCGAAGATGTCCATCAAGAACATCGTAATCCTAATGAAGAGAGAAATTACCCAGCTACTCTCCTCCATCTCCTTCTGCGTTACAAAGCTGTCCTTTGTAGTCAAATCGAGCTACACAAACACGCATGTCGACGACGCTCAACGCGAAACAAACGCGCACGCGACCCGAGCCAATGAGCCATGCTTGTAGCTTGAATTAGCTGTATGCTTGTGGGACTTGATCGCATAGCGTGTATTGATCGTTCAGTTACCACAAAGATAGAGCCTGATGCTGAATTCATATTGAAAATTGTGTAGTTCAAAGTGCTGACACTTTAGTGAAGTGACGAGAAAATTACGATAACCAATAATTTCGCTTTAATTTTCAGTTACGCATAGAGTTATACTTAATGCGAACGTCGATAAGCATCAAAAATCGAGCCATGATCAAGAATCTTTAATTATATTAGAGCGCTACGATTATCGCAGTCAGCGTTTTCATGTTCCTCCACTAATTAACTCCCTTGAGTTAACTCAATCACTTTCACTGAGATTGTAAACACGTCTGTTTTTTTATCTTCCAGAGCTCTGGCGAGTATTCTTGGCATTGGGTGAAATCTTCAAGGCGACCATTCATTTATGATTTAGCAGTTAATTTGTTTAAAGCTTCTCCCTTATGCTGTGCGATCGTAAAAACTTTTACGACTTAAGACTGTGCTAAGGACGAAATATACGTATGTCAATTTAACACTTTAATAAGACCTCCCTCCGAGAATTGTAGAAACGAACACACTTTGCTTTCTTTAGCAGAAAATCAGTCTCGAAAAAAAAGGCTATCAATCTCAGAAAAAACTTTCAAGGAGGCCCGTTATTTTTTAAAAACTCTTTAAGACTTGCGTATCCGTAAAGCTGCAAGTGCATCCGCTGCACAGCATCTCCTTTGAGGCTGCTGCATATTGCTGGCGGCTAGGTAGCGCTGTGCCTCTCTTTGTTGTATACTCCTATACTCATTGCTGTTAAATTACTTGAGAAACACGGCTGAGAAGACGAGAGAGAGAGAGAGACAGAGAGAGAGAGAACGAGACAGATAGACAAAGTTAGATGTCAACGCAATCGAATATGCCCTTAGCTTTTTGGGGGATACAATTGGCTGTGTCGTATTTGTGTTCTTTTGTTGGATGAATTTGACACATGTTTAATTTTTTTTTGTGATAAGCTGATCGGATAATGAACATTGAAATAATTCGTGGAGATTTCGAAACTTGTTTAAATATTGTAAAACGGTTATATAAGAAACTTTCCTTTTTTTGAAAAAACTTCTGATACGTCTGTCTGACTAAACGTTTGCTATATCTACTTGATGTAGATAACTACATTACTCAATCCAAATATGATTACCGTAATGATTGTTATTCAAGCAAAGGAAATTCTGCACTATTTAAAATGATACAGGAGAAGACCCTAAAGTCCCTCACCTCCTTAAAATTGCCGCCGATATGCTCACGAAAAGAAAATATCCATTCTCTATCAACATTTCCACAGATTGTTCGATGAACGAATCAACTATCGTTGTTCTCTCGCGGTAAAATATTCGCCTTCGAGGGGATCGAGCCAAAGTTATAAAAAAGGAACAAGAAGGCTTTTTTTGACCAACGTGCTGCATGCAAAAAACGAGAAGGGGAAGAGCTGGTGTACGACTTTTAAATTTTAAAGTGATGCGCACGTACATCGCAGCAGTATCGCGATCGAAGCGTGTGCGAGTTTCTTGCCGTCGCCACCGCCACTTTTTCCTCCTTTTAGTGAGTTTCCAGTTCCCAGGACGATTTCTCGCTACCCGAAACTTTCAATCCTTCATCCGGTGACTTGTTAACGTAATGATGTCATTATATATATATACATACACACACACACATAACAAAATATGTTTTAGTGTACCATGTAACAGAGAAAAGAGCATTTTTTATCTGGATGGACAGGAAAAGCTTTCAAGCACAGTTATTTCAAAGTTGTAATTTCGTTATTATATATTTAACGGCACTTACTTTAGAATCACGAATCACGTTGGTTTCCTTTTTTTCTCTATTGTGGTCGAATGTTCTACGTATATCTTGAACATGTGTGTGTGTGTATGCGCGTGTGTGTGTGTGTGTGTGTGTGTGTGTGTGCGTGCGCGCACGTGTGTGTCAGATAATAATTCAGATATACGTTTACGTAAAAATTCACATTTTATACACGTGCGAAAAAGACAGTTTTACAGAACATAATAAATTCTCATTTGAAATAAAAATTTACTAGCGTATGAAGTACTAATAAAACATGCCTACGCGCGTCCAGGCTACCTATATGGAGGAAAGTACAATAATCCTCGCGTTAACTTGTCACCGGGAGGGGAAAAAGTACCACTGGGGCCAAACACTTATAGCAAACCCAAAGCTCCTCAACCAAAAGGAAGACTCTTACACGTATGTATGCGCTTGTCGACTTTTCTTTCGTATATTTGATATTTTCTTATACTTTCCTGTGTAGTTTCATTTATTATAAGAAAAAAAAAGACTTTCTTATATAAGTACTTTTTTCGTACTTCAAATTTTTTTAAATCATAAAAATTATTTTTTCTTTTCAATATTGGATCAGATTTATAATACAATATTTCTATATTCCCGTAAATTCAACGAATTAATTCTTAGAATTAATACTTAGAAGGTTCGATCGTACATCCTAAAATTATATGTGGCAAATGATACAATTCTTATTACAAAGTGTTACTTTTAATTTTATGTACTTACCGTACAATACTACAATTTCTACTAAACCATATGCATCGAACTCGTGAATATTTAAAAATTGGCTTCTTCAAATGTATGCCTCGCTTTGTGAAATTACCGTGAATCGTGCATTTCCATCGATTCTAAACAATAATGCATTTAGAATCAAACTGAAACGACGAGGCAACATGGATTAGTCATTTAATTTTCTAGGAAAATAGCTGGGTCGACTTTCGACGATTATTACCTTGATATATTCCTCGCTTACTGAATGTCTACCGAGAGAATTATGTTCATAGCTTGTTCAATACCAAACGCAAACAAAATTTACCGATCTATTTGAAGAATGTTGCATTAGCGATATGCTTCCTTAGCAGATATGAAACGGATTTATTTATTTCTTCATTCACATCACTGTAAAAAGTATTAAGAAAATAGTGGCAAAAAGAGAAATAAACTTGTTTTTCAAATATAGATCGAACAAAAAACCAATATTTCAGCGTGTAACGCTAAAAGCCAGGAAAAGTATCGAAAAATCAGTCGAAACAAATCTTTTTTCTAATGAATCGAAAATCCATAACAATATCCTCACGTTCCGCAAAATATGTGGACGTTCGGCGTTAACAACCGAAAACTCAATCAGCCATTTAAGGCGCCCTCCCCCCGGTAAAAAAAGTCGTCTCTTTCCCCAAACTCTCCCTCTCCCATATCGTTCTCCCACTCTAAAGTGCAAAAATGCATTCGACGCGCAGTGCACAACCCTCCTCCCTCTCTTCATCCCCCACCTCAAGCTGCTGCTACTACTGCTGGTATAAGCTCTTGGCAGAGTAGTGCCGCCCTCAGTGTCGGTCGGGGACTCGCTTGCGACTGAGAGCGAACTCGCGTTATATATTATACATACCTACAAACAAATTTTTTTTGTGCGTATGCTTGTGTTGTTTTTTTTTCTCTTCTGTTGTGCTTCGTGCGATCGATCTTTTTTCTCCCTCTTTTATTACCTTCCATCTTCTTTGGCTTCTCCTTCTCCGTCTCGAAGATCATGGTGATATGCTGCTACTAAGTGCCGCCGGCTAAAAGTGAGTGCGTTTTACACGGTGGAAATTAACAGAAAAAAAAGTTGTATCATCGAGATTCATGTTATGTGATTTATATCGCTCAACCTTTACATTCGTTAAAGTTATTGACGGACTCTGTACTCTGACAGAATGTGGTATCAAGTAGTTGGTTCAGTCTAAGAGGAAAAGAAACTGACGCGCACATCGGCAACGTCATTGAGAGAAAAGAAAAGAAAAATGTTTTTTTTTCTTCGTTAACTATGCAGCAAAGATTACAGAAGGCGTGAGCGTGGCCTTAACGTACTGTCATACCTGACTGGCAACGTGTCCACGAGTTTTCGAAGGAAGCCCTTCAAGTCGCAACTCCGATGACAGTGTCATTCAATCTTAGCTCGTCTTGTTGGTTACCGAACTGTCGACTATATATGTACGTGTAATTTCCCGCTCTCCCGCGCGTGATAAAAATCGATCGTGCTACACGCGTTCTTTTCGAAATTTGCTCAAATAACGCAGCAATTCCACATCGAGAACGTGAAGCACGACAAAGTCGTAAAAAACGAAGGCGGGACGCAGTTTGTTGTCTCTTTCCCCACGATGCATTCCGAGTTGTATTCGATGCGTCGCGTGTATCGAGCGTGCGCTACTCGAAAATCAATTGAAAGTGAAGTTAGCTATTGCACGAAGTAGATGTCGGCTGGAGCACAAGAAAAGAATATCGCGGAGACGCAGGTTTCCGGGTAGGGACGAATCGCCCAGCCAAATCGCAAGCGTGGACAACGAGATGTATCGATTGACTCGGCCTCTTTGAATTTGGAATCGCGCGAGCGATTCAGGCCGATGGAAAGGATATTTCCTGGTCATGGGATCATACAACGCCTCGATCTGGCTTTAATTTATGGACTCTTGCGCGTGTGCCAATGATTTAATTTTTGCCAGGGATTCCGCGTGATACTACCGCGCGCGCATAACTCTCGGGCGAGTTTCTAGCCTCTCTCTTCTGCCTACCGTTAGCCAAATTATTAAGTGGCATTGATCTTTCCATCGCGCAAATGCAAGTTCGTTCTCTGCGTTAAACTAGCAGGGGATAATTTTGCGTGTACGATCGAAGAGCAGGGAACCGGCGCAACGAGCTACCGCGACTGCCACGGTCGTCGAGATCCGTCGTCCTAGATAAAGCTTTGCGCGGAGGAGACGTCGCTCGCGCGAAAGACGAAGGACAGTATTATCCTTCCTTAATTATACGCTGCATGCTAATTCGCCTTATCGGGGCAACGAAAAGAGAAAAACAAAGTATCCTGCTTTGCAATTTTATCATTGACAAATGAGGTCTCCCCAAAGTGGAATAACTCTATGTACGGTCGGACGCGCAACAACAATAAAAAGAGAAAATCTTACGTCACATGTGTGAGCGCGCCAAAACAAAGCTACATGCAATAAAGCACAAGACGTCGAAAACAATCGCGATGCATAATTCATGAGACGACATAGCCACAGTCAACAAAATGATGATAAAGTCAGTGTGTCGAAATCCACGAACTGACCTTCAGATATCTCTCTTTTTCTTTAGCAATGTTCTGCACACAAACACGCGAAATCGATGCACTCTCTCTCTCTTTCTCTCTTTGCTGGGTCGCGGTCGTCGCTTTTACCTTCGCGTGCAGCGATCTTCCCGCGAGCTTTTACACGGCGACGAGAGGGGGGGGGGTTCCTCCACGCGACTCGCGCGAGGCTATATGATTATTTTGGGAATCGCATAAAAGCAAAGCGAACGACTGGCGACGATGAGAATGCTAAGGTTGTTGTCAGCATTGACGCTGTCGACGCTGCTCTTGACCTTAATCGCACGTTATGCAATTACCCCCCTCGCCCCGACAACAACGGCGTCTTGTACAGACTGACCTATGCCTCTTTTTTTTCTTTTTTTTTGCAATTTACTACCGCGGGAATTGGTGTATGTGCGTATATTCAGGGGTACGCAGGAGTTTTTAATTTATCTTTTTATTCTTAAGGAAATAAAACGGAACGCGCTTCTGGATGCTTTTGCGAAAGAATGGTTTGCACATCTCGATTTAAGTGAATTCCAATATCCAAAATACGATAGTAACTGCGTTTGCCTTCAGCAATTTTGTTATTCAGCCACTACAGTCTGTTTGAAAACTTTTTATAAATGTCCGAAATGCGAATACAGCTCGTTTAAAAAAAATAGCCTTCGTCTCTTCGCCATCGCGATCCCGATATCTAATTAGTTATGAAACTTTTTTCGATCTGACTTCGAAAGTGCATGCGCGTAATTGGCAGAAAAATATGATCTTCTAAATGCCGGCGGATGAATTGCTCTCTCAATCGAATTTACTGTAAAAGGTGCGTGATGATTTTACAGTTACAGCCGCGCGTATTTTGTCATTTTAACTGTAATACCGATACCGAACCTTCGTACCTTTTAATTAATCAAAGTCATTTCAAACTGACCCGTTAACATCGATAAATTCCTACAGTCCAACGCGAAACAGACAACTGGTAGTATCGCTACTTGCACCAGTCGTGCCCGTACTATAAAGCTGAAGATTAATTGATCAATTGACAAGCAGCAGCAGCAACTTTAAAGTAAACACACTTAAGTGGTCGCCACTTGCAAAAAAGTAAAAGTGACTGGCGACACACTATCATCTATCACTTGCTTCCTTGTACCCCTTGGCTATTCTGAAAATTTTACGCGTTTCCTGATAGATTGCGCGTCATTCGTAAAATGACCTACATATGACTAACGTCACGCACTCCGAGAGTGGGAAATCTCGCGATCAATGTGTTTAATACGAATCCCCCGTTTTTCTTTGTTTTCGTTCTCTTTATTACTTTTAGTATTGGCCATATAATAGAATCTGCCATTCAAAATGTTGAAAGGTACTTCTCGTGTATTCAAGCGAAATTCTCATGCAATATTTAAATACGCGATGGCGGATTAAGCAGGGATCTCTACTACTAATCCATATTTGTATATATACTAAGAAACCTCGTGTCTAAATAATCGGCTTGTATAAGCGGGAAAGTAAATTACAAACTAGTGTTAGAAAGGAGAGATTATTAATGGCAAATGCATAAAATAATCACTTTTGGGATCAATAATATACTCTTAAAAATTTCATCTTCCATTAGTATCGATATCATAAATGAATAAACTAGCGAGATTCATACCCTTGCATAAATAGCTTCAATAATCCATCCATCAGTCATCAATCATAGCATACATTATGCATTCGAAAAACAATGTAATTTATTCTTTATAAAAATCATTGTAGCTTTCGACCACGTTAAACTAGCGGAAAACGACATCAGTCACTGCACTCGGGCAATTTCTGAAAAAATAAAAAAAAAACAGTGGCGGCGGCATGAAAGCCACTCATATCGGAGCTCACGCCGCTATCGACAAATCTCCATCTGTAGAATAAAAAGTCCATATCCGTGTGCGTGAGCATTGGCTTGCCAAAAACTGCGCTCGTTAAGCCGCGAAAACGAGCGAAACCTCTTTCTCCTTCCTCTTGGTGAACAACGAGGGCTTTGCTCTCGCAACTAATCCTCTTTTTGTTCTCTGCGCGCAAGGGACTTTAGGTGTTGACATCGATTCAACGACGACGACGACGACGACGACGACGACGACGACGACGACGGGGATCGGCTTCGCTATACTTGTTTATCCTCCTATTGCCCTTTTGTTTCTTTAGGTGTATGTCTGTGAGACCACTTGGGATTAGCCGTGTGGATTTGCCAAGTTTGCTTGTCTGTATTTTTTTTCTTTTTCGCTGATTCGAGAGGTAAACCTCCTTAGCCAAAAGTGGGTTGCGGAAATGCTTTTTTTTTCGCTGACGAATCGTTTTGGGTACTGATTATTTGTTCAACTGAAATCGTGAGATTTTTTTTGTAGCAAATAAATTACGAATGATTCGTTATTTAGTACCAATATTTCGTGTGTTCATGCATACCTGACTATTCTTCTATATGGAACAGTGCTTTTGAATATTTGATGGACTAATAATAATACAACAGCGAGTTTCGTTGAAATTTTATAGGCCGCGACTAATTTCAGTTGGCAATGAATAAGAATCTTGCTCGTGCATTTTTAATAAAGCAATTTCACGCTTCAAAGTTTCAATTAGTCAATGCGTTCAGCGGGAAGACAAACGTTGAAGTGATTATGCGTCAAACGACAACTTGATGATAACTATCAAATCAATATTTAAAGAAGGCGAAGAGAAAGAAAGAAAAATAATCAATTAACGCGATAATCTCGGAAATCCTCAGCTTAGCAAAGGCTTTTCCAACATAAAACCTGCCTCGACGAAAGAACTCGAAATCTTTCCCTTAGAAGAGAGAAGCAGAAAAAGGAGGAGTATCGCCTCGTTCGGGATTCGCGTCCACGCGAGACGCACACGATATTAAGAAGTCCGCACTATGTAAATGCGTTGCAGGAGCTGGCAAGTTACGCAATGTAATTATACGACGGTTGGATATATAGAAAGTCGCGCGATAATTTAGCTGACAAAGGGACGATGTAATTGAGCATTCCGCGCTCTCCTCAACTATCTCACTCTTTTTTGGTCGACGACTAATTAAGGCTACAGCCGCTGCTGCTACTGACGTGATAACTTTTCTTTTGGTTCGCTGATTTTCTTTCATTTTTTTCAATATTAATGATGGATTTTAGCATTTTTTTCGAGGTGGGAGGATTGAGGCTTTCATTCCCGAAGTTTTTGGGATAATTAGAGGAGAGTTTGCAGTAAAGAGTGATATATAATGCTAGAGGGTTTTTTAGTGGAGGTTTGTGTGGTTGAACGTGATTAAAATATAGGTGGATTTTGAAAACTTGTATATTCTTACGAGTGGTAAAATGATTTTTGATATGTGAGATTTATTTTTGACGTTACATTATAAAAAAAGATAGAATTCGAAATTAAAAACCAAAAAAAAATAGCAAAAAATTTATCGAAAACAAATTGGAGTGGATACAAAAGATTCACAAATATTTTATTCCCCCCACGAAAAAAGTCTTATTCCGGTTACCGTAAAATACGTAACTTTTTTATAAGTAGAGTGAAACAAAACAAAACAAGAATACCACTGCTCGTCTGTCTACAGTTAAAAGTTTTATTAGCTTTGAAAAAATAAGGTTGCATACGTCGCTATATGCTCGAAAATTCTCAGCGTTCATCTAAAAGGGCAACGAACAATGCAAACACGTATCGTAAGTCGATCGCTGCGACGAGAAGAGTGAATCATAACATGAGCTAGAGTCAAACATTTATTCATCGTAGAATGCATAAGCCACGACAACGCGTTTCTCCTTGTTGATGTTTGAAAATATTCCATTCTCGTCCTTTCTTTCAATTCTCTCGCCCCATGTCTTGGGAAATCAATCAGTTGTTTAGAAGGAAGTCGGATGCCGTTGGCTGCCGTTACATAAATGTACAGGGCAGCTGTTGGACTTCGCATTGTCCTACAATGTTCACACACTCGAAGTACACGGAGTCTCTCGACCTTTCGTCCTACATACATGATTTTTTTCTTTATTTTTCTTTTTTGCAGCAAAACTGGATTTACAAGGAATTAACGGTCGCTTCGTATCAATAATCGTGGGATTATGTGAGGCAGTTTCGCGGCTGGTGGCGGTGGCCTTAGCCGGGGATGTCGTTATCCTCGAGCTGTTGTTGCTACTGCTGCTCAGGCTGCGAGACACCGCTGTGCTTGAAGAGTTGCTACAATGTGGAAGAAAACATGCAGACGCTCGACAACGGCAACGGATCCAGCTGCTGCGGCAGCATGGATGGACTGCGGCTAGGCTACACTACTTTGATCTCGCTATTGCCTAGCTGCGCCTCCTCGACCAACGATGACGCTCGTCTGCACACGAGGACGTCTTAGCTGACCCTTGGTAAATGTAACATCGGTTGTCACTGTCAAAGATATTTCTTTTTATTTGCAGCATTTGTTAGTAAAAAATATTCTTAAATTAAGATTATTTTTGCTAATTTTATTTAACAGAGAAAATCTAAGAGAACTTTCGTTAAAAAAAAATTTCTCAAATTCAAAAATATATTTTTAATTTAAGAATACAAAAAAATGAAAACAATTTTTGAACTGCGAATTTCTATAATATTTTTTTTTTTTTTGTAGTAGTCAGGAGGCGTCCAATCACCGTGGAGAACAAGATATATAGGTGATTATTTTGTTGTTGTCGAAGAAGAAGGAGAAGGAAATTTTAAGTGCGCGAGTGGAAACACGATTTAATTATATTATACTCGAGTTTCGAATCAAAAGTAGAAAGACATATTAAAGTGAATATAATAAAAATAGTGAGAGAAAGACACCGCGAGTGTCAGTGCAGACGAGGGAGAGTATTTGAAAGAAGGAAACAGCGAAAGTGTGATAGTGAAGTCCCATCGCACTTATAAGGTAACGAGAGGATGCCTGGGGGTCGTAGGGGCCTGGTAGCCCCGCAAAATACATTCTTGGAGAATATCATCAGGCGCAGTAGCAGCCAACGTGAGTGACTTCTTTCTTCTTCGTTTGACAGTTATTGAGATCTGCATTCTTTGATTTTTATTAGCTTTGAACAAAAATAAGAATAACATAATTATTTGCATGAATGGGAAATGCTTGGATGTTAATAAATTTATGGCGCTACAGCAAAAAATACTTCTTAAAACTGTTACATTCGACTTTTAAATTTAACAAATAAAAGCCTCAATTAATCGTTTTCCTATGCAGCAGCTGTAAGAATGTTTTTCCGCCGCGTAAAACGCAATTATTTTCTTTAATTTTACGCCTTCCTATCGAAATCTTATGCATGAGTTTGGACAAAGCCCACACGTGACCAACTTACGTGAAGATTATTCATCAAAATAACTCGCAAGCTGAAAGTCGTCATTTGTCTCCCGGGTTAATTTACTTGTCCTCTACCTCGCGTAGCAATAAAAACCATATCGTTTATCTTACAGTCCTACGACGACAAGTAAAGCACGCATTATGCAGTTCTTTCATTGTTCGCCGTACAAAAGTTACACTGCTGAAAGAGATAACCCGACGTTTGCTTTTACGCTTGTGCGCATAGGGTCAAGTCCTGAGCATAAAAGACAATCTGGCTGCGCCAAGCGAAAAGCTACGTTTCTAAAACCCCTGGGGAGATTGTAATTTCGAAGTGGCTCAACTCAAATTAATAGAATAATCCATGTGTGCCTTGACATACCTGGCTACATTGTGTTTTTTGATGTCTCATAATATAACTACGTTCTAGAGGGGCAACGGTACGTACACGCGAAATAGAGAAGGAAGAGCGTTGACCTATGCTATAAATTTTATCGGGCAGTTAACACTTTTCTTCTTTCGTTTATAGGCCGACAATCAACGTTCTCTCTCTTTGTTCGTCGAATAATCGTCGTCCGATTGTTTACGAGCTCGCGACACGCTGCGTATCATTGGCACGTTCGCATTGTTCGGCTCTCTCGCACTGTTGCTAGCTTGTATTTTGCCTTTTTATCGATACGAGGCAGTTTATGATTTGTTTTCGTATAAGTTGATTGAAATGCATTAAAAAATACGACAATTTTTTAAATTCATTCAGCACACTTGTCGTCAAATACAGTATAGTAAAATATGTGACAGTGTGAAATTCGATCGTGTAATCTATTCACTCAAAGCCCCCTCTCGCGCTAAGAAGTTCAACTGTAATGTTATAACGGATAAAATTCAATTTATTGCTGAAACTTATATAAGTAGCAAAATTTCAAGTAGATAATCTTACGTCACGAAATAAAAGTTACTGCGAACGTCAATTCGTGAAATAACAAAAAATTAAAAAAATCATTGATCCAAGTAAAAAGTCCGAAGTTAATAAATATGATATTTTTTTCACTTACGAAGTAGGGCTGCGCAAAGTGGCTGACAAGACAAAATTTAATGAGCTTTATAAAAATACAAAAGTAAAGCGAGAATGGATAAAGAAATTATTTCCAAGCTGCTGGCGAGTCGAAAGAAGAAAAAAAGAGCGAGAGAGATATCGTTTTCAACGACTCCAACATCTTGCTCATGAGCATCTCTCTTTTGTACGCTCAGTTTTTCGCGCTTCGACGCGCCGCCTCGCGACGAGGAAAATATGACGCGCCGCTAGAGAACGACTTCCGGCTCTCGCTGGCGCTAAGACTGATTTTTCCTCGTTTCTGCTACATAATACTTATGTCTTTTGCCTGTACGTTGCTGTATTCTACATTTTTTTCTTCTTTCTTATTGCTTCCAGCAAAACTTTATTTCATTTAATTTGAAAAGGAAGAATAACTTTACAACACACGAAATATATGTATTTTGTCAATTGCCGCGAGTTCGTATCTGCTTGTGGGAGGCAATTTGCTATGACCTATATTCAGCCAACCTAGATACAAGTACATTTGATATGATGGAAAGCATCGTTTTTTCCCTCTATTGATTGAAATATATATCTTTCGAATAAAAACGCGATTGGCTAAAATCTTGCATATAAAAATATGGTCCACGCTGTAAAGAAAAATTCCCGGGCTCAAATCTACTCTATTTCTAGAACAGATCTCTGAAGGGGGGCTGTCTACTCAACAGATAATTTTTTTCTGCTTAAATGGTATATTAGATTGACATGGATTTGCACATACTTCACGAAGCTTTGTACCAAATGTTATGCCACTTGGATGTCTATCAGTCACATTGTCGATAAATTATTATGTGTTGTTTATCCTCTGGAAATAAGTCATACTCAATATCATTTTCGTGCATCCAATAATTTTTTGCAAGATTTAGAACGTTTTTAGAGTTTTTAGGAGTATCGTTTAAAAAAATAAAATATACGAAGTCGAGCTAAGGCAAATACTGCAAACAAAATCATTGAGTGATTTCAGATTCCTCAAAAGAAAAAGAATCTTTCTGTAAAAGAAAACCAAATTGATTTTTTGACCGAAATTAAGGCAGAGAGTAGCTTCAAATTGAAAAAAAAAATTAAGAGCACTTTTCACGTGCAACGAAATTAACTGTATTTTTTAATGTATACGAAACGCCATCAACACAACAATATCACACATTTATAAGAAGGAGAATGGTATTTATTCATGTGTGCGTGCTCTCGCAGAGACTTCATATTTTTGGCAAAGTCATTAGAATCAATCATTAAAATATTTGCACGGTACAGCCGTATGTAGCAGTGTACTGTAATTATAGTCTCATGCAAATTCAATCCTCAGTGCACCCGTGTGACCTATATGTAGCATCGACGTTTAATTAAAAATGACACAATCCGCAGATCATAATTTTTCACTCGTCATATGGAATGCGATAAATGTAGGTTAATCGGTATGAGAAACCGAGTTGAAAGAGTACAAAAAGTTATCTTGAATTTGTGCAACGGACAACATTAGATACGCGCTCGCATCGTGCGATTAACAGCGCGGTTATAAGGGGGAGGGGCGAGGGAGGATGGACGTGCGTTCTCGCTTTTACGATACGCTCGAGCGCCTCCATTCTCGAGCGTTCGCGCTTCTCTTTTTATTTCGTTCGGCCATTGTTTGAAATCAGCTTTTACCGTATTGAAGGACGTGCCCGGGAGAAAGGACGCGCGCCGACCTTTCGCTTGAATTATCTTTCCAGATTTTCATCACGCCGACTCCTTCGGCTCGAAAGCCCCGCATTTCTGGGGGGGGGGGGCTTAATATTGACGTTCGTACGACAGACGCGGCGAGTAATTAGGCCAAAGAACTTTCGCCACTCGCTTGGTACACCGACGTAACACGGCAACTTTTCTTTTATTCCGTCGGATTATTAGGTCTGCAAAGAAAAGACGTTTCCACCGAGTGCGCAGATAAGCCCAGCAAAATATCTATCTCCCCGACGGTATGCCCGATGCCTCTTTGAAAATAAAACAAGATGTGTGCTTCGACGTGTAGCGGTGCAGAGATCGATCGTATGTAGCATCCTTCGCCAAAAAAAGAAATAGCATGTGTGCATCATCCTCGACCCTCTCTATTTGCATAGCAGGAAATCCTCTCGTCAAGGGGTTATTGATTTCGATCTGTTTACACAAAGTTATTTTTGGCTCGCCAATCATGTATCTATGCTACTGCGCTCTCCATATTTTTTATCTTTGAGAGCATATTTGCTCAAAACTTACGAAACCAAAGAAAATAAAATCCGTTAAAATCTATGCATTGCTCTCGACGATATCGTCGTTACTTTGTCAGACTGCCGCCTCACGGTGCAAGTAATTCGTATATGGGATGATAAACGTTAATCAGCACGTCTAAGTTCTTCCACGCGTGATTCGGCTAGATGAAATTTAATAATTTTCGAATGAGACGGAAATTTAAGTAAAACCGATGCCATCGTCGCGTGTTTTAATCGCGTGATTTATGAACTGACCTTGAGGTAATTATTGAATCTCGCGTTGAATGTCTTGATTGTCGGAGAGGCAGTGTTAACGATCAACGTTTTGATATTTAGCAGGGAATTTTTCTTTTCCTTGCGCCAAAGTCCTTGTATATGCGATTGATTTTTCGTGCATTCAAGGTCGCAATTATGCTACTTAGAGAATGCGATTTTAAGGTGGAATTTAATGTATGCGGAAAGTTTGCCGCATACATTTGAGAGACGTGATGGCAATTTGGCGAGAAAGTTTTGCTTGATGAGTTAGATTTATCGTTTTGTACGAATTGTGCAAAAATCAATATTGGAATCGAAAATTTTCATTTATCTCAGCGACATCAATGAAGTATATTAGTATAATTCGGTAAACTTTGGTTATATTGTTAATTATCGCGTATTAATTTATCGCGGCAACAGACGAACAAAATGAGCAAATGCCCGTAAGTTTTTATTGCAATCAAACAAGTATTACTCGATGTGTAGCGGATACAATTAAAATAACGAAACGTAGAGTACCCGAGAAAAAAAGAACTGCCACTATTGAAAAAAGTATCAATTAAAACTGGTAACTGCTTCTACAGTAAAATGAAAGACTAATCTACCGCTTTCATGATGAAACATTTATTTTCTTCTGTAAATGGTAAAGTAGAAAATTAATGCAGCTTGATGCTTTTAATTTAATTTTTATTTCCTAGCCGAGTAATTATGGAGACTTGCAAATGAAATCATTTGATCAGTATCTTTTCTCTTTCTTATTATGCAATGTTTATTGATTTGAATTAAGTTTCTTTTTCTTTTGCAGCTGAGAATTGTCTTGACATTATCATAACGTGAATATTCATACATTTTTTTAGTTTCTAAACAAAATTGAATACAAACTGTATACCATTCTAAAAATTTTCACATATATAAAAGCGTCATTGACATTTTTCGTAGAGAAAGCAAAGAATTGTGTCAAAAATAAGGAAAGTTTCTCCTCGTTAATTCGCATAGTATGCAAACATTACCTCGTTCACTGCACAATTAGGAGTAGATAAAACTCAGCAAGCTCGCAAACTAGCGATTCTGGAATCCGAAAATAACGAAGTTATGATCATATCCAGTCCTGAAAAATTCTATTTTGTCGTTTCTAAATAAGCGGACGAAAATGAAAATTAGTGAAAATCCACATACAGCATAATCAAAGCCAACATCTCGTAAATATGGTTTCGCGCCAAGCAAATATTTGAGCGTTTCGAATTTGCTCTCACTCCCGCACGCTGCTGCGTGCTTCTGCAGCACAGAGCAATTTCGAACGCGCGCGATGCATAAACCTAAAGGTATGCAAAGCGCGTATGCACGTAGCAACGAAGAAAAGCCCAGACAAAAGGAAGTTAGTTTGCTGAATCAGCCTTGTTTTACGCGTAGTGATTGTAGCCTCTTCTCGTGAGCTTTTCGTCGTGCCTTTTTATACGGAGGATTCAATTTTTTAATACGTCACATATGTATCGATCGGATTCTCAATTGACTAAAAATTATTTTGTAATGCATTTAAAAAATGGCTTGCAAGAAAAGTTTCCTTGAACTTAGAAATTTCATTTTTAAACATCGCAAATTAAAAATTTTATTTTATTTTTTCTTCAAATCAAGGAAAAAAAGTCTAAATTTGAGAAAATATTTTTTAAGTATGCAACAGTGTATACTAGAGTGGTTTTTTGGCTGCGTACGAAATAAAAACATTTCTTAAATGTAATTGTACTCTTAAAAAAAAAATTGTTTTTTCGACGTAGACCTTGTTTTAATTTAAATAATAATGACTGCTTCATTTTTAAGAAAAAATAGCTTTAATTCGATGCGTGCAACAAAACAGAAGAGCTTCCAATAAGCGCAAACAGCGAAAAATTAAAAAAAAAATACGAGAGCATAATTTGCGTGGTACCGATGGGAAAGCATATAAAGATACAATGTGGAGCGAGCAACGAGCGTCAACCTCGAGCAATTAATACTATAAAAGATCAGCTAGCGCACCGACACAAAACGAGGCGTATCACGATTCTCTCGAAATTTTCCGTACAATGGTTAATAACGCGCTGGTGCTGGCTGGCTGGCTCGCTCTATTGTCATCGACACGCCAGTAAATTACCGGAGTCGGGGTAAACTGCATCGCACACGCTCTGCAATTGCATATACAACGGCAGAGCGCGCGCGAGCAGCAAACATTTCCAAGTTGACGCTTAAACTTGCTAGTACTTGCAGGGGCGTGCTATTCATTGGGCTCTGCCTGCCCAGTACACATATTCATACGTGATGACCGCACTTACAAAGTTTAAGGCGCTATGAGCCTGTATTTTCAAAACTAATCGATTGTGTATTTCATCTTGACGTCACGCCGCTATAACGCTCGGACAATCAAGCTCACGTGACCTAATTTGAATAATCGAAAGAAAAGAGGAAATCATTTAAGAGTCGTCTTTTTGAAGTAACAAGGAGCCTGTCGTATGGTGGAGTGTCATCGTCTTGCTCGTATCGTGTCATCACGAAAACATTTGAAAAAATTGTATTTAAACATTTATTTTACACACACGTACACATATACATGTACATACAGGACGCATGTGAAAAGGGGAGTTTCAAGATAATGCTATCCGTCGCTCATATGAATTCCAAAAATAAACAAAATGCTAGCAGTGTTCTCCCCTCTACTATCAAGCGTACTATTTATGAGTAACCCTAAGTAGGACATCAGAGAGTAGGAACTTCATTGTAAATTTCATCCTATTTAAAAAAACATGGGAGCGGGTGTGCGCTGTCAACTCTTCCCGACGCTGGTTAGCCAGCAAGCGGATACAAAAGGAACAACGCTTTATTTTCGCCATCCAGGGGAGTCGAGCTTTAGTCATCAGATAAACATCAAGTCTTTCTGTGACCTCCGAAGACCCAATAAGTCCTGGACTGACTACTCAGTCTCTTCTGCAACATTTCGACATCACGCATGCTCAACAAATTTAAGTGGAGACTTTGAATCACAACTTATACCACAAGACTCATTAATAAGAGCTACCACACTTGAAACTTGGATTTCAAGGCTCTCCTCGAAGATCATTGCGTCCTGACACTTAGTACGCGTTAAATTGTGTGCGTGATAAGAGCAACTCTAAGTTTCTCCAAGCGACCTTTTTGATTCATTTTGGGCAACCTAGTCGTTATCGACGAATCATCTGCTAGCTTAAGCTGCAAACTCTGCCTCTCAAGTTATCTGTACTTCTTACACCATTTACATTTCTACACAAGGTACTCTACACTTTACTGATATAATTTAATTTGTTTAAATAAATATGCTTACACGTTATATATACACATACAATAGTTTCCTACGTAGTCAATTGATTAATTATTCGGAATTTCTCTCTGCACCCCGTGCAGTGGTATTAGTTTGGTTTGGTAATTTATTTAATTAACTCGATTTATTGGGTTATTTAATATTATAATTTTTAAAGCGTCAAAATTGTTAAAGCAAAGCTCCACACTCATTAAAAAAAATAGACCATACGAGGACGGACAGGAAAGTGATATTACATGTGCAACGACTTAAGTCTATCTTATATTCACCTACTTCTACTTGCCTTAGCTGTATGCTCGTTTACAATTACTAATCGTGTTTCACGTGTGCTTTTTCGAAAAATTTATAATGAAACCACTCTCACAGTAGATTATTAAAAGTCGTGTAGCTGTATTCCCGCCGTGAGTTCCGACTTTTACCGCGAATGAATTTTGCGAAATGTTCGAGCTCGTTTGAATCCTACTTTCCATAAGCTTTGAAATGCACTCTAGCAAGATTAATTTGATGAAATCCAAGTCGACTAATGGCACTTTCAAACCAACTATATTTTTTAGGTGTGTATCTAATGAAACCATTTTTGGTTAAAAACTTATTTTATCAACTTAAAACCGTGTTGCAATATTAATGAAATCAACATTGTTTAAACATGTTAGTTCAACAATTATAAATCGTGTTGCAATAGTTAAATGTATACGTAAAAACATAAATTTTTGATATAATAAATCATATAGTCATATTTGACTTGTGAATAAAAATTAATTGTAGAAATAATGACAATAACATACTTTTGTACTTTAACAAGGCATATGAGAATTTTCAGAAATGAAATTTTCATGTGTTTGTTATTGTGATTCCGGTGGTTCAGATTCCACCTTAAGCTGTAGGTCCAGTCATGATGCTTGTAAAAATCTCCTGAATCTGTCTAAAAGTGATGGTCTGTATACTCATGACTATAGGGAACCAAGAGTAATGCTTGTTGGTACTTTATGCACTTTCGCAGCGTTCTACATAAACGTAGTTTTTGAATTAACAACAATAACAATAACAATAGCAGTTGTATTTTTTTGGATAACACTTCATTTTTGACTCATTTATTATGATTTTTCATTGTACTTATGAAACATTGAAAAGTACTGAACTTCTTATTTAGCATTTAGTAACAATTTTTGAAAATATTTTAGTGAAAGTCACTTGTTTGAAAATAATAAAAGATGCTACACTTTGTTTATTCTTACGCTACAAATAATATTCCAGCAGGAGACATTTCTATCGTAAGTCACTTTCGAATCATACGCGGCGGAGAGATGAAAATAACCACTCAAAGTGAGGCCTCTCTTTTACTCTCTAGCACATTTTAATTGTTGAAGCAGAACAGTGAAAGAGAGAGAGAGAGAGAGAGAGAGAGAGAGGATCGATGGCCCTAATCAGCCGCATGTCCGCGGCCCTGCACCGTATATAGTTTTCCTCTCTCTCTCTCGTGCTCCCAAGTCCATTAGCGGCTTCTCTTTATCTACCTATAGTACTCAAAAAAAGAAGCGAAAAGAAGGGAAAATTAATCAAGCTGAAGTCGATATCGCATCTACTGGGTTGGGTTGTTAAGATTTTTGGTGTTCGAAAAGAAATTTAATCTTAAAATTTGACACGATGATTTTGGAAGCGAGAGGACGAGAAAATTTTGTCACAAGTATTCTCGAGGGCTTTATTCCGAATGAGCTGTGTGAACCCGCCCGGGGAATTTTTCAATTCGCGCATCTGTATATACTAGCGATTTTTCAGTCGAGAGACGCAGACTCGCCAACGCGCGTTGTGTTGAAAAAAAAAACATTGGCGAAGCCTTTGACTTCTCGTTCTCCAGGAGTGGCGTGCTAAACCAAAATATTTTCACTATCGCGACATGCTCGAGCATCGCGGGAGAGACGTGCGTGCAATATACTCGCGAGCTTTGCAGCCACGCTCTTGAAACACTTGGGCGAGTACGCGCATCGTTAAGGTTTCTTACATTCGTGTACTCTCTCACTCGAAAGCGGTTTAAATTTGCCTCTTAACGACGCGCGCGCGGCTGACCTATACGCAGACAGCAGAAAAAAGTCCGAACAGCCAATCGATCTGGCCGCAAACAAGACAACGGCGCGACGCCTCATTTTTCTTCCCCACAAAGTCCAAATCCTCGCTCCTATTTTCTCGTTTACGTTCTCTCTCTCTCTCTCTCTTTCTCTCTCCCTCTCTGGGTGATTTACCAGCGACAGTCTAGGCGGAGCATATGTGCGAAATATCTGTGGTTGCAGAAACGATTGTCAATGATGAGAAATTAATTGACGATTGAAAGTAGTATGGCCTTCGAAAAATAGAGTTTTTCAATAATGGCGAGTTGCCTGAACTAAAGACTAAAATAGATAAAATTTTATCAATCAATATTGTGCCAAATAAATTGTATCAAATTTATATAAAATATGGAATGTGAAGATTATTAGTTATTTTAATATTTTATATAGTTAAGTTATTATAGTTAATTACAACTATTACAGTTTTTACTAATCATCGCAGCAAGTAATGGTAGTAAATAAAATTATGCGCGATTTGAATATACATCTCGACATAAAACTTAACCCAAAATATAGTAAACTTGTACGTTAAAGTATGCCGTCGAAAATGTCAACGTACCTCACGTTTTCCAAATGACAGTCTGTTATATAAAAAATAGTGGAATACGATTATTTTACGTCTAATTAATGAAATACTATGTAATTTTAATCAAATAAATTTTTATTTCTTGCGTAACTGGAATATCTACCTACAAACTGATATATAAGTCGAATGTAAAAACTGTAATCTCTTATCGGAGTAACTTTACGTTTAAAAAATTCGAGGACAAGAAAAAAAATACTTTAACGCTTGCTACTAAAAAATTTAACGCTATAAGTTCCGTTGGTGATTTTTTTTTTGTATTTGTAATGCTCAATTCATTGAATATTTCAGTACTGCTATGTATAACGTTCGAAGATTTTGACTTTCGGTTGATTGATAGATTTACTTTTTCTGCAGCTCCGTTGCAATTTTCCCCGACTTTTTCGAGGAAGTCTAGTGCGCGTGAATGAAAGATAATTGTCCATGCAGCGTAGTTAACTTTCTCTCTTTTTTGTTGATTACAATATAACATTTCTCAATGTCAAATGGTATTGTTTTATGGAAATGAAAGCTCCTACATTTCGCTATTCGTATATCGAACGGTTATCCAATGTGTAAACACGTTACTAAAGCCCAAAGCTTGCTAACAAGCCGCAAATCAACATACATACCCACGCGCACACACGCACACACACTATCTGATCAAATACGCGGATATGAATACGAACTATCCCTTCTCATGAGCGTTAAAAAGATACTGTTGTTGCTAAAAAAAGCAGGAGAACAGCTGAGTCAGCGCGAGGGCATTTTAAGCGTCTATCAGAGGTCATTACCAGTGTCGTATCCGGTACTAAACGCCCTCCATAAATTTCCTTGCCATTATGTCAGTACTATCCCTTCCAGTTTTCGTGTGCCAGCGGGATACAAAAGAGGAAATCCCTATCTTCTTATTCGACAACCTAAGGCTATTATTTACTTAAGCTTATCGCCTGCGGAATTCTTTTCTCTTTCTTTCTTCCGGATTATATATATACGTGTGTGTGTGTGTGTATGTGTGTGTGTGTGTCGTATCTCGGAATCTTCGCGTCTCATATCGATATAAATATCCGATTTATACGTGACGGAAGATGCAAAAACAGAACATTCTGGCGGTTTCCAGATCTATTGATTAAACGCGGACCGTGAAATCGTTGATGCGAAAGTAAAGCGCGGCACGCACAGACACGCACTCGACAAATAGTCGGATATCACGAGCGCGATAGAACGTGATTATCGTAAAGATATCAGAGGAGGGCAGGGTGAACGCGGCGACAAGTACAATAGACTGGGTAGATCCACGTTATAGGTATGATGTTCTAATTATCGTTGGTAATTGGCTCTCGCAGAGAACGCTTTCTCGCTTTTGTGCTCCGCGCGTTAATTTTCTCGCGTAAACACAAGCTGCTCTTTATTTTTGCCTTCTTATTCCGTTGTTTGATAGATATATTGCGTGCGTGTCGCGTGGTGAATTATCCTCACGCGAGCGCGGCGAACGCACGCGCCAATTTCAATCGTTTGCACTTTGACGCAGATTCGACAGTCCATGCGTGCACGTTCACGTCGGACAGTTCTTTACGATTTTTTCCTTCTTTCGCTCCACACCACGATTTATGTAACGTAAGCGTGTCACTAGGCTGTTCTTTTTTTTTCGTGTTGCTCGTCGTGATAACTCCCAAATGGCTTCAACTGTTATCGCCGCGACAAAACTTTATGCGCAGATAATCCACACTGTAATACATGCGACGACGCGTTTTAATCTGTGACCTTCTTTGTTACATTATTGTCTAGTTTGTAGCTGATAGAAACGAATTTCCAGTTTGTATGAGTTCCTTTAAGGACGTACAGTTAGCGAAAAACTTTTCCCAGTGTAGTTTAAACATCGGAAATTAAAGTATTCCTCCAAGTTTTGATGCCTTGAAATATCTTCAGATGAATTTCTCGGAATCCGTCTTCATTTTATGATCTAGCCTTATTGATACGTACGTGCTTCAACGTTTGTTCACTTTCCGAACGATCTAGGAATGGCTAATTGCCCTGGTTTGATAATTTTGATTTAAGCCATCATGGTATTTATGGATCAATTCCTGCAAGTTTGCACTAAATAACGGAAGCAAATTTTTAGTTTAACCATGTCATTTATTTGAAAGCAAAAATCAAATTTCCAAGACAGGGTCAGCATGTGACCAATCAAATGTCAAAAAAATAATGAGCCTTTGACCGTGACAATCACATCTCTTCATAATGGTGCTAAGGATAGAAGTACCTTTTTCCCATTTATAATGCGTACCACTAACATATTTTATTTCTGCTGCTTTTAAGAACTTTAGCAAGACATTGTTTTCGTCAACGCTTAAATCATCTGATCTGCACGCTTGTGAGAAAAGATAAAAGGGTAATCCGTAGGGGTTACCAAACGGATATTAGAAAAAGAATTTTAAATCGCGAAAACCGCGTAAATTTTTCAACTCACATTTCCGTGAATGAACAGCCGTTGAGACCAACGTATAAATGATACGATATATTTTTCGTGTTCCTTCTTGATTAACAATCAATTAAAAAACGTAGGAGTCACGGAGAAACACGCGCGAAAAATGTGGTAAAACAAAAGTTTGAAATTTTTCATCAGCAACCGCATTGTTCGCTCTCTTCTCCGCATTGCACATCCATCTCTCACCTGCGATTTTTCACTTCGCACCACCCTCCTTCGTTATACGTCACGTGAAGGTGGTCTTCTATCCTCCAGAATTTTTTTAATTCTCCACTTTATCGTAGAAAATAAGCATAGGATTTGCCTTTTTCAGTGCGTTTTTTTGTTGTATCCCTCATATTTCAAAGTTGTCACATAACATTTTTGTTTTTGATCATTTAGCATTTCAGATCTAGAACGATTTGTTAGCTTGTGCTCAAAAACGTAATTCATTTCATTGTCTCCGTAAATGTACGATCCTCCATATAATTTCAATTATATATTCTCATTTTGTATAATTTTATTATAATAACACTGTATCAAGTCGCTAATATCCTTAACAGGGGGATGCGACTCAAAATAAATAAAGAAATAAAAAAATGTCGAAGTTCAATTGCAGTTATCGTTAAAATTGAAATGAAGTCACGGCAATCGTGTTTCAATTTCTCGCGCGAATCTTTTTTTCAATTTGAAGCTGTTTAATACCGATGTACCCATCAAGCTGCACATACGACTAAGTGAACGTAGAATCAGAACTATAATTTAGCTTTTCCAAAGTGATTCTGATCGGAATCGACCGAGATATCATGTAAACTAAACTCTGTAATCGCGTTACTTATACATTTTTATACTTTAAACTCGTATGATTAATCTTACATATGAAAATACATACTTTTATTGCGTGCTCAGTTGCACATATAATTAATGCCAACGAGTGGAGTATGGGGACACTTTATACAAATGCTTTTACTTCTGTTTATGAAGGTCGTGTAGAACTAGGCTTTTTGATTTATCACGACGATTATTTTTCCGTGCGTTCATTTTCCAAGCTTTCTCACAATTGCATAATTATGTAGAACGACTAGGCTAGATTTTTAATTAAAACGCGTCAATTTGAATATTATACGTTTGCAGTCGTATCAGTTTCAAATATTTATACGGATCAAACTGCAATTTCAATTTACGAAATTACAGCAAAATTTGTAATACAAATAACTAAAGAACCCGAAAATCCACACTAACATAAGCAATTTCATAACGTCAAATGTTGGCTTCCCCGCAATTGCTGACTCGCGATTACGCAAAACCCTAAACGAAACAAAAAACCACTCTCGTAAACAAGGATACCTGCAGCAAAATAAAAAGGACGCTTAGTACCGCTCTGTGCTATAAAAAGGAGAGACCATATAATTGCATCACGGTGAGGCCGAGTAATAGAACTTGGGTTCCTCGTTGCGAAAAAAAATACACACTATTGCGCATAAAAGTTTAATAAACAAAGCGTACTGTGCAGCTCATTGAAAGCCGTGGGTGTAGAGAGAAGCAAGCTTGACGCACTCGCTAATGAAAAGGAAAAAGAGAGTATCCGCGGCACGCTCACTCTCTTTTTTATTTTTGTTTTTGTTTCGTTGGTGTACAAACAAACTTCCGAGGAGACTCGGTGACGCGCCAAGTGGAGCGAGATATCTTTTTTTTCCTATCCTCGCCGTGGCGGGAGTAAGAATGCGTCGCCACGGCGACTTTTCCACTGGTGCATTTTTCATCGACATCAACTGCAGTTATGAATTGGCGCGGGGCGCGTCAAGTATGACGTTTCCTTGACAAAATTTTTATTCCCGCTGCAGGCCCAGCGTATATCGCGGTAATGTTTCAAGAATGCTATTTCCCTGAGCTGCGTCAACGATCTCTAATTTTCTCGTGCGGCGTATCGCGGAGAATGCCACGCAAGCGCAAACATTTTGGCGTTCGATTATCGAATTAAATCGTGTTTTACGAACGCTTTTTTTGTCGGAAAATGGATTTACACGCGTTCGACGACATGTTCAACAACGGAAAAGAAACACACGCGTCACGCAGGGACGCATAATTGAATAATAACAGCCAGACGAAAATTACGATTGACAAATCTCGTTATCGCCCTAGGCGTTTCATCGCCTGCATTATTAATCTAAAAGGCCTCAGTAGAGGTCGACATAGAAAGAGAGAGAGAGAGTCCTTCAAGAGAAAAACTCTGACCTTATTGCCATTCGGCCGCTGCGCGGCGTGCGTTTACTATGCTTCGTATATCGTGTGCGTCCCTTTACATCGAGTTTGCACATGCATACATCTCTGGACAAACTTTTGTGTTTAGCTTTTCCTTACAGTAGATCAGAGATTATATTTGAGTTGAGGTTGTATCTATATTTTTCTACTTTACATCAAAGTGCCCGATCGGTCGTTATACGAAGTCAAAGTTACGAAGACGAGATCGACCGACGAAAGGCGCAGCTGAAAATTCTTAAAGAAGCACAAAAACGACACTGCGCGGCAACGTTTTCTTGTTGTCGACGTGAGCTCCTTCGATCGCAGCCCCTCGTCGGACAATCGAGCGTATAAAGCTCGATCCATTAATCGACGAGAGCGAACGAAGTGGCCACGGCAAAGCCGAGAGCTCGTCGATCAGCCGTTCATTCTAAAATCGCATCGCGCGTGGGATGGACGCGGGCACCGTGCAGCCGAAATGCAATCGTCGGTTTCCGGCAGTAGTCGGGTGCGGTCGTCAGGTCATTGGGTCAGAAGACTACGAAGGCGACGGCAGCAGCAGCAGCAGCAGCCGAGCCGGAGCGAGCGCAGGAGGTCAAGCTTGGCTATGTGCGCGCGCAACCTGCTATTTTCCGGCGCTGCCGTGCTATTTTTAGCTTCTCTTACACTAACCCACGCCGCCAGCGCGACGCGCCGTCTCTCTCTCTCTCTCTCTCTCTCTTCTCTCTCTCTCTCTCTCTCTCTCTCTCTTACGCTTTTAATAGCCCTGCATTCTTCCGTACATGAGCGAACGATTTCTCTTCTTCTTTTTTTGATTACGCGTGATTTTTTCGTTTTCGCTACTGGATGTTGAAAGGTCTTCGTAGCTCGAGGTGGAAGGTTTCAATTCCATGATTTAGGAACTTTAATTAGGTTTAAGCGACACGCAGGCTTGAGTGGAACAGCTCGGCATTCGGTCAACC
Organism: Phymastichus coffea; assembly: GCF_024137745.1. Taxonomy (NCBI): domain Eukaryota; kingdom Metazoa; phylum Arthropoda; class Insecta; order Hymenoptera; family Eulophidae; genus Phymastichus; species Phymastichus coffea. The sequence continues at coordinate 1,084,538 of NW_026706882.1, forward strand.
GTATCCTTAGTATTTGTACGGAGAAACGAATGTAGAAGCGTTTTAAGCGTCTGCGCGCGCGATTCCACGCTACAGCTTTTTTCGCGGAGGAAAGTTGAGGTTATTTCCTTGGGGAAATTTATCGACACCTTCGTTTATTCTGTCTGTTCTATATAACGGAAATTCTCGTCGATCTTTTTGTTTAGGATTGAAAGATTCCTCCGTAAAGGCGCATTCAACAATCGACAACGCTGCAGTGCATTTTTCTCGAGCGCGCAGTCGTACATAATCCAAACGCGCTCCGGCTATTTTCAGGAGCTTTCGAGACGACGAGGAAACCAGGGGTTTTCGCACTTACTTCAGCTGTACATCTTTTGTGTTCGTTTTCCTTTTCTTATGCGCGGGATTAATTCTTCTGATTTCATCCCCCGATGTATATGTACGTGTATCGTTAACAAGATATTATTTACATTTTCCTGTCGCTTGTTGCTGTTTTCGTTTATTTATGGAAGTATTACACGATAGTTCTATTACTCTTTCGATGCCAGAAATAACCCATATTTTCCATCGGTCTCTCTTTCCCTCCCTTTCTCTCTCTCTCTCTCTCTCTCTCTTTCATTGATCGCATAAAGGAAGGGCGAATTTTTCAATCCCGGCAGATGTTACGAAGTTTCATCACAACATGGATACTTCACAATTACCGTTTCTACTTTTTTGAAAAGTACATCAATGAAAGTCTTTCTTCTGACTTTAATACGTACGCTGTGCTTTCTCACTTGAAGCGCGTTTTGCAAAATCTACTTTGTCAATTTAAATTATTATTCTTTCGTGGTGTCGCGCGCTGGTAATTTTTCGAGATAAGGTTACTTTCAAAGTGTCCCGAGCTTGCAATCTTCGCCAAGTTTTTCCTCGTCTTATCGATACGCCGGAACAATAATGGCAAACTTTACGAGCTGAAAATAGATCCCCTTTAATTTACGATTTGACGTTTTCATTTCGAATTTTATTTTCTTTTAAATAATTAAAAAAAAAACCTATACAGTCATTGTATTCGGACGCATGCTTGTACACTTTAATTATGGCGAGCGTTCAATTACCGTATGTAATCAATACTAGTAGTTGCATACATCATTATACACAAGCTTATAATCATTAATCATTGAACTTGCCATGCACACAAACATACAATGCTGTCCTCGTGACATCGACGCTCTTGCGCGCGAGTATAGTTTTTTATATTGTAGATATACAATATTCATACGTCATGCGTATTTTCACGTATGACATTCATGAGTTTTACATGGAAAATCTATAAAAGCTATTTTTTTTGTATGCGAACTATTAGTAATAATGCACAAGTGTACACATTTTCAGTGTCCCATATAAATCTTTACTCTCGTGTAGAATGGACGATGTTGAAACTATCTTTGAAAAATCTTCTTTTCAACATTTTTGCTCGTTCAATGCCACGTTCGTGTCGCATTTTACGCATTACCAATTTTTCGATACAAAGGAAAAAATATTTTATCGTAATAAGTTTCGGAAGGGTAACAATCGAAAACGACAAGTTAGTTTCGCAAAGCTGCTTTTGTAAAAAGGTCGCCGATAACTTTCTTACATCGATGCGAAGTGTCACAGATTGATATGGACTGTTATTTACGAGCGACTCATTATTTCTACGAGAGAATACTGCTGCTATCAGCATTTTCATTTCGAAGGAACGCTGTGATCTGATTTTCTTTCTTCGCGATTTTAGTTGGGCATTTTTTTATTCCCGAATGGCAACGAGGGTCGCTTGAAATTCCGGGGATTCATAATGCAATAAAATGCCCGTATAAAAAGAATACTCGGCTGAGCGAATGTATATTGCAGCGCCGTTCAATTTTAATAATCCAGATAACGGAACAAAGTCATTGCGAAATAATCGACGTCAGTGGTTTCCTCTCTCGGAAAGCAATCGAAAACAACCAGTGCCTTGCCCGCCCGCCCGCGCAGACTCAATAGTTTTAACTCTAGTGCACGACCAATGAAATTTTATCGCCATTGGAAAATTGTGCGAGAAAGAAAATGCGAGCGCGCGGGTATCGCTTGCTTCTCTCTCACGACCTTCCGTCTTTATTTAATCAATTAAGCTCGTGGGGGCGGCGGTGGCGCAAATCGACTCAGGGACACGTAAGTGCGCGCGACGTCGCACTCGTGTGGTGTGTGTGTATGTATCGTGTTTATCGTTTTCGCGCCTCGCGCATATAACACGAGGTCTTTCTAGATTTTTTCTTTCTACTGCGTGTCTTACCGCGAGAATTAAAAAGAAATAGACGGTTTTTTTTTAATTTCAATTACCTCGATGCCAGTGCTAAAGTTTCGGGCTATTTCTGAAGGCAGATGGGTTTTATCGATTTTCCTTTATTTTCGGGATTGCAAAGTGTCCTTAAAGATGTAATTCGAATATTTCACAAAAACATTCGCTCTCTTCGATGATTTAAAAAAAGGCGCAGACCATGTAAAATGAAAATCGATAACATTTCATATTCTCTTAACGTAAAGTCACTTGGGGGGAATATATACAAGAAAACGGGCAAAATTCATAACAGAGCTCTAAGTGAAATAATTCTGTCGACCAGAGTTATACCCGAAACGCATATTCTTGCACTTGCTGCAGACGCAAGGAAACGAGGAAGCAATGCGCGAAGAATACTATATGTTTGTAGTAACCTCGTTGTTTCCAGTTGCTTGCTGCTCTATTTTTAGCAAAAGAAAAAAGAAAACACACACATACCATAGCTGCTCATAAAGCATTTAATTGTAGAATTTGCTTTCTTGTGAGATTTTTAGAGGACAATCGAGCAAAGTTTTTGATGAATGAGTTGGCCTCAAACGGCACCATATTATCAAAAAGAGCTTACAGCGATTTTTACGAATTATTCTGAAAATTCAATTTATTCGATTTATGATTGCAAATTCCCTCGTTGTAATATTATTGATAAATTCCACTTTGAATATCAGGCGCGCATTGTATTTATAGGTCGCCGAATTAAAGCAGAGTAATTCGAAGAAAATAAAGTTTTATCTCAGAACATTATATCGTCGGTAGCATTTTAGTTTATCTTGAGTTAGATAAGTAATTTCGAGTTGAAGTGTCCAAGATACGACAAGATAAGATTACAACGTGTACTTTCAATAGAGAAAAATCAACACCTATAACAATTACCTATTCGTATTTGCTTCAAAGCCAAGTTTAAAAATTAGCTGTTCTCTCACTGCCGCGGAAATTCCGTGCACGAAACTTTACCCACATCTGATAGACGCGTCCCGCAGAAAAAAAAAAGAAATTCACGATGGCAGTAGAAAAAAGAAAAAAGTAGAGAAGAGCTTTTTACCTGGGAAAGGTTCAAACGTTACTCCCCCTCCACTTGCCGAAGTATTCCTCGCCTCAGGCTTTTCGCCTTCTTTTTTTATTTTTTCTGACTCGTGCAGAAATGTGGGTCTTTGTTGCTTTATGATGTTTGAAGCTGTTGTTTCGCACGGCCGAACATTTGTTGTGTTATGATAAAACTCGCACCGTTAATTTGAAAACTGAATACAATTTTTTGCTTAGATAGTGGGATTTTAACTGTAATAACGTGAGTTTTTTTCCTTTCTCGCTCGGGATGGTCGTAATTTAAGAGGGCTTGACATACTTCTTCGAATCATGAGTATAATTTTCATTATCGTATTATTCATCAGTTTCTTAATTAAATTATCTTATCTTGTCGATACATATTGGAATCATCAATTGATATATGCGCGATCGGATATTACCGATTGGTACATTTGCCTCACTCTGATATTTTTTCTTTTCGAGTAAAGCAAGAAACAGAACTTGAGTTTTTTATACGGATTTTTATAGAGTTGATTAATTCATTGCATCCGCATATTTCCATTGGCCAGAAGCTTTTCGCGTTTTTTGTGCCTCGCGCGAAACCAAAACTCCATTGGAAAGAAAAGCCGATCAGAAAAAGATCAATCATCCAGCGCTCTTCGCAGCGCGGAATCTTTACCTATTCAGCTCTTCTTATTCAAAGTATACACGCAAGAAATCTCCATCTTGAATAAGCCGCAGTATCTACTCGGAAAAGAGAAAAGTGAATTCGCCATCGTTGTACTTTACTTATCCTTTCGAGGTCGTCAGCCGCTCCGCCGCCGCGCTCTAAAAATAAAAGCACAATCTTCTAAGGGCTCTTTCTTGCAGACAAGCTGCGTGAGAAATTTTACGAAGCGATTCCAAATCTAAGCTTATCTCACTGCGAGCAAATTACCTGTACAATCATTAAGCCGCAGAGGCAGCATTACGGCTCCCCAGGGAGAGAAAGAAAGGGACGCTCTTGAGCTTCTTTTTTTTCGCTACTGTCTATCTCCCACTGCCTCCCTCTTCCGCTCGTTCCAAGTTCTATTGTCCACGGCATTGTATATACGTGCGTGAGACAGAAACTTGACACATATTCCTTGTGACTATTTTCAGGGATGGACGCGAGACGAGCGCGGGGGCTCTGGAAAAGTGACTCGGCAATTTCGCCTCGCGCGATTATTGTTTTCCAAGGGCTTCGATCTTTTATCGCTCCGCTACTCTCTTTCTTTTCTGTCATAGTTTTTTTTATAGGTCGGCACGTTCTCTTCGTCAGTGCTGTTTTTTGATCCAGCGATGCGCAAGCGCGAGATTGCACCGTTTGTGTTTGCCCGAGGTACGCTCGCGGAATAAGTTACGTTCCATAAGAAATTCTGGTTTTTTTCCTCTGGGAATTGAGAAAATAACGTGTTTATCGAAGGGGAACATTATTTTGTTATTTTGATTTATGATCTTTCGCGATACTTTAGAAAAGTGATTGCTTTTTAAGAAAATTACGAAAATAACGAGTTTTTATAAAGGTAGCTTGCTGCCGTTGCAGCTAATGAGATTATCGGCGTCTAATGCCAGCTTTCCTTGCCGCTTATCCTTCCCTATTTTTCTCTTCTTTTTCGTTTTACGTAACATGCAAAAAAAAAACAACAATTTTTCAGTTCCTCATGAATATAATCCGATAACGGCTTTCGAAGGATAAATGAACGAGTCTATAGGTATTCTAAATTGTGTAGTTTTGTTAAGCGATAATAGTATTGAATAACAAGTTGTTTTTATTTGATGTGAAGAGGCAATTGCAATCCTAGTGTGTTCGATGAACAATCGCTCTATTATTGGCTCTCTATTGATAAAATATACATCACACTTATACAGGAAGAAAGTTCTTGAAATAAGAAAGTTTTTTTTTTATTATAATGAGAAACACATTTTTTCATTTGCAGTGTTAATATTTCAAAAACTATTGTCTCGAAATGAGGAAAAATATTTTCTTGTTTCGAGAAAATTAAAACGAATTTCTGCTTGATTTGAGAATGGATAAATTCAAGATAAGACTGAGGAATAGGAAGGGCAGCAAGAGTCAGAAACGTTCTTTGTAGGGTATTTTCGAACAAACAAAAATCAACAATACCGTCACAAGAGCCACCTTTTATTCTCACTAGTCCAAGTATACTAATGAGAGGCCGAATGAAAAGTCAATCCCCACGTAAGCAAGAGAGCGCATACGTCAATCTATTTATAGAAAGCCACATCGCTCACGCGCGTGCCATTCACAGTGTTTCCGCGTGCGGCAAAGCGAACTTCACCTCTGCGTGCACAGTGTGTGCTACTGGGACACAAGCGATCGATCTCAACCAAGCGTCCATTGAACCTTTATTCACGCGACGTTTTTCTCTTTCTCTACCTCCCCAAGATCGCGCCAAACGTACGTTTATGTCTGATTTATTACGTCACTTTATGTCGACGTCCCCACGGTGGACTGCAGTCATAATTGGACATTCGTGTTTTTTGTTTTTTTGTTTTTTTTTTTTCATTTGCTATGTATCATCTCTGATATTAATTGCATGCTTTTATTCCGATTCAAACATTTTAATGTATTCAAGCGCGGAGGTTTCCCTTTTTATCACGGCATTTCAATTTTATTTGTTTTGCGATAAACTTTAAATTGTTATTGCGGTTATATGTTTTTTTATCCAGCGTGACCTTGATACTCATGTAAAAGCTAACTATCGAAGGCAAAGTACGCTTTTATTCACTGCACTTAAAACAACATGAAATTAATGGAAATGCAAACGAACATATGACAGTTACACTCGAAAAAAAAAAGAAATATTAGCAGAGACAGAAAGAGGCAGTATGTAGAGGAAGGCAGCTTTTTCCCTCTCAACATATTGTAAAACGTAACTTGTCACGAGCTGTGTGTAGCTCTCGCAACCTTGGCAAAGTAGTGTGTAAGCAACAAAGAGAAAGAGAGAGAGAACTCGTGCGACACGCGATTTGGCCTTCAGCAATAAATCGGCTAATTCGTAATTGTTACACCTTTTTTTCCTCGAATACTTGAAAATTCGTTGCGCTGGAGATCATGTGCTAGAGATTGCAAATAACATTATTTTCTTGCACGTAATCATAACATGTAAAAGAAATTACCGTAAATTATTTAACCATTTCGTTATTTGGGTGCGCGGTAGTATAAATTGTTTTCTCTTTTTCAAATTAAAATGATCTTGAGTTTTACGTTCTTTTTATCGCAAAGCTGAATAATTGTTCATAAAGAATGTTGATATTCCTTCAGTAGCAAGTATTTGAAATATTTAAATGTTATATAAGTGAAGGTTTGCTGATTTCACTGCAAAAAAATGCTTATTCTTATTGCATTTTTAAACGTCGAGGTTCTCGTTTCAAGAAATAAACGAGCGAAAATTCCTTATCTGATGAAACTTTTCGTTTTGAGCATAAATGTTTTTTAGTTGTAATAAAAAATAGTAACAGCTATCAATATAATTCCTTGAAGCGAGATCATTTTTTTCTTAAATGAACAAAGAAATCATTAAAAAAATTTTGAAAAGCAGAAAATCACTGTCTTATTTTAAGAAAACTGTATAAATTCTCCTTGTAGTAATTATTATAGTACACGTTCTTGTTACATCGAATTCTAAGAACAGTAACTTCATATTTGATTCTTTTGTAGTGCATATGGCTCGTAATGAATATAACTTCGTCTAGGAAAGTTTATATCTTACAATACACGGGTTGTCAGAGACACAATTATCGCAATAAAGTTAATGCATGCCATCGTAAACTCTGGCGAACTTGTGTGCAAGTATGAATTTACAAAGTAATGTAAACTACATTTCAAGATTCGAACCCCGCACGCGCACTATAGTCGTAATGAGTCCAAAATACATCAACATATAAAAATATAACGCAAACATATGCTAACGACTGATTTTCAAGTCACGCTCCTCCCCTCATCTAAGGTAAATTTCTATGTCGTACCGAACAAAGATTCGACGAACATTTCCTTTGGGAATTTTTCGTCAGCAAACGTCAAACAAGGCGGTAACTACGCGACGTGTAATGTATTTCCTCTTCTTTGTCGACTTTTACAGTTATTTATTAATGAATTTTAGTTCCCTATGCGTAAACTCTCGACAGTACCACAAAACTTTCGTCGCCACGAATGAATAATAATTGTTCAATTATTCAAGTGTTTTATCGATCGCCGCGCGGGCGAATAATGGCCTTTACACTGCGATGCAACTGTTGCGACTAGTGAAAGTTTGACGAAAGAGAAAGAGAAAGAAAGAACATTTTTTTGCTCAAAGTCGGATTAGTAGGTGAATACAGCTTGACGTGTGAATCATTGATAACGGAACTGATGATGTGTTATTTCTTTCGCACTGCTTTGCATCTATCGTTGATGTTATTATTATAAGCGCGAAAAATAAGGCTCGAGTGTATTTGTTCTGCAGACTCGGCAAAATGACGGTGAAAAAGCCATCACGAGCGAAGAGGAAGCGAGTGAAAACACGTGACATCCTGTGTCATCTCCCTGCTCTGGCAAAATGAGTTCGGCCAAACGAGTTTCCTCTCGTCAAGGAAATCGAATGAACGGAGAGTACCGACAAAAAGATCCTGCATTCGGCCGAGACATTGAATTAACCTTCCATCTGACGTATATATGTGTGTGTATATACGAGCAAACGGGATTCGTGTGAAAACACACTGTTCGCATTTTTTCTTTTTTTTGTTGTGTCAGATTGATAAAGATTACGCGTGGTTGATTGATGTGCTTGGCCATATTGTACGTTTATTTTTTAATCAACAAAGTTTTTATGTCCGTAGATTGACATTCAAGATATAATTTAAAATGTTCAAAAAAATATATTTATTTGATTTTATTGTTATTTTTCGTACGCGAGGTTCGAGCGAGAATTGAAAAATTTAAGGTCAAATCGCTAATCTTTGATTGCATTTCTTTGTCGACTCGATTTCCATATTATGTCGTATCGCAGCGGAATTTTGTAATTTTCCTTTAGACTTGGTTGCTTCGTTGCCGAATCAGCGATCGATCAATAATCTACATTTCAAAATCACTCAACAGTTCATTCCATGAAGCAACCTTGAACTTCGCCATTTTCCATCACACCTTGTGGCGCCCTGAACAAAATAACAACTTACTGATTAATACGCGATCGAGAAAACAATACACACAGCAAACAGTAAAAGTAGCATGCAAAATGGAGCCCGTGCGACCGTGGCACATGCACATGCAGTAACACAGTGATATAGAAAGAAAACGATCGTTGATGTTAAAACTCCTTGACCCATAGTAGTAGACTCGACTTGTATTAAAGGTTCTCGCGTGCGGATCGAGATTAGAGTCGACGGTGCGGCGAGGTTGCCTTTAGAGTGTGACCTTTGCACTTACACGTGCGTTCCTTTGATTATTTCTCTGCTATTTTCTCGCGCGCGAAGATGAGAACTGTCTGTCGGATATTAATTATGCACTTCGAGCTGTCAAAGAAATGAAAAGTTCGCCTCGATGGCTTGCGCAAAGTTGTCTCTTCAACGTTAATAGATAGAAAAAAAGGAAAGGAAGCCAGACATCTGCTGTTCTGCCGGACGAAGAGAGGTTCAATTTTCCAAATCGAATGACCAAAGAACAAATTTTCCACTCGGCCGAGACCCCGAGAAAGAAGGTAATGGACCAGCTGCAAGTAGGTAAATCCGCTAACACACACATGCACACGCAAATGCACAGTGCATTGTGTGCGCGTTCGCTTGGCTGAAATGCCAAACGCTCACCACTGCTGCTACTGCTGCTGGTGGTTCGATCGATGCAAGCACTGCCTTATACTCTCTATCTCTATGTACATGCATAAGGGCGGAGAGAGAGGGAGTTGGTGAAATCTGTTGTTTGTTGTTTTGGGCAAAACGGATGGTTTATTGCATCGCGACAAGTTCCGCTTGATATTGTTTTGTATCGCGACACGCGTTCGCGTGCATGATTTTCGAAATGCGCGCGATTCGATGAAACAGAGAGCTATCAAACTTGTTTCAGGAAGAGAAATTGTTACTGCTGAAACATGAATATGGATGACACGAAAAATGTTCCTCCTTGATTTTTATGCTATGCTAGTTATCACTACTTTTATACTACTGCTATCCAAAATTGGAAGTGCTTTGTGTAAAATCGTGTTAGTTTAGCGCTCTCCATAAAATCGCACAATTAACGTTTCAAGTGTCGTCACCTGCATTCGCAAGGTCCTAATGGTTGGGGTGCGTTGTGCATTTCAAACGGAAATCAGCTAGAGAACCATTTAGTAGATACGGAAGTACCTTATACAATTCTTATTTCGCCTTTGGCTAACTGAATCATCGACGTATTGCATCCGGAATTTCAGAATGTGTCACATCGACGGGTTGGTGGAAAGTCCGTCAAAGTCGCTTAAACTTGTCGCTTTCAACTTGTGCAACTGCAATCAAACTGTCGGATCGAATTTCAGCTGTCGTTCAGTTTTAAAATTTGCGAGCAAGAGCAGGGAAGGGAAGCGCGGTTCACCTTACACACAAGCCTTTACATGCCAGTGTTAATTTTCCAGCGAGGTTTAATTAGTGCTGAGAGCTAACTTTTATGCAGGCGTACGCGTGAATTCGCGTAAGTTCGAGCGTGAATTTTTCTTTTGCAAAATATTGTGCAAAAATCTGTCGTAATGGCCAATTCTCAGATTACTTACTGCACTCCTGGATCCAAGATGAAACAAAACACTTTCATCTAGCCGAAATAAACAAAAAATGTATTCAAGTTTTCTTTTTCATACATCCTCGAATGAAAAACCGCGGGTGTAAACATTCGTTGAATCACCTTTGCAGCTTTTTATTTGGAAAACTCCCGGCGAAGAGTTTCACTGAACGAACGCGCGCGTGAAAAAAAAACTTGATGGCACACATTTACACAACCAATTTATTCGCAAAGCGAGAGAAAGAGAGAGAGAAAGAGAGAGCTCTCGCTCTACTTGAGAAAACTATTATTAGAAAGCCGCAGCGAAAAGGAAAAAAAAACGAAGCCAAGGAAAAAGCTAATGGCCCGGACCAAGATGAAACAGAGTATCGGGACAAAAGGCGTGTAAGTAGATAAGGTCGTCGGCTGACCAGACACTACCGCATTCTCATCTTGCCGCCTTCCGTTTCAATTCGCCAAATTGCAATGGTGAACATTTTTTAATATGCCTAATGCAACGACGCTAGCCGTTTAAACGAAATACTAAATAATTATAAAAATGCTTTTACGCATTTTCATATTATCATTTACAAAAAGTAGAATAAAATTTTTGAAATTTTAGTAAAGATGATAACAAAAAATACTATAATAGTTTCTCTTGTAACAAGAATGCTATGAGACAGACATAAAATGTCAGTATAAAAAGTTGTACAGGACAAACTTCCTTTAACTTTTTACGAAGGTTCACAGGGTGTAGTTTCATTTTTAACATCACGTATTTTCGCCAATAAAATTGTTTAAAACTTTGCACGCTATTGCGATCCAAACTAATTTTTTCCTATAAGTCCTTACTCAGATACTATATTATACTTATTTTTTTCAGTGATAAGCGTAATTATTAATATCATAAATAATTTTTTTTCTTATAAACAAAATTTGAGTTAAGCGAGTTTAGAATTTTTTTCATTGATACAATCGCATAGTTAAAATAAAGTCTTGAGCAATTTTCCACTCTATTATTTTGTATTTATAACATTTAAAAATTACATTACTATTTTGAGCAGATGTTTTTTAAGTATTAATCTATATAAATTCGTTTTCATTAGATCTTATTAGATATTTTAATTGTCAACCTATTTTCTACAAATACTGCGTAAAAGGGTCACAAAAAACATGCGTGCCTAGCGAATCTTACCATTTGCACGGTGGAGAACTATTTGCTAAAACAATAAAGACGTATTTTTAATTTACTCTTGCGACAATACTGAAAATAATTTTATCCATGGTAGTCTAATTTTAGTTAGTTATAATAATTTTGACACTCAAATCGAATCTACCAAATATTCTTAACGTTGATTCAATGAATGCCATTTGAAAAGATTCTATTGTAAATATATAATAACAACATTTTCATGACTTTATGAGATAATAGATAATCTTACAAAAGGTATTTACAATATTGTGAAAGATTAGCAATTATAGCAACCAACACAAACGTGTATTTTATTTTCAAGAATTTTTTTAACATTTGAGTTCATTGAAAAAAAAAAATAGACAAATGTGAATGTCTGAAATAGAAATCTCTGTCATTTATAATGAATTGTTCAGCTTAAAAACAGAAAAGAAGAGGAAACAGCTCTCGTAAATTAATTAGCCATGAAATTCAATAACATTAAGAAAATAAATGTTTTCGTTTAAAATATTGAGAGAGAATGACCGTTCTTATTGTGAAAGTCTTTTGAGAAAAAAAACGAAGTACAATAAGTAAAAAGAAAATATTGATTAAAGAAAACCTGTGAAAATGATTTTCAGAAATATCTTTATTGCTTTTATAAATTGATAAGCAAATAATAATTTGAATTTAGATCCAAAATTGCAATTATCGATTTGAAACATTGAATTTTTTATTTCTTTATTCGTCACTTGATAGAGTAACTAAAATTCGAAAGATACACGAATCCTTTGAAGCATCAACAATATAAAACCGGATACTGTCGGAAAGTTAATCGAACAGTAGAGATGCAACAAAAAAAAGACGTTCCATTCAAAAATTCTCTTTGTTTCGCATCGGTTTTTTTTCTATCCTCTTCGAGTTTGTCTCGCTATACACATACCTTTTTCTTTTGTGCGCACTCTTTACCGCCATTGTCGATAGTTTTATTTAAAAGTTGAAAAGCTCGCCGGAAATTTGATTGATGGAATTAAAGGTAAACTCTGCCTTACACGCAGTATAAATGAATTATTACGACGCGGCGTCTTTCCTGCAATCATGATAAATTGCTTTATGGATTTTCGCACAGAGTTCATAGAGGCGTACATCGCCTTGGTGTATGATGGGAAAGTTAATTAATGCTAAATTTGTAGCGAACGCCTACACTAAAAATGTTTTGTATTTTACAATGTTTTGCGTCTCTTTTTTCGTTGTAGTCTGATTTATTTTTAATTTCATTATTTTTTCCATAAAGTTGAATATTCATCGTAGCATTCGCTCTACTGGTACTCAAGCTGATGTGTATAACGAGGTCATTACAATTACAAAAATTATTCGACGAGTTTTACATTATATATGTGTCGGAAAAGACAAATCTCAAATTCGACCCCCCCCCCCCTTCCCGTAAAAAATAAACCTCTCTTTGAAAAGAAAACTTGTATAATAAAAGCTGCATTGCTCTCGAAAAAACAGGTTAATAACCTCTGGGGATGTAATTAAAAAATGTTGACGCCAAGCTTCCAATTATGCTCACTTCTTTTTTTCGTACTTGTTTTTCATCTTTTTTACACCTCTCTCAAGCTTCTCTCTCCTGGATCCACTTTAATTTAATCCACTAGCTTTCCTCTTAAAATAAGAAAGAGGACTGTTCTTTTCTGTCTCCTGGCCGAGTTTAATCAAGCGTGACTTCCGCTCATTGAGTGCATATGTATTTATAGGGACGCGCCGCCGTCGCTGTTGCCTGGGAAATTGAAAACGATAATTCTTGAGGATCGAGCTGGACTCTACACTTAATTTTAGGCTGATTCGACTATGCTACTTTTTCGAAGATTCTCTTTTTCAAGGGACCGTTGAAAGATATCCTATTTGCATATTGATCTTGTATACTTTGGCTGACTACCCAAAAACTTTTGCCATTCATAGTTCCACTTGTTCGAGTGGATTTTTAACTTTTAGTTCGGTTATACTTGGGCTTTTAGCACAGATCGTATCTTGAATATTAAAAAAAATAGTAAGCATTCGATTTGTGAACTTCGAATGCAATGGCAATAAAAATTTTCAATTTTAGGATTACGGCTTTTGAGATAAATTGAGATCGGATTTGAAAATTATGCATTAGATAAGTTCACATAGTTGAGTTTCAACTAATGCCACGTAATTTTGCCTAATCCAACTCCACTGAAGTAGAATGTTGAATATAATGATAATAAAAAGCGTTTTCGGTTCTTCAAAATAATTACGTTTTCATTTACGATATGTAAAATATTAACTTTGGACATCAGAAATTTGTAAATTACTATAACAGCTATTTCATATTAACATTATATATATTAATTTGTTTCCAGTTAATTTGTAATAAGTGACAGAACTTGACATCTTTATCTCGTAAGTTAGTTTTATGTTTTTTTCATGCTGTAATTTATCAAAAATTGCGTGCAGATAATTAAGCACTTAGCAGCTAAAATCGTTGTCTTAAAAGTTTTTGACTCAACCGCTTTATACTGATAATAAATGACATTGATAAATTGCATTATTACCTAAAGAAGTTTTCAGTATTTCAGCATTATTCTATACGACGTTATTTTCTTCTTATTGATTCTTTTAAGACACTCGCATGGTTAGTTCATTTTCTCTAAATGTTATAAATATATAAGTCTCTAACCAAATCTCCTTGCTAATGGATTTTTACTGGAAGGGTTTAAAAGATGCGTTACGATTTTTGTAAAGAAAAACAAGTATAATTCATGGGTTCACGAGATATCCCATAAAAGATATCTCTAATAAGAAATAAATTTTTGAATTTTAAATGTTGATATTGATCAGTTCATTACGAAGATGTTTCAAAACAAAAATCATTATGGCTCTTATATTGACATACGATATGAAAGAAAAGCACGAGCAGAGAAACAAGAAAGATCAGGCTAACGTAATAAAGACCGTAGTTCGAAAAATTATATTTCCATAATAAAAAAACTCATAAAAATTACTATTTTTAGACATCAAAATAATGTACTAAATTACGTGACTTCAAAAAAATCCTGCTATTAAAAATTCACTGATTACCAGCTAGAATAGTCGGTAAGTAACATCTACGTCACAAAGCTCCTGTTGTTGGAGTTGCATTTACAAGAATTTGATGTATATCCGGAGACTCGAAAGTACATGGACGACCAAAAATATCCGATACACGCGCGCGATGTCGATGCTGTATATTTTTATTTACTTTGACACGTCGTGAATGGAAATCGATAATCATCGTCGCGAGTTACGTATGTCCTTATGAAGTTGGCATTTAAAAAAACTCCGAGCACATCCTCACACACACACACACACATATGCACGTAATATCGACAGCAGATATGTCCGTCTCTGCAATTGCACGACTCGGTCTTCTTTTGTTACTCGGTCTCGGTCTCATGAGCTATGACGTCGTGCATTACCTTGTTCGACAGGGGCACACATATACACATACCCGTAGAAAATGGACGAGGTTGAATTATTTAACTTGGATTATGACGCCACTTTCTTTCATGCAATTTTAAAATAATCATATTGTTCAGGCGTTGATCGCACATCGAATGAAAGTTTGAGTTGCAGAATATTCGATGCGCGCTCGCACAGCGGAAATTGTTCCTCAGTTCATTTTGTTCGATTATTTCAAGCTGCCCAGAAATAACTGAATAATATATATGTATATATATAGTTAGAATTCATTGCTCTAATTCCTTTGTTTCATCTCGCTAAAGCGGAAAATTGAAATTATTTCGTTATTTTTTTGGAAATTAAATGTTTCTTGCTCAATTTTACATTTTGTACTTAGACTGCTTCACTTTTCTACTCATTTAAAGAGCATAAAGCTCTTTATTTGTAACAGCATGTTTAGGAGTGCTGTTACAAAAAAATTGCTGCGTAAACACGATTTTAATTAGTTGGAAACTTGTTACGATTTTGGAAAAGACGAGTTTGTATCAAAATTTTATTTTTAATTAAAAAAAAAAGAAATTAATTTTAAAGAGTAATTGAATGTTTAAAAAGAAATTTAATTCCCTCTACGATTCTTTTCAATCTAGTGATCAACAACTGTAGAATAAATCGTGAAAACAAATTACTGTCAGTATCGATCCAATAGGCGTTCGAAACAAAGGCAAAAAAAGGGACAAAAAGAAGTGCATACACCTGCACACTTAGCTATAAAGAGATAGGTTAGGGTTAAAGTTTTCGTTGTTGGGCAAGCATACGGCGTGAGATGCACTTTATTGGCCTCTAAGTAGAAAAGCCCATTAAAATACCGGTAGGAAAGCGGCTAGCCTCCTTATCTCCGTTAATGTAATTGCCGCGTAAGGGGGGAGGCAGGAGCATCGAAATTTTTTAGAGCCGCGACCATTATCGTTTTGCGCATGCTGTTAGCGTCGTTGACCTCGAAAATTATTTTCAATGGAGATCTCGTTCGCCATTGCGTGCGATACACTTCAGCTTCTTTTTATTGCCGATTCTGTAATTTACATACAGCTCCGCGTTTTTCGAATAAAAATTAATGTTTTTTAAATTACGTTAAGTTTACTTTTCTGGAAATAGATCGCATTTAATATAGAGAAGTTTGTTGTTATTTACATGAAAAATAATGAATCCTAGTAAAGTATTTTCTACACTTCGAGACCTATGTCCGTCAAAGAATCTATTAATATGTGTGAAAGTATTTAAAAAAAATATTATTGACGAATATAGATTGTTGTACTACAATACTGATAATTTAAAAATAAAATAAAAGTGTAAATAATATATTTCGAAACGTGAATAATGTCGAATATGTAGGGTGTTTTTTACTTTTGAATGCAAATAAGTTTGTATGTATTTGATTCGCCATCTATACTGATGCTGATATTTAGTCGTTAGGAAATGCCACATACAAAAGCCTGAAACAAATCATCTTTCTTCTTGAATAAAAACATCTATCTGTTGAAGTATTACTTGTTGAAACTATGAAAACATAGTATAAATAATACATTTATTTTATGGGTATACTCGTAATATACGAACATAAGTCGTATTATTATAAAAAATTGTCAGCCTCCAAAACAAATCAATAAAATAAATACATAATTACTATTAAAATTTTTAAATAGCAAATCATTACATCACTGCCTTACAATCAAATGTTTTGAAGATATGTGTTCATATAGAATATGAAATAGAAAATTGGACTTGAAAATTCCAAGCATTGTCTTTTATCTTTGAAATCTCGTCCCTGTACTATTTTTAGTATTCAATCACAAAACACTAGTCGTTCAAAAATTGTCTGGAAAAACGACAGTATCCCCAATTGCATTGGGTCCCCTCGACGTAGTCACCGCCGTAAAATTGTAACGAACCTCTAATTGGAACATTCAAGCTTTTGCCAGAGTAACGATCGAGTGGCGATAGTTGTAGTAATGTGTGCGCTTCTAGAGTTTTTTTAGCGTGTGAGTGTGTTACGTTGTAAAGTTATTTCGTATTGAACTTTTATCTTGTTGGCCTCTGTTTTTTCTGCAGTGCTCTCATTTCGGTAGATGTTTGTTTTGTTAACTCTTCCCGATAGAAAGAAAGACAGCCAAGTTTATCGTTTCATATTGCCCGAGTATTTGTAACTTTTCACTTAAACATTTAGTCTGAAAATAAAATAGATAATTTAAAGTTTAAAAATTATGATTAATATTTAGTATTGGTATAAACGTATATTCATCCCATTTATGTTTCTTCTTTGTGCTCTACTTTTACTTTTAGAATTTTAATTTTACTTTAATTTTAAAATTAAAGGAAAACATTGACAAAGAGCTTATTTGAAGGAATTGGCGTGCATCTTAACTTAAGCGTGAAATAAAATGCTTTTCCGTACAATCGACAAGTGACTGAGGATTTGGAAAACCGTTGAATTTTTGAAGAAATCAGCAGCTTGAAATTCATTCCGACTGAAGTTTTTTGAACTGCAGTTCCACTAATTACCCAACATAAACCCATCTGCACTGTACTCCTTCTCTCTTAGCTCAATCATCCAAGCGCAATAACATTCCGCGGCCGAACTTTGTAATTATTAGCTCTTGCGCTTCTTCGCCGAGTTGTAAAGCAACGAAACTGTGTCAAGTAGAGCGTCAATAAAATCCGCCAAATAAAATAGTTTTCTGGTGAGAAAGAAAAGCTTGTCGAGTCGCGTAGACTTATCTTATATATACGCACACTTGCAGATTTTCCCGTGCTATGTACACCTCGATGGCTTTCAGCGAAGCTCTCGAGTGGATACTCAATCAAAAGTGGCTACTTGTAACTGGAGGTGGATGCCCGTCCCCTAGGGACTTCACACACAAAAGCTCGCCGCAACCACTGCTGCGCTGCTCTGTCTTTATCGCGCCAAAGTCTTTTCGTTAATGGGTCATCGGCTTTTCTCACTCCTCTTCTTCCTTCTTTCCCGGCTTTTTGATCGGTTGGTTTTGTTTGCGAGTCGAGGTTATTGAATTTTTTTTCCTTTGATGACATTTGGGTTGTGCTACAAGTTTACTTTTAGATCGTGTTCTGGCTAAATAATATCGATACCTATTTAATCGATTTGAATTTCCATCAAAGTATTTCAACAGTATTCACTTCATATTTTATTGCTAATAAACATTGGAATCGAGCTTTTCTTTATCTTTTTTTTCTTAACATACGATTGCTGATTTTTTATATATTTCAAATCATTTGGAAGGAGCTTTTATCACTTCAACCTATCAATAATTCGTTTAATATAAGCGAGTTGAATATTGATTTATTATTCAAGTATGTTTATCTACATAGATTTATTTTCATTGAGTTCTTTTTGATATTTTAATTTTCAGCTTATTTTCTTTTTTCTTCAAATACTGCAGACAAGAGTCTCAACAAATATACTTGCCTTGCGAAGCTGACCATCTGCATGGTGGAGGACTGTTTGCTAAAACTATAAAGATGTATTTTAAACTTAGTCTTGAGTCAATACTAAAAATATTTTTATCCATGTTAGTCTAATTTTAGTTTGTTTATAACAATTTTGACGCTCAATCCAAATTTACTAAATATTCTTAAAGTTGATTCAATGAATGTCATTTGAAAAGATTCTATTCCAAACACATAATAAGAAAATTTACCATATTGTAAAAGACCAGCAATTATAGCCACTAGCACAATTACGTGTTTCATTTCAAGAAATTCCTAATCAGTTAATTTTACCGAAAAAAATAGACAAATATAAATGTCTGAAAAAGAAATCCTTCAGACATTTATAACGAATTTTTTAGTTTAAATTTGGAGTGGAAGGGGAAATAGCTCTTCAAGATATAATTAACCGTGAAATTCAATAACATCAGGAAAATTAATGTTTTCATTTAAAATATTATCGACGATCGTTATTATGGCAAAAGTCTTTCGAGAAAAAAAATTGAAGTCATTGTACGATAAGTACAAAGAAAATATTGATTGAAAAGTCGGTTAATAACCTCTCAAAATGATTTTCAAAAATATCTTTACTGCTTTAATAAATCGATAAGCATCGATTTGAAACATAGAATTTTTTATTTCTTTATTCGTCACTTGATACAGTAACTAAAATTCGCAAGACGCACGAGTCCTTTGAAGATGAACAATATAAAAGCGGATACTGTCGACGAGTTAATCGAGGAGCAGAGATGAAACGAAAAAAGGACGTTCCATTCACAAATTCTCTTTGTTTCTCATCAGTTCTTTTCTATCCTCTTCGCATTCGTCTCGCCATATATATACCTTTTTCTTTTTTGTGCGCCCTTTTCCGCCATAGTTTTGTACGAAAGTTTCAAAGCTCGTGAGCGATTTGTTCAATAAAATTCGATGTCTACTGTGCCTTATACGTGGTATAAATGAATTATTACTGAATATCGTCTTTCAAATCTTGATAAATTGCTTTGTGAATTTTTCACATGGAATTATAGAGGCACTCATCACTATTGTATGTAATGAAAAAATATTTACGGCAAAGACCAGGACCACAAATTTAATATCTTATAACATTTCCTCGTTTATTTTTTTTATCGCAAATATAATTTATTATAAACTTTCATTACTTTCCACAAACTTGAATATTCATCGGCAATCTTTCCTGGTGTTTGTAAATCAACCGATATCATCAATATTACAGAATGAATTTCCACCAAATATTGTAATGTAAATACGTGGGAAAAAAATATTTCGAATTCGCGTTTGAAATAAATCCTTTTTATAAAATTAGCCTTTCTTTGGCAAAGCTGCTTTTATTACGTCGCGCGCCAAAGTCTTTGCGTTAACGGATCATCGGCTTTACTCATTCTTCTTCTCTTGCTTTCAGAATTTGATCAATTAATTTTATTTGCGAGTTGAGGTTATTGAATTTCCTTTTTTATCTTAAATTGGGTCATGTTATAGGTTTACTTTTATATCGTTAATTGTCTGGCTAAAAAAGTTCTATACCGACATATTTAATTTGAATTTCCTTAATGGAACAGTTATTGATGTATCGAAAATGTAAAGCATTTTAAAACTTATCATCAGTTAGAATCATGTTATAGTTATTTGTTAATTCCTGTGGGAATTTTATTCTTTTTCAAATTTAATGTGACATCGCAGATTTTTTAATTTTTTCATATAAAAAATAATTGATCTGCTATTTAATAAATTGAGATATATAATACTTTTTTTAAGGAAAGAAAATACGTGAGATATGTAAATAGTTAATTATCGTTTACGAGGGGCATATTCTTTGGTGCCACCTATAAAAGTGACTTTGAAAGTTTTTGGGGTCGATAAGTCGAAAAACATGAACTGAAATGTTTCTAGTATCGCTCTCGATAGGTTGTGCAAAAGGATGCTCGATGGATCTTACTGCAAATATGGGTATATTGCCTTATCCTTCTCGAAATTATCCACAATTTTACGATGTTACCAGCGCGGTACATTACAGCTCTCGAATATACTGATCGCACAGTAAAGTAAGCTAAACAACGAGAACAGAAATTGCTGTGCTATGCGAGTGCAAAATCAAGCCTCATCAAACATACAGCAGCTCATTACTAATGCACACATACATACACCGACCGCGGTATTCACGTATGCGATAGCAATTCGTTTGCGGTCATCGATCAGTCGTATATATACATAGTGAATGACGTTTTTCTGCTATACGTCCTCGTTCCTCTTTTCTACTTTCTTTTTGTGCCATTTAATTGCCATGTGCGTGTACACTGTAGTTCCAAATCAGTTTCTCAATGTTACGACTCTCGTGGGATCGTCCTTTGATTGCATCTCTATTTGCATGTTTACTCGGTCGATGCTTTCTCTATCGAGATACACGTTTCGTATTGTTCTTTAGGCTTAAGCTCCTAATCGTGAATTTTCAAGCAAGATTAAACGAATTTCAATTTTTTTAATTTTAAACGCGAATTGTATATTTTATATCAATAGCTAAGATAATCCTCGAAAACAATTTCGCCGTCACAAGCACTGATCCGCTCGTTAAAGTAAAGATTACCTCGTAGCAATGTTCTTCCAAGAAAGATAGTCGTGGTCTTTTAATCTTTTTTTTATCTAAATCCCCCCTTAATACAAAGCCTTTCGTCGATCCTACGATCCCAAAACTGATGCCAATCACAATTCATCCTTTACTCAACTTAATTGACATGTATATAAACTTAACGAAACAATTATCCAACATCGTGCAATTAGGCTTAATCGCCGCTTGCATTACGTGTCTATTATTCAACTCAGCAATCGCATGTATGTGTTTTTAGCGGGGCAGAGGGGGGGGGGGTGTACCGTCATCTGTTGCGCGACGCTCACAGAGAAATCCCAAATTGCGCGCTCGGCTATCTATAATTATGTTTCGAGGTGGCTCATTGATTTTCGATTGGATGCTGCTTTCAATTTGCAAAACAATAAAGTGATCGCTTCATCGCGAGTCGTAGCCGACGTAGAGCTAAAGGTAAACAAATAAACGAGATGTCATCGATCTCATTGAAAGCACGGCAGACAGAGCAGCCGCGGCTCGCGGGGATATAATGAACTTACATAACAGCTCGGAGGTATAGGGGTATAGGCCGCGTTAACTGATTGATCGTCGAGTTCGGATGGAGCGGCAGCAACGTTGCTGTACATAATTACGCATGTGTGCATTACGTCGCTCTCGCGTCCTCGTTGACTGATGGTCGTTCCCCGGTCGCGCACGCGTGTTTAGCTTCGTTTTCCGAATTGGCATTGGCATCCTTCGCGGACATTTCCTCGCGAGTTGTTCAGTCGGACGATGCAAAAGGGAACAACGCCGTGCTCAATTAGGATAACCAAGGGAAAATGCACTTTTCTCGCACATTGCACAGACGAGCTTTTGATCCTCTTTGAGCGCGTAGAGAAAGAAGAGCACTGTGACATGCCATTGCCGCGGTCGCGCAGAGCGGAACGCAATATGACATGCACGCTCGAGGAATGCTAAGCTCCCCTTTTCTCCCTCTCTCTCGGGCTTGTATCGGCATTGTGTTCAACGCTCGACATACGAGATCATAGTTTCTCGTTTCACTCGCTTCCAACAACGAGTTGTAGGGTATCTATTTTATTTAGACATTGCTGTTATTTTTTATCGTGTCGCTTTTTCGTGATGCAGCTTCTTTTTTATAGTGAACGCGTTTTTCGCAAAGAGGAAAATATTTGATTGTGGTTTCGAGTTGATGAATGTTATTACGTTCCTTTCAAAAAAAGTCTTTTAAAAACTATTAGTATATGCAAAATTGTGTTGCTTTGGCGAAAACATATTTGTAGGCTTGTAAATTATCATGTGTATAGTAATTTCCGTTATATTTGGGTCAGTTGGCGCCGTCTGAGTTATTTTGTATAGAGTAAATAGAAGTAAATTTACATGATTTTGCTTCACAACGTAACAAGTATATATATATATAAATCGATTAATGCTAAAAAAATCTTGAAGATATTTTTGTTCTTAAAATGTGACACAACAAGAATAATCATTAAAGATTATTAAAAATGAACAGCTAAAATTTGTTAATACTTTTTTAAGACTTCTAATCTTCTTAATTTCGTGGACAATAAAGTTTTCTTATTTTGAGAAATTTACTTTTAAAATAAGAAATTTCCGTTTATTTATTTATCAAATGAAGAACATTGGCCTTAAAGAATATAACAGAAACAAAAGTTTTTGTTTTCTAGTAAATACTAGGAGACGAGAAGAAAAAGGAAAATGTTCTTGCATTACTGAGTTTCCATATGATAGCAACAATGTAGTTATTTTGTAAGGCAATGATTATCCTCCTTTCAGCTAATGCTACTCACATTATATAGAGACAAGAAAAAAGGAGTAGCGACATCAGCGGCTCTATTTTCTGTTCATCCAAGCTCATCCATCTTTACGTTTTACCCTCGATTAGCTTTCCCTCTCCCCATTGTTCCTCACTCGCGTTTACTTATTGTACAGCTTTATCTACTGCCATGACTTCTTTTATCACTTTGTCCGTCATTGTCATGAAAATAATTATGCACTTCAATGTGCTTCTTCAATCAAAAGTTCAGAATTTAAAGCGGCCAATGGTTGTCCGATGCAAATTATTAATGGCTCACTGTACAATAACCGATAAAAACGTAAAATGACTTCCCAGCCGTTTGGCTGCGTTGAAAGTTTGCTGCGCATTGTTCTGTTGCCTAGTTCTCAGGCCGTGCAACGCTAAACCAAAAGTTTCGTCACGGAGATGCGATCTCTTGATATTCCGAAGGGAATCTCTCTTAAACGAATTTAAGTTTGACTGATTAAATAATACGGCGCGTGATAAAGGGAGGAAAGTTTGGCAAACGCGAGAATTTCGGCGAGACCTCGGCACTCCGCGGGGATTAATACCCTGCCGCGGACGACTTTCAGCTTGCAATTAACCGCAGCGTTACTCGGCGTGCATAATGGAAAAAGCAGAGCAACGTAGTCACGTATTCGAGGCGTTGCTCGTGCGAACAAAAAACATTCTGCTTTGAGATATGCGCGTGTGCCTTGCGAGCCGCGAGCGTGCGCCAGAAAAATAGCACAGTGGGGTGTGTGTGTATGTGTATGTGTGCGCGTGTACGAAGAATGCCGAGCGATGTACTAAAGCCTTACGTATATATCTGTTACAGCCGACAGCAGTTTTTTATTGGCCAACGCTCAGATCGTCGACTTCCCGATCGTCTACTGCAACGAGAGCTTCTGCAAAATTTCTGGTTACAATCGTGCCGAGGTTGGTTCACTATCTAGACCATCTTCACATCTGTTTCTTTCTTCCGCTTTGACCTCCACTGAACTCTTGCTCTTCCCTTTTTTTGGCTGGCGTTTGAGAAGTTTCCAGGCTATACGAACTATTTTTTTTCAACTTTCCTGGTAGTTTTGGAGTTTCATCGATTTCGCGTGCATGCTAGGCTGTTATCTGTCGCTGCTGGCTATATTGAATCGACAACAGGGTTTGGCGAGTTTCACGTTTCAACGTGGACGTGACGAATTGGACGCGTGCGTTTTCTCTTTAAGTTCAACCTCTTGAAAAGATATATATTTGTCTATTTTTGATTAGCGTTTCATCGTTGAACTGGGAAATAATTATATTCCAACGAAATCGACTTTGAAATGCGCGAATAATAAGCTTGATAATGTTGCTGCTCCAGTTTTGCCGCCAAGTAAAAAAGTCGAGGCCTGATCTCAGAAGTATACATCACGGGAAAATCGAATCCTCCCGCCACTCCACTCGCGAGCGTATAGATTAAGAGTTTAACCCCAGCTACGTCTTATCCTACACGAACTTTGCCAAAATTCCTAACGGCTGATTTATGCGCGCTTGCTATCCTGCCAATATCGCCTGGAAAATAATTAATTTCCAAAGTGGGAATGACAAAACTTGAGCTGTTTGTCTTCTTGACGCCCCGTGGTTAATATTGTTACAAACAGTTCGGATCACTTTTTAGACGCAATCGAAGAGGACGGCTTTTTTTTTTTTTTTTTAATTGGATTTTTTTTTCATTAAAGAGATCGAATGATCTGCATTTTCAATTGGTTTTTACCGGAAATTCTATTTTTCTTTATAAAGTAATAAACCCCTTAAGCCCTCGTTAAATGGTCTAACTTATTTTTATCAGCTTACAAAAACAACTTGAAAATTTGCAAGAAAATTTCTCTTGAACAGAAATGAGGTAAAAAACTTTAAATAACATTTGTAAGGCTCGTTCTAAAAAAGAAAATGAACTCATCGAATAACCTCTTTGATAATTTTAGAATATGCATAAAATTGCCATTAAAAAATAATTAATAAACTTGCATGTTCCTGAGTGAAGGTAGAATTGTGCTAATGGGGTCAAGTGGGTATCAAAATGTTCTTTTTGTGCAGTAGGATAAGCGATAAAAATTTTAAAAAGGCTTTATAATTCAGCAGAAAATTCTAATAAACGAACTTTGATGATGAAGTCTTGATGATTATTTAAAAATATATAAATTGAGTTTGCACATGTTTAACTATTTACAATAACCACATCTTCAATTAAAAAATTGATATTATAACAATCAAATATTCTCGTAAATTCGCAGGTAATGCAAAAGTCATGTCGCTGCAGCTTTATGTACGGCGAGCTCACCGACAAAGAGACCATCGCCCGAATCGAGGAGTGCCTCGAAGGACAAATTTGCGACCAGTTCGAGATTTTACTTTACAAAAAGAACAGTAAGTATCGGCTTTCGACTAAAGAACAACACAGCACTGAGAAAACAATGAGAAAATGATCAGCAAACATACACGTATACACATAGACAGTGACTCTGTACGACTTGCGATAGTGATTGACTACTTTTTTCTCACATCGCGTCTGGTTTTTTTCAACTAACACGTCTTTTTTATCTATTTTTTACCGATTGACGTTGATGCACAGATACACGACAAAAGCTAGTAGTACGAGACTGTCTACGATCAGACGCGCAAATTTTTGTTCTAAAACAACTAAATATTGTGAATTACACAAATAAAAGAAAATTAAATTAATAGAAAAGCATAGAATAGGTTTTTTACGTGCGCATTTATTTCAGTGTTATTATACTTTTGATGCAAAATGCATGTGGTTCGTTGCTGGACACCCAATCGATGTAAAACACATTGTTGCTACGAACATTTTGAACCCATTCTCAACATTTGCAGCAGATGCCCACAGAACAATAATAATACATGTTTTTTTTTTTACGAAGCTTGCTTCAACATCTTTCTCATTCAGACGTTCACACTGATTTGTATATAGTTGCAATAACTGTTTGTATTAAACTGATTGAAATTTAGTGTTTTGCGTCGGGACATTATATATTATCTGCTAATGATAAAAAAAGTTTGAAATTTAAATAAACCAGATAATATTAACTATGTCTAGACGAAAATTAACAGAAGGAAAATTCGTGCTTCATGAAGTAGAAAAAATAACGCATTTTTCGGAAAACAGCATGCATTTTTCTTCCAAACTAAATGTGCCACTTAAGGATAAGAATAACCAAAGCTAATTTTCTTTAAAGGTACCCCACGAGGTAATGTGAAATTCGTGAGAGAAAAATCCTGTCTGTAAGTGAGACCTCGAGCTCGCATCGCATTTAAGGCTGCCACCTAACTGATAACTTTTAACGAAAAAAAGGAAAGCCTGCCGAGATAAAATAGTAAGATAACCGACGTTGGCAGCCTTACTTGCTCCGTAGGCGACGCGAGAGGAGTATGATAAAATGAAACCAAAAAAAGTAACATTTAAAGAAAACAAAAGTCGGCTAGAGTCGGCGCAGTTGTGTCTGTCAGTTTATTTTATTGTAGATATATATAAGGTTCTTCTTTTAAGCCCTCTTTTTTACTAACCCCTTGTATTACCGCGTATACTAACGCACGTATTCATTTTTCACTTCTTTAGACTATATGTTTTCCTCTTACTGTTGTGTCTGGCCATTCTACTGGTCGAACTTTCTTCCTTGTATCTCTTTCTTTTTATCAAACCATTTATAAATACTCAAAGCCAAAGTGTTTATTTCCTTTTTAGATTCTACCGTGAGAATATAGTTGTTTCATCTATGTTTTGATATTTTGAATAAAATTATTTTTATTCTGTGATAATGACTGTTTAGGCATAGTTTATATAATATAAATGATAGAAAATATAGTATGCCCGTATTTTTCTGATATTGAATGAAAACTAAATTTACTTTGTTATATTTAGCATTTAGGAAGTACGTTTTGGTGACAAAACTTAAATATTACGAGAAATGACTTTTCAGTCACACTTCAAAATTTACGCTGCTACTATTTTCATTTTAAAATCCACTATGAGGTTTACTGGCGAGAAAATACAAATAGTAAAATATGCTAAAGAAACTGTACTTTGTATATTGTATTTTAAGCTTTTCTCATTTATTTCTATTGAGTGCTTCAAATTTCTCATACTTTAATATTTTTTATGATTAACTTTTGATACTAATTATTAATGAACTGTAAAAAGTTACGATAAAATGTTTATCATTCTAACTGCAAAAAAAACATTCTTACATTGTCATCGTCATTTCTTTTCTCATTGAAAGTTTATGTATATTATTTTTTTCAGACAATTAATTTCGACGAAAAGTAACGATTATGATTACTTTGTCGCATTTACAAGCCTCTCACGACAATTTAAAACGTAAATAAACATACCTGGAACTTTTCAACAATTGCAATTCTTTCATCTTCATTTCTTAATAAACAAAAGAAAAACAAACACTTATAAACGAGGTAGTTTTCTAATGGTTCATGACTCTTTATACTCGATAACTATAACCGTGGGTCAAACTCCGAAACAACTTTTATTTATTTACTTTTTTTTTGGCACACTTGAAGTTACTTGACGTGGATTTAAAAGTAGACTCGAGTAACGTATGTAGAAAACGAGGCAATTTTTAAAATCTATTTACGTGGTAATATTTTTTTTTGTCCCCGACGCCGAGAAACAAAGAAAGTTAATGTCACCGACTGATAAAATCGGTCACATGTTCATGAAAAATTGAACGCCAAGTCATTTGATAGTTTTGCCATCGGTAGTGTGTCCCAGAATTCTAATATGATCGATAAAGTGCATCGAACTTTTTGCATAAGAAATCGATCGACCTCTTTGTGTCAGAATTTTCGAGCAAAAAAAATCATACATTTCAAGAGGTGAAGAAAAATTCTTCTAAATAAACATTATTCTTTACATTTGATTTACATGGAAATTGATCACGAAGCTTTAAATAAAAAAAAAATAATACGCTTTTTCCCTATTTGATCAAAATCTCGTTCTCGCGTTCTATTGACAATGTATTGCCGAAAAAAAATGTCGCAAAAACACTCGTGCAAAATAAAACTTTCGAAGCGAGAAAAGGCGTCACGGACGAGTTTTTTTCCACCAGGGTGAAAACAAACAAAAAAAAAGTCGGGGAGGAAAAAGAAGTAGGTCAAATATTTTTTCTTCCGTTTAGCAAAAGGCGTGAAGGAATTACACGCTTTTCGCGCATCATTTTCATCGTTCCTCTTCTTTTACACTTTCTCTCATTTTCCAGGTCTACCCTTTCTGTCTTCTTCTTCGTTACTGTTACGTACACCACACTACCGTCATTTACATATTCACTCCTTTTAGTATTTTTTCTTCTTCTAATAGTCTTGTCCATTGCTACCGTGAATGTGTATGTTTTCTTTTTGGAGTGTCTTTTCTCTTTCAAAAATATAATTTTATATCCAAAATCGAGGTTATGGTAAACTTGAAACTGTCCGTGAAATAATAATTTGTGCACAAAACAAATTCATTCTACAAATCCATTGCGATTGAATCTCTTAAATTAGAAAATAGAATTTACTATAACCGCAAGTTTTTTACATTGGTTTAGTCATTTTAGCACGCTAATATACAAAATCATCTTTTATTTCGCAAATTTGCAAATAAAAGATCATGCAGATATACGCTAGACTTTAATTAAGCATGTACTATTTTAGATTATATATTTTGCTTTTAACTTATTTTTACCACACAAATATGTATATATGGTGTTGCTAAAATTCTTTGAACAACACTTTGATGTATATATAAATACATTTAAATTACATAGTAAAGTATGTTGATTCGTATTTGAAATTTACTTGATGAATATATTCATTAGAAAACGTATACACACACTTACATATACAGACACATACAGAGGGAAATGCAGTCGTCGGAGGGCGAAACAGTACTAGTAGTAACTAAATTATTGACGTGAAATTGACAGAAGAGCAAATGGATACGGCATTCAAAATTAATATAAACGTTTCGCACATTGATTTGATAAGAAACGATCGTCGTCTCTAATTTACGTGTACAGATTCTTCGGCTCGAAATTAGATGACCTCTAAACTTACGTTTTTTGTTTAATCATAATAAGGGACTTTGTATTAAGCACCGTGCAACTTCTATATTATTTTAGATAGTTGGTTGCGAATTGTTCATAAGAATAGTTTTCATGCCAAATATCTGTCATTTGCGGAACGATGTAAATGTATTTTAGGATTTAAAAAACATGAAAAACATACAATTTATTTTTTATTTAAAATCAGTACAATGTACGATAAAGCTTTCAAATATAATAATGTGGTCTCAATTGTCGTAAAAAGAAGCAAGTCCTTGATTAGATTCCATTGATGTATCAATAATTCCTCGATAAAATAATCGCTCCATAGCTTCCAGTAAGTATTCATAGGATCCTACTGTACATAGTATTTTGCTATATAACAATTATAAAAGTAATGTTTGAAGAAACGCTGGATAATAACAGCTAAAATTGGCTTAACAAGTTGTACAGTAAGTTGATAACGGTAAGCTAGCAATAATATTTGAAAAATGAAATAAAGAACCACCGACCGCTGCATATTTCTCGAGAAATTAATGAGATGAAATCGTCTCCTTCGAAAAGAACCAGAAAAAAAAGTAACGATGCTGAACGCTCTGATGTCGACGCAAATAGAGACACCATTATGGCTGCTGCTGCAAATAGCGCCGATCAAGAACGAGCGAGATCTGGTGGTGTTGTTCCTGCTGACATTCCGCGACATAACGGCACTGAAGCAACCAATCGAGACGGACGATACCAAAGGCGGACTGTCAAAGTTCGCCAAACTTGCGCGCTCGGTCACCCGTTCCAGATCCGTGCTCGTTTCACAATTCAGCTCTCATTTGCCTGCCCTCAAAGACACCGCTGTACCTGTCACTACCAAGCAGTCGCATCTTGGACACGTAAGTATTGCAACAACGTCAATACATTCAATACGTAGTCAATACATAGTCAGTACATAGAATTACTAATTGACTGATGTATCAAGGCTATTGACGGTTTATTAGCGAGTAATATTTCAAACGTTTCTATGTCCATTCGACTATTGTCTCGTAAGACGATAAAAAATTGTATTCGTTTGAAGTTCACGAGTTAGTTTTGAAATAGGAATGCTAAATATCAAATTTTAAATATTTTTATTAACATATTTTATAAATGTATTAAAATAGATCTTTTTATTACAATAATTTTTCAAAGGTGTATTTTCGAACAGAAATTCTTACACAATTTTGTCTCTTATTATTGGACTTAACTATTTACGTTGTTTCGCAAGAATATAACCGCTTATGAATGAAACACGTACTTTAAAATCAAATCCGAATTGCCAAAATCCTACATGAATTGCTCTGTTACAAACTTGGTTCTGCACTTGTTCCGCAATAATAGTTATTGTATAACACTCATAAAGTCTAGTTTCTCTTCAACGATAGTGAGTGATTAATATTTTTACGATGTATCGTTTCAAACTCTTTTAATTCTAAGTAGAGACCCATTCAATAGAGTAAAAGTCATATTTATGTGTCCGACAAAATCGTATATTTACCAATGTGGAGCACGCAAAAGTATAGAACGGTACTTACGTGCTGATAAACAACTGACGTTTCAAAATTGTTTGAAAAAAAAAATCAACAGGTGATGACATTAAGCGGCGACGTGATGCCGCAGTACCGGCAAGAGGCGCCCAAAACACCACCACACATACTGTTGCATTACTGCGCGTTCAAAGCGATCTGGGACTGGATAATACTATGCCTCACCTTTTACACGGCGATCATGGTCCCGTACAATGTAGCCTTCAAGAACAAAACGAGCGAAGATGTGTTTTTGCTCGTTGTCGACACCATCGTCGACGTCATCTTCTTCATCGACATTGTCCTCAACTTCCACACGACTTTTGTTGGTGCTGGTGGCGAAGTCGTCTCTGATCCCAAGGTATTATCGTCGATCGATATTCTTCGATCAAAACGCGATAAGAGAACAAACTTCTCCAGTGCTGCTATCGCAGCAATGAATGTCATCTGCAGAGAGCTGTTATACAAAGTTGACCGCGAAACTCTCCAGAGTCTCTTTGAATCGCTTGGAGAGAGCGAAGATTATTTACGTTTCGCTTGCTCCTCGAGAAAAAGTAAACCTCAGAAGCGCGACGTTGATTCGACGAACGGTATTCAAACTTTCATTGCGACGATACGATTTTCGAATGTCAATTCTCGCTGCATGAATTGAAAAAAATTAAATTTACGTGCATCACAACGGTGCAGCTGGTATTAATTGTCACCCGAGCTCATAATGGAATTTCACTCTCCTGTTGGATTTGGTGACGAAGTTATCATTCCAACACGTCATGCGATTCAAATCGCAATCTGTGGAATTTGTCACGCTGGCGGCAAAGAACATTTTACATCAGAAAAAAAAGTTGATTTTTGACGACGGCTGATTGTTTTCTTTTTCGTGAAACAGGTGATTCGCATGAACTATCTAAAGTCCTGGTTCATAATAGATCTGCTAAGCTGCCTGCCGTACGATGTGTTCAATGCCTTCGACCACGACGAGGATGGAATTGGTAGCCTATTCTCAGCCCTCAAGGTCGTCAGGTTACTTAGGCTCGGCAGAGTCGTGCGCAAGCTCGATCGTTATCTCGAGTACGGTGCGGCAATGCTGATATTACTTTTGTGCTTCTACATGCTCGTCGCTCATTGGCTCGCCTGTATTTGGTAATTGTTTCGATTTCGTCTTTCTATTTCTTTTAATTATTAAGTTTGCATGTGTTTACTACAGAAAAATATTTCTTAATTTTGATGTGTTTTTAAACAAATTTTCAAAAACTCTCAACATTTTTCTCAGTTGTAGAAGAGAAAATGTTAGTTTGGAAACAAAATTTCTCGATTTAAGAATAATTTATTTTAATATACACTAACGTACAGAGCACGTTTCGAGTTGGTTATTTGAACCTTGAATACTGAGTAGTACCAAGTTTGTGAATAACTTCGTTTCGATATAAACTAATTGTCTCACCCTTTGAGAGAGTCACTTTTCTAGAGCATCTATCCTAGATATGGATAGGTGTTGATTGAACAGATCCGCTAATTAAGAAGCTAAATCACTTTTCTGAACTTTTTAACATTTGTTCTTTAAAATACTAGCGATCGTATAATTCCGAATATGTCCTAAAACTCTAATAAAAACTGAGATAAAAAAGCTACATATTCACACCATTGTCTTACAAACGACTAAAAATATATATTTTAGACTCATTAAAGGCTAAAAGTGTCGCTTAAATATAACAATCTATCAGCGCGAATGTGGTTTGCACCCAAATAAAAATAATAATCATAGCGTCACTGTCAATTTTAATCATCCAAAAGAAACAGGTACTCGAGCAGACTCTCTATTAATGTCACAAGCAGAGTCGTCTAACAATCTCGGAGCTTTGGCCACACCGAGACGGATGAGAAAAAAAGAGAGACAAGCTTGTCAAGTGTATACTCAGCCGTCAGAGCTTAATTAACATCCGCCCTCTCGCAGGCGCGCGCGAGCGAGTTAACGAAACCGAAGTGGATAAAAGGCCGACGTTAAAATTCCGGACGCGCCGGGCTGATGCATCCATTGACCGCAGCGAAGATGATAAAAAAGAAGTTTACACAATGCAAATCCTATTAGTTGCTAACTTGACAGTTTGCCGTAGCTCTAGGCGGCAAGGAAAACTCAGTCGCCATCGCGACGGAAAGAAGGCAGCCCCGAAGGTATCCGAAAAGTTTCGGGCGTCGACGGAACTGAATTTCGAGTCGCGCATCGCTTGACTTTTCGGTGGTCGCACTAACTTCTCGAGTAATCGTAAGGCATCGCAACTTCGGCGAGAGAGAAATAGGACGAGTTTCTCAAAAATACTCGAGGCAGACTTGATGTCGTTGCATTGCCCGAGCTTCAGCTAATTCACGATATTTCGTTCAACATGGATGCGTGCCCGAAACGTACTCTCACATACGTATGTTTAACATTCTATTTAAAGGGTAATGAGATTGATTATACCAAGAAATGTAGAGCGTCTATACTCGCTTATAAAAACCATCAAATCGATCCAATCGAATCTCTCGGATATCTTTTAATATATCCAGCACGTTGAGCCACAAATAACGACAACCAATGCGAATTCATCAGGTACTCGATAGGTCGATCGGACGCTGACGCCGGTGTCCAGTACTCATGGCTATGGAAGCTGGCAAACGTCACGCAGTCGCCTTACAGTTATCATTGGACGAACGCTAGCACAGCTTCGTTCGAACTTGTCGCTGGGCCATCGAGACGCACGATGTACGTGACCGCGTTGTACTTCACTATGACCTGCATGACGTCCGTTGGCTTTGGCAATGTCGCCGCTGAGACTGACAACGAGAAGATCTTCACTATCTGCATGATGATTATTGCTGGTCAGACTTGTTCTTTCAATAACTATACATCACTGAATATTCTGTTCGACTATGAAAAAAAACTTTTCTTTTTTTTTTCATTCTGATCGTTCATTGGTCGGTTAACCGCAATCAATGCCGGCCTACTGTAAATACTCATGACTAAAATGAGCAGTCGCGCGATTCACGCGTTGCTTTGTAAGAAACAAAATTACAAATGCTGATCATGCATCGTAAATGTGTTCGATTGCAAAATAGAAATGCTCAAAAATAAAATAAAATTCAAAAAATGTATTGCGAGTATTGCTCGAGCAATGAGAATACCCCCGATCGAGATGTGTCGTCAATGAAGTAGCATACATTAGAAAGCTTGCAATGTTCAACAGCCTTACTAT
Organism: Phymastichus coffea; assembly: GCF_024137745.1. NCBI lineage: Eukaryota > Metazoa > Arthropoda > Insecta > Hymenoptera > Eulophidae > Phymastichus > Phymastichus coffea. The sequence continues at coordinate 1,118,002 of NW_026706882.1, forward strand.
ATGCAACCATATTCGGTCACGTGACGACGATAATCCAACAAATGACATCGGCAACGGCCAAATACCACGACATGCTCAACAACGTGAGGGAATTCATGAAGTTGCACGAGGTGCCGAAAGCGTTGAGCGAGAGAGTCATGGATTACGTGGTCAGTACGTGGGCGATGACCAAAGGCCTCGACACCGACAAGGTGCTCAATTACTGCCCCAAGGACATGAAGGCCGATATCTGCGTTCACCTAAATCGCAAGGTCTTCAATGAACATCCCGCCTTCAGGTCAGTATACCGACATTTTTTTAGATATGTACTAATCCGATTATCTATTCAAAGGTTTATTGTTGAAGGGATTTTTTAGGCTTCATGGCAGTTCTAATGCTCGATTTATGATCGTCCGATTGATATCAGTCGAACGTTCAATATGTTGAAATAATTTATATTATCATTTTATAGATGATTTAGATTTGGTAGATGTATGAATATAATTTTAGACTTCTCAAACACTTATTTGAAAAATAAAATTCTTTTAATAATCTACGTTACTGAAAAAATACTCTTATTTTCAAATTATATTCAGAGTAGTTTTCTACCATGACATTTTTTAAATTTTTAAATAAACATAGGTTAATTTAGTCTGCTAAAGTTATGCAAAATAATGTTCTTTGTATTAACAAAATTAAAGATATTAGTAGCGTATTATACTGGATCCTAGTGGATTCCAAATGAAGACGTAACTTCGACATTGCATGTAAAATTCTTGAAAATTAAAAATTATATACATAAGACTGTGTTCTTTGAAATTTCAACTTTTAATTTTTAAGAATATTTCCTTGGAATTTCAAAATTATATACATCTCAATACACACACATGCATATTTCTGTTATAAAATATTGATTTTTAATTGAAAAAATCGAAAGCTGAGAATATAGGTTTCGTAAAAAGAAAGCCATGTATTCCAATACATTCACGGATTTTTTTCACGATTTCCGAAATCTTTGTTTGAATTGCCATTATTATTTCCAGATTTCTTAAAAATAAATTGATTGTCTTGATGAAATTCGAATAGAAAACCACATAAATTCGAGGAACTTACAGCGTTCGAATAAAAGCTTTACTTTCGAATTTCTATAAAAAATAATATACGAGACATAATACCTTTCTTGCTCTTAATCAACATCCATAAAACTTTCTGAAACTTTGGCAAGTAAGCTTTTGAAATCAAAGGTAACATTATATTACCAAGACATATACATACATATACATACATATATATACGCGCTCGCGTGCGTGTATGTGTGTGCGTGTGCGTGCGTGTGTATATAATTGATACGCGGCGCGATATTAAACGAATGGCACGAGAGAGCGAGCAGGCGAGTCCGAGATGATGATCAAGCACTCGCTCTCATCGTGTAGAGTGCGTTATTCCGGCCCCGGGGACACGGGAACTAATATCGTCGCGCTAGGTCACCGCCATATCACTCAAAAATTGCTACATACATCGCGCTGTCTTTGCAATTGACGTCGTATCGCTGACGCGCCGGAATAATGGATTTTTGTTCTTTGGGAAGTTGATGTTTTGACGAAACAATGCGCACTGATTGCATTCTGACGATACGACAACGTAAATAATGGAAACATTGTGCTCGTACATTTGTAAAATACAAAGCATCAACGGCGACCATATTGTTTCACATTCGAACAAAAAGAATAAATAAAATGTGGCTTTTTTTTTCGAGTGCTGCCTTTAAAGGAGAGTACAGGTCATGCGATATATATAAAATTGCGCATTGGAAATCCAACAATGAGGTTGGCCGAGGTGTGCCTGCGTTAATCCGCAGAAGCTAACGCAAATCCATCAATCAGGAATAAGCTCGATGTTGTATATCTCGGCAGATTGGCATCGGACGGTTGCTTGCGCGCGCTTGCGATGCACTTCACGATGTCGCACAGCGCTCCGGGTGACTTGCTGTATCACACTGGCGAATCGATAGACTCGCTGTGCTTCATCGTCACTGGCAGTCTCGAGGTCATCCAAGACGACGAAGTCGTGGCAATACTTGGCAAAGGCGACGTCTTTGGAGACAGCTTCTGGAAGGATAATGCCGTGGGTCAGAGTGCCGCTAATGTGCGCGCTCTTACCTACTGCGATCTGCACACCATCAAGCGCGACAAACTACTCGAGGTTCTCGACTTTTATCAGGCATTCGCCAACTCGTTCGCCAGGAATCTCGTGCTTACTTATAATCTACGACACAGGGTGAGTACGAATCTTCTTTTTACGCAACAAGTTTATGATCTCTGAACTCAATCACAAGAAATTCTCAAAATGCAAAGCAATTTTTTTAACGGGATGTCCGATGTAGCATAAGAAAGCAAAAGGAGTACAATGTTCACGCAAAGTTTTGATTTGAATAAAAAAATTTTGAATTGATATTACAAAAGAAAATAAAGATGTGTAAGTATTTGTTCTTTGGAGGAATATTGATGTCGCGCTTCCAGTTACCATTGTCTGTACGTAACGTAGTCGAGTACTACCTACACAATTGTGCTCATAATTCCATTATCAACCGTATATTGACTGAAAATTACAATTGATACAGCTGACCGTATGCTACGATATCTTGCCTGGGAATTAAAAGAAATCAATTTTCATTAAATTTCGCTAAAGTTGTTTTTCCGATTTCAATTGCATTCTTAGTCGTAAATTATTTGCCATCGTAAATACTGACAAATTTTACATTCAAAACGAGATTCGCTGCTTGAAGACACATAAAGTTGAGGTAATAAAATGTGTCGAAATGTTTACACTGAAAGTCGAGAAATTCGATAGCAAACTAGGACAAGTTGTTTAAGGGAAAAGAACAAAAGAAGTTTTTTTGATCACTTATGTTTCACGAAATATGTTTTAATTTGATGAAATACAGCAATGTATCGATTGGTTCCAATTATTATTAAAGACTTTAAGTGAAAAAGAATTTATCATATTCGAATACAATGTTACGGGGAAACAGGGAAAAATGATAAGGGCTTGATTTTTCGTTTTCTTTTGTTTTATTTTCATTGTTCAACAGACTTTTTTCATAAAATCCCATGAAATTATGTGCATCGTTTTCGGAAGTTCAATAATTCGTTTTACGCACTATGAATAACACAAACGATATAGAAATCTCAATTTTTAAATTGAGTTAACAAATAACGAGTGATAGAAAAAAACAATACATCTTTATTTATTTTTTTACTCTTTATTATTTAAAGGCCGTTCAATCAATTACGACTGATATATTTTTTAATCTGCTACGAAGACTCATTTTTAAATAAAAATGCTTCGTTTTCGTATCTTTGCATATCTTTCGATGCCCTTCGAATATTATTCTATGGTCACTTACAGCATATTAATACATTATATGTTTTTTATTTTATACGGCGTAAAAGGCTAACCACATGTCAAGTGAAGATTTTTCATTTATCAATTTCGTATTTACATAAAAAAAATTCTCTTCCTAGCTAGATAATTTCAGTTTAAGCTATAATCATTTTAGATCTTGAAAGAACACTTTTTTCAAATTCTATGAATTTACATTTAGAAGTGACATCATTTTCGAAGTTATCTCTATACATTGGTTTCATGGAAAATTACAAGATTGAATTTTACATTTATTTCGGTTACATCAATGATGTAATCAAAGTTTCTCATATATTTAAAAAGGACAATAAATCAATGCATTTTGTTAAGAAATCTTTTCGTGATATTAAAATAATCGATATTTATCTTCAACAAATTTTTCAGAAAAATTATGGATAAAATTCGTTTACAATAATTCGATATGACGTTACATTTATTTATCGAAGCCCATACTATACACCAAACAAGTCAAAACTAGAAAGCAGAGCTATTCAAATTTGGAATGAAAATTACTCTGCCGAATCTCTTTACATAAAAATAAGCACAGCACAGGTAAATATTAAAAGATGGCTCTTATTGCAGCGTTCAATATAGAAGATTTGAATGCTCATATGTGTTTAATGGAAATCTTCAAACAATAAGCCAAAAATTAATAACAAAATTATCTTAGCTATGTTCAAGATGAGTAATCATAATCACAGTTGTGATTAAAATAATTCACCCGTTATTTCAGTAATTATTGCAATCTCATATCAAAATATACATATTAAATAAATTTGCACTAGATTTGCAGTTATCATAAAATCACTCTTTTTTTGGATCTCTAAGTCCCTCGCTATGCATTTTTTTGCCTGTAAGCTCAAGCAAAACTTTTGATGTAGGGTCAGCATCTAAAATTGACCTAGATCCTCTTTCATCTTTATCGACTTCAGGGACTGGTCCAACACCCCACACCTCACAATGTTTTACAGTAAAATTCTCCTTACCACTTAGCTGCACATAATTTTGAAATGTTGTACACGACACACTAGACTTTCCTGAACCATATTCACAATCTAACCACAGCCCTGGATAATTCAATTGGCCACCCATTAATAAACCATTAGGCATTGTCTGCTGATGTAAATTCAGATATTGATAATGATTATTGTAGCTACTAGCAGGAAAATTCACAATCTGTGGCTCCAATTGAAATAGAAAACAGGACTGATTACCTGTAAAATTAGGTGAGAGAGACCAATTGTTAGAAGCAAAACCACCAAAAACATGATCATCTCCATCTTGAAGAATTATGATTGTTGCTCCTTGCATTGTGATTCTACCTAACATTGTTGAAAATGATTCCCCATGTACTTGACTAGAAAACAGAAAGCGCCACTCGTTGCGCAACTCATGAGGTAAACTAAGGTTTAGAAAGAGAACATCACCAAGGCCAAGAATACTAGGGAAATGTGGAATATTTTCCAAGCCTTTGCAAAGTGGCAAGAGACTCAATTCATTGATTCTACTTGGAGGATTCTTGTCACCTTTCTTCTGAGACACTAGAAACAGGCACTGAAAGACATGTGATTGTATAGTTTTGAAAGTAGCAGCTTGATGAAACCAATCTTCTACTTGATTGAATGTTAAAATGTCTCCTAGCTTAACAAGTTCCTCACACAAAGTGCGTGACCTCATATTTATTCTTCTCTTGTTCACCGTACAGCCAATGCTACTCCAACTGAGAAAATGTGGATTGGCACAATTCTTTTGCAGGGTCAAATAGGAATTAATAGTTGCTTGCAGGTACTGAAGAAAATTTGCTGTAGGTATCTCATACTTTTGCTCATCTTCTGAGAAACCTGAAAATATCAAGTTTGTTCTCTCCTCAGAGTTGCCTCGTACAGCATACACATACAATTTTCCAAATAATTCTCCATTAACAGCCGAAGTTTTCTTCCCAGGCTCGTGGCACAAAAATCTCACAACAAATTGCAACAGAGCGTCATCCAAGTGAGCCGACCAGTGTTTGAAAATATCCTCGCGTTTAATGGATCCTGAACTGCGTGACATTGACTTGAAAAGATTTTCCACCAGATTCGACTCCTCTACCGATAGTATGTTGTTGGAAGCTGACCTGCTTGACGATCCATGACCCATCTACGATAAAAATAAGAAAAAATATATCATTATTCAAGCGTCAATTGATATCGCTCAACGTAGTATTCTAAATGATGTTCAATCGTCTAATTTACAACGAACCTTGATTACGACAATCCATAAAAGCTATCTCAAAACTAAAAATATTAGAGGCAACTTGTCCAACGAGTAATGTATTATCGACTTTCACAACACGTCAGTTTTGAGCAAAGACAAAATCGACTCATCCTCTCAATCTCACGGACACAACTAGTTGTCTAATCTAAACGCGTAATTTCGTCCTGCACTCGTGCAAGCAGGGCTTTTGAGGTTAAGCTATGGATTGACTCGTCGTAGCTCGTCGTCGTCTGCTTTGCTATATACTTTCTGCTGTGGGCTGTCGAATAAAGATTAAGGTTATCGAGCGCGGCCAACGCGCAGACGCGCGACAGTGCCTTTCCCTTCCCCTACTTTTCAAATCTTCATCGCACTGTCTCACTGTCTTTGTTACTTCGTTTATGTTTAATCGCGACGATCGCTTGAATGAAATTTTGCGATTGACTTAATTCACTCGCAAAGTTTTAACGTATTTTCTCTTCTCATTTTTTCCTCTTTCGCAGCTGGAATTGCGATGTTGAGTGCAATATTCGTATCAAAAGTTTAACGATGAAGTTATGAGCGCGTCGTGATTCATAAATTTTTTTTTACGCGTCATCTCTCTCGCAGTTTATAACGGCTGGATGTGCATGAAGTAATTATGTCGGCACAATGCATAAGCAAGCAAGCTTCCCGCGAAACTAGGATCGTTAAGAGCGAGATGCTTTATACAAGAAAAATTACTTTTTTGACTGCCGGGATAATTTACACATTTTTATTGAGTGCAACTCATTCGCGCGCCAAATCTTACAATAAATGAAAAAAAACCGATTGTTTCTTTAAAAAATATTGTAATCAATGTGAACTTTAATTATTATAGGTATTTGTAAATGCTTCATTCACATTTTTATATCGTTCCTGCTATTTTATTCTTTACTTATTAATGGTTTGTTGATAAGAATTTTAGGGATGTCAAAATTTATTTTAATTTTGTTTAATCTCGAATAAATGTTCACGAAATGCAATTTTCAAGAAAATTAAAATGTCTCGCACAGAAACCTGAGACGGTTGATTATAAATTTACAGCTGATCTTCCGCAAAGTAGCTGACGTTCGCCGCGAAAAGGAATTAGCAGAGAAACGCAAGAACGAGCCGCAGTTGGACCATTCGCAGGATCATCTCGTTCGCAAGATTTTCTCAAAGTAAGAAATGAACAAATTTTTGATATTCAAGCTCACCTCTTTCTCTAATCATAATTTCATCAATCTCACACATAATCAAGCCATCATCAACGCATCAGCGACTGTAAATCGCAGCATCTCTTCATCACATACTAACATCATTTCCCACCATGTCATCATCGTAATTATGTATAAATATTTTTGCATCACCGCGAGAGACACGGTTCAAGCGAGATTTCTAGATTATAAGTGAACTGATAAAAACAATGAAAGAAAACGAAAACAAAACAAAGTCGAACAAAAGAACAAAGAGCGAATTGTCAAATAGAAAAAAAACGATCGGCGGAAGATTCAAGACGGATGGCGAGCCCCAGATCACGATCACATCCGCGAGGTCAAGCACACGTTCGAACCAGGACTCCGATGAGGAACTCACCGTCTCCGTACTGCCGCCATGGCCGAGCTTTAGGCAATTTCATTTTTTACGTATATTCCATTTTTTATCTTGTTTATTGCGTTATTATATACTTTTTTACATTCGTATGGTGCTACCTCTCTCGCTATCCTACTAATACTCTCCTGTCGCTCTTCTATCTTCAATCTTTTTTACTATATCTATAGCTGCTATATTATATTATCTACTATATTATATACCTACAGTTTCCTCTTTTTTATCAATTTACTTAAGTAATATATACCTCTTTGGCTACTGTATTGTACTTAATACATGTTCCGTCAGTTACATTATTTAGTTACCACTACTATACTATTGCCTCAATCTTTGTATAATCTTCACTTATATCCAATCTATTCCTATTCAATTCGATATATCGTTTTGTTCTCCTTTTTATTTTTCTTCTTTTACTTTTTCGAATTTGGTTATTTGTCTGTCGATTGATATATTATAACGAAGACCATGGATAAATTTTGTTTGGAAATATTTTTTCATATTTTATTTCGTATCGTTTAGAAGTATTTAAAAACTCATTGTTAATGCAAACAAATTCGTTCTTCAAAATTTTTTAAAATAATAGAAACAATTTTTTCGAATTGACTGGTGATAATGTTCAACATAGCTGCTATTTTTTGAAGCGGAATCAGATTGGTAAAAATAATATTATTTATATCATTGATTATAATGCTACTCACGTCAAAATCCTTCGGTTTTCGTTATTTGAATTTTGTTCGATTTGAAAGGCCGACATATGAATATTTTGACGCTAGATTAAGTCCAAATATGATTAGATTAAGTACAGAGTACATTTATACGCCATTATTACTTTTACATATAATCTTTTCTATTTTCAACTGTAAAAAAACTAAAATTACACGTACTAAAAAATGTAGAAAAAGGTTTTTAGCCAAATTCACATATTAAAAAATGTCTTGACATACTTTACAAACATTTACAACATTTTCATAAATGTTTTTGCATTGCGATTACTTTACATTCTTATAGCATACGTGTAATAAGTTTTTGTTACAAAAAAAGTGAAGTAAGGACTCCACAAAACAGACAGTCATTTCAAATGTGACTACGGTAATACTTACATGAATGCTAGAGTGCTGTAATATATTCGCCTATCTAGAGGGTTATGCGCATTTTCCAAATCTTAGAATTTAATAAACATTGTGTACATGAATTGAAGTACCAAAAATTGCTAATAACAAATAGTAACGCATTTTTTTTAAATTACTTTCAATCTTTACTTCCACTGCTCCACTTACATTTCAAATACTATGATTTGAATTTGATTTTTCAGTTTATTTTTACGTAGATGCTTCAATTTTTTGATAAAATTTTTTAGGCTTATAAAGTTTACTTAATTAGACATTGTCTTTACTGGAAAAAATTTATAATTAAATAGTAACTAATCAGTTTTTTATATTTTTATAAATTTGTTAACACGATATTATTTTTTGTTTTTTTACATCAGCACTTATTTAATTTTTAATGCTTATCACGTTGAATGACTCAATAACTGATAAACTTGTACAAACAAAATTGTGTTTCTCTTTTTCCAGTACTAGCAATCTTAGATTATTTCGCGATACATAATGCGATAATATGCATGCGTCAAGATATATACACTCTAGGATTCAAATTTATCTTTACCACCTGTACTTTAATTTTTAATTATCATAGTGTATTGATTATAAGATTATTGGAAATGAAAACTTTGTATATTCGAATCCCACAATCTAAAGTTTTCATATTTTATAATAAAAATGCTGTTGCGCCCAAATAATCAATGCTGTAAACCATAACAACCGCCAAGTTTTTGTTCGAAGCAATTTGTTTGATTCAGCAATTTTCGAAAATTTCATACGAAAGCCAAATAACCTTCAAGCAAACTTAAAGCAAGTGAGCATAAGCTACAAAAATAATCGATCATTTTCAAAGCTATTTCGACAAACTTATAATGAGCGAAGTAGCGTGCAAGATTTTTGACCTAATTGTTACAACATGGCAACGTCGTCGCAGCTCTCGAGCTTTTGAATATTGTTTGTCTTTCCAAATCCTCCTCCTCACCCACCGGCTTTATCTACTTGCAATAGGTTTTTCCGGGATTAGTCAGACGATGAATATTCAAGGGCTCGAGACTTACCAACTGCAGAAAAATGAATAGCCTGGCTGTGCATTGGTTTTCCTTTTGCAGTGTATTAGACTATCGCACGACGATTAAAAATAATTATCCACGAGGCTAGTTTCCGCTGCAGCATAGCATTGATTATTTGATGACTATGTATACAACTCACTCGTATATAACCGCCACCTTTTCTGCCAGACTTTGCCCATGATGTTATTATGTACATTCTGTTTTCTTTTTCCCAATCCAACCTGTAGGCACATTATACAGTAGGTTTGCTCGTGAACACCAACGATTAATTGTTCAGGTTACAATTTTCAGCTGTGTCCTCTTATTTCTGTTTTCTTTTATAATGAGACCACAACAAATTACCAATAGCGCCTTTTTGTAGTAACAATTAAGCCGATGAATATTGAGTATATTGTAGTACATTATCTAACTAATGCGGGAAACCATATTGTCGAACGCCCGTATTTATTAAGTGCTAATTTCACAAAGCTTATCTCGTCAAGATTTCGCTTTTGTGTTGTATTTTTATTTATTTATTTACTTTTGGGATAAATATGTGAAGAAGTAGATTGTACTTTTACACCAATATGGTGAACGATTCAAAGAACGGTTATGCAAAGTAACTATACTAATTACACCATGTTAATGAATTTAGTTCTCTGTATTTGCCAGAATATAAAAGTAATAAAAGAGATATTAAGATTGATATTATTTACGGCGCATCTAACTGAGGCTTGACAAGTTTTTACTTTGAAAACCATTACAATAATATCCTAGATAAGGCTTCGATTTTTCTAATTAGCTGTATAATTATGTTCCCAAGTTCCTTCCAATCTTCTGAATTATAAAAAACCATTACTCATTCGTTTATTTTGCTTCTCCTTTTATCCTCCGCAATTTAGGTTTAGGAGAGAAAGACACTCCACGGATGTTGAAAAAGGCGATGAAAAGGAAGGCAAAGAGACAGTCTCACAGATAATCAGGAAGGTGTCGTCCTCGACCGAAGATACTGGCTCGGGACGCGTTCGACCGAGCAAGTGGGGCCGATTACTCGGTTAGTATATCAACGAAAATCACATTCGTTTCAAAGAATATCTCGTCGAATCACAATAGTTTTAAAAAAATACTATACAGCCTCGATAATTTCGCGCTCACGTCAACACAGTTGTATGTTTTTATTTTATTATTTTAATTTGCTCTCATACTCTCGAGAAAAACCGCATACCGTGAACAAGGATAATCAGATACTCGACACATTGATATAAAACTATTTGTGACCATAAACATCAAAGACAATAGACATCAAACACCATTAAACTTTAATCGATTTTAATTTGCTAAACAAGGCCTAAAAGCTGTCTTTAAAATGTGGAATTTAGTAAACGATCATATTGTAGAGCTGAGAAAGACTGGGAGTGTAACAAAGCCAACAGAGGAGTTTGATGACGATGGATCAGATGCGAAAAGTATGTCTAAAGTATTGACTTCGGCATTACCCGATCACGAGCCTATTATGGACTACCTGCGTAAACTGCTACTAAGTACTTGCTAAATTGTTCGCCTGTAACTGATATTTTAATGGACCTTTTTTTATATCTCATTATTGCTGTGTTTAACGCATTGATTGCCGTTCATTCGCGAATTGCGTGAATTCAAATTTAGTTCCAGTTTCAAATTTTCTCCCACAATAAGTTCGTAGATATCATAGTAGAGTCAATTTGGAGCAACTAAAAAGAAAAAAAATCCAGATTGCCATAATAATATATTATTAATATTATTTTATTAATATGACTGACGTCGTTTGAGTAATGTTAATGCGACAATATATCCAATCCCATCCAGAACATACACAAACATATATAGACACGTAGTTTGCTAGAGATACGTACGTTAACCATTAAATCGTACCGAGAAAAAGTCCTTAAGTCTTGGATAGAATATTACCACTGCTGATTACGTTTTGTGCATTAAAGAAAATGTTTCTCAAGACCGTAGGACCTTTTTATGAGTGTTCTATTGGTAATATATCCTTTAATGTATTCCCATTATAAAGCAAAATATTCTGCACATCCAAACATTTTATAATCCTATAAAAATAGCGAATTACGATCGTTTACTCAGTTTTTAAAAATTTCTGTTCATAGTATCAATAGAACAGAAACTGCCATACCTGAGTGTACGATAAAAAAATCCTTTATTGTACCATTTTTAAAATTGCCTTTTCTGTTAATAGGGAGCTCGAGTCTGGATTCGGGTAGCGACGGTGGCAGTGGTCCGGAACCATTTAAACGCACGCTAAGCGCGCGAGATTCACGGCCTGGTTCCAGTGCCGGTACCAACAAGGTCTTCCCGAAAATCGGCAAACTCGGCAGTACGATCGAGGAGGAGCATCCTGAAAGCACAGAGTCTATAAGCACGACCTTAACCCTTCACGACCCCAAACAATTGCAAATGCGTAGACTCGAAAGTTATGACGGTGGCCTCATCGTTCAACCCAGCCACGAGCGCGAAATACTTGCGGCTGTGCTGGAGGTAACTTTTAGTCGATTGTCCGTGGCACGTCATTTAGTGGCTAACCATTCGATGTTCCACGTGATTCGTAGGTGAAAGTTGATCTGAAGCTAGAGGTTCAGCGAGTGAACCAACGTTTGGCAAAGATCGAGGACATGTTGGCGACATTGATCAATAGGGTACCAGTACCGGTGCCACCACCAACCACAGTGACAGTAGCAACCTCGCCACCATCAAGCGCAACGAGTATGCCGTCCTCGCCGCCGTTGCAACGACCGGCGACACCGAGAAACCTTAGTGCGATTGTTGCGGCAATGTCTTCCCCAGGTGTCTCTAGCGCCGTACAAAGTCCTGTTGGTACTGTGCCGGGATTGTTACCCACTGTTTCTAGTCCTGCCAGTGGCTCTGATAGTAAACCACCCTCGCTACCTTCCACACCTATTAGTGGTCGCGAAAGGTGAGATTTCTATAATTAATTTTGCGCACTGTCATTCCAACGAATCAATCACGCCTTTAAAATTGTTTTTTTTTTATGACACATTGTACGTAAAACTCGCGCGCGAAAGCGAGTTTTATGCACGCTGTATCATAAAAGATCACTCGATACAAGCGCGAGACAAGGTGATTTCACTTCGTCGCACTAGTATTGAACAATATTTTTTTGATGCGATTTTTCAAAATAATTTTATTTATTTGAATGTTTATTTTTGAGCTCTGAGACTGTATATCCTCCTTTTTATACAAGTATTTTATATGTGTAGTCTTAGTAATGGATGTGTATATATAAAAGGTTTACACGCAACTATAATATTGTATTTTTGACATACTCTTAATTTGAATATGTACGACAACATAACGGTAGGTATTTATGAATAAAAACAAATAGTACAACATAATACAATTATGTTGTGAACAGTTGTGTCTAAACCACTAAAATACATAATCCCGTGTGTAATTTGGAATTTGAATGAGTAATCACGTAGGTATATAATTTTCAAGACTACCATAATTTTTTTCAGCAATGTATTATAATAAAATAAGCTTTATACTTCTTAAACTTTCTATTTTGACAAATGTTGCTTGACTAATTGATAAAATCACTGGCCACTGTACCATAACTTGATGATATTGGCATGATTGTCTTTCTCTTCTATACTATCTACGGCATTGCACCATTCTATACTATCAACGGAATGTTTGTCTTATTGTTTATAAAAGGTACATAATTTAACAAGCAAACATTCTTGTTTATACTCTATTTTTTCTCAATTCTTAAGCACGGTAAAATAACTCTTTTAGTCTATATTAATTGTACCCTTTATGCTTTGCTTTCGACCCTGTACCAACACGGATCTAGTTCCTGGTTGTTTAAGTGAATGCTAAGACCTAAATGACGGCCCAAATTTCCAATCAAAATAATGGATAATTTGATAGTATCTCTGAAATTGCATGTGCGAATAATTACTGTACATATATTTAGTCACTGACAATAACTGTATTGTAAATAATCGCCATGTGGATTGCCCACACCTCTATCTGTGTAAATATTCCTCCCTTTATGTATAAATTCACCATATAAAATAAGTTGATATAAAATTAAGTACACAAGGATTAGTACGATAGTTCCCCTATAACTGTCCTCATCTATTGCATGATTCTTGATCCATAAATCCAGATTATATACTTTAATTGTTTCTAGTTTTCTGATACTTCTAATTGATATAGTCTTCTTATATAACATGCATCTAAACTTAGTTGGAACCACACGATAAAAAATCTATACTAAATGTCAATCTTCCGACTACCTGGAATTGATGTTGTATTTAGATGTATATTAATAAATATCTAAATAGATTTGAAACTATTTTTAATTTTTTATGATTATGTAACATTATCTGTGATAAAAATGACAACAAAATTACTAACAATACTTCGTTATTGTAATTAAAATCGAACAAACTTTTTTTTACATTTTTTCTACGCCACTTTGATCAGGAATTGGGTCCTAATCAGAAACTGGGTCCGTGCGGGTATATACAAAACGATACGGTAGGTGTTCAAATTTAATACAACAACCCCTTATCTCCCAGTGAACGTTGCAAGTGAATTTTGACAAATGACATACTTTTTCCTCTTTTTACACTAAAATTTATGGTTTCAATAATCATAAACACCTGATATAATATGGCAAGTGCTCTAGTTTTCGATCGTTTTGCAAAATCTGTAGAATTGGAATTAGAAAAACTTTGTAAATTGGAAAAAGTTTAAGAACAAATTGCGATAACTGGACCACTTCCCTGGCAAACAAACAGCGACCGTAAAAAGTCCCTTTTTTCGTCGCGTCAGTCGCTTCGGTCACTACGACTGGTCATTTACAAAACTCGTAGAAAAATCTAATTTACAACATGAATTTTTTATTGAATAATTATAAAGCATTATACTCAGTAATGTTTTAAGCTGAAATAAGTGGGATAAGTATTGTATAAATTAAAATATTACGTACAATAATCCTATAGATGGTTAGCTATAACAAAATTAGTGGAAAAGATTAGTGGAATTTAATATAAATTTTGATCGAATAATCATGAAGCATTATTCCAAGCTTTCAAATATAAATTGTAAAAATAATGTATCATGCAAAAAAATCCAAGTGTAAACAATAAAACTGGAATAATGTAATCGTAATGGCATGGTGCTAAATGGCGATACGTTGCGCACGAAATCGCACCGAGATAGATTTTGATTTTGAAAGATACAGAATATCCTGTGTAGGAATGTGACAGAGTAATTTTTGATTTAAGCTTTTCATCGCATTAAACTCGAGAGCACATTTTCATATAAGTTTAATTTACCTATAAGGCTTATACAAAAGTTATTAGCATAAGTGAAATGAATAATTAATATAGACTAAATTAATAATTATACTGTTGAAATTATAGTATCACTTTCTTATTAAAATGATAATTATGGAATTACAGAATTATTGAAGTGAAGATAAATTATTTTCTTTAATTTATCAAAGTTGTAATTTTTACGCATGATTATTTACGCGCATGCATGCAATCGTTTCTTTCTTCACATATTTTCGAATGATTTTAATGGATTTTCTTTTAAAGTTTATATGGCTTACAAGTTTATTGTTCACAAATAAAATTTAATCATTCAATTAAAATTATTGTCGCTTAATGATTTACTCAAATCGTAATTAAAGTTGATTCGCAATATTAACGCAACACTAAAACGCCCTTAAAAATACATTAATTTCTGAAAAAGAAAAATCGGCAAAAATTTGAAAATAGTTTCTAATCTAATTAACAAGTTCAAATTATCTACTTGGAGGGTTAAAATTCAAAACTTAAAACAAAAGCGGCAAAAGTCAAGTAACATTTACTAAATATCTTAAACATACATCAATTCAAATTATAATGTTCAAATTTATGAAAACAGATTGATATAAGAATTAACTGTCAAATTTTCTGACATCATTCAGAATATATAACTTACGCAAATGGTATATTATATAAATAAAAACATTTAAGATGTAAAAAAGTGAATGAAACTATTCATGTATGTTTCAAATTTTTTCTCTTTAAATTTAATAATATTGATTATCGACATAACTACAATAGAGGTACTATTTTTCAATAAAGTTTCTAACTTCATGGATCTAAACCTATCTGTTGCTGAAACTTGGAAATAATTGAAAGAATTTATTTCAGAAGTATCTAATACTGATTCACACATTTAGAAAATGATCAGTAAAGCTGAACATATTTTTGATCATTATAATCAAAAATTCACAAAGTTAATATATTTACCTTATTGTTAAGATTCTTTTTTTTAATATGAAAAAAGTTTTCAAATTTTTGAAAGTAGGGAAATCTATCTAAAAACGGCATGGATGCTGAAAACTTACTTTCAGATACTTTACATAAGTTATTGAATAGTAAATTTACTATTACAACTCATCAAATGGACAGTCATTACATTTATAAATAACTATTTCTATCGGATTCGCTTAAATATTGTTTTTAAAATTTTAAAAGTATGACAATTATGATAATTACAATGTTGGAATACAGGGAGTTTTGGAAGTAATGATAAAATGAAAATACTGGTACAATGTTTTAAGTAATTTATACAATAAAATACTTGTAATCAACAATTTAGATAAATTTTAGATAAATTTCATTCTTACCCTTCGCCAACAGTATCAAGTTCGACCTAGAAACATAATTTAAGTTTTAAGGAGAATAAATTATTCACTGTTCTTATTAAAGATAAGAAATAATTTACTGATTAAATGAGGTGAAGTTTCATCATTCAACCCCAAAAAACTTTGAAGGAAAGTAAAAAATAACAGGCAAATAATCGGAGTAGACATTGAATGGAAGCTCAGTATTTTAACATATTATTCAAGTAATTAATTAATACACTTTGTTTATTTTTTTACCACAAGGTGGTTTTACACTGCTTTTTACGAAAATTTAGTAAACGAAAAATCTAGCATGAACTTTTAAAAATTTAGTAGATCAAAAATGTCAATTAATATTCTAATCAGATGACAAATTTCGATATGTTATAATCAGGCGAGAGGCCCGGCAAGACTAAAAGTTATCTAAAATTTATATAAATTTTTGGTTACAAGCATATTAACATGTAAGTTATAATATTGTAATTAATTATAATTCTAAAGAGAAAATGATAGTATAATTTCAATAGTATAATTATTAATTTAGTTTATATTAATTATTTATTTAGTTTATGCTAAAAAATTTTGTGTTAACTATAAGTAAACCATACTTTAATGAAAATGTGCTTTCAAGTCTAATGCGATGAAAAGCTTAAAATAAAGATTATTCTGTCACATTCTTACACAGAATATTCTGTGTCTTCCAAAATCCAAAACGTATCACGCTGCGACTTCGTGCGCAACGTATCACCATCCAGTGCCATACCATTACGATTGCATCATTCCAATTTAATTGTTTGCATGATGAATTATTTATACAATTTATATTGAAAATCTTAAAATAATGTTTCATGATAATTCTATCAAAATCTATGTTAAATTAAACTTTTCCACTAATTTTGTTATACCTAGCCAACTATAGAATTATTGTACGTAATATTTTAATTTATACAATACTTATTCCACTTTTTTATACTTGAAAATTACTGAGAATAATACTTTATAATTATTTAATAAAAAAATCATGTTATAAATTAGATTTTTCTACGAATTTTGTGAGCGACTAGTCATAGCGGCCGAAGAGACGAAACGAGCGACCATACACGGTCACTTTTTGTTTGTCAGTTCATCTGGAGAATCACCGAGCGACCGATACGTTACCCTGTGGTCAGTAAAACCTATTGGTTTTGCAGTGAGTCTCCGCCAACGGTAACGGACCGGCTGCTACCGCCGCCGACAAAGGAGTCGTCGGCATCACAACAACTGTCAAGCTCGTCCGCACAAGCGGCACAACCGGTTGCCACATCGTCGACGACAGTTCACCATCATCATCACCATCACCATCAGACGACGGCCGAGCGCTCGCGCGAATTATTGGAGCGTCTTGGCCGCTCGTCGTCGCCAAGTACGACGTTGTCATCGTCGACTGTCGCGGCGGCGGCGACCGCAACACCGACGAGCAGTGAGGTTACGACGACGACGGTGCCCCTGGGTCCGCTAATATTGCGCAAGCGCAGAAGCAAATCGCGCGGTAAAGGGGCGGCGCCATTGGCGCCACTGGCCTCGCAACCGATCAGCCCGTCCGAGCCGACGGAGAGCACACAGATGCTGCCACCGGAGCTAAGTGACGAGCCGCAACCCTCGACATCCGAGAGGAAGAGGCCTGCACCAAGGCCCGGCAGGGATTACTTGTGAAAGTTCGCCAATTTTGCGGGCTTATATTTTTCAAGGCTAGTGCTGGCGCGATCGACCCTCGTCCCGGTCGATCTATTTGTGATTTTTCCATTCGCGTGACGAACTTATTGATACACATTGTACACACATACATTCATCCAACACGTGAATGCGTACGTCGTGGTCGTTAAAACGATTGCTAATTCCGTGGACTAACCAAGCCTCCCTTTGTTTTTCTCTCTTTCCTTTTCCGAAAGGGATTGACTACATCGTGTACTTGTTGAATATATTCTTATACTTCACAGTTCGATGATATCTCAAGTGTTTTTTAGTCTCGTTTTAAAAACGTATTATACACATTATCTGCAAATATATGGCCGTTATAAATATGTATAGCGATCGAAGTAAAAGTAATGGCACACAGTAGTGCTCCGATGGCAAGTATGTGCAAAAGTTTCGTTTTTTTTTCATTTAATAAGTATATTTAATTGAAAAGTACAAATTTAGCGTGAAAAATTATGTAAGGTAAATCGCAAGTACATGATTAGTTAATCTCTATTTTTTTTTAATCTTCTTTATACGCTCTAGTCGAGATTTTCTTTTTTCCTTGTTTCAAGTAATTAATATTCATTTAACCCAATGATATAATTACTTACGGAAAGTTTGTTCTATAATGGGGACAGGTACACACTACGCTTTTTTCTTATCTAATAAAATAAGCGATAATAAATGCCAGGTTTTTATTAGGACATTTCCCATATAATTATAGATAATTCGCGTAAATTATAAGCTTTGTAACTCTCGAGTTTTCCCACCTTCTAAAAAAGAAAAGAATTATGCACGAGTGAAATAGAGAGTACGTTCTGTATTACAAAAGAAAAGAATAGTTTAATGAAAAGTGGCATGTTTTAAAAAAAGTGGCTATATTCAGCTCTTCTCTTTTGAACTTTTCTTTCATCTTAACAAAATCACTGAAACGAATACATAAAATTGTTATGCGTTTTTCTTTATTCAACAACACCGATATTTATTTATTCAAGGTTCACTTTTCATTAATAAGACAAGAAAAAGAAATCAAAAGAGCGAGTAATGAATATTCGAAAAAAATGATAGTTTACGCTATAAAAAAAGTTCAACACAAAAGCAAGTATGCACGCGTGCATGAGCGCAAGACTTCAAAAAAAACTCAAACTTTTGGTAGCCTGCAGCGAATAAGCTTTTACTCTTCGAGAAACATCGAATATCAGTGAACACGTTTGTTAATTGATAAGAAAAAGTGAAGTAGACAAAAAGATCGAATATACTATAGGTATGCGTGGGCGCCTGCGAGAGAATAAAAAATGAAAATATCGTATGACAGTTTCCAGATTCTTTCGCTTGGCAAGTTAATATTTATCACGAACCATATTTTTAACGGTGAAAATTTACAAGTAAATAAGTTTGAGAGCATTTTTCAATGAAAAATGTCTAGCACCCGAACAATTCATTATGAAAATATCTATATCTCCAGCGCGAAAAAAATCTCGTAACTGTTAAACGATTGGCGAAAAGAAAAGATTCGTACGTTGACAAAGAAAGTACTCTCGTTCATTTTTTACACTCGAAGATTGAAACTATAAACTCAAAAGAGGCGCGATTTAGAAACAAAAAAAAAATTAGTGCGGCGCACTTTGCAATGAAAAGAGTAGATAAATAAAATATATAACTTAGCAAATGGCATCGCATCGCGCGCGCTTCCACGTAAACATACTGTAAATTGGCAATTATAAATAAATCTAATGATAAAAGAATCGACGACGTAGTTAGGCGATTATTTACATATGCTGTTAGCTCTTGTTAGACGGTGGCATGAATGAGCCACATATACATATATACATACATGTATATTTACGACGACAAAATACCGCCACTAAAGCTATGTCAACGTCGACTTTTTGTCGGCAACAAAAAGTTTGTAAATTTCTATAGAGAAACTGTAACTTATAATATATCGAACAATTTATCGCGAAATGCTTTGATTACATCTGATTTTTCAATCAGCACAATCATTCGACTTAAATTACGTTTGTTTTTTTCTTTTCCTTGTAAGATCCTTGTGAATTGGTTTTCACAGCAGGATTCAATAAATCGTATTTTTAACGCATAAAGAATAGTTTCATGAAAGTGCTGCTCTTAGTGGGATTCGGCTATTTTCAAATCAAGTAGGCCTACGTACTAAAGTTATGTGAAATTCATACTGTCAAAATAAACTTTCCTTTCTTGAATTTAATTTTTAATTGAATATAAAAAGCATAATCGTAGCAATTACAAAAAATCTACTGGCCTTAACTCACACGCTCACAGGTTTCAAGGTGAATGAGTTTTACTATACATTATCATGCATTAATAATTATAAAATAATGTAGATCGCGTAATTTTTTCGATGCGAAAAGAAAGGACCTAAAAAGAAGAAGAAAACCAAATAATAAAACACGACCTTCCTCAACGAGTATTATTATTGCTCTGCATGGGGGAGGTGCCAAAACAGCAATATTAGTTGTACATATGGAGTATTGTAATTAAAGAGTAAGCAAACGAAATAAATAAACAAAGAATAAACAAAGTTGTAAATATTATAATTACGCATGCGACGGATTAGGATATTATAGAGGAGCGATTAAATTAAACATTACAAGGGAGACGCGAGTAACTGCTTTGCATAAATGTATGTGCGTGCGCGTGAACAAGGAAATTGGCTTCAATTTTCGTAAACGTCATTCGGCTTGGAACTATATGACCATTATGATTGAAAGTTGTTACATAAATGATCGTAATTTTCGAAAGTTATTAGGTGTGCGACGCTGAAATTGATTATTTTCATCATCGCACACTTCGTTGTGAATCTTTGATGACTTGACCATGAGTTTCATTGTTTATGTTATTTAGTGGCCTTTGACTTTATCATAATTTTATCGACTGTGTTGACGATGAAATTTTTTTATAAGTTATCTATTTTCTTGGAAAAATGAAAAATATTAAAAATTGAATACTGTTACATTATAAATCGTAGCTTATTGAGATAAAAAGTACACTATTTTTATTGTTATTAGATTTGTAAAATAAAAGTATGTCGTGTTTATAATTGAGTATTCATTTTTTATTGACAAATAATGTTATATCAAAAGATCATTATGTTCAGCATAATTGCCATATTACGTGATATGAAAACAAGATCTTTTGAAGCTTGTACATACATTTGAAATGTAAATACGTTTTTCATTCTATTTAATTTGATTTATTATTACGTTGATTTCAATGCGAAATTCAATGTAACATAACGAACATATCTAAATAGAAGAAAAAGAAAATTTCCCGTTTTCTTAGAGATTTATAGAAGAACAAAACGTTTGTGTTTACAATATCTTATTCTATTTGAAACGAAAGTATTTCAATGATACGAATGCGAGAAATTGGAACGAGGCTACAAATCAACATACATATATGTGCCACAGTTACATGACAATGTGAATAAGATACAGACAATTAAGAAACTTATATGCGCAGGTTCGCTATGATTATTGACAAATCGAAAATATTAAAATTTGTTCTATTTTTATCCAACAAAATATCCGTTATGTTGTTATAAAAATTGTGCAAAATTGAGACGATATATTTATAAAGACAAGAAATAAAGAATTTATTCGAAGAAATGTAAAATGTCTGAAGGATATCGAAAGAATTTTCGGGTGTCGTTACAATATTATGAAAAGAAAAGTATAAGAATGAAGTATACTGTCGTAGAATTGGCGTGTAAAGTACTTCGGTGAAGATTATAAAGTTATCATACAAAAATATATACGTTTCAAAAACAAGCGATTATGCAAGAGATGTGAGGGCCAAGAGAATTGTTATTAGAAATTAGTTAGCCATGTAGAAGGCCCAATCGTAGTGGCAAAGAAAGAGAGCGAAAGTTTGATGCGCTAATAACAAATAAATAAATAAAAATCGATGCGTAAGCTGTAATTATAGTTAAAAATACGTGCAAATCAAATCCATGCGACTGAGTTTCATTAATATGTTCATCTCGATTTTTTTACGTATATGTACTGTTCAAGTTTACGAGCTCTGTGCGCATATATTTCACCGTCAAAGCTTTCAGCGAATAAAACAAAAATTACGACAAAGAAGTCTACATAAAAAAACTGCTGGCGATTGTACATATAATTATATATTCTGATGATTGAAGGCCAGAAAAAGCAAGAAGAAAAGACGCGATATAAAGAATTTTCGACGAATAGAACGCGATGAATAAATGCGTTTAATAATTATGCAAGCCTATACCATGACAATGTGACAAGAACTTTCTTCTAATTCTACGCTCACCACACTGATAGTTTCTTCGTCGACAATTTTCATATGCTACCAAAGAGAAAACAAATTGACAGAAAATAAGTTATGAATAAAAAAAATACTCATCTTCTATTAATTAGTGTTTTTTGTCACTTATTACCTATTTTGTCATATCCCATCGCGGTGAGCAGATATATAGACGTAATATAATACTTTTTAATTACAATTCTTTGCGAGATTTAAAAAGAAATAGTTTTCTTCGAGTAAAATATTCAGTCGTTTGTGCACGGATTAACAAAATAAATTCAAGCAACTCAAATGTTAAATAAAAGATTCTAATGCTGTATATTACATAGTTAGCATACTATAACAGTCGAATATTACTTATAATTTTGATCAATTACATTAATTGACAATTAAATTCTTGGTTATATAATATGCTCCGAAGCTAAGAAGCTTCATTTTAATAGACAAACCCATTGCTGATGTACCATTTTTTTCTGTTTCCTTATTTCCTGCTTCTTTTATAGAAATAGCTTTAGTAGTTGCTTCATTTGCTTGCGTAGGCTCATCTGCGTGAACCGTGTTAGCTGCATAACAAATAAGAACAGTTAAAATTCTAATATTGATTATACATGGAGAAGCAATAAAATTATACAGATATCCAGACACTAGAAGTTTAGCAAGTACTATATTACTTTTGTCTAAAAGGATTGAAAAATTATGTATTTTTGTTTTGTGTTAGGTTTGAATTATAAGTTCAAAGTGAAAATTGAATTCAGTATTTATTATGATAGATTTGTATGAAAAAGCTAAACTGATATCCTTTATTGTTCGAGTTAATCTATCTCATCAAGAAGAAAAAATTTAGAGGTAAGAAAATGAACATAAAAATTATTTTTAATTAATAACTTGTAGACGAGATTTACTTCAAACGAAATCGAATTGATTTCGGAACGGGCATAACGTCTGACAGAATTCCGACAGTAATTTCTTTTTTATTGAAAATTCTCCTGACTACACATAGTATTATAAAATTTACAATTTTTGTAACATGAAAATCAGCTAGCTATCGTTCATCAGAGAGAAACCATTTCGTAAAATTTCTAGACGAATATTTTATTGTAATATATGAAGACACATTTGATTATTTTTGTTAATTTACTGTAGAGAACGAGGATTACGACAAGTAATAGCAGACTCAAGTAGAACTTCATTTTGAAGACGTTGAATAATACAAGCTGTTTCAAAAATTAGGTAAGTAACCGAATGATGCTGCACTAACAGTTCCACGCGTATTATATGCTAATGTCGATAAGAACTTAAAAAGTTTCGAGTAATATTAACACAATTTTATACATTTTATTAGACTAGAAACTATTCTATCACGATAATCTTGTTAATTACGCGGTCGCTGTGCATATGAATTTCCTGGTAATCAGTGGAGCACGGATTAAAGGATTAGCATAATTGCAGTATAACACTTGTAGAAGTTATGCGAGTCATTATTTCTATTTTAATGTAAATGTATATGTACTATTTATAGGAATTCATAACTTATCTTCTGAATGGTATACATCTGAGGAGACTTAAAAAGTAAAAAATTACTCGAGGATATAATAAAAAAATTTTGCATGCTGTCTTGACCCCTGATAACACGTGAATACAATTTGAGGGTTTTAAAGCTTAGTCTTTAGCATGAACTCTTCGGCAACAGTAAAACAATGAAAAGCTATCTAGTTTCATGGAAATAGCTTATTGGTTTTCCTGGTTCAACGATACACACGAAAACATACAAATTAAGTGGAAACTTGTATTCAAAATGAGAAATTTGATATTTTACAATGATAAAAAAATCCAATTTATATGATGAGTAGGGTTGAAATTTAAAGCAAGTATATTTTCAAGCGATCGTTGTTTGAGTTAGACAATCAACAATATTTATTTTTCACGTTTGTATTTTTCCTTTATCAATGTTTATGTACCAACAAGAAAGTTATTTTACTTACAGAACTTAAATATCTTATTCAGTTCCTTTCGTCACATCCAAAATAAATAGAAAAGAATTTCAAATGTCTGAAACTGATTCAAGGTTTCAACAAAATATTTTGAATTTATGAACATGATTTATTTCTACCTACCAAATAATATTTCTATAATCCGTCATAGTTTCCAGTTTCGTTTTTAATATTATTTCAATATATATTTCCAATATCGGTATGTATGTACGTATATATATCTCGGTCAAGCAACTACCGCTGTCGATACTGTATAACAATTGTATATAGTATCAAATGCACATCACCTTATTCGCTGTACATTATTCTAAATGTAGATTTATACATAACGTCTACAATTTATTCTCGTGTTTTCATTAGCGCCACCAATCGGCTACACAGCAGTTGTACATCTGCTCTAACAATGGAAACCTTCGCGTGAAGCTACTCAAGATCCAGAGCAATAGTTACATTGTTCCGTAATACCTCTGCTGGTCGTATTTACGACTTTCGAACATTCGAAGCCAAGTCAGCATACAGTAAGAAATTTACACATTACATTGTTTATAGAGATTACGTTTACAGTAAGAATAATAGATTTTTCCTACGGTGTTTGTGCGAAGAGAAAGTCGACGTTTCTTTCGTCGACGTTTGTGATACAAATAATTTCGTAAGATCGTTTTGACCATATACAAAAGTAATTTATAAACTCAGGTATTCATAATCCACTTGTCGATGCAGTAAATTGTTAATATTCACAAGCTTATTTGCTTCAGATGATTGCGGACAGAAATAAACTGCAGCCATGATGGGTAGTGAATAGTACATTATTAAGCAAGGGACTGAAAGCATTGGCAAACCATTGCACGTGTAAAGGTGTTAAATACGTGCTAGGGTCTTGCCATTTCCTGGCATCCAAGTTTAAAGAAGTACTTTACGCGCAGTAGCCAAAAAATAATTCATAGGAACCCGTACAGCAATTTTTCGAACGAAAACGCTAATATTTACTGAGGATTGGTTTTGTTACTTTGGCAACACAGTTTTGGATTATGATAAATTATTTTTATTCGTATTCATTTTTCACTTTACAAAGAATTGCTATGAATGATTCATGGTAGTACTGAATTAAATTATTTTACTATATATTTTAAATATATATTCCGCTTTATATGTAATTAGCAACTATCATTAAACGATAGTTTGTGTTAAAAGGTAAAAGTTTTATTTGAAATTCACATTTTCTGACATTTTTCATATCAATTGGAAACTTTCGTAAACATCTAGTAATAATAACTTAAATAGTTAGAGACACTATTTTCAAGCGAACGAACCGCAATGTGTAATTTAGGTTAATGGATAGTTTAGTCCTTTGCGGTGTACATTCATTTCTTAGTGGTATTGCAGTATTCATACTGGTTGCTACGAGGAAATACATCCTGAGTTGCACTCTTTGGGGTTACATGTATATCCGTAAACTAAAATAAAAATGTATATGAGTTTTGTGAATTGTCTACGTAAAATTAATACTATATGATTAAATGGCACAATATACATATTAAATCTAATGATAGACAAATAATTTCCTTAAAATATATTTTTTTTGTAAAATACGAAATGTCAAAAATATTAGTAAATATAACAGAGCTAGTCACTTTTGTAAGTAATTGCAACCAAGAGCATAAGTATAAAAAGGAATTTGATGATGCACAACAACAACTATTAATGTTCACATGAAAAGAAATCATTACCGCAACGGAGGACTACCATTTATTTTTCCTAAGATACAAATAGTTTAATAACTACCCATTCACACGTTTTATTTGTTGATGTTCATTTCCTAAAATTGAAATGACACTATTAAGATAAGTATTTAAAATGATACTCTCTCAACATGATAATTTTTTTTACTTTACAAAATAAAAAAAATCTATAATATTTTCATAGTCATATTTATTTGCCTGTTTTGAATCAGTAGATAATTAACTTGTACATGAAAAATTGCTTGATGTACATATAACTCTAATTGCACAATAATTTGTATAATAAAAATATAAGTATGGTATTATAAATTTTCATGTAATTTGATTCTTTCATTTTTTTAAAGCTTATAAAAAGATAGTTTACATCACAATGGCTCTAAACTAACATTTTTTGGCAAGAAGTGTATAATAACTAAAATTCAATTTAATTACCACCCTTGCATAGTGGAAAATATTGTCTGGACCGTAGCCAGAAGTATGATAAGCTTGTATTTTCACGCTATTTTCTACATCAATTGGCGCGTGCTATGATCTGGAAGCTTATTTATTTATTTATAATTGATCCCATGCTTGTGTTGCTATTGCGATTTATTAACTTTTGTAAGGTAGTTGGAGAAGCTTTGTCATTGTGACAACATATATTTGAACATATTCCTAGTCTACAGAATGGTTTTTTGTTAGTCAAATGCAGTAGGCATTCACTCTACTTAATTTACACAATTTAACAACCAATTTTATTTTGAAAAATGAAACGGTCTGAAACAAAATTCCGTTAAATGGTTTTCGGTTACAATAGGTAATCTAAAATGTATGTATGCAATTATTTTCTTAATACTAAATATTATCAATTAGGAATTCCAAGTACCAGTAATCTATGTAGGTGGTGGTATTAATAAGGTATTAAAATAATATATTATTGACTAATAGATAAAAATGGCTCGAAAACGGTATTCTAAATCCCGAGTTGTTTAAGGAAATTATCTTTAAGAACATACACAGTGCAGGTCTTCAGGACTATTAAATAATTCCTAATTTAGATTTAGGAAAAGGGATACAATAGTGTAAATTAATTGACTCTGAGCAGAGTCCTGCGACCCAGATAGGTTTTTCTAATAATAGTAGTAACAGTAAGTATAAATGCTAAATTTTCGATTATTATTTATATGACTTATATTGTTCTATTTACATAATTTCAAGTATGAAACTATTAGACATTCTTTCCTATTTTAAAAATCATCACATATTATAATCGAAACCTTTTGTGAATAATGTTAATGATAAACGACATTTTCATAATTAATTAAATTTATTTTTAGATACATTGTTATTACATTATTGCATTGGAATTTATAAACTTGCGTGTATCTAAAT
The DNA here is from genome assembly GCF_024137745.1 of Phymastichus coffea. Taxonomy (NCBI): domain Eukaryota; kingdom Metazoa; phylum Arthropoda; class Insecta; order Hymenoptera; family Eulophidae; genus Phymastichus; species Phymastichus coffea. The sequence continues at coordinate 1,145,233 of NW_026706882.1, forward strand.
ATTGAGAATTATTGGATGTTTAGCCCTTTGCAACGCACATGCATAGTGTAGGAAGATCACAATATCCATACTGGTTACCACGAGAAACACAGCCTGCGTTGCATTCTTTTGGGTCGCATGTATATGCAGAAACTGTAATAATGATAAATTTTTTTAATGAGATATTTCATAATACATAAGTATTCGTTGAAATTTACATAAATAACAGAAATACAACTAATTATATTGTACAGTTTTACGAAGAAATAAAGATTTGTCAGTATAAAAGAAAATCAGACCAAGGCAATACATGAACCTTTACAATACTCGTATATGAAGAAATAACATTGAGTACTTTCGCGCAAAATATTATTTAAAGAATGACAATCTATTTGGTTATAAATAACTTAAAGTTTAGTAATATTTTCGACGTTATGATAACATGTATAGATATTATAAAATACAATGTCTGGTGAATAATTGTTTTCAAATATATGTGCTTTTCAGTATTTTAGCTAAACAATTTGACGTTTTTGATAATGAAAACATGTAGTTTCAAAATATTTTGAATTTAATGCATATTTTACATCACCGGATAATCACGACTAATGTTAAAGAAATGGATCTTACCTTGAAGAATAGCAACAACCACGATAAACAGAAGAAAGATTAGGTATTTCATTTTCACAAAAGTGATCGATGTCTGTAGTTTACGGGTTAAGCTTGTAACAAACTGAGTGATTTTGGCCTATTCAGTTCAGGTATGGCTTTATATAGCATGAACATTCCATGTCACCATTCACGAACATTGTATTTTAAATCACAAAAATTTTTTTGCATCGTTGATCAAGTAATAAGCAACTTATTACTGCAAATAAGGAAAGTAAGCTTAATTACCTTCAAGAGTAGCTACTGCAATGATAAACGGAAGAAAAATAAGAAATTTAATTTATGCAAATGTTACAGCTTTTATGATCGATATATGGAGGATAAATTGCTGCTTTGACAAATCAAGATGAGTATGTTCTTAGGTGCAATTACGATTTTACTCTGTAGAGATAAGTTAACTGCTGCAATGAGATCATGGACGTAACTCTTTTTGATTTCAATTGTTGTTTAACATATTAATAGAAAATAGTTCTTATGAAGCGGCTATTCCGTAATTAGAAATACAATTTTTTCACGTGCTTCTTTCAGTATTTTCATGTGCACGGATGTGCACACTCTGTACGATTGTCATCGCTATATTATTTGATTTTTGTAGTCTTCTAATATAGTTCTTATGATATTCATTAAATTATATGATAAAAATATTCAAATTAGATAAAAGAATTATAAATGATGTTTTAAAAAAACTGTTGATGGAACTAGGCCTTCCTTTCTCGTAATCGGTTGTGTTGAGTTATGATGTTATGAAGTTATGATGGTATTGCTTATTTTTAATTTCAAATAATTAGGTTAGAGAAAAACCATGTCTTAGTGACATGGAAAAGAATCATATTTATGATATCGATTTTGAATTCAAAAAATAAGGAAAATTTGTTCAGTAACGATATCAGCAAGATTATTTTAAGCAATGCACAATAAAATGCGATAACGAATGCACTCTTTAATCGGAACTAATGAAGGCCCAAAAGAAAAACAAATAATCTATATAAAACGAATTTGTATTTGTTAATAACTAAATAAAAATTGATATTAATATATATTTTATCGATGATTTGCGTTTTTTATTTCATTGTAATCGGAAATTACTGCAAGTAATCGATCACGAAAAAAGAATCAGTTCCTTCAATATGCCTAAAGTGTAATAATATGACTAATCTTTAAGTTATTGCTTAGCTTCTTGTAATAGCTTATTTGAATATTTTTTTTTATATGCCACAGTTAATTTAAACAATAATTTGATATACATCATAAAAAAGCATATTCCAAAACTATTTGGTTAAGGAAACATTGCATCATACATAGATGTTCACTTGAAAAACAACGCAAAAAAAAACTCAAATATTTTGTCCTGAAATAATTGTTTCAGAACAACAATTTCGTATTAGTAACAATCATACTCCAAGAATAAAGTTCTCAATAAACTCATTGCCGTCGTTACAGTTGTCTCTTGTAATCGTAGAACTATGATTGCATTAGTAAACATATTTACATAGTCTAATCAATTTTCCTAGATCTACCAACCATATAAGATATATGATACGCTTATAGGCGTTTATGACAACTATTTTATCTATGTTGTAAAATAAATGACGTCTCTAAAATGTGTAATCCATTATAGTCAGTTAATTAATTACACAGATGCTTCGCCTTGAAAAAGACAAAACTTGCTAATTTTATGTGTTTCCATAGCGGGATCTCTGATGAATTATTTTCTTGTTTACTTTTTCTTTGCTTTTTCTTGACGTTGAAATCATTACTCTTGAAAGATGCTTCTTTTTTTTATTACATGATTGGAGAAAATTCCTAGATTTTTTCTAATTTATAAGTATATTTATAATAATACATCGCGAAACTGTAGAAAATTATATTAATAATGATCTTACTTACATCTCCTATCGATTTTTTATTCAAAAATATACAAAAAATCTAGATATTACACTGTACTGAACAAAGCTCTAAAAAGAATTATTTTTAGAGTGATCCTTCTCATTTATAGTACATTTTTGTTTACCAATTTATGAAAAGTGATCAAAATTTGTGACATTTACATTTATTCAGCGTTCAAATGAGCTAAAATAACAAAATAATAAGATTTTCGTAAAATATTGTAGGCTTTGTATGGGTTGGGTATGTAAAAGAACTCATTCGATGACGGAAGTCTCGCTTTTTAATGTAATTAAGCATACTTTCCTCATTTGCAGACAAAGGTATTCGTTGTTTAATCAAGTAGCAAATATTCTTTTGTTTTTGTAAAAGACGATCCGCGTCGGCGTTATCATCGAATCTCAGTGCTATATAGAGCCAGATTCAAACTGAACGAGCCATAGTCCCGTGGGTTGTTGTAAAGCTAACTCGTCTACAACAGACATTACCTTTGGAAACATGAAATTCTTAATTTTTCTTCTGTTCGTCATTGCTGTAGCTACTCTTCAAGGTAATATACTTTTCTACCACATATATATCAATGATTATTATTAAAAAATTAGAATTTTAAACTAAAAATTTAGTAATTGAATTCGAAAAAAATTGTTTGTCAGATATGATATTTTATAATATCTATTAAATTTTTTCAATGGCTAAGAATATTGCTTGGCTATTAAAATTAATCATAACTTAATGCATTCCAATTTTTTAATTGATATAGTTCACGAAATAATCGATGTTATTCTTTTATATACCGTGTAGGTATTACTTTGATATACCTTTATACAATATTTTGCAAAATTATATATATATTTTAACTATATTTTTATGTAATTCATGTAATATCTGTTGTTATCTCAAATATAAAATAAAATAAGAAGTATAAACTAAGATCTGATTTTGACTATTCTTACATGGAAAATATAACAACGGATTTTTGCTTTTGATATATTATTTATTGGGATGAGTTACAAACAAATATATGGACATATATCATTGAATATATTTATGGTCATTACAGTTTCTGCATATACATGCGACCCTAAGGAATGTAACGCAGGATGTGTTTCTCGTGGCAACCAGTATGGATATTGTAATACCCCACAACAATGCATGTGCGTCGCAAAAGGCTAAATATTCCTTAAAGCTCAATATTTAGATACACGCAAGTTAATAAATCAACGTTGAATTGCAAAAATGAAATAATAGTGTATCTGTCAATAAAAAATCTCCTATAAATGTTAAAATGTCATTTGTCATTAAAATCCTTCTTAAATCGTGTGTGATGGGCTTATACTTGAAATTGTGTAAATAGAACGATTAAAGTTCCTTGAATATTGAATAACTTCTTTCTAAGTTCCTCGTACAACTTAATAATATTTGAATAAAGAAGATTTAATCAAGTTTAAGCAGGCGTTGGTAACGTCAAAATTCATAAAAAACACACGATATATTTTATGAAAATCGTTCTTTAAATGAAACATTAAAAAGAAAAAGAAAGAAAGTAGTTGAAAACATGATATTGTTGTAATCGCCATAAATTATTTTCATGATTTAGTTCAACCATTCACTTATATTAAATAATATAATTTTATTTCTATAAAAATGTATATATTTGGTTAAAAAAGACTATAGGCGATATTAAAGCATCATCAACTCCCTTAGTTGATGAATCTTACAATCAATATGTCTCAGTTACTGATTGAGATCAAACTGTTGAGGATGAGTGAAGCGCAAATTATCATTGCGACGCGTCCTCCTGAATTCGAGCACCTGTTTGCCATAAACGCCCTACTCACAACTCTTCTTTTCATTATTAAAAATACTCGTTATATTTCCGTTTTCCTAAAACTGGGGAAAATCCATTTTTTCCTTTGCGTTTACGACCGAACGGCCGACCGTGGCCGAGCCGAGCCCTCGATACCCTCATTAGAGTTTATTGCCCAAAGCCCGGGAATGCGCGAACGCGCGGATACACATGGTTTTCGCCACTTATATTGGCTTCCTCGAAAGCGTCTCGACGGCACGTATTAGCAATTACGATAATTAAATTTGATTTATGCATAGACAATAATGTATCGAAAGTTTGATAAAATGGTTGAATCAAGTTATAACAAACGTACATTGTAGAGAGAAAGTTTACGAATTGAAAGAGAAAAAAATTTTATTTATAATTCTTTCGTGTATAAGCATACAGAATCGTAGGAATGGGAGGTATTGGCCATTGGCTAGTATATATAAGGTTAATTTACCTACTATAGTATAGTAGGATTTTATTGGCAAGAACTTTTACAGTATAGAGCCACAGCACTATTACATATTAGTGCTATAAAAGACGCGAATATACAAATTTAAAGACAGAGTAATACATAATTTTAAAATTATTATGTCGTGCGAGTTAATAATGACATTAATATTCTTCCAATCGACCTCCTTAAATATCTCGGGATCCAGTAACCTTCTGCCTATCCACTTCTGACTTTTAGCCATCACTGCAGGGCACTCACATAAGGAATACTTAATGCTGTTAATTAATATTTGATAAAGTAGGATTACGATGATTAATTGAGATTCCGACGAAGTTTCTCTCAGGCAACTAATGATTCTTGATGAGAAAACGCTATTCTTGAATAGAAAAATACATGATGTCATATAAACAGGACGAACCTTATTGTTATTGCTTTTTAGAATAAATATAATTAGATATTTTGATCAGTTTTCAGAGAAGATACCTTGGTTATCAAAATCATTAATAAGATCCAGTAGTAATCTTTTACAGAATGCGAGAAGTATGAGAATAGTTCATAAAAAATTTTGTCCGAACCTGGGGCCGATTTCGTATTAACAAAGTTGAGGACAGATATAAATTCATCGTAAGAGAAAGGTTCGTCCATAAAATGTAACACATCATCATTATTATCGGAGTATTAAAATTCAATAGAATCAGAGATATTTATCGCCGGGCATACATCGGAACTTTTATAAATACATACTACGTTCCGACATTGTTTTATATTGAGTAATGTTGCCCATTCCTATTTAAAGAAGCAGGTCTATCAAAACCATTTTTATATAGTTTGGTCCTGCTCCATACACCGGAAACTCTAGTAGTGCGATTAATTGAAGTGAAAAAATAATTTCAACGCAACAATATTTGATACTGTTATTCAAAGATATGTGCTGTTTTGTGTAACAATTCTACACCTGTTGAGGCTTGGTATATGCATTATGTCGACAAACCGCGCCGATAAAGATGATCTTGTATTTGTAAGCTTTCCTCATTTTAAGGAAAATGGTGCTTTGCATTGTCTCAATTGGGGAAATTTCCGTTTGTATTTCAAAATTCGATCGGCGTGGGAGATGTTACGATAACATTTGCAGTACTATATAAAGGCAAACTAGATCCGTATCGATTATAGCAATTCAAGTTGTTGCACAGTTCACTCGGTTTGAAAGATCATCACATTTGTGAAAATGAAACTGCTTATTTCTCTTTTGCTCATCGTGGCAATCGCTACTCTTCAAGGTAAGATACGTCTAATTTCATTATTATTAGTCTTAACTATTCTCTTGTTCAAATATTCGCCCATCACGATGTTAACTATTCATTAACTATACAACGATATTACTACATCGCAATTAAAGTAAAAAATGATTTTCTTTATCGATCGCTAGTATTGTATTTATTCTACATTCCTAACAATTGATTTAGATATAATCCACTCTAGTTGTACGTCGAAAAAAATCTTTGCTGTCCATGCTCCTTTAGAAACTATTGTAAGAACTAAACAATTAATGGAATCCCTTATTATTACAGTATATGGATATACATGTGACCCCAAGGAATGCAACGCAGGATGTGTTTCTCGTGGCAACCAGTATGGATACTGCAACACCCCTAAGCAATGCATGTGCGTCGCAAAGGGTTAAATATTCCATAAATTTCAATCTTTAGATACACGCAAGTTAATAAATCAATGTTCAACTACAAAAATGAAATAATAGTGTATCTGTGAATAAAAAATCTGCTATAAATATCAAATTGTCATTTGTCATTAAAATCCTTCTTAAATGGTTCTGATATATAAAGATAATCTACTATGTTATGCATATGCCTCTCAAGTGCTATAAATTAGTCAAAATTCTGTTGGAAATATTGTACACTTTCTGAAACTCGCTTTTCAAAAGGGCCCATATTGGGCATACTAACTCGCACAGGTAAAAAAAAAGTAGTTTCCTGAAAAAAGTTATAACGTCAGCCACGTGTCATCAAATTGATAAATCGATGGCTGATTTTAAAGCGTAAGAAAGTAATTTTCAAACGAATTTTCTTAGGTACGACAATTCACTTCCAGTGAAAGCTATGGTGCATAGTTAGGGTATCTTAGACAAATGTACCTTATATATTTCAATTCTATGAAGAATGCATTAAAAACTAAGCAATAAAGATCGTCAATGAAAACATTATATTTCATTTAAATGTTGAAATTTTTAATATAGTTCACTAATGGTTCCAATGTTTATCCTATTTTATACATCGTTTATGTATATTCTAAATAAAAGTATTTTATGTCGCTCAAACATGAAATTGCGACTTGATCGTCAACGTTTGGTATCTTGGAGCATAAAATGGTGTTGCCAACTGTTAAAGTGCGGTAAATCATGTCGCAATCTAATCCTTTCTGTATCCGAATCAAGAAATAGTGTTAACTCTCACAGTAGATGAATCACGACTGCCTGTTACGTCTATTGAAGAATTTAAATGGTTCTAATTACTGAATTCCATGTCATTAAATATTAATCCGTTTCTAGTTGAAAAACTATCGTACGGTTGTATCATAACTACTGAAAAAAAAATTGTAATAGTAAATGGCATTTTACAGTAAATTAAAATTTAATGAGTCATCTAATCATTTTAATTAGGTACCAAAATTTAATTATTGATTTAAGTTGCTTTAATTACACAATATATTAATTTATTTATAAAGTAGAAAGAATGACGAGCAGAAGAAAAGGAAGCAACTTCATATTTACAAATTTGATGTCGGATGACGACGAACTAACATTCAAAAAGTTGACCTGCTATGATTGGGATGTTTTAGATTCAGCTTTTATATAGAACTGTAACTCTAATCACACTATCTCCTATGTCCACATCATTTCTTAGTGTTACGGATGAAATTTATTGAATAAAAATAGTGAGATTTTTCAGTAGCTCGATAGGCGATGTGAAATTATTTCTTCTGACGTTTCTGTTCTGGGAACGAAAATGTAAGTTTTTCTAACACATGTTATAGCTACACAATGTTTTTGTTTTCTATTTCTTTCCAATCGTATCTATGATATCAATCTCATAACTTTAATCTCCAACATCACAACCTAGGAAGGCGATCAAATCAGCCGGCTTAAAACTATTTTATCAGAAGCAAATTGCTGTATGCAGTAAATCAATCTACGTTAATGGCTTCTACAAATCAGTACACATTTTCTTCTAATTAAAAAAAAATTTGATTGTTAAATTTGATTATTAAATATTGACTAATTGATCAGTCGGAAAAATATTTAACTGCTTAATCATAAGATTTAATTATTTTCAGTTTGTACTAAACTCGTAGTGCTTTGGATCTGGAATTTGTATGTTTCATATTGAAGAAATGAAAGCAATATTCTCTTGATTATGCGGAGATGAAAAATTTATTTCCTTCTATTTCATTACTCTTAATTTTATTATTAAATGTCCTAATTTCCACTAATTATCAAAATCATATTTTAATATTATATTTGGCAAAATATGATTTATCTTTAAGTTTACAAAATTTCGTATTTGAGCAATAACATTTGACTACAATCAAATTATTTGCTTTTAAAATTGATGATTATTGGAATTAAGTGTTGAACGTAAATCAAACGTATAAGTATTTCGTGGAATAATAACTGTACTGTGTATGAAACGCAATGTGCAATCCAACGTTCAAGTACTTCCTTGTCTTAATCAACCTTGATAAGTTTTCTTGTATTCAAGTTCACGTGCGTACATCGAGATAAAAAAATGTTCTTTCGTCGAAACAACGCGGGGGTGCGGCAAATAATAATACACAAATTGTGTACATTTTGGATCGACGGAGTGCCAGCTGTGCTATTGATGGTTTTATCATAATTTTGAAGATTAGCAGATCTTTCGTCACATTATGTCCGCACATGCAAGAAATAATCTTACTATATTAGTCATTAAGTAAGCATTTTTTATCTTCGTGGAAAATTTATTGAAGTCGCAGATAAGATCTCTCCTGCATGCATCTACTCCTACATATATTTTCTTAAAATATTCTTTTACAATATTAATTTATATAAAATTTTCAAAAACGATTTCAACAGTATTCATTCTTTCGATTTCAATATTCTTCCTTACAATATTACCTAGCAGAATACTACTTCTTAATGCATATTATCATTTTAAAATAAAATAATAAAGAGCTAAACTTCCCTTAAATCTTTACATTGAGCTACACGCACGGGAAAGTAATTCAATTTTCATTTCTTAAAACGCCAATATTCGAAGATATAGTACGTAATAATTTTCATTCGTATGATCATAATTTCATTGTAGTTTTACTATAGTTATAATATAGCTATACAATATATAACATTTCAAATTTTCTTATATTATATATGATCATAATTGTTATTATGTACGCTATATACTATAATAATGAAAGGACAAAAAGTTTAGTTAAGAATGTCTTTAATATATCATGAATTACATAATACATTAATATTAATTTTTTTTGTAGATTTAAAAACATGAATTTTTCTAAAAGATCCAATTTAAATATGAGCAGGTTTGTCTATATAAGAATCAGCACTAAGAGTGTGTTAATTCCAGAAACTAAGTATACTTATTTTATAAAATAGTTAACTAATAAAATAAGTTTACTTTGTGTAGTTGATTCTTGAAATTTGAATTGTTTTTTATAATAGTTTATAGATGCAACCTGAAAGAGTAAAATGCAGGAAATGCTGCTTGTAGTAACCAGTACGGATATTGTGATCTCCCTACGATATACATGTGTGTCTAAAAGGGGTAAAAAATTAATGCACTTTTAACTTGAAATGCTACGTTTGAATTTGTATATCACTGTATTCACATATACATCGAAATTTGAAATTAGCCTAACATTTTTTTGTAATATTAAAATTGAAATATATAAAATAATTTACTTTAATAATTTTAATAAAGAAAAAGACATTTTAAATGTTTAAATAGCTGTTATAACAATTCATTGACGTTGTCTTGGATGTAATCGTAAGAAAATACTGAAAATCATTTTCGCAATATTTTATGGGAGAGATAATTGCATTGAAGAGATTAATATTAAAAAACAACAATATCTAAATAATTATATTTGAAAACTATTATAAAAAAGATTGAGTTCTATAAATTATTCAAGACGATAATAAGCTTAGTACAGCCACATTTGATACCGCCGTTGAGTCTTTTGTTCATAATAAAATACAACAGGTGTATAAGTCTTGTTGTTTTGTGCAACACTAATACTTTGCGACTTGGTATGTGTATTATGTCGACGAACTGCGCTGATAAAGATAATCTTGTGTTAGTAAACTTTCCTCATTCCAATATACATGCGATCTCATAAGAATGCAACGGAGGTTGTATTTCTCATGGCAACCAGTATGGCTATTACGATCGCCGTAATCTATGCAAGTGCATAGCAAACGGCTAAACAGCCCCCGAGTTAGTGAAAGATACACACAAGTTGAAAAATTGATGTTCTATTACAAAAATGTAATAATAATTTAACACTCAAATCATCATCCACATTCATTTACCGTGCAGTAACAAATTCGTTAATTGATAAAATCTTTAATATAAACGTAAGGAAGTATCTGAAATCATTTTCTCAATATTTCATGGTAGAGATTATTGTATGCTAATGATTAATCGAATAGAAAACAACTATGTCTAAATAATTATACATAAAAGTATTATAAAAATTCAGGAGAATAATAAGTTTGATGCAGTTCTACTTGATATTGTTATTCAGAATGATGTCCTGTTTTCTGTCATAATTATACACCTGTTGAGGCTTGGCATGTGTATCATGTCGACAAACCGCGCCGATAAAGATAATCTTGTGTTTGTATGTTTTCCTCATTCGAAGGAAAAAGGTGCTTTGTACTGTCTCAATTGGAGAAATTTCCGTTTAAATTTCAAAATTCGATTGGCGTGGGAGATGTTACGATAACATTTGCAGTACTATATAATGGCAAACTAGATCAGTATCGATTATAGCGATTCAAGTTGTTGCACAGTTAACTCGATTTGAAAGATCATCACATTTGTGAAAATGAAACTGCTTATTTCTCTTTTGCTCATCGTGGCAATCGCTACTCTTCAAGGTAAGATACGTCTAATTTCATTATTATTAGTCGTAACTATTCTCTTGTTCAAATATTCGCCCATCCCGATGTTAACTATTCTTTAACTATATGACGAAATTAATACGTCGCAACTAGAATAAAAAATGATTTTCTTTATCGATCGCTAGTATTGTATTTATTCTACACTCCTAACAATTGATTTAGATATAATCCACTCTAGTTGTACGTTGAAAAAAATCCTTGCTGTCGATGCTCCTTTAGAAACTATTGTAAGAACTAAACAATTAATGGAATACCTTGTTATTACAGTATATGGATATACATGTGACCCCAAGGAATGTAACGCAGGATGTGTTTCTCGTGGCAACCAGTATGGATACTGCAATACCCCTAAGCAATGCATGTGCGTCGCAAAGGGTTAAACATTCCATAAATTTCAATCTTTAGATACACGCAAGTTAATAAATCAATGTTCAATGGTAAAAATGAAATAATAGTCTATCTGTCAATAAAAATCTCCTATAAATGTTAAAATGTCATTTATTATTAAAATCCTTCTTTAATATTTCGGATATTACCGCATGGCAGTTTTTTAAGTGGCAATGAAGGACTAGCTAGTAACCACTAGAAATCTAGTAAATGCAACATTTTGAATTCTTAAATAATAATCTATAAACATCTCAAAATAATACTAATCGGGTTGTGTCTGAAATAGATCACTATGGGCCATGATACGAATTCCACATGACAAATTCAAATTGGGTGCTGATACCATTTGTTACAAAAAAAATGTATAAGCCAATTTACCTATGAGCCTTTTGATTTGTACATAAAATAATGTCCATAGATTTACGGTAGTAATATTTACAGTATGAATACTGCAATACCCCTAAGCAATTTATGTACGACGTAAATGGTTAAATATTTGGATAGACACACGTTAATAAGTCAATGTTAAACTAATAAGAAATGTACTATAAACAGTATATACCTGCAAATAAAACATCTTCTAGAAAATACCATTTACTATTACAATTTTTTTTCAGTAGTTGTGATACAACCGTACGATAGTTTTTGAAGTAGAAACGGAGGATTAATATTTAATCACTCTAACAGTTGGCAACATCATTTAATGCTTCAAGATACCGAACGTAGACGATCAAGTCGCAATTTCATGTTTGAGCGACATAAAATACTTTTATTTAGAATATACATAAACGATGTATAAAATAGGATAAACATTTGAACCATTAGTGAATTATATTAAAAATTTCAACATTTAAATGAAATATAATATTTTCATTGACGATCTTTATTACTTGATATGTATTATTTTTTAGCACTTTTAATGAATTCTTCATAAAATTGAAATATATAAGCTACATTTGCCTAAGTTGCTCTACCTATGCGCCATAGCTTTTACTGGAAGTAAATTTTCGCACCCAAGAGAATTCGTTTGAAAATTACTTTCTTACGCTTTAAAATCAGCCATCGATTTATCAATTTGATGACACGTGGCTGACGTTATAACTTTTTTCAGGAAACTACTTTTTTTTACCTGTGCGAGTTAGTATGCCCAATATGGGCCCTTTTGAAAAGCGAGTTTCAGAAAGTGTACAATATTTCCAACAGAATTTTGACTAATTTATAGCACTTGAGAGGCATATGCATAACATAGTAGATTATCTTTATATATCAGAACCATTTAAGAAGGATTTTAATGACAAATGACAATTTGATATTTATAGCAGATTTTTTATTCACAGATACACTATTATTTCATTTTTGCAGTTGAACATTGATTTATTAACTTGCGTGTATCTAAAGATTGAAATTTATGGAATATTTAACCCTTTGCGACGCACATGCATTGCTTAGGGGTGTTGCAGTATCCATACTGGTTGCCACGAGAAACACATCCTGCGTTGCATTCCTTGGGGTCACATGTATATCCATATACTGTAATAATAAGGGATTCCATTAATTGTTTAGTTCTTACAATAGTTTCTAAAGGAGCATGGACAGCAAAGATTTTTTTCGACGTACAACTAGAGTGGATTATATCTAAATCAATTGTTAGGAATGTAGAATAAATACAATACTAGCGATCGATAAAGAAAATCATTTTTTACTTTAATTGCGATGTAGTAATATCGTTGTATAGTTAATGAATAGTTAACATCGTGATGGGCGAATATTTGAACAAGAGAATAGTTAAGACTAATAATAATGAAATTAGACGTATCTTACCTTGAAGAGTAGCGATTGCCACGATGAGCAAAAGAGAAATAAGCAGTTTCATTTTCACAAATGTGATGATCTTTCAAACCGAGTGAACTGTGCAACAACTTGAATCGCTATAATCGATACGGATCTAGTTTGCCTTTATATAGTACTGCAAATGTTATCGTAATATCTCCCACGCCGATCGAATTTTGAAATACAAACGGAAATTTCTCCAATATTGAGACAATACAAAGCACCTTTTTCCTTCAAATGAGGAAAGCTTACAAATACAAGTTTATCTATATCGGCGCGGTTTGTCGACATGATACACATGCCAAGCCTCAACAGGTGTATAATTATGACAGAAAACAGGATATCATTCTAAATAACTATATCAAGTATTGCTGCATTAAACTTATTATTGTCCTAAATTTTTATAATACTTTTATGTATAATTATTTAGACATAGTTGTTTTCTATTCGAATAATCATTAGCATATAATAATCTCTACTATGTAATCTTAAGAAAATGATTTCAGGTACTTTCTTAAAGATTTTATCAATGAACAAAATTGTTACCTCGCGAAAAATGAATGCGGGCAGTGATTTGAGTGTTAATCAAGACTTTTATTTGAAGATACACTATTATTACATTTTTGTAATGGAACATTAATCTTTAAACTCGTGTGTATCTTTTACTAACTCATGGGCTGTTTAGCCCTTTGCGACGCACATGCATAGTGTAGGAAGATCACAATATCCATACTGGTTGCCACGAGAAACACAACCTGCGTTGCACTCTTTGGGGTCGCATATATATCCATAAACTGTAATTATAATATATTTTATTAGTTACATTTTATAGAAGTAATTCTCTATTACAAAAATCGTCAAAAATTATAAGCTTTCATATTCTTTCAATATACAACGGGAGCCGTAGATATTTATTTTATATGTTTTCTAACATATTGAATTAATATTTTATTGAAATTTTTGCTTTAATACTGTTTTCTATACCTAATAGTATTCAGTTTTTGAAAGAAACAAATATCTGCATTATATTTTTATAAATCTATGTGGGCTGTATGAATCAAGAATCTTATTATTTTTTAAACGTTTATAGTAATGCACTTTTTCATACAATTTATGGGAAACGCAGCTGCAAGCGTGTTATATTTTTTGAATGATCTGTATGAACAATAGCATTACTTTCGCAACAAAAATTTTTGTTATTGCATAATGTACGTAAATATGTAAACGTGGTGTAAAATACAATTCATATAGAAATGTGTTATAAAAATGATGCAGTATTACTAACCTTTCAAGATAATTGTAACCAAAAGCAAAAATACATAGAGGAATTTCATGGTGACGACTCGTGGTACTTTCAACGGTACGTGAAAAGAATGGAATAGCGTCATTTCGTGTAGTTCTATTTATACCCCACAATGATCAACATAATAATTACTTAAAATGTAAAAGAGTAATTAATTCGATAACGAAAAAAGCAGTTTAACTTTATTTATCATACAAGGATATTTTTTAATTCATTCGGATAGCCTTCATTTTTCTAATCACATTCGTGAAAAACGTAAGGTTTTTACAGTATGTGAAATAATACATTTTAAATTATAATGTTTTATATTCTTTTAAATAAAAATGTGCTAATATATGCTGTCTACGAACAAAATTATCGCTAATGCTTAGAAGCTAAGTAGAACCAACTGAAATCATTAATTTTAATGAGCTGTAACTACACCAAAAATGAATTATTTTGCATGGAAAGTTTGTGTAAAAGCTTATAAGAGCAGCGTCAACGCAAACGATCGTTTTATCAATTTCATAAGTCTGCCCGAGTTATTGTATTTTTATACATCATTCTTTTTTTTTGGAGGTATATAAAAAAAGTATACTCAATATATTTGAAAGAGGTATTTTTCAGTATCTGAATTATGTATGACACGAATCCATAAGAAATGCACTTAATTAAGGTCTAGAATAGACAAATTCTCTTTTTATTTATTTAGTCATGATGTGTTACAACATCACTCTTTTAGTGTTATTAGTTTTTAATATTACAATACGGTATATTAATTTTAAAAGATGAAGCAAAAATCGTTATTTTGACTGTGATAGCTCGAGAAACTTAATTTCTTTCAACTAATTGACAAGTTTTATTTAGACTGTGCACATAACTTTAGAAACAAAATAAAAGAATTGAAATACTAATGTTAATTCTTCGTGTATCATTAATTTTGAACATCTGAACATTGGATGTACTCGAACGTAGAAGATAATCAGGGCAGCATTTGTTTTAATTATGCACTAAGAAAATTATTATGAGTGTTTTGGAAAAAGTCAAGAGGATAAATTAATTATTTTCATTTTAGAAATTTGTGGACATGTATTTACCATAGATGAATTAGGACTTTTGGGAAAATTGCTCATTACAACATGAAATTGTTGCTACAAAATGAATTTTGATTTTGAAATAGATTGGAATGTGCGGTACTTTCACTACACAATCATAGTTATTTAGCGCCATATTACTACATTAGGAGTGAATTAAAAATCGGAATATAATCCCATATTGGATATATTATCCCATATTCAGTCCATCTACTTTACCGTATGCCGAGATATATAATAATCAAAAATAAGTTGCAAAAATAAGAGATACATTTGTGACAATAAGGAAAGACATTCGTGTTTACGAAGAAAAATATTTTAATAATTATTTGCTCGTCATATTCCGTTTTGTTGATATTTATTTCTCTCATCACATAACTAAAATATATTCTAATATAAATATGCCTTTTATATAATTTTTTTCTAGTATCTTTGTGTGGCGATGTTCTAAACTTTTTTAAACACCACTTTAATCTGCAACCGTTAAATAATGGAATCATAACGTATACTACATAACTACCCTCTTAAATAAATATAATTTATAAACTTAACTGACAACAATTGTTTATATATATAACATGTATAATATGTATTATATGTATACATATAATTTCACTGAACTTGAAAGTAAGTCGTAATAACAAATACATAAATACGCCAATAAGGAAAGTCATTCATCTTTGTTAAGAGAGATAAATAAGTTTTAATGACCAAACTCATGTCATAGTTAGCTTTACTGACGTTTATTTCTATGAATCACAATTAGAATATTATGTAGGGCAATACTAAAAAAAACAATACTGTTCAATTATAACAATATTAAAATTATCAGTCATTATGGTGAATTCCATGCAAATAGCGCATTTTAATGTTCAACTACATTCTGTATTAAACGACAAGCATAACATTGTGAAATAAAATCATATTTATTCTGTAACAATGTCATTTATGTGAATTAATTAGTTACTTGACTTTATAAAGAAAATCACAGTAATTCGCTGTTATTCTTATTATAAACTATTCATCAATCCCTGGCTGCCTCTTAGACTGTTCGAAATCATAATTTGGACATTTTTGTTTGCTTAAGTAATTTATTGCTACGGCAATGAAACAATAGCAAATTTTGATGAATGTTGAAATTTCATCATATAACGGATCGATTGTAATAAATAGTTTTATGAGAATTGACTTGCTTTACATCTGAGGTCGATTCTGAGCCGTTGTATTTTGTAGCGTTTGGAACAACTGTCACATTATTATTATTATCTTTTTTCTAACAAGGGCCCACCACTATAATCCATGAGAAGTAACCTTGTGGTGTTCTCGGATGTAAGCCTGAATAATTCTTGCAGAATAGGGTGGTGCATTATCTTGCATGAAAATGACATTTGGACTTATGCAGCGACTCATTTGAAGCTCATGAGGATTTAAAATTTCATCGATGTAGCTGTTAACCCGGGAGGTGGAACCACAATAAAATCCATGAGATTATTTGAATCGTTTGAAGGAATTCCTGCCCATACCATGATGGATCCACTGGAAAAATCCTAGTCGGTTGAATATGGTTTAGTTCAAAATGCTCCCTCCTACGACACCAAATTCATATTCGTTAGCTTTGTCACCATACATGCAAAATCGTGACTCGTCTGTGAACAAGACGTTCCTCCACTGTCTAATCGACCATTGTCCATAAATTCTAGCATAGTCCAGACGAATACGTCGTGAGAAAGAATACTCTAACATAAATTCGCAATCTTAAACCTGCTTCGTGAAGACGCTTCTCTGTTTGCAAACTGATTTGCATGTGTAGCAAGGCATCGTTATGAATTTGTTGCGCATTTGTTATCGGTTTACGTAAGGTTGCTTGTATTATATTGCGATCCTCACAAGCATTTGTTACGCGTCTACTATCTTGCTCCGTCCTTTTGCGATAAGCACTTCTTTCATTGAATCAAGACACAAGTCGAGATACAGTCGAAATATGAACCCCCATTCGTCTTGCTATCTCATGTCGACTAAGTCCAGTTTCTGACAGTGCAACAATTTACGCGGATTGCATTTCATTCAACAGAGGCATTTTTATTTTACCATGAAATTGATTTGAACAGTTTAAAAATACTGCCGAAATAATCACAACCCCTAGTCCTTATCAATTATCAAATTTTTTACGAAAAAAAAAGTGTTTATTAAATACAACTTTTAAAAC
This sequence comes from Phymastichus coffea, assembly GCF_024137745.1. Lineage (NCBI taxonomy): Eukaryota > Metazoa > Arthropoda > Insecta > Hymenoptera > Eulophidae > Phymastichus > Phymastichus coffea. The sequence continues at coordinate 1,163,045 of NW_026706882.1, forward strand.
GCTGTAAAATTGTTAAAAAAATCAAGTCAATTTTTAAAAATAAAGAGTTGTACTTTAAGATGCAATTATCAGAATTATTGAAAACAATCACCCATGCGGGGGGGGGGGGGGGCTGCTGCAAAAGTATACGATTTTTGTGTTTTAAAAAATGACCTTGAATTTGAAGGTCACGTAAGTAAAGGTTGGGTTCTATTAAATTGAAAATCGAGTTCCACCATCTTATAGTAAAAACTTCAACCTTTAATTTAAAAAAAATTGATCCTCTTACATTTTCTACCTGAGATATCAATCTTCAAATTTGCGCTCTTTCTTAGTCGGAATTAGGTGTTGTGTTAATTTTTTCGCGGAGAGTATATATACAGAAGTTCGTTCGGTTAAAAAAAAATTAATTTTCTGAAGGTTATTTTCACAGAATAGCTTATATAAAGAGCATAAGAAAAAAATTGACTTTTACCGAACCAAATAATGTTGACAGATTAGCTATGCTACAAATATTTTGCTGAAGTACTGCAAATGAGTCGATCAAAAAATAGACATTAAAATATAAATGAAAGTAACGTCAGCAAAACAAACTTCTTTTGAAAATGTTTGGGCTACGGTACCAAAAGCATTTTTTGATTATTTAATGATCAGTTCTTCTTAAAGTGTAGTAACTGCTTTTAATAATTTATTCTCTCGATACAAATTACAAACAAACAGAGGAAAAATTTGTAAATAATGAATAAAGTAACTGATTTGAAAATTCTTATTTATTCTAATACTAAAAATTACATAACATTCACCATACAACTAAAGAGGTAGACTGCTACCAATACGTGGTAATAGTAAATCATTCGATCAATTTTAAAGAATTCGTATTTAAAGCACTATATATTTACATAAAAATTACACGTTATTGTTATATCAAAGTTGAGAAGAAGCTAAATAAATTCTTTAAATACTTAATTCAAACTCGTATGAAATTTGCAGATACATAGCAGATATTGATCAATCAACCATGCACAGAATCATTTCGATTTTTCCATCACATGAATGTAAAATCCTGGATCTTCAGCTTCATCGAGTGGTTTGAAATCAGCGTAAATCGTGTGTTTAGCTTTTCCATGGAAAGCTTCATCAACTATACGAGTGAAATCATTGAGTTTGTGAGGGTAGTAAGACAATCGAAATTCGCTCACGTGCTCTTCGTCATTGCATAATCCATTTGCAAGACCGTTCATTTTTATCCGATACTCGAGAGTCACCAATGACGGAGTACCGTTTGTGTACAACACGCAACTGTCGATGGATTGTAGATGCTTACTCTGCAAGATTCATATATACATATATATATAGTTATAGTTTGGAGGCCTGGAAAACTCTATATGGCTTTTAAAAACATTAAATAAAAGACATTAATAATTAAACAACGAAATAAAAAAATACGATGGTCGATCATTGCGTTCGATTAAATATACTGTTATTCTACGGAAAGGCTATCGAAAATTGCAAGGATGTATTACTCGTACAAATATTGTTTTAGTAATTTGCTACGACAAATCCACTTACGTTGTAATATATACACTGCGTAGGGCATTTTCCTTTCGCAATCATATAATCATAATTTCTATGGTCAATCAACAGGAGACCACCAGGTTTGACACAGCGTTCAAAATGTGAAAGCGCTTGTCTGCAAAGCAAAGCACAGAAATAATGCGTTGTTGTAATTGACTTTTTTTATTACCTCTGTTCTCGCTGGTCTCCGTAAGAATCTAACATGTGAGCAAAACTGTTGCCAAGACATATTACAGCGTCAAATCCGTCACCGATCAAATGACTTATATCATCCGACAACGTCAACCAATTGGCTTCTTCAATAACTATAAAATCGAATTTGCAAAGTAAATACAGACTATAATGTGAAAGTTGTCATTCAAACAAGTATGTTTTTTAGTCATAATTATCGACTGATACAACAAGAGTTTCTATCCTACATTTTATTCTATATCTTGTATTACGTTAATGATTCGTAATCTAAAAATTATTGTCATCAATATAAACTCTTTTTGCTATAAAAATCAATATCCACTTGTAAACTAATATTTTCAGTATTGTAAATTAATTTAAAAAATAACTCAATTTACGAAAAAGTAATAAAATCAGGAAAAAATGTCTCTTACAATAAGTAAGTACTGGCTAATACTTGTTATTTAGTTCAATATAAATTAGATCGAATCTCTCAAATCTATATTGTTATTGCGGATGCAAATGTTCTTATCTAGCCAATGAAGATTAAAGCTGTTTCCAAATTGACTAACGATAAAGTTATCAAAGTACAGTTGCTCGTTCGACTTTATTATGCAATTGAGATATGATTAGGTTGACTAAAATGAGTTTCAATAACATCACCCCCAATGGATCAAGCTGATGAAACTGGTATTTTCTTGTGCTTGACTGTTTTGCGATTTGATTTCGAACTGGAGGACGATCAAATGTTACATGTTATCGCGACGTTTTTTTTTCTCTACTGCTTATGTGAATAGCATGCTAGTTTATCGCTGTTTGTGAACGATGACCAGTTTATTCTGGTTATTGTTTGAAGACAATCATTTTTTATCTATTAAAAGTCGGCTTGGCACATTTGATTGTGAACAATTACTGAGCTTTATGAATTTATTTTTGAATAATTACCGTGACGATTGACTTTTCGAACGTAAATAAAATTTTTCATAAAAGAGCAAGAAGATAGTCGATGAACATATTTGATAAATAAACTGATATCAATCTTGTCTTGTTCCTCTGCATCGATCTTCTTTATTAACCTCGCTTTTAAAATCTTATTCTATAAGTAGACACAGTGAATTAGTTTGAGAATCAACTCACCCCACTCATCGAATGTTTTTTCTTTGCGTCTCTCCCATCTGGTTTTCAAAGCATATTTCAACATTTTATCCGACGCATCAATACTGACAACTTGAAAACCTTCCTCGAGTAACATCATCGAATCGACTCCAGTACCACAAGCGACATCCAACACACGTTTGCATTTTTTTTGGCGAAGTAGTCCAACAAGGAAATCTTTGTAATTCTGTTTGCGTTGCTTGCGATCGCCAATAAAAACTTCCCATACTTTGGCGGCTATTCCATCAGCGTATTGGTCTTTTATTCCTTCAGCTGCTGCACCCAATGAACGAGTTCGAAATGCAGTGTCCTGAGTGGCCAGCATTTTTTTTCTGAACGAACGAATTATGAATTTGATGTTAATTATAGCGTTTCAAGTGGGAAACTTTTATTATAGTAGTGTAAGCAGTTGACTGCGTCTAATCGCACACTGAAGTTGATTCATCAACAATAATTAAAAAACGACTGACTTTATCGGCGCATCTACGAATCAATCTAATCATATTATTGTTAAAATACTCTACTTGTTAATCAAGTTTTTATCAATTTCATCTCGATTCGATTGTAAGTATCTACGACGATCAATCAGATCCGTGAAAATGTCAAGAAATTATTTCGCAAATACTGAAATTTTATTCAGTTCTGTTTAAAATTGTTGTTACAATGATAATTAATTATTATTAATCCGATTATTAATAATTAAGTAATTATTAATCCGATCGTATTAACTCGTTTGATAATTAAAATTAGAATAAATATATTGAAACTTGTTATAATGTCAGTGTCTAATTAAATTAGAATAAGCGAATTTCCATCAGCAATACAATTACATGCAAAAATTCAATTTCACTTTAAATAACATTCATTGTTTTTAAATATTACGTACCCTAATAGCCAACGATCGAAATACTCCAACGAAAAATACAGAAAACTAAGTGACCATCAAGTTGATCTGTGAATTTTATAAGCGCGGGCCTCTGCGTTTGCGCACGATAAGTATGCATATATCGGTACTGTTTTTTTTCTCGACACAATGATGAAATGGTTGATATCGAAACTTTCTATCTAAATAAAAAATTGGCGTTTTAATAACACCCATATCCTTTAAAAAATACTTGGGCATAAAAATACAAAACTTTGGAAATTACGAAATATAATCATAAATTTCGTTTTCAAAAGAAATTTAATTCAAGTTTAAATAATAGCCGACAACATTTTTGACTCATGATCCCTTTATGTAACGCAATTTATCGATATTTACTTTTTACAACTTCTACGCTCCTAGTCTTGGAATATCTATTACGTCATTCTATGTACGGAGAAAAGATTAAAGGTATAATGTATAAATAAACACTTCCATAAATTAAGTTACAACGAAAAAATAGACTTTTTGACATTCATAAATAAGATATTTATCGATAATAAATAAACATATTCACGGTTGAATAATAATTTTTAATCAACTGATTGAACTTAATAAAATAGCGTATAACTTATACAATTAATAAACAAACGTTTTTTAATTATGATTAAATATAGCAGAAGGTATACATGGTTTTTAAACAATTTTAAACAATTTTCATTCAATATGTTATATGTCATTCAAAATTATATTTTTGCAATTTCGATTTATGAACACATAAAAGATTAAATATAAAGTACTAAAAATATAAAGTTAATTTATTTGAATAATTGATAGCATTCCGCTATATATATATTTTTATCGCACTTACAAATCGTATGAAACAAGAGCACAGCTACAACAATGAAATAATTCTAACTTTTTCAGTACATTTTAAAGTAAGATCCGATATCTTGAATACGATTGAAAATTATCTTAATAATGTTTATGGTTATTAATAACAAGTATTTCGTTATATTCATTGACTAACAGTATAAATCATCCAGTACCACGCACAAAATACCAAAAACTAATCGACGTTCAACTCTATCATCAATATTATAGCCGCTATTGCCTTTGATAAATTACTAATCTAAGATAAGTATTAACTGAGAGATCAAGTTCAATTTTTAATGGATACTAATTTTTTATTTCTAGCGTATGAATATATGTTACACATCTTGACCAATCCAAAAATGAAATGATCTTAGAATATCAAAATAACTCTATAGTCCATTTTTTAACATCAATAAAATTAAAATAGTACACATTTTTGTACCGAATTTCGGTGTCTTAAAAATGTTCTACTCGATAGCTGTTGTTAAGAATGGCATGACATAACAACTTTTGTTAACATTATTGTCGGAGATAATCATTTTGAATGCCCAACGCTTTCATAGAATTTCAAGTATATTTCAAAGTTTTGTAAATCAACACTTAAATATTATTAAAAATGAGTACATATTTGCGTAAAAAAATATAATTTAAAATTTAATTACAAAATTATTTCTATACTGAAAGCAGAAATTATCTAATGTATAAATTATATTTTAAAGTAAACGATTTAAATTTAAATATTAGTAAACGATTTAAATTCAAATATTAAATATATAGATTTATAATGGTAATAAAGAAATTAAGTTAGTAGTTAAAATTCGTAAAGATAAGAAGAGTAATTTGGCTGTTATACTGACTACAAAATAAATTAATCATTTATTTAAACAGTACGTTTGAATAGGATTGAATCAATTTTATTAAATAAACAATATAGATAGCTTCTAGCTTATTCGTAAAATGAAAATAGCATTTGAAATTCTTAAATAACATATTTCACAATTCCACAATTTTTTGATTTCAAATTTTTGATAATTGTGTTAGCTTTTCTAATGTATTTAATAATGTGGTCATGAATTATCGACAAACTTTATAAAACAAATTTTTTGGAAAATTTTATATATAACAAATGAATAACAGTGATGATAATTTAGAATATGTATTATAAGGTACAGGACGGATTATAGTTATGGAATTGTAAATATAAATAATCACACATTAAAAAATTCGGTGTAAAATACTGTAATTATAATAGTACAAGATACACAATTCAAATTACATAATTTTTAAGGATAAATTATGCAAATGTATATCGCTATATATATTAATCGTCAATATCGACAACGAATCGTAGCTAAATCTTTTCAGAAAGAGTCTCATTAAACCTTTCGAATAACCATCACAACTCAAACATTAATAAAATTCGTTCTTTTTCTCTGCTTTCAAACAGCAAAAATAAAGATTTTCAAGAGCATTTTAAATACCTTGTATCTCTTGAACGCTTTATATGATTCTAAGTGATCTTTGATTTTTCGGAAGGTGAAGAGCGATCACAGATTAAGATTAAAAAAGAACGGTAATGCGGCAGTAACAGTATTCATTTTCTTACTACACGTTATCACAATTTCATTTTATTAAGTTTTTTTCTACAATTCTCAATGTATCCACTAGGTATTGACAGTATTTTGTGCATGCGAGTGAAATAGTAGAAAGAGGCTACGACAATACTATAAACATTATTATTATTACATCAGAGTTTAATTTTTTCTTTTTATCAACTATAACTTGATCACTCATTTTCCAAGCACCTTTTATTATTTTAATCAAATAATTTTTTTTATATCAATCCTTTAAATATCTTTTCAGAGAATAACTTCTAGACGCTGTCATTTTGCAAAACGAAATATAGAAGAGTCACTCTAAATTATACTACCAATAATTGACAAAAACAAAAGTAGAAATATACAAAACTTATAAATCGTATAACGATGCTTTTATCTTTTAATTTCATGCTATTAATATAATAACATATTTTTACTATACTTGAAATTCCACTTTTTTTTAATATTTACAAAGGTAAGTGAAATAATAATATGTTACGTACTTGTGGCTAATATATATTTCATTTATACACGTCAAAAGTTTCATCTGTATAAAACTTAATAAGAATCAGAAGATGCAAAAGAAAAAAACCTAATGATGATTATTATTATTAAGTAATTCATGGATGAATGATAAAAAAAATACATTTATAAGCAGTTGATTGATCATACATAGAAACTTTTCTTACATTCAGTGATCGCATTTTATCAATTAATAGAATACAAAAATAATAAGAGGTGCTGGAAACTATATGTTTAACAGTAATATTGTATTCAGAAATAGAACTAGAACATTATAGGAGAAAGATAGAAGAGAAAATTAGAAATCAAATCGCATGACTTAGATTATAATTCCGTTCACAAAAATTTTCTCTTCATGCGATAACAGGACTCAGTTTATTTTATCGATTTGAAGTCAATCAACTGTTATTATCTTAAATCTAAATCACTCTCTCGTTTAAATTCGATAACTGGGCATTTGTTAGCTGCCTCCCACATTCTGTAGATTTTGGAGGCACTAACCTCTCATATATTTTTTAGATCTTCTGGTAAATCATTCTTGGGGTGTTTGTTCTCAAAATGTTGCTTGTAAGTCTTTGGGTCTGGCATTTGTGCCTAAAAATATATATTATAATTTATACCAACTTCAAATTAAAACTCAGTTACAAGATAAAACAACAATAGTTCAAGTATACAACTGCAATCCATATTTGATTGGATTTTAATGTTGATACAAACCTTGCAGACAGCACAGACATGAACTAAAGCTTTCTGTGCAGCTTTCTTTTGATCATTTGCACTATGGCCTTGTTGTTTTTTTTGTTTAGCAAGCTTTTCTTGAGCTTTAGCTTGTGATTGAAGTTTCTGCTGTCCACGAGCCATTCTGTTATGAAGAATAAAGCATTAATATTATTAGAATAAAGCATTAATATTAAGGTATTAATTAATATAAAAATAGATGAAATGGGCGAATAGTGTATTATAGTATTTTATCCTTTGCTGTTCTTTTCGATAAAAAATTAAGAACTTTTTTATAGCAACAAAGTGTGGAATAATGGTACATGAATTATTGATTTAAAAAGAAACAGTAATATAGTAAATAATTTTTATATCATAAAATCAATATTTGTAAAACACATTTGTTTGAAAATATTTACCCTAAATTTTTATTTATTCAATTATAATTTATTCATAAATGAACATCACATAAAATACCACTTTTATACAATCCAAACCGGTAGTTGGTATGCAAACTAAAGAATCTTTTCTGAGAAACTACGAAATTAGCAACTGTTATAAGATCCAAATAATGAACAACCTACAGTCTCATACGAGTCATTCACATATGTATAAGTCAATGAAATAATGAAAATAAAAACTTATGAAAGCGGCGTCGAGAGAGTAAATCGACCGTTCGTATACTTACATTTATAGCGTATAAGAGGAAGAGAGAGAGAAGCGGAAGCGGATGAGAATAAATATCGAAGCATGCTTCATCTAATTTTTCTTCTAGAACACTCACCCGACTTTTCCTTCTTCTGTAGACTTGATTCCTTAATTTTATACAAGAGCCACAGCTGTTAACAAAAATCAAACTTTTTCTTTTTCACAAAATTCAATTCGTCAAAAAGGATGGTGACTAGTGCATAATTCTTTTCTACTGAGGCGCGTAAAATAAATCTAGTATGCTAAATTGTGGCTGGTACGAGAGAAAGTGAGATACACCGAGAAACGCACTACTCTGCTGTCCTGCTGCTGTCCTGAACGTGTCTTACCGTCTTAGGGTGTTTACAGAATGATTTTGACACTTCCAAATAATGACATGAATTCTGACACATGACTAGTTACTTTGCAGTAATCCGTACGCACGTTAGTTCTATAGGGATTTATAAGAGGCGCGTATTTTAGAAACACAATTGAACAATTATGAGAAACACGTAAATTAACTAATAAATGTAAATTAAAAATGAGTAATGTTGAGTACTATTGATTATATTTCAAGATTACTCAACTTTGAATCTATATGTATTCATTAATTTACATGTTTCTCATAATTGTTTATTTTCGTTTCCAAAATACGCGTTTTTTATAAATTTCTATAGAATTAGCCTATGCACGGATGACTGCGCAGTAGTCTAGTCATGTATTAGAATTCATTTCAATTTATTGGAAGCTGCAGAATCGTTCTGCAAACACTGTCTTTTACTACTGAACTTTTACTACTGAACTTTAAGATTCGACTGAAGCTCCAACATTTTAGATCTACCAATCGTTCATAATATTTCTAGTAGCGCTGATTTCTAGAGACCTTTTTCTTGCGGTAATACTGTCTAGTGACCTTACAGTCAACACTTAACACTAATCCGTAGGCGCCACCATTCTTAATTGCTCGTCATTGCAACGGGTCGTTTTTCAGTAGAGGTGGCAGTTTACAATACACGAAGCAAATAAATAATCTTCTAGATGGTTTTTATTTGTAGAAAATTTGATAAATTTGGACAGTAAATTAAATGTGAGAGATTAAACGAAAAAAATCGATTATCCAATTGATCAAACATTACCTTCAATACTATTATCAATAAAGTTGCTTAACCTGATGTCTTTTTGAACACCAATGACATCACACGGATGAGTTTATGAAAGTAAAGCGATTGCACTGCACGTTCAAAACATGGCCGAACGTCGTGTTGGGCTCAAGCAACAGCAGCAGCGAAAAATTTGGCGTTGAGTGTTGTGCGTTAATTTTTTTTCTTGTTAAGTGAGTACAAAATTGATACGTAGATAATTATCACGAATCGAGCAACTAGCCGACTTTCTAGGTGAGGCTCACCACCAACAATGAGCTCGATACACTTTGTCGTCCATCCCCTACCAGGGACGGACGACCAACTCAACGACAGGTGAGTGTTCATCGTCGTTAGCAGCTACAATGCTTTTTTTCTAGCTCAATCATAACGTAATTTCACGTAATCTGTATGCAGAAGGTATATGAGCTTATCATAATGGATTGTGTTTTGATAAGTTTTCAATAACATTTTTTAGGTACTCTGGTTGACTATTTGTATACAAGATTTAGGTAGTGCCTTTGCCAGATGATTGTCTTGACTATGGAAATGTAATGAATCTGTTAGTAGTGTTGTGGATTAGACTGGCTCATGCATAATAGATCATTTGAAATATGTATATCAGCCCGTGTACTCTTTTTTGAAGTTCATGTCAATATTTGCATAATTGTGAACACATAATTATTTTGCATTCATTGCTTTGTACATAACATTGCTCAATTTTCGTAATATTTTATGTTACCTTATTTGATACATTGATATTGTAGCATTATTTTAAAAACTTGCGACAAAATACAATGATTATTAATTTAATTGTGCTGGAAAGAGAAGAGTAAAGTTACTTTTGAATTGACTCATTTGGATTGTGGTAGCATTAAAAATAATATTATTGAAAATATCAGCTATAGCAATTTATTTTTGAACATGCTTTTATGAGTTCATTTATCTTTTTTTATAGAAACTAGGTTAAGTAATATTTATATTTGTAAATACTTAAATTTGTGTATTAAGACAGAATAATTAGTGTATGTAATCATTCTCATTAATTTAAAATATATTGTTATTCATAACAATATGATTATACTAATATATGAAGTAATTATGTTCAAATTGTTTTTTCTGGATATTACTTTATAAAAGTATCCAATCTATTAGTAAAGTTATTGTCAAATTTTTTAGTTTGTCATCTTATTAATGATGTTAATTCAAATTTATGAAAAATTCTATTATTGAAAATATATATTTTCTTACATAAAACATAGGAATTTTTAAGTTTAACCTAACCTAATGAAATTTTAAGATACGCATGATTAGGAATGTTTTCATGAAAAAAGTGTCTATAAAAGATTACTAAAAAGCATTATAGCACATGTTAAATTGATATATTGATAATTGTCTATGAAATTCAACGATATGAAATCAATGAGAACTATGCTAATGTTCAATTATGTAAATCAATAATATTATCGATAAATAATTTTTAAATATATGGATATAACAATTTACTATATAATTTATTATAGTAATATATCGCATATCCTTTCAGGTTAAAAGAGGTAGCAGAAAAAATCAATAGATATGGTTTTATCACTCCACCAGCCCTCAGTGGACTCAAAACATCGATTAAAAAAATTGTTGTTGGACCATCACACATTGGACTACTCCTTGATGACAACAGAATTTGCCGTGTTGCTTTCACAGTTCTTTATGATAGATTAGATTTACGAAAAAATGAACCAAATAGAAAGTGAGTATTGATATTCTATACTCTTATTTATGTCAATAAAATTCAAAAGTTTATTCTAAAGAGATTTAAAAAATTTTTAAAAGTATTTAGTGAAATTGGGATTATTAATATAATAGTATTTTAACATATCTGACAGATATATACAAAGTAATTACTAATCACTTGTTTCAGAAAACAATGCATAAATTTTATCTCATGTTTGAATGGTATGACTATATTGACTACATTACTGAAAAAATTTCAAGCTTTCTGTAAAATCATGAATTAAAAGGGATTTAATTTTAAGTGTGAAGACTATACCCATTAATTTATATACTGCATAGATTGCAGATAGGTAATGAATACTATATCCAATTTTGAGAAAAATAATTTTCTTTTGATAATATTTCATTGCCTATATATTCCATTTAAATCTTCTTTTTTCACCTAAATGAAGTTTTAACGTAATTCGTTTCCTAACATATAAATCTAATTCGCAATTTTCAGTACCAGTAAAAGTCACGTTGGCAGCTCATCAGCAGCATCTGCAGGAGGCACCGGTACCAGTGGTACAAGTGGTAGTGGTAGTGGTGGTGGTGCCAGCGGTGGTGGAGGTGGTAGTAACAGCGGCGGCGGAGGCGGTAGTAGTCGTGCCGGCATCACACGCTCGCGTGCTCGTCTCATGCGTAACAATGCCATTCGTGGTAGTGCGAGTGCAAGCGGAAACGCCAGCAGTGGTAGTGGACGAATTGGACCACCTGGTGTTATTATGGGTGGAAGTAGTGGTAGTTCAAGACCTATTGTCTCAGTACCTGCACCATTTGTACCCGAAGACCTTATCTCACAGGTACGGAGGACGAGGAGGTTGTTACTTTGTTTTACGTTAACCTAATAACTGTAAAATAATTTCTCTTTTCAGGCACAAGTTGTACTACAAGGCAAAAGCCGCAATTTAATAATGCGCGAGCTGCAACGCACAAACCTTGACGTGAATCTTGCAGTAAACAATCTGCTGTCAAGAGATGATGAAGAAGGTGATGATGCTGAAGATGCCGCTGACAATTACGTACCGGAAGATCTCATATCACTACTAGACGGAGGATTTAACAACGAGCACTCGGTGATTATCGATGCTGCCGATTCTATGTTCTCTGAGGATGTTTTTGGCTATCCGGGTATAAGGAGGTAAGTCGATCTCTTTCATACGTCTTTTCTAATGATCATTGCAATCATAATATCAAAATACTGTTAAGATAATCTGCTGTAATTCAGAAATTTTTTCTTGATATCAAACTTTAAATTTTAATCTTTTTATAAATTTTAGCATTATAATTAAAATTATTTAGCTTTAAGTTTTATTTCATGGGCATCCATTTCGCTCATCAGCAAGGAATTTCTGACTTTTAGAACTTGTAAATAATGTATGCTTGTTCCTTACCCCTTTTGCATGTACCTCAGTCGCAGCAGTTCGTCACGACGATTGACCAACGACCGAGACAGCGAAAGATCATCGGAGCGCGATCGAGATCGCGATAGTTTCAGTCGTTGGCGCGATCGTCAATATTATGGGCCCAGACGTTGGCTTGAAACTGCTTTGAAAGATTCTTGGGAAAAAGATCCAGGTATAATTTATTGATAATAATTAATGCAGTATTCGATTAATATAAATTTAATATTATTATTTTTTTATTTAGATATCAAAAAGAAAGAATTAGCATCACAAAGTCCCTTGTGGATTTCGGAAGAACTCGAATGGTGGAATGAACGCATAGAACAAGCACCTCGATTTGTTCAAATGGCAGCCCTTTACAGTGAATTAATAGCAATATCATCAACGGGTCAATTGTATCAATGGCGATGGTCTGATTCGGAGCCTTACAAACATCCTGACGTATGCATTTTTCTCATGTTTAAATTGCACAAAGCTTGAATAAATATTTTAACTTTATCGTTGAATTTCAGAATGCAAGTATTCATCACCCAAAAGCAATTCCATTGAACTTAGTTGGCGAGAAGATATTAAACATATCTGCCACTGCGATTCGTTGTACAGTGAGTACTGAGACTGGCAAAGTAGCAACTTGGCTGGATGAACAGTTGGGTAACGTTGCCTCAAGACTAGAGCACTCAGCACAAGCATTCACTGAATTTCAACTAGATAAAATTGTTTCATTGCATACATGCTCACTTTATACTGTCGCTCGACTTGAAACTGGTGCATTGTACTGGTGGTATGTATAGTTTTGTTATTTGCATAATCACTAGTCAATACGAGGTATTAAATTTATACTTTTTTATAGGGGTGTTTTGCCTTTTGCACAAAGAATAAAACTGTGGGAAAAGTACAAAGCAAAATCTAGGAAGCATCGACCATCCACAGTAGTTACATCTGATATAGCTTATGGTAGCCATGTATGCATGAAAAATAGTCCAATTTATCAATCTGGAGCAATAGGTACATCAATCAGTTTCTTAGTGTTGTCTATTGTTAATGAAAACAATATTTCATCAACAATGTCTTTATTATTCTTAGGTTTTACAATAGCAAATGGCGTACCAAAGGTAGGCCAGCTGCTATCAGCAGTGTGGAATCTTGACGCAGTGTGTCGATTTAAAATCCTTCCGGCAGGAGCTTTACCACCCAATATAACAACGGACAAAAGAGAGACAAACAGTAATGGATCATCTAGTACCAGCAGTAAGACCAGTCACAAAGAAACTGCCGACAGAATTGACATGCCACCACCACCGTCACCTGCGTCTAGTACTTGCAGTGATACGGGTAGTATAACTACTAGCCACAGTAAGTTTGGTTTCAACTATTTCTATGAAATACCCTGAAAGTTTATCATGTTATAATTTCGTGTTTGTTTTATATAGAACGTCAAAAACGTATGGCACCAAAAAGCGAAAACGAGCCAGATCGCAAGGACGAAGAAGATTGGCACTTAAAAGACGTGGTATTTGTCGAAGACGTGAAGACACTTCCAATAGGAAAAGTAATCAAGGTTGACGGCTGTTACGTAGCAGTAAAATTCTTCTCAAAAGATGTGAAAGAAAAGGAGAAAGACAAAGATTCAGATACCGTGGCCGAAGAACCGACGAAACTCCTGGCTGATTGTAGACTTCTTAGAAAAGACGAATTAGTTGTAAGCCATTTATTCACTCAGTGAATTTTTCTAATAAACGGCTACTAAGTACTTGTTTCTGTAGGTAATAAAGTCTTCAATGAGTTCTCGAGCACCAGACTGTTTCCAGCGCACTCCGCGTCGCGTGAACATCGTCGAGGGTACAAACGAAAATCTTTTAACGATATCTACTGACGGCCAAGGTATCCATGCGATCCTGCGCAGTGGAAGTAAATTAAGCTACGTGATTTACAATATCAGCACTGGACGGTATGTTCAGGACTGTTACATTCCATCCGATATCTCATCGTTCCTAGGCCTACAACCGCAAAACGTTAGCCTCACTAGTGCTGGAGAGGTAAGAGAAATTTTTATTTGTCTTTATTGACTTTAATTAGTTTGAAAAACTCTTATCTAACGTCTTTTCACATATTTGTAGAGTAATGAATGTTCAATGTTACTGCGCGACGGCAACAATACAATATATCCACTAGCAAAAGACTGCGCTGATGCGATACGTGATCCCAATTGGCTTGACCTTGTGCCCGTATTATGCATTGGTGCCTCCACCATTCCAATACCAAGTATTCCTGCTATGAACCTTAAGAGCCAAGTAGCTGTCATTGCTTTTGCCTTCGATAATCTACTGCTTATGCCTAGAATTTTGAGATGCGATTATGATGGCGTTAAACAGATCTTTGCTAATTTGGAACAAGATTTAAGTAAGTCCTAATGAAGAATATAATGAATGACTTAGATTGTTATTTCCTGATAAATTTTTAATTATAAGAAATTCTGTTTGTAGAAACAAATACATTACAAATGCAATCAATCCTCAACGAGCGTTGTGATGGTAATCGTAATATTCTTCATGCATGTATCAGTATGTGCGCACCAACATCCAATAAAGAGAATGAACAAGGTACTTGAACTAGTCATGGTTTTATTCGCGATCGAAATAATCATTTTTTTTAACTTGTGCATTATAAATCAGCAGGTATAGAACATGAATTAGTGACGAATACTGTAGATGCCAGTTCTGCTCCGATTGAAGAGCCGATTCCAACTCTAAGCTGGCCTCCTGAAGCTTTCGACAATACGTCTGGAGAAGAAGATTCCTTGCTTGGCATTGGAGCTAGTAGCATCTCGATGATGAATAAAAGTGGTATATTATTTGATCAATTTTGTAAAGATAAAGATAAGTACCACGATTGTTTAAAATGTGATAGAGACTTTTGTAATACGTATGTGTTTCGTAGGTTCAGCTGCAAATAACACCTATATTATAGACTTAGTTGAGAGACGTAATAATGCCTTACTAATATTGAAATATATGTGTGAGAGTACAGTCTTAGCTCCTCATCTCAAAGAATTACTGTCTGCGAGGTAAGTAAGAGTTATATACTCAACTTTCTCCAACAATTAACAACTATTTTTAAAATGATGTTTCTGGCAGAGACGCACAAAGCCAAACCCCATTGATGCTGTCAGTATCAGTACGCGCTTATCACGCGGCCCTAATAATTCTGGACACTATTCAGCGTGTAGGCCGAGATGCTAAAGATTGTTCGTCAATGATTCTTCCAACAGACGCAAGTCCCGACTTATCACCGCTTTTTGTCACATGTTGTAACGACACTTGCAGTTTTACTTGGACAGGCGCAGACCACATAAATCAAGATATTTTTGAATGTCGCACGTGCGGATTAACCGGCTCTTTATGTTGCTGCACAGAATGCGCACGAGTTTGTCATCGTGGTCACGATTGCAAGTTAAAAATTACGTCGCCAACAGCTTATTGCGATTGTTGGGAGAAATGTAAATGTAAAGCTCTTATCTCAGGCCGACAAACCGCGAGATACGATCTTTTATGTCGATTAATTACTAGCACAGATTTAGCGACAAAAATTAACTCTAGAGGAGAATCAATTTTATTATTTCTCGTACAAACAGTCGGCAGGCAATCAATTGAACAGAGACAATTCCGTTCGGCACCAAGGCAACGTTCAACTTCGGCTAATCGCAAAAATCCATCGTCAGATGGTATAGGAGCTGATTCCGACATGCCTGATCATGATCTTGAGCCACCGAGATTCAGTCGTCGTGCTTTGGAGAGATTGTTGAACGATTGGCCGGCAGTACAATGTACCATCATGTCTGGAGTACATGAGAATTCAAATGACCAATTATTCGGAGATGAAGGTCAAGCTTGCAAGCAAAGTGGCACTGCTTTGTTGGATAAATTCACGCATTCGCTGTTGGTTAAATGTAGCGCTGAAATGTTGGATACTCTGTTGACTACTTTGATTAGAGAGCTACAGAATGAGAATGTGCCTGGTAGACAAGAAGAGGCTATCACAGTTGCTAGGAGGTTCGTTAGATCTGTTGCAAGGATTTTTGTTATTTTCACTATTGAAATGGCGCCTAATACCACGAAGAGAAGAAGGTAAGTATTCGATGTTTACTACATCATTCGTGTTATTGAAAATCATTGGCAATGATAATTAAATAATCATTACTCATAAACATTACAGCGCTAGCCAAGCATCACAACCGTTGATGAAATGCCGCAGAATATTCCAAGCTCTGATCAAACTAGCAGTAGAAGAACTTTGCGAAACTGCCGATTCCTTAATTGCGCCAGTCCGCTTAGGAGTTGCTAGACCAACAGCTCCATTCACTTTAACTAGCTCTGCTATCGAAGTCATTAACGGCTCGGAAGAGTTATTTTCTATCGAGCCTCTTATTCCTCATAGTGACTTAAATCCACAAAATCTCGAGTCAACTCTTCAAGCTGAACAAGGAAATAATAACATATCTATTGCTAGAGATGTGTCTGCTATGGATGAAACTGAGCCAGGCGAAGGTATCATTGAAAAAAAGTATTTTTAAAAAGGAATAATCGATGAAAGAAATTATATTATAATATTTGATTGAAGAAGTACCAATGGATTTGGATGGTGACATAAGCGAACACGAAGAGTCATCAGCACCAGTAAATGCTCAACCATTAGGTGAAGTCGACGCTAGTGCAGTTGTTGGAGAAGAACCAGCTGGCGATGGCGAGTCTGACACTGAATTAGATTTATTAGTTGAAGCAGAAACAGAATCTGATTCAGATGACAACCACAGCAATCAAGATGCTGCATCAGCTCAACGTAGTGTTCAAACAGGTGCTACTGCTGGTTCCGATGGTGGTATGAATTCGATTTTGTTGTATCCTGAAGATGAGTCTGGAGAATCTAGCCAACAAGAAGACGATGAAAGTGAAGCCGGCGAGACTGATGAACAAGATACTGAGGAATTCCAAATTGGGGATGAACAACTTGAACGACGAAGGTTAGTGGATGAAACATTTATTTTATTGTTTTTGTTGCTTTTTCTTTGGGTTTGTTTTGTTTGTTGTATACTAGATGCGGCGAAATTTGATATTCTTTTAATTCGTATGATGTGTCAGTGTAGTCATACTTTTATCATGAGATTGAACAAGGATTGCTATTTGTTGAGAAGATTTTAATGGCATCTATTATAAGCATTCCCAAATTGAAATATATATATATTTTTTTCTTTATTTTTTTCAATATTCAGAAAGTCAATCTTCTGGATATAGTTTGTTTCGCTTTTATTAACAAATGTTATTATTGCGTGACAATATGTTATCATAATATTTATTCGACGTAAAAAGTCATCATCGTCATCTCTGAATATCACCCGGAAAATTAGTAAATCTTACCCATGGTCACAGCGAAATAACATTCAACAACTCTCATCAACCCCAAAAAATTTTATCTGCAAATTAAAAAATACAATACTTTAATCATAATTTGGCCATGTAATAAAATTTCTCTCGAACTCTCACCAGCTCGTCGACCTCAACCATGTTAAACTCACGTTCCAGTGGCTCGACGGGACATTCAAACCGCAACAATCTGGCACCAATGTCAATGCAATGGGCAATCCGTAATCGCGAGTCAGTTACACGTGCAACCGGTCTTCGTGTCACCGGTAGTAGTAATCTCGTATTCATCGATCCATCATCACTACGACGATCGACAACAACATCAGCCGTGGCTGCTGGTCAAGAACCGATTACAATGGGTACCACTGCTAGTTGTCTTGCTCGGGCTTTTGGTATTGTTATTCGACAGATCGCCGATTTACTCACCATGATGCAAGATTACAAGATGGTCGCACCCCCATTACCGAGGACTTTGGAAATTGGTTTCTTGGATGCCTTCAACTTACAGGTACATTTGAAATTTCTATCAAGTAAACTGTGCAACAATCAGAATGAAATATATAATAATAAACTTGCATTGCAGATGTACTTGGAAGCACATTTAAAACCAACTTGGGATTGGTTGATAACCGTGATGGATGCAACTGAAGCTCAATTACGTTTCGGCGTATCCTTGACCCGTAGCGCAGATCCTACACACCCAGAACATCCATTAAATAGTGCACCATCACTCTCAGGTGGTAACTTCACTGGTCTTCTCAATTCTGCAGCACTATCTTTATCGCTTCAAGGCAATACAGGACGTAGCGCACGCACTGGAATATCTAGTGGTAGTGGCACTGGTAGTAATATATCAACAACTCAGAATCCATCACGGGTCACCGTTGGATTTTCCGGTATCAGCGAGGCATCGCGCAGCGGTAGAGAACGTGAGGGTATTGTTTTTTAAGACTACTGTCCTGTTGCGTTGCCATTGTATTTTCGGGAATGCAGGACGACCGTTCGATCGGACAAACGTTTGCTGATAATCAATTTTTTTTTGTTTTGCGGAATATAGGTGGTGATGGACACTCGGCAAGGAGAGAATTTTTGTCATATTGCTTATCCTTGATGAGAGCGCACAATGCTGAGCACAGAGATAGCTTGCCAGTACTAGATGTTTCAGCGTTGAGACACGTGGCTTATGTGTTCGATGCTTTGGTTTATTATATGAGGTCACTTTCAGAACCAATTTCATCAAGGGGAGAGACTTCACATAAAGAACCTGCTGATCCCACTTGGAATGATCAGGTAAAAGTAAAATTCTTTTTCAATTCAATCAACGCCTGGAAAAATTCAAGAATCACAATAGTAACACCGACATTTCTTATTTATATTTTTCTAGGATGAAAATGATAATGAGGAAGGTGAAGAAGATAATATACACACGAGCAATACTATGGAAACAGATTCAGTCGATTACCCTGACCTTCTAAACATCCCAGGCATATCGAGTAACGCCACGTCAACACCTGCACCTAACAACACTATGTCATCTAATTCATCAGGGAAAGGCCGCAAGCATCCATTTCTCCAACGTTCGGATTCTACGTTATGCTTAGGTTGTCCAGCACTCGATCCATTCGACACAGCAATGTCTGAAGCTCTACCACTTGCGGACCAACCTCATTTACTGCAACCACACTCACGACGAGAAGATTTATTTGGTGTACCTCGACATTCACCTGGTGGATCTAGTATTGATGGTTTACCCACACGATTGGGTTTGTCTACGAGAAATGTCGAGGGACAGTTGAATTCTAGCCTTATGTTCGGTTATACTGCCGATCAGGCTAAAAGTAATGAAAGGAGAGGTAATGGTGCTGGAACTAGTGTAGAACCGAGTAAATATCAAGTAAGTTTTATTATTTATTTATTAAATTTATCGGCATTCTCTATATTAACGAATGGTCAAATATTTGCAGGACAAACAAAAAGCTTTGACACAACAAACAGCTGAGCCACAACCAGTAGCTGCAGTTGTAGAGCAACAAACTGATAGAGCTCCGATCATCGTTTCGCCAAACAATCAATTAATGGACACAGAAACTATCAGTACTGTACAAAAATCAAACAAGGTCGAGCGTAGTGTGATCGTTCGCGCCGGAAGCAGTAGCGCCTGTGCCCAAGACTCACAGAATAATGTAAATAAACAAGTAAGACAAGATTTCGATATTTTTATTTTAATAGACGATTTTGAGTAGAATAAAAATATCGATTTTTATCGGTTCACAGCCGACTGTTGTAGCTACGGAGGTGCTGGTAACCGCCGTAACAACCGAATCTTCAGTGGTCACAGCAAACGAGGAAATTGTTGATTTGGCAATTTCACAAGACGTACAAGATTCAGTTGAGGCGAGTCAACCACAGCAACAGCAGTCTATAGTATCAACAGCACCAGTGAGGGTACCAATCTCAACAATCGGTGCTAAAATTTCGCATAATATTTTGCTGGGTAGATGGCGACTTTCTCTTGATTTATTTGGTCGCGTGTTCATGGAAGATGTTGGCTTAGAGCAAGGAAGTATCGTCTCAGAATTGGGAGGATTTCCAGTGAAAGAAGCTAAATTTAGGAGGGATATGGAGAAATTAAGGAATTCACAGCAGAAAGACATCACATTGTCAAAGGTAATTTCATAACCTACTTTACGTACTTTCAAGATAAGCAGCAATAATAAACTTATAAATATCATCTTTTGTAGGTTGAACGGGATAGAACTCAACTCCTCGTTCAAACGATGAAGGAATTGAATACGCAGTATAACTTATACAACAGACGAGCATCAAACACACCACCGTTAGCGGTAAATCGTGTTAAAGTCACATTCAAAGACGAACCTGGTGAGGGTTCAGGTGTAGCAAGAAGTTTTTATACAGCGGTAGCAGAAGTAAGTACCATCCAAAAAATCTCTTAGTTTAGAATCATTATTCATGCTATTTTTTGGGGCTATTTTTATAGGCGCTCTTAGCTAATGAGAAACTACCGAATTTAGAAGCAGCACAAGTAGGTTCTAAATACACACAGTACAACGTTCTGCAGAAACTTAAGATTAAGGATCGTGATCGTGATCTTCGAAGACAAGTAAGTATTCTTAATCAAGTGAATTAAACTTATTAGGTTTATTTCAATGGTTCCAAAATCATATGATCTAACAAATGTGTATACAAGTTCTTGAAAGTTAACAAAAAAACAACTGAAAGACAAGTAGACAATTTGAATGCGTATAAATTCTTCAATATATACGTAAGAGCGTTTTTCCGCAATAGGTCTATATCATAATGAATTTGTTCAAGCAACATTATCTTTTTAAAATTTTATAAAGAATGTATAATTTAACTGATTTAATTTTAATAGAAATATGAAATTGAATTTATAAATGGTAGATAGGTAATTTAGTATGAGCATATAATGAATGTCAGTTGTGGTTGAAAGAAGGTGTATTAGATTACTAAGCGACTGGAATGATTATGTTGTATCTATGTAGAGATTCTGCGCTACGTGGGTCAACAGTAATCTTAAAAGTGAAGATCACACCATGTTCTGCATAAAACCTGTTCAATCTAATACCATTAACGAAGTAAACAACACAGTACTTCTGAAAAACATTTTGTGATAATATTTTATGATAAAATGTTCGTTATATTTTTACTAAATGATGTTTCTCATAAATTTCAGAATTCCCGTTCATCCGGAAAATGCCGAGAATCCCGTCGCGCCTTATCTTTCGAAGCGCGTTCATTCCATCCGTCAACATCACTCGAAGGTTCATCATCATCATCTGGCAATGCATCATCATCGCATCCATCATCATTCGGGCATGCAAACAACGATCATTTGACGATGCATCAGCAACAACTTGGTGATAGATTGTATCCAAAAGTCTATGCTTTGCGACCGACACATGCCGAGAAAATAACAGGCATGTTACTCGAGATGAACCCAGCGCAGCTGTTAATGTTGCTCGCGTCGGAGGAGTCTCTAAGGCAAAAGGTCGAGGAGGCCTTTGAATTAATTCATAGTCACAATCAGGACCTTGCTAGCGAAGCACTTCTCGATCTCGATGTATTTAGTCTTACTGAACGATGTGGTGCTAAGAAAAAGAATCAACTTGGTACGTTATCTATAATTTTTTCAAACAAAATATATCGATGTTTTAACTCAAAATTATGAATTTTTTTATTTAAATTGTTCACAGAAAATGCAATAATCGACGACACAGAAGACAACGCACCATTATTCTATTCACCAGGAAAACGCGGCTTCTACACTCCAAGACAGGGTAGAGGTAGTTATGAGAGACTCAATGCCTTTAGAAACGTTGGACGTCTTATTGGTCTGTGCCTACTTCAAAACGAGTTGTGCCCTATATTTTTGAATCGGCACGTATTGAAATACATACTAGCCAGGCCGGTAAGGTTCCACGACCTTGCATTCTTCGATCCCGTCATCTACGAGAGTTTACGACAGTTGGTTATTGATGCGGAAACTAAGGATTCTAGTAATTTGTTCCAATTAGATCTTACTTTTAGGTGAGATAATATTAATATCTACATGTTTTATTGATCAATCAATCGATGACGATAATCTATTTATCACAATCGATTTACAAGCCCAATAAAGATCAGTGGACGACAATCAAATAATTTATGTTTCGTGTTATCGAGCGCATCGATTTGTATGTTTAATTGATTGTAAAAGCTCTGAATCTTCAAAAAAAAATCTATCGAGAAAATAATTTTAAAATTAAAATTTGTAATAAAGTCCTTCTAATTCGATTTTAATTTGTTTTATAGCATTGATCTGTGTCCTGAAGAAGGCGGTGGTTCAATTGAACTGGTACCAACAGGTCGTGACATAGAAGTGACATCAAACAACGTATACGACTACGTGCGTAAATACGCCGAAGTGCGTATGATTAAAGTTCAAGAAAAAGCACTTGAGGCCATCCGAGAAGGTGTCTTCGATGTACTACCTGAAGGTGCACTCGATGGACTTACTTCTGAAGATTTGCGTTTACTTCTCAATGGAGTTGGTGACATCAATGTTACGGTACTCATCTCGTATACGTCGTTTAATGACGAATCTGGTGAATCGACCGACCGCCTTGTAAAATTCAAACGCTGGCTTTGGTCCATCGTCGAAAAAATGTCACATGTTGAGAGACAGGATTTGGTGAGTAATATTTCATTTGGTTGACTTTCGAGAATGTTAATAATATTATGGTGGCATTTTTATTTATTTCTTGGATATTTTATATAAAAATCGATTAAAGCTTAAATTTGGCTTTTTTTATTCAATTTTTTTAGATATGAGAAAATGTATTATAATTAAGTTAGTATTAAGTTATAATCAAACGTTCGTTTCCTTTCAGGTATACTTTTGGACGGGTTCTCCAGCATTGCCAGCAAGCGAAGATGGTTTTCAGCCGATGCCAAGTGTAACAATTCGACCAGCAGACGACGCCCATTTACCAACCGCCAACACCTGTATATCCCGTTTATACGTGCCGCTGTACAGTTCGCGTCACGTCTTACGGCACAAA
The DNA here is from genome assembly GCF_024137745.1 of Phymastichus coffea. Lineage (NCBI taxonomy): Eukaryota > Metazoa > Arthropoda > Insecta > Hymenoptera > Eulophidae > Phymastichus > Phymastichus coffea. The sequence goes on from NW_026706882.1 coordinate 1,186,501, forward strand.
CTGCTACTCGCGATCAAGACCAAGAATTTCGGTTTTGTTTGAACGATCTATATCCTAAATTATAGTATACACACACGCGGCAATTGGATACTTGCTTTCTTACACGTTACCCTCGATGCTAGTACAAACGTGTCACGCGCCATTTTAACAATAAATTAACCGGAATAACGATAAGAAAAGCATTTTTTAACGCGATGTTGTAATGGAATATTGTAAAAAAATGAAAAAAAGACGATAGTGAAGAAAGAAAAGTTTCTTAGCGCTATTCCAAGCATTTTAGGTTAATAAAGCAAAGGGTGCTGTGACTAGAACTCGTTTCGTTTTTTAACTTGTTTTTAATTGGGCCGTCGAAGCGTTATTAAAGGACTCGAGGGTAACGCTGCATATAGCAAGTTTTCCGATTTCATCTCCCTTCCTCTTTTCGCCTTTTGAACGAATATCGTGAATGGAATTAGATGATTGAAATGGTTACGTGTTGTTATATCTTATTTTCTTTATCTCTATGTCTACTCTCTTCCCCCTTCTCCCTCTGTCTTTCCTTCTCCTATCTCTCTCTCTCTCTCTCTATCTTTTTCTTCTAACTTTCTTCCTAGGAAAAAAGTTTATAACATTTATAAATTTATAAGGTGTAATTATGCTCTATGAAACAGCCGTTATGCGATGTACGGTGTTGTCGCTTCGCTCGTCTTGATTATTAAGGTTTAAGTTTATCATCAAGGAAAAAAAGTGTCATATATAGCCTTTATATAGTGAATCCCCGATATTTAAAATAAAACTTTCGCTGAAAATCAAATAACGGATTTATTGCAAACAAAGATCCAAACAAAACACGAGTATCAGTTGTTTTTCTCTCACGTTTTCTTTTTGTTTTTTTCCCTATTATATTTAATCCGCTTTGAGTAATTGATGGAATATTGCTCATTGCAGAAGTTGGGAAAAAAATTGTTTTCTTTTGTTATTACTATCAAATGTTTCTGAGATATCAACAAGCCTGCAATAAATGATAAAATTGTTATAAAAATATTTGATTTTAAAAAACATACGTAGTGTTTTTTTTAGAACTACATATGCTGCAACATAATATGCTATTTTACAATGACTATGAAAAAAAAAGAAATTATTTTTGTTTTTTTTTTTTATCCAGAAACATTTTACTCATCGTCATCTCATTTATTTAACCGTACGAGATTAAAGAGTATGACAGCATATTTGTTAAATTAATTGTAATTAACTAGGTGCATATAAACTTTCTTCATAGACGTAAATCCCAAATTTATGTTAAGCTAGGGGTGAGAAAAATTTATAAAAATCAATGGAAATAAAGAGAAACTTGATTTTTACAATTAAAAATTTCTTTTTATTAGGCGTGTAATAATTGTAACATAAGTCGTTGACAAGAATGCGAAATTTTGTTTTTCTTCGTCGAAAAATGTTTCGCGCATATACATATTAAAGGGGCAGATAAGCGTTTGCTCACGCATCGATAATTTTTTTTCTTATGTTACGCACCACCTTAGACAAAAAAACAAAAAAATACGGAATCGTACTACACAAGCGAGGTGTAGAAAATCGTTAAACTGGAATTCCAAATAAATGCACGACGAAACTAAAAAAAAGGAAGAACCAATTTTGAATACGTATTAATAAAAAAACCATTAAGCAATCCTCTAGATTCTTTGGAAAAAATTCGCCGACGTGGTTTCGTGTCTACAAATTTCACAGAGGCTTTGGTATTTTTTCTTTCGTCGAAAAGATATAATCCAATATAAGAACAGACGGTGGACGTGAGGGAGACGCGGGAAAAAGGAAAATTTGGCTTCTAGCTGCCTTTTTTTATCAAAAATTCCATCGCTCTGTCGTGTGATATTTTACAGTAAAAAAAGCAAAGCACTTTCACTTGTTCATCGTCGCGCTGTCTCGCAGCTCTTATTTTTTTGTTTGTTAAAAAGAACCATTTTTACATGCTTCGAATCGTGTATTTCCAACGTATACAGTAAAAAATATTTACGATCACTCGTACAGTTTTCACTTCATTACTCATCTTTACAAAGAAAAAAAATTCTTTTTATAAGAGAAATGACATGGAAGGAGGGGTAGGAGAGAAAAAGAAACAAAGGAAAACTCACTAACGCGCTAGATCGTGTACAATATATAATAAATCTCATTATTTATAAATTTCTAAAAATCGTAAAGTTATATACAATAATCATACGACGTATGTGTTTTGTGTGTGTATGTGGGTGTGTGGGCGCGCGCGCGTGTGTGTGTGTGTGTGTGTGTGTGTGTGTGTGTGTGTGTGTGTGTGTGTGGTCTGTGTATGAAAGGGTATCCTTATGTACAAGCGGTTACCTACTGGCCAGTTGGGCCTGTGTTAGGCGGCATTTTAGCAGCCGTCGACTGATTTAGCTGAGCCAGTGTCTCTAGGGTAGCATGAGCTTTGAGGATCGAGTTCTCAGCTTCGAGCTGATTTATACGATCCATCAACTCAGCTATCTTTTCCTTCAGCACCTCCACCTCTTCGCGTACCGCGAACATAAGGTGGCTTTTTACCAGGTCCTGTAATGTACACGCACACACACATAAACAATTAGTAAACTATTTCTCATTTGGAATAGTGGTAAAGATTGGTTTGTAAGGTTTTTAATGTATCTGAAATTACTATTTGAAATATGTAAGGGATGATAGTCGAGTACGTCGAAGTCGTTAGGTTTCTAATTTGGATATTTAAGAATAAACGCTTGAAAAAGTTAACATTAACGATTGAAATCATTCAAAACTAGGAACCAGATTTCATTTTTATTCAAAATTATTTATATCTGTAAGAAAGACGTATAGTCGACTTGAATCTTAAAATATTTTTGATGGAACAATGTTAAATGTGATAATTTAATGTAAGTTCAATATAATATTCTAAATGGAAGTTTCAGATAAACAATTGTTTTTATTCAGATCATTAAACGTTGTAGAAAATAGATTCGTATTTTTGATTCACAAATCTATGAATAAAGGAATTTTGTGAAACAAAAATGAGGATGTTTTTATTTAATAATCTGAATTGAATAATTAATCATCGCTTTAATAAGTCATTACACACTTTGGATATTTGAATTTTTAGTACTATTATTTTTTGTAAGAAATAGCAAAATGATATTTGTAGCTATTATTGTACATTTGCGTTTTTTATAGTGTGTAAATAAAAAGTTATTAATAAATTTTATCCATTCATTTTTAAACACACTGAATAGTCGTTTTAGTTTTAAATTTCAATTTTTGAAAAACATTAATTATAATTAACAATTTAAAATTCAAACAGTACTAAAAAAATTATCGCGATGAAAATTATTTATATTATTAACGTTAGAAATTCTATAATTAATGTAAATACTTACCATAGCTTGTTCGATTTTGTTATCAATAGCAACAGCACTGGTACCCGACATACTGGAAATCAAAACATTAAATAGTTTAGAATAATTCATGCAAAATACTATTAGTAAATAAATAATTAACAAATTAAGATTTGACAATAATTGTGTGATCATTGATCACTGTTCTCGCCTGCCAAAGTTTTATTTTAACTGAAGCTATGCTTGATCAGTAGAATCAATACGAAAAGAAAACAATTTTTGATGTTTCGTTAACAGATTAGTTAATCTCTTCAGAAACTTTATTGTAAAAAAAGAAAATTAAACAGAATTAAAAAAATAAACAATTTGGAAGTAAAACGAGAACACATCAATACAAATTAACAAAAAAATTTAGAAAATAATAGCCCGAAAGTGTGATGGTCAAAACAAATGCATTTAGTAAACTAATCTTACCATTATTATTTGATCTTATATTTATTAAGGATTAAAGATTGGTCGCAGAACATATAAGACCGAATAATAATGGTAAGACCTGTCGACTACATACATTTGTTCTAACCACAGTACAGTTGTTTTGTTGATTTATGTTGTGATGTTCTAGTTATTTTTTATACCGTTTTTTAATTCTCTTTCATTATGTTTTTTACAATAAAGTTTCTAAAAAGGTTAACGAATTTTTTAGTAAAACGTCAAAAGTTGCTTTCTTTCCATATTGCATCCTCCGATTGAGTATAGCTTCAACTAAGATAAATTATATGATCAAACCATATTCGATTTGTTCATAATTTACCCTAGATCGTTTTCAATAATTCATGAATTTCTAAATAAAACGTAAATAAAATATAAATTTCATCTATCATGGTTTGTCGTACCTCTCGTTATCCTCGTGGGTTTGCTGATCTTCAGCATTCTGCGTGACCTCAGCGAGTGACTCGAGCAGAGCAGCATCTGCGGCTAAAGTTTGTCCAGGCGTTACGGTCGCCATTGGAATACTTGACTTAGAGTCCTGCTCTTGGTCAGCTGGTTGCTGTTGTTGATGCTGAAATGGCATATTGCCTACTATTTGTACGGGGGCGTTATTTGCACCGGTTGACTTTTGTTGCTGTTGCGGCGGTGGACCTGGTTGCATTTGTCCTTGTGGAGCCATCACCTACGGAAAAAGATGTTTGCTGATCATTTTCCTACCGATTTTATAATGAAGAATGAATGATTGGATTGCGACCACTTCATCAAATTCAATCAACTATATAATTTTCATTCAACAGACTATACAATTGCAATTTTGAAAGACAGTCAAAAGTTACTTCGAAGAGGTTTCACAGCTTTCAGTTTCGTTCAGCTAAAAACGCAGCTTGCAACGTAATTAAAAATATATTTAACGTAAAATTACTATATCAAGAATAATTTATTGGCTTGCATTTTCAAGATTTAAAAATAACCTTACAAATAACATTCACCAAAAGTATTGAACTTTTTTCGATAATAATAGTTCAATAAATACACAAAAAACGCATTATGATTATAAAAACGATTCATAACCGAAGCATTACCTGACTCTGCGACTGCATCTGTTGAGGTTGCTGTTGTTGTGGTGCCGCATTAGCTTGGGGAACTGTATGAATGTTCTGCATGCCGGGCATTGCCTGCATCGTAGCAGCTTGCATTGGATCCTGTGTCGTAGGTTGCGGCGTTGCTGGTGGTGGTTGTTGCTGCTGTTGCTGAGTTTGTTGCAACAAAGGTGGCTGCGAGTTTGGTGCTTGTGCCTGTGACACGTACGTCGTCGAGTCATCCGTTGGATGTTGCTGTTGTGGTTGTTGTGCTACGTTGTTCCCTTGGGTAACAGCACTGAAAGTTTTTTATAATGATCAACTTTTTTTAAATGAAATGAAATAATATTTGATTAATATTCAAAAGTTTTGGATAACTAAAAGTTTGAATAGTGAATGACATCTGTGACGGCGTTATCTTTGTCATCAATGTACGCATTGACCTTGCTTAAAATGCAATGCATTGTTGCACACGTGAAATATTAATCTTTATATCTGGTTCATTAACATGAGAAAATAACAATTAAATATAAAACAAATGAATTCAAAGATTGTTAGAATAATCAACAGTCTCTCTTGAATTCTCAGTCTCATCGTAATACCCTTGTATTTTATTTTATTTCATTAAAAAACCTACCATCCTGGCTGCGTAAGCATAGAAATAGTCCCTTGAGGCATACTCTGCGTTTGTCCAATATTGCCAGCATGAGTACCCTGCAGATTAGTCGGCAGAGTGGCACCTTGTGGATTAGTTTGCTGTTGCTGTTGTTGTGGTGTCTGAGATGACTGAAAGTATTGTGGTGGCACAACGTAACCTGTTGGATGCTGTTGCACTTCAGCTGGATGCATCATACCATTCGCATCGACATGTTGTTGCTTATCGTCGACTTGTTTGTCATTTTGCATGAGAACACCAGTATCGCTAACCCCATACGACACGCACACTTCATTCGGATCGTTAACTTTTGAAGCATTCATCGCTACTGGTTGATTGACTGACGTGTGATCCAGATAATCCATACACGTCCAACGACCACGCTTGAACGGTTCTGTGCTTTCGATTTTGACCACTTTAAACCTCTCGTTTCTACCTGTAAGTTCATTTTTTGTTAGCGTGGGTGGTACTTTAATATGCCGAAAGAGATATTTGTTAGGGAGTATGATTCAATAAGATGTTTACCATGCGAATGAACCTCCCTGAGATCGGCATCCTGCTTAGCATTACTCGATAACAGATTGATAATATTATTATCCGTAACCGAGGCAATATCCAAGGCATTGATATTATTCTCATTGTTGGAATTGTTGGTGTTATTAGCTTCGGACGATGGCACAATAGCCAAACCATACTGCGAGCTTGTAGGTATCACAGGTGCAGTACTTAGCGCGGCATTGCTCGTATTAAAAAATACATCGTCTTTAGAAAATGTATCCTCGGAGTAGCTTGGTGTCTCGATGTCAGTGATACGTGAATGCTCAACGCTGTTGTCCTCGGTATGCGACTCATCGAGATCGTCATTCGAGTCTTCGCCTGTGTCGTTGCTCATGCGACAACCGACAGTCACGCTCGTTATCTGGAACGACGAGGTTTTCTTTTGGCGTCCAGCGCCAAGCGAACTCGTGGCTCCTCCCGTGACTGAATTCGTCGTCGCCACCAATGGGATTGACACTGCACCCAACGACTGGCCATGGTGGTGATGGTGATGCTGCGCCTGAAGTTTACCTGTTGAGTCGCAATTGTTTTATAAATTAAAAATACAAACGTATGGATAATTGAAGCGTGAAGAATTGAATTTTTTTAAGTAACAATCAAAGCATACTCTGAAATATAAAGTTAACAGAAATCATTAAGTTCAGTTTGCATGGCATCTAATAATTTAAAATTACGCAATATACACAAAAAATATACAGATATTGATTAACAAATTGAAAGTTTCTCGTGATAAGTATCGTTAAAAATAACATATAACATTTGATTTAACAAATACATACTTGCATCAAGAAAAAGCGTCGAGTAATAGTGAAAGCACCAAGCACAACCAACGTAATACATTTCTATATTGCACCCGAATTTTTCACTTTATACAACTAATAACCTCTATTACATTGCAATTTTCGCGGGAATTACTTGACTAAAAACTCGTGATTATAGATTTTTTTCGGACTGCCAACACGATTAATCATCCAAATAAATCAATTTAATAATCTTCAAAGATCTCTGCCTGTAAACGTAATAAGTCTCGTAACGATAAATTTCGTAATCTCGTTACAATCAATACAATCGCAACCGAACTTTTTTTTGATGATGTCGCACGTCGCAATGATAAAGAGGGACAATAAAAAAGAAAAATAACAGAGAAGTGTCCCCCCTTCAATAAAGCAATAAAATACGTCACGCAGACGCGAATGTAACGAGGTGTCGACTCCGATGGCACACACTGCGTCGCCGACACAGGCAGATTTTAACAATAACAGGATGAAACGTGATTGAAAATGCCTACATAATCACGTACAAGTGGATACTATATATACTTATCTAGCTTACTTCTACACAGGGTATAGTGTATATTTTGGTTTCAAGTTTAATTTATCTAAATACTGTAACTTTTTTCATTGGAGAACGCATGACTACCCTATCATAGCCTCAATCAGATAAAAATATTGTCTTTGATTAGTCTAAAGGAAGTTTTCTTTTCTTTTTTCCTGATAATAAATTATTTTAATACAAACTTCCGTTAATCAAATATCCAGTACAATCAAAAATCAAGTTTTCGGAGTCTGTAATAGCGACCTATTTAGTGACTTTTTTGCGGTTTGCATACCGAATCAATTGCAAAGGCATATTCCCGAAATTTTGGTAACCAATACAAACCCGAAGTATCGTTGCTGTCGAGTCTAATAGATTCGGTGGTGGTCCGTTGCACAGGAGCGGATATTTTCCTTGTTGGTAAATGCCCGACCCGAGGACTCGGAGTCGTGTCGTTATGTTGCTGCTTTCTAACCGCGTTGTCCCCCATCTCGCCGGCGGCCGGCCCTTAGCAGGCCTGTCGTCGTTCCAAATCTGAGCACTTTATGCATAGCACCATGTCGCTGTCGCCGAGACAAGCTCAGCGCTGCTGCTCCTCGCTCACCAAGCGGTGACCTCTTCCACCTGGTATGTGCCAGTTTCCTATGTTAAAAGATATCATAACAATACAAATAAGATTATACTTTACTCAATGATTTCATAAACATAAGTTCACATTGTTTAAAATATTAAATCCAAATTGATTTTATGATGACTAAACAAAAGTATAAACACTACACTCTTTGGTAGGTGTACATTTATAACTGCATAACTGGGTAATAATTAATTAAATATAATGTGATTTATATTAGTATCATGACTTGAAGATATTTTTGTGCCTTCCAATTATGGTCGGTTTTGAATTCAATGTGCAAATTTCTCATTACCAAACAAGAAAATGGAGATGTAAATTTGATTAGTTGTATTGTGCATTTGTGATATTAAAGTAATAATATAGTCAACATCTGAGAGCAATAACATGAATTATTTTTAATTTATTAATACAGTGAAGATAAAAATGAATATTTAATTTCTATGAATTTAAAATGTTTTTGCACATCATAATAAACAGAAAATTAAAAAGATGTACGATTCTATTTATAATACTCATCAAAAACATCTGTTTTAAATTGAAATAGATCAATCTTTAAAAATGTAGTAAATAAATTTTAAAAATTTTAGGATTTCAAGTTTACTTATATTGATTTTATTCGCTGTAGTGTATTTAGATGTGAGTTATACATGAATTTGACGCTCAAAGCGATCCCAAAACCATTACTGAAAAAAGAAAGTAATGTCTAAAATGAATATAAAATTTAATCAAATTTTGAAATTATAAAAAGACTTTTAATCAGTAGAAACATAACCTCCAGCTAATCTGTCATACAGTGTACTTTAAAAAATCATAAAATTGAACTTAACAGAAACTATTATGATAAATATTTGTTCATTTATTTGGAAAATTAATATGCTACAATACGTGAATAAAATATGCATAAATAAAGAATATTAAAAAATTGATCTTCAAAATGGGACTCAAAGACCAATTGACTTTGCAAAAAGGAAAATTAACTTGTTATATATTATTTGAACAGACTGGATTTTTCAAGAACTCTGACCACAAGAAACCATCATTCTTCACAACTGAATAACGTTTCATTTACCAAACCACAAGAGCAACCACAGAATAACCTCTATATTATCTCAACACTTTGAACTTTACAGCACGGTACAGATATGAAAATCTGCCTTAACAATTCACTCATCATTCTTTCCTATAGTATAAGATACTTTCAAAAATATCCTACAAATGTGAAACAAGACAAATCTAATATAACAAATATAGTTTTGGATCGATCACTACGAAACTTTAACAACAATATTCAATCTCTCTTAAATCGTCCAATTTGAAACAAAAATACAAATAAATGACAGAGAGCTGTCAAATGGAATGGTGCCTGTCCGAGTAACACCTGAATAATCCTTAATTAAAGCTGACGAGCAGACAAAAAATGTGCCTGGAATTTCAATCGATGGTGAGCAACCAGTGTTCATGATGAGCTTACGGTACAACATCCTGAGCAAAAGACATTGCCAAAAGTAGTTCTAGCAGCGACATGACTGATAGGGATTTTGCGTGTGGTCAAATTCGCAAGGGAGAGAGAAAGAAAAAAAGATTGTGCATCATCTAAAACGAGCGTGATTTGAAAATCGATGCTTTCCTGTGACTAAGCGCGTGCGGTCGACGACAGACAGAGACAAGTGTGTGTACGTGCATGTACGTGTGGAAGAGCAATAACATCAATTTTAACGCCGTAACATATTAATTATCGAGCAGAGAGAAGTCGATCCGACTCACCCTTTCTCTTGCGGCTGGCCTGTGTTCCGTGTTTTCTCAACGTTGACAGTTCAGCAGCAGTAGCATTTCATCAGAGTAGCAGCAGCAGCAGCTCCCACCGAAAAATTGCTCCCTCTCCGCCGCGGCGCCGACGTCCTTCCTCACGCATGTGTGTCTCTCTCGACACTTTCAGTATGCGTGCGTGCGCGCGCTCGTATGTGTGTGTGTGTACGTGTGTGTTTGTGTGTATATGTATGCGGTCGACGTACGCGTGTATATAGGTATACGTAGCAGTATTGGTGTATGCGATGAACGAAGAGAGAGTATCCCAAACTAAATTACAGTCGACTGACTTATTCACTCATATCTTCGTCGAATCACCTTCACTAACACACACAGTGAACCGATGTAAAAACACTAATGAACAAGACTATTCCCTTTCGGCCTCGTCCATCCCTTACGATCAGCGACGACGGCAACGAGGACGACGACGACGACTACTGAGGAGAGATTTGTCGATAGGTTAGGTTCGACGATGGCCCCCTCTGTCTGTAGCAGATGGACGTTTAAAAATGGCTGGCGCCGTGTTCTACGAATGTATAAGTGCTACCCGTATGCCTGAGAGTGAATGTGTGTTTGTGTGTGTATGTGTGTACGTGATGTGCGTGTGTAAGACAGGAACACGTAGGAGGCGCAGCGCCGCAACGACACGGACAGAGAGAGAGAAAGAGAGAGAGGAGAGAGGTCAAAAAATTGTATCAGATTGAGAGAGAGAGAAAGAGAAAGACACGAGTGTGGCGAACTCTCGCGACACCGGCACGCGACGAGCAATCTCATACATTTGAATTTTTAATCACGCGTGAAAAAAAATATCATTAGAGGCAGAGTTGGATGTATTTTTCAAATATATCGTTGATTGCCAAATGAGCGTTTCTATTAATAACCTACCGAGGGCGTTTTCTTTATCAAATATAAAGTGATTGTATTATTAGATACGTCGTATTTAATAGAGGATTCGGAATTGCGTAAATTATTTCGAGTGTTACGTCAGAAACTGGTTTTGAAATGTTTCTACGTCTTAAACATTAATTAATTCAAATCTTTACGTAAGCGATAGTACGTGCATCACAAACAGTACATAGTAAAGAGCGTTTACTTGAAACGGTTACAAATTACCGCAGAGATGCGAGGTTGCCTAAACAAATGAGTTTCAATTAATTTTTTGAAAATTAACATACAATTATCTACTAAATCAATAAACAAATGTCTAATGACATACACTTCAGATGAAAGTAGGTCTCTGATAACAGAATTGCCCATTGCTTTTCCCATCTCTCGGAAAAGAGAAATTAGTTAGAGAAGCACTCACGACTTTCCCGTCCTTACAATACGCTATGAAACTACTGTCAATACATTCTGTAATATATGACGCGTAAGTGTGCTTCGTGAAGTTATGAAGCAAACTGCTTATTACGTATTTTCCACCTTCATTGTTCGCATAGTGTATTCTCAACTTGTGAAAACAAAGTAAATGTATTAGGCATAATTTTTTGTACGAACGCAAAGTCTATTTTCCACTTTAATATAATTTAATAATTAGAATTAATTAATTGTGCCAATGTTTTGAGTATTTATATTCAAGCCTAAATACTTTTCATCAAGTCGATGCCACTTCAAATTGAAACTACTCATGCTGACCGGTACATTTTTTCATAACAAATATATGTTATTGAGTTTATGTTTGTATTTTGTTTATGTTTATGTTCTTACGCATTATGTTCTTCAATTAAAAATATAAATTATCATCCGACAAAAATGAATAAAAAAAAATGCTATAAACTCGAATTTAATCATTTTCGATGCATTCTATATCGTTTTTGTTTACAATGTTCTAACCATATAAACCTTTCACCGCGAAGGTACAAAAAAAATATCCATTACGTGCTACACATCCCATCAAAATTTCCCGTTGCAAATGAAATTATGCAAGGAAATAATCATAGTCTCCATGAAGCGGCATAAGTACAAACTGCCAAATGTCAAGTTGACGAAAAATGTGCGGCTGCAATAACACCAACGAACGACGATGCTGCGGTAAGAATTAGCGAGAAGGAAAGAATCATTTTCGGAATAACGTACACATTTTGTAACCTGGCAATTCGCCGATGAAATTTTGGCAGCTCAATATCCGATAGTTGTGGCAAATTGCGCAGATCAAAGCACGTATTTCAACGTTTAATTAGGTTATAACACTGTTTTGTCGATGCAAAAACAGTTTTCTTTTGCGTAGTTCTAGATGCGATGTAATTTATTAATTAACACGCACCAGCTTCGCATGCAGTTATTTACTTAGTCAAGTATTATTTCAAAGTCGTCATTGTGGGGCAAGGTCAAACGTATGATACGTGCTATACTTACATTTTTTCTACTTTAAATTGAATTTTTCAATTTGAATAATTAATGATGAAATGAGTAGGATAGGCATGCATAATTTACATAAATTAACTCGTTGAAAACTCCTACCTGCCCTAGGGAACAAAATGTATGCTGATAAGTTGAAGTTACAGTAGCTATCTTTTATGGTGTTATATTTTTTAAATTAATCTCACGCGGGACAAAGCGTGAAAATAACAGGTTGAACGTGTTCTCGAGATCGACCTCAAAAACAAACAAACTAAATAATTTGTATTAAAAATGATAACTCTAAAGAAAACTAGGCACGTGATGCCAATAGTTTATTAAAAACTTCACTTTTTTTCCTAAAACAGGAACATCGTCACGACGTAAACGACGTTGTCTCGATGCATCGATTTGCACCGACGAACGACTATGGCAGCATTCAAGAAAGTTTGGCAAATGTCAATGCGCTGCAAAAGCCTCGTGGGAAAGATCTCCGCCTAGACCCAGACGTGAATGGGTGAGCAATTTCAGCGAACTGAGACGACGTTGGAGCGAACACGCTAAGAGGCAGAATTGTCCTTGCCATGATTGGTAAACGAAATTGAAAAATTGACGCTGATTCTTGTTGACTAATTTTCGTATGTATATGCTAGCTGTATTATTGTTGCGCATTCTTCTACTTTTACAGCAAACAAACAACCATCCGGTCACTCGGAGATCCTAGACAAGCTTGTCTCAACGAGGTAAAACAGCCCTCGTTTCGTATAACAGATTCATACGTCACTTTCCACTAATTCGTTAAATGGACCTTGAACGCGTATTCTCTGGTGAGATTTCCAAATTTTTTACGAGCTCATTTCACTTAAAAGGAGCACTTTGACGATGACGACGACGACGACGAGGAGGAGGAAGAGAAGGAGAAACCAGTCTATCGGTTGCCAAATAATAGAGGTTGTTCACGTGCTACTCATCGTTTTCCCAAGCCTCGTTGCAAGCAACCCTCTCGTAGTTATACACAATACGATGACGGCGAATGCGAACGTACTTTCGATGTTTCGTTCTGATGGTGCGATTAAACCAATGTAATCATCCTTTTTTTAGGATACTGTCTGTACCAACCACCATGTTGTGCAGTACAGATAGATGCGCGTTCACGGCCGCACTGCACGTGCGAACGTCCAACAAGCGTTGAATGTCCTTGTCCACTGGGCGAGCGTCGCTTTCCTAGATCAACAAAATGCTGCATGGTAGATGAATCGCGTATACGAAGCTACGACAAAGGGACTAATTGGTCGGTGAGCTACGCATCACGTTTTACTTTTATTATACTATGTATTATATATTATTATTTTATTATATTTCTTTTACTTTTATTTTTTATTTTTTACTTTTTTTATTTTACTTTTCGAATCGAAATTTCCATTCGAATATAGGCTGTTCGATCAAAATCCAGCTGCGTGAGATTGCCAAGTCAAAATTGCAAGCGGAATTCCTGCTGTACATCTCTAGGTAATTTAACTCTCTTATATTTCGAACGCAACGGCGATGAGGAGATAGAGCGAGGAAGGGAAATTATAATGGAGAAAGAGAACGAGAGAGAGAGAGAGTGAGATAGCGACATAGCTAAGAGCAAAATTTGCAGGGGATACGATGATTAAAAACGAACTGCATCGATTACTCGGTGGAAATAAAACCAAGTTTTCCAGGGGCGGGGTGGCCTGAGAGTATTGTAATCTCAATAATGGCCGACGGCTGTTGGATATATAAAAGGAATATAAAGTGTGATGAGAGCAAGAAAAAGAGGAGCTTTTCGAAGTTTGGTAAAGAACACTCGCAACCAGCGCGACAATCGAGGACTAAATTTCCCTTTCAATTGCTTCTTGATTCTTTACGATTTTAAGTGCGGCTAACAGCTAAAAATTCAAGTAATGCATTGGCAGGTCGTGGCATTGTGGGTATTATTTCCTTCGCTACGCTGATCCTCATCGTCGTTTCCTGGGCTATTAACGCACTTCTACAATCAATGCCACCGTCGCGGCCGTCGCGTGCTGCCCGATGTAAAAGACGGACGTGTCGCTTTTTTTGAGTTTGTGGTAGCTACTTTGCGGCGCGAAGGACTAGGATAAAAAAAATAAAACTTACGCCTTGGTACGTTAAACTTACAGATCATCCCGAAATCTGTCACGATAACTACGGTCGCTCATCTATGGTACAAAGGTCGGTTTAAATAAACATTTTATCTCAATGCGCAACTGACTAATATTCCCCGTTTCCCTATCGCGATCATTAAAGTACAGCCAAAAATACAACTTAGCCAATTATAGTCTCTCGCGTGCGCGCGCGCGCCTCTCGTCTTCGCCTCTTATATATTACTATCAATGAACGAATCTATTATATCTCGCAGAGCCGGCTGCCGTGGCGATAATTCAGCCGGACGTCAAAAACGCACTCGACGCCAACAACGCGCATCTTAAGAACGTACTACTACTGCCACCAAGGTATTTTCGGCCTTGACTTTTTTACGTTGTTATAAAATCACTTGCTAAATTGCATTTCAAATAGTGACATATAAGAAAACTTATTGAGAGGATGATGCTTTTTGCGTCATGTAAAAATATCTCGGAAGCGAAAAACAATGCGTGGACAGTGCTATTTTTTTCATTTTTACTGTTTCCGATTGGAAAGAGATAAATTTTTCGCTATACCTTACGATCATCACAACGCGATATCTGCACGTGAAGAGGTATCAAAGCAAATGAAAATATATCTGATAATAACAATTTTGACGTTCTATGGGAAAAAGAAAGCCTGCCGATAGACGACTGTACTTGCGACTCTGATTGTAGACCGATCATGTACGAGAGAGATGAGCTGCTCATCATCGAGAACTTAGCTTCAGTGCGTGTTAACGAAAAACAGAAAAAGCAGCTTCGCAAGACTACGTCTCAAGGCTCTTGGTACATGCTGAAGAAAACTGCATTTAGAAAAGCGGAGACGAATTTTATGTCATCGAAGTTCGCGATACTTAAAATGACTATATTTTATCCGAGAGAGAATTGACTATTTAGTTCTTCAATTTTTTTACGTTCGAAAAGATGACATTTTAGAAAACTTTTGGCGATATCATGCAATCACTAACGCTGCGAATTATGTAGTTCAATATACATTGGCTAGATGGATGTGACAAGTTCATTTGACTTCCAAACAAACTTGGCATTTGCTGAAAATATTATCTAAAACATTTTTCAAAATTTATTTGTTAAATTTATTAAATCCACTATAGTTCACGCCGAGATAAGCAATGTGCTTCACTTCAGTTTCCAGAAATTAAATTGGCAAGTTGACATTGC
The DNA here is from genome assembly GCF_024137745.1 of Phymastichus coffea. Classification (NCBI taxonomy): domain Eukaryota; kingdom Metazoa; phylum Arthropoda; class Insecta; order Hymenoptera; family Eulophidae; genus Phymastichus; species Phymastichus coffea. Next base: position 1,202,070 of record NW_026706882.1, read on the forward strand.
TCGAAAGAACGATTAATGATTAACGATTAATGATTCCGCCTTGAAAAATTAATACGTCATCGTTAAGAATTTTGTTAAGTATTTCAAGTTAAAAACACTACTATATACAGACAGAATTTCGAAGTTGAAAATATTTCCCTTTCAAATTAAGGGTCCTACAACAGAAAGGAGACGAAATGAAAATCCAACAAATAAGTATTGCCCAATAAAGTATATTATTAACTTATTCAAAACTTAATTTCAAAAATATGGTTACATAGAAGATGCAATTGCGCATCTTTTTTCTAAATAAACTTTTTTAATAATTTTTATAGTTTATGAATTATTTGAACAAAAAGCCATTTTTTCATAATTTTTTCAAAATTTTTCAATTTGACTAACCATAACTTTCGCAAATGATATTTCTTTCTGAAACTTTAGCACGATAATCTTTGATGTATTGCACGCCTGTTAAGTTGACGTATGATCTTTAATAAAGAATACAAACAAAATGGCGATTTTTTAACAAAATTTGTTTATAAATTCCTTTATAAATATTTTATTGAAAATGTTATGCGAGAAAAACTTCAATTTTTAGTTTTTAATTATACCAAATACTGTGAAATAATTACGAATATTACGATTTTAAATGGTATAAATTATCGAAACGTACACAATTCCTAGCATATTTTTTCGAAATGTCTTAGATGCCTTCGACCGGTCAGTCGCGCGATGGATCGTACATATGTACGCGTTATGCGCTCATAAACAAAATGCTATGGCTCGTAAACAATAACAGATAATGAGCTGGAATTTTCAACAAAACTTCTGGACAGCATAAAAAACATTTTAGTATAATTCAAAACTAAAAATTGAAGCTTTTCTCGCACAACATTTTCAATAAAATATTTATAAAGGAATTTATAAACAAATTTTGTTATAAAATCGCCATTTTGTTTGTATTCTTTATTAAAGATCATACGTCGACTTAACAGGCGCGCAATACATCAAAGTTTATCGTGCTAAAGTTTCAGAAAGAAATATCATTTGCGAAAGTTATGGCTAGTCAAATTGAAAAATTTTGAAAAAATTTGATCGCTCGAAAATGGCTTTTCGTTCAAATAATTCATAAACTATAAAAATTATTAAAAAAGTTTATTTAGAAAAAAGATGCGCAATTGCATCTTCTATGTAACCATATTTTTGAAATTAAGTTTTGAATAAGTTAATAATATACTTTATTGGGCAATACTTATTTGTTGGATTTTCATTTCGTCCCCTTTCTGTTGTAGGACCCTTAATTTGAAAGGGAAATATTTTCAACTTCGAAATTCTGTCTGTATATAGTAGTGTTTTTTACTTCAAATACTTAACAAAATTCTTAACAATGTCGTATTAATTTTTCAAGGCGGAATCATTAATCGTTAATCATTAATCATTCTTTCGAGAAATGTCAACTTGCCAATTTAGTTTCTGGAAACTAAAGTGGAGCTCATTGCTTATCTCGGCGTGAACTATAGTGGATTTAATAAATTTAACAAATAAATTTTGAAAAATGTTTTAGATAATATTTTCAGCAAATGCCAAGTTTGTTTGGAAGTCAAATGAACTTGTCACATCCATCTAGCCAATGTATATTGAACTACATAATTCGCAGCGTTAGTGATTGCATGATATCGCCAAAAGTTTTCTAAAATGTCATCTTTTCGAACGTAAAAAAATTGAAGAACTAAATAGTCAATTCTCTCTCGGATAAAATATAGTCATTTTAAGTATCGCGAACTTCGATGACATAAAATTCGTCTCCGCTTTTCTAAATGCAGTTTTCTTCAGCATGTACCAAGAGCCTTGAGACGTAGTCTTGCGAAGCTGCTTTTTCTGTTTTTCGTTAACACGCACTGAAGCTAAGTTCTCGATGATGAGCAGCTCATCTCTCTCGTACATGATCGGTCTACAATCAGAGTCGCAAGTACAGTCGTCTATCGGCAGGCTTTCTTTTTCCCGTAGAACGTCAAAATTGTTATTATCAGATATATTTTCATTTGCTTTGATACCTCTTCACGTGCAGATATCGCGTTGTGATGATCGTAAGGTATAGCGAAAAATGTATCTCTTTCCAATCGGAAACAGTAAAAATGAAAAAAATAGCATTATCCACGCATTGTTTTTCGCTTCCGAGACATTTTTACATGACGCAAAAAGCATCATCCTCTCAATAAGTTTTCTTATATGTCACTATTTGAAATGCAATTTAGCAAGTGGTTTTATAAATAAATTTTGATAAATGTTTTAGATAATATTTTCAGCAAATGCCAAGTTTGTTTGAAAGTCAAATGAACTTGTCACATCCATCTAGCCAATGTATATTGAACTACATAATTCGCAGCGTTAGTGATTGCATGATATCGCCAAAAGTTTTCTAAAATGTCATCTACTTTTCAAACATGAAAAGATCGAAGAACTAAATGATCAATTCTCTCTCTGATAAAATATAGTCATTTTAAGTATCGTGAACTTCAATAATATAAAATTTGTTTTCTCGGTTCTAAATGCAGTTTCCCTTACCTCCCTTACCCCAGCCTGCAAAGTGTAATGGTGTAATGCAAAGGCCAGTGAAAAAAATATCATTCGAAATATCTCTAACTGAACCCAACCCTCAAAAATGCTCATTATTTTAATTAAACCCCTTCAGTTTCAAAAAATTAAGAACTATGATAATTTTTTCGTTTTTTGTAACTGCGTATTTAGTAATACTTATAACATAATATAATATAATATAATATAATATAATATAATCTTTACTAATACTTAATATTTTTGCAAAGAAATAAGGCAGAAAAATTTACCCTTGCTCGTTTTAATTGTACCCATCTTACTTTTTCAAAATTATTAATATATATGTTAAAAACAACAATCTAATTTTATTGTATGTTCTTTCCAAATAACCCATCTATACTTATAATTATGTACTTTTAAAATTACTTGTGAAAACTCTATTGTTAATAATTTGTTGTTTTTTTTTTTATTAATAAAGCCCGAAGAGGTCAGCAAAAGTGCTGACGAAGCGTTGCTGAATATAATTAAAATTAAGTAATTTTCCATCTATCACTATTTCCCTTCGTTCCATCATTACACATTTATAATTTATCAGTTTTTAATTTTTTTTGAGACAACTGAAGGAGTTCAATTAAAATATTGAGCATTTTTGGAGGGATCACTTAGAGATATTTCGAATGGTATTTTTTTTCACTGTCCATTACAGTTTGCAGGCTAGGGTAAGGGGGGTGTTTCCCTTAGCATGTACCAAGAACCTTGAGACGTAGCCTTTAGTCCAGGCAATAGAGCCCGAAAAAGAGCTTTTCGCGTACTTTTTTCCGGAAAGCATGAAATTTTTACTGTGGATAGCTGACAGTGAGTGTAATAACATATGGTCACCCAAAGTCTGAAATCGGTGCAGAACATTGTTAACCAGCCGTTTGAAAAAAAAAAATTTGATCTATTTTCATATTTTCGCGTAATATCTTTTTTATTAGCAGTTGAAACGAAAAATGGTCTGATGGTTTTTTGTTCATCTCGGCAAGACCTACAATCGCATATGTCGCACATTAATACATGTTAATTAGATAAAAAGTTATTAACACAAAAAGGCCAATTGTTTATTTAATAATTACCGTTCAATATTTGATCATAGAGATTGTTCATCTATCTCAATGTAGTTCTTATTACGTAAAGATTATGAGCTTTGAAGCCGCAAGCTCTAATGTTAATTTCAATCTATACAGACGGTTAACAACAAATTAACTGTTTCCTTTTGTGCACAGTCCGAATCGTTAAGAAAAGTGACGCCGATTTTTTTATCGGTACTTGTTAGAGTTTATAATCGAAAACTGCAATTTAAAAAAAAAAAATTTAATTTGCAACTCAGGGAATTTTTTCTAAAATATTGCTTAGTTGCAAAATGAAATTAGCCGTGTATTATAAGACTCTTCTGGTGTTCTACAATGTATATCGGTATATGGTCAACAGAGCTTCAATTTGAAAAAAAACACAAGAAAATTCGTCAATTAATAAAAAAGTTACAGGTTGTTAAAATTTTCGACCTATTGTTGAAAGATTAATATAGATAACGAACAATTTTTTAAGCGATCCGAAGCGAAAAGCCAAGGTTCTTTTAACTGTGAAATACCTAGACTTTGCTTCAATTGTACGTACATTAAATTCGCGATCGAACGTAAACAGAATCAATGATTTTTTTAATCTTTTAGCGCTGCGGAGTAGTGGGAGAAGTCGACCGTCGTTATTTGAATCGCTCCAAATTTCGCTAAGTGTCTTCGAAACGCATGGCGCGACTTTAACATTACTTTTCTCCCAATCTAAAGAAAATAATTAATTCATTTTTTTTAAATTTTATACTACTTATTGAAAGAAATCTGAAAATGTTCGTTTCATTTTAGTGCTGTCTTAATCCTAATAGCGGGCACTTGATTTTCTCATCGGCTTCTTATGTAAAAAATGACAAGTAACACGATGGTGCAAAAATTAAAAAAAAATATCGTTTTTTGAGATATCGTCGATGTTTTGGAAAAATTGTATATAACAGTGACATAAATAAATGATTTGGTGTTTTATTATTTATATTTAAACAGTGAAACTCTTTCCGCGTCTTTTAAAAAAAGAATCATGTCCATATCCTTATAATCTCCGAGAAATCGAATTAATAAAAAAAAGTCCAATATTTTTTCAACAGTTGATAAGTCGGCCCCTTATCAATATTTTGATCTAAAACTCTGCAAAAATGTTGACCTCTGTATAGGTAACAAGTCTATCAACTTTGAACAAAATTGGTGATTTGATGTTTTAAACTGTTTGAAATAGCCAAGAATTGCCCAGTAGTAGTACGCTCTTAAGTTGCGCGTTGTTAGCGTCGAGCGTGACTTTGATGTTCGGCTGATATATCACCGCGGCAGCCGGCTCTGCGAGATATAATAGAACCGTGCATTGATAGTATTTATTACAACTATCAAAAAAGTTTATTTAAAAAAAAGTTGCCCTATCGCATTTTCTACGTAACCATATTTTTGAAATTAAGTTTTGAAAAAGTTGATAATTTACTCGATTGAACAATACTTATCTGGCGGATTTTCGTTTCGTCCTGTTTCCGTTGTAGGACCCTCTATTATTAATAAAATTATATCGATTTAAAATTCATCCAATGAAACACTTTGAAAGTTCATAAAAAAGAAAATTGTCCTTTCAAGTAAACAATCAAGACGTCGTTCGCGAACACCCCTGAGAAAACAGTGCAATTTCCACAGTTGCATTTGCAACACAGCGACGAAGAAGACGTTAAATTGCGCAACACAAGTCTCACGAAGGAAGCTAACGTTGGCAAAAATTACTCCCTGCGATTACACGGTCGAAAGTAAGAAGCTGACTTTCTTTTTCTTGCTCTCTTTCTCTTTCCTTTCTTTTTACGGAACAGTTGGCGAATTGTATATAGATAAGAAGTGCTCGAGTAAGGAGACCCAAGTTGGCGGAAGAGGGGTCGACGCGTGCGTGGGTTGCGAGAGAAAACGAGAGGATGCAGTTACGAATAAGTCAAGCAAGAAATTGAAGAGAACTAAGGCGAGGAATAATTTGAGTGATGCTGCAGTCGAGCGGATTAGTAAGATTGATTTACGAGTGAGTCGACCATTTTCTTGAAATCTGTATTCGTTAAATCTCCATTTCTCTTCGTTAGAAAAGGATTACACAGAACAGACTTTTCGGTTCGATTGTTTCCGCAACTGAACTATTGTATATCAATGCTCAAATTCTCTCTATATTTTTCAGTGTAAATGATGTTTATAAACTATGATTTATATTTCATTGCGTCACTGTCGTTCTCTATAATCCAATTTAATGTTTTAATTTTATTGACTTCATAAGAACGAAGATGAGGTTTCTTACAATGACTTATACGGCAAAACCTTAAAAACCTATGTTTTTAAATGTAAACGTTTTAAGTGTGTAATTGTGACGTCACCCATAAGAAATATATTGTCGCTGAATTTAAACGTTTAGAAGTGTTTAAAATTGAGGACAATGTATTTCTTATGGGTGACGTCATATTAAACGTTTAAATTTAAACATATGGGTTTACCGTGTTATAGCTATACAGCAGATAGAGCCAATCAGTGTGTACAAAAAAAGTAAGCGTAAATTGTAATTTCAGTGCACCAAGTATTTAACGAGTAGCGCGGACAAGAACAAAAAGGCAAAGCACTGCAAATGCCCGCCCACTTGCAAATACTACGTAGGCCCGAGGAAAGCAGCTTCCGACGATCATCAGCGTCTATTGTCTAAATTCAAAAAGAACAGAAAACGCGACAAAAAGAAAGAATAAAATTGTATAGGATGCACTATGTCATATATAAACTGCGGACGCGCCTTTTTATCGGAAATTTCTACATGTACGCGGCGACAGATATGAAACCTTCGACGCGCTATCTAATTCTTGTCGCTTCAATGTCTTATGCCCCGAGAATTTCGGGTCTTTTCTCATCCGCTTTTTTGTTTTATTACAGGTGGGCTTAATTTTAAATATCGCATCTATTTATATCCTTCGTAAATTCAGCGAATGATAGGCGATTTGTATGGTATCACGAAATTAAAGTATTCGGCAATTTTTAATTGATGGAGCCTACGCATGATTGGCCGATGACTCTTGCAATCATTCTTATGAAAACAACTAATATTAGAGATACACATAGAGCCAACAAAAAATCACACTAATTATAAAATTGGACTGGACCAAACGTCAATTGATTTTTTTGTTGGCTATTGCAATTAACCCAAACAAAAACGACATCGTTAAAAATCCACATCCAAACGCAATCAAATCCGCCAATCAATCAACGAATCTGTTGCCTCAAAAAAAAAAATCAGATCTCTCGGTTGACTGCACCAAAACAGGCGTTGAGCCTGTACAGAGAACTGAGCCGAGTATTTATCTCTCCTCTGACCATTACGAACAAGATAAAAGTCGTGTTAAAGCTGTCGGAGTCGTATGTGAGATAGGATAGAGTGTCAGTCTGCGAAATGACGTGCCAACGCTCGATCACGATTGCGTTACTCCTCGTCGTCTGTTATTGCTGCTGTGCTAACGCACATCGCACGACTTCACCACCGAGATTTTATGATGATGATGAATCGTTTGCTACTACTGAGCAGATCTATGCCGAGGGCTGTCACGTGTGTGGGGATTACAGGTGAGTTTAGATTGCTTTCATCTGAGAGCAAAGTCATGCGCAAATGGTTTGTTTTTTTTCGAATTTCGTTATTAAAAGCTCTTTATGAACAAAAATAAATAAGCAAAGTAACAATTCGCGAAAAAAATTTAATGTCAGAATTGTTAAATAAAAATATATAAACCGGTTGTTTTCAATGACTAAATTGTCAAATGATTCAGGCAACGATTAAACTGTTTATTTATGTCATTTAATTCGAATTCGTCATGACCGACACGCCTAAGAATGATAAAACGAAACCAAATCTAAATGTAAACGCGTGCGTGCACACATTTTTTTGTTAACTTTTATCTAAGATATTAATATCGCAAGCAAGTATTAATTGTATACACTGCAGCAATGCACTCACTACAACCTTTGATTTAAAATGCAGACGAATAATAAAATATACACAATTTCAGGTGTCCTTCTGATCCAAAGGAATGCTTGCTAGGCTCGGTGCCTGACACTTGCGGCTGTTGTAGTAATGGCGTATGTGCAAGACTCGACGGCGAATCGTGCTGGAACGCGAGCATATCGGAACTGCCGAAAGGACGACGGACAGAAGGTCTATGCGCTAGGAATTATGTGTGTAAATTAAGGGATGATCTGGAATCCGAGGTCAGATTTTATGCATTTCCTTTTTTTTCTAATTGTCGAGAATCGACAAGGTTACAGAGCGCTAAACACAAGTGTGACCTATTAATTTGCGAATGAAATGAGAAAAAATGAGCGTGTAATTGTTTTTGATTCGAGAGTATTATAAAACAAGCATGCCATAAACTACAAAAGCTCGCTTTTACGAGAACGACATGCCACGAAATGCGAAAGATCAGCGATATATCATCGTTTTGACAATTGTTGCAATTGCGACGAATACGCATATAGGTAATTCTAGGCTATTTCGATTGACTTGTAACCCTTAGGTTACCGATTTTTTTTTAATTGGGCACAATTATTGTACACATAAAACTGAGATTTTTCCCAAATTTTGTAGACGATACATTAATTATATCAAAAGTTATTAACAATGAAAGAAAAATGATAAAAAATTTTCAAACAGCTATATTTTAAAAACTAATGAAGATATCGAAGTCGGATTTTTTTCAAAATACTAATAATGCCTTAAAATTTCGAAATAATTACAACAATAAACAATAAAATTTTTTTTTCGAAAGTTATTAACTTTTTGTTTAAAGAATTGCTAATATCTCAAAAAGTATATTTTTTTTTTTAAAATTCTTGCTCCTACGTATTCCTGAGGATTTTTGCTATTGAAATCAATCATAAAATTCAAGGGCCCGACATATCGGAAAGCGTAGCCCTAATCAAAAGAAGACGCCTCGGCGTAAGGCTGCGGTAACGCTCCAGCGGACTCACGGTCGAAAGGTACTTTAGCTTTAATCTAAAAAACTAATAAAGATACCGAATCGGATTTTTTCCAAATTACTTATAATACCTTGAACTTTCGAAATAATTACAACAATAAACAATAAAAATTTTTTTTCGAAAGTTATTAACTTTTTGTTTAAACAATTGCTAATATCTCGAAAAGTATTTTTTTTTTTGAAAAATTCTTGCTCCTACGTATTCCTGAGGATTTTTGCTATCAAAATCAATCATAAAATTCAAGGGCCCGACATATCGGAAAGCGTAGCCCTAATTAAAAGAAGATGCCTCGGTGTCCGGTCGCTGAATTTTTCAAAAAAAAAAAATACTTTTCGAGATATTAGCAATTGTTTAAACAAAAAGTTAATAACTTTCGAAAAAAAATTTTTATTGTTTATTGTTGTAATTATTTCGAAAGTTCAAGGTATTATAAGTAATTTGGGAAAACTCCGATTCGGTATCTTTATTAGTTTTTTAGATTAAAGCTAAAGTACCTTTCGACCGTGAGTCCGCTGGAGCGCTACCGCAGCCTTACGCCGAGGCGTCTTCTTTTGATTAGGGCTACGCTTTCCGATATGTCGGGCCCTTGAATTTTATGATTGATTTCGATAGCAAAAATCCTCAGGAATACGTAGGAGCAAGAATTTTTCAAAAAAAAAAATATACTTTTTGAGATATTAGCAATTGTTTAAACAAAAAGTTAATAACTTTCGAAAAAAAATTTTTATTGTTTATTGTTGTAATTATTTCGAAATTTTAAGGCATTATAAGTATTTTGAAAAAAATCCGACTTCGATATCTTTATTAGTTTTTAAAATATAGCTGTTTGAAAATTTTTTATCATTTTTCTTTAATTGTTAATAACTTTTGATATAATTAATGTATCGTCTCCAAAATTTGGGAAAAATCTCAGTTTTATGTGTACAACAATTGTGCGAAATTAAAAAAAAATCCGTAACCTAAGGGTTACAAGTCAATCGAAATAGCCTAGAATTACCCATATATGGTGTCGCTGACCGGCTACGACGGCAGGCTTCATCTTTTAGCGCCTTCGCAATCGTGCAATCAGCGCGATAATTGTCGGGTACCCGCGTGCCGACAGAGATAGAGAGCTGATTACGCTCGTGGTTTCAACTTAATCTAGTACACGATGGACGCTTGACAAGCTGATGGAGCTACTAGTGCATTTTCGCAAGTTTATGGTGGCAATTAGGCTTTTGACATGATTTTTCAGAATGTCGGTTTACGAAGTGAATTCCCGGCAAATTCATAAAATTGCACCAATGATACTTTTACATCGTTATGTAGTATTATCTATTTGGCTGTTTTATCATTTCACATGGGTGATGAAATTTTCAAGAAAAAAAAATTAATTTTCAGGATCAACCGGAAGCGATTTGCGTGTGTATGGAGCAATCACTTGCCTGTGCTAGTAATAATCGCACTTATCCAACGCCATGCGCTTTACACGAAGAAGCGATGCGTAATAAAGATTCAAATCTACGGCTACAGCATTTGGGACCATGTCCTAGCCGGCCGAGTATTTATTCAGCACCAGAAGATTTTATTGCAGGGGAAGGACAACTCATTGCTTTGAATTGTGAAGTTAAAGGTTTTCCTCTACCTGATGTATTCTGGGAGTTTCATGCTGCCGATAACAATAGGGTTTTACGACTACCAAGTGAGTTGGAAATCATGTTTCTCTTTTACAAATAAACTAATATAGACAAATTCATGTAAAATAACATCATTCATATTTTTTAAATTATACTTTAATATAGCAGATATTATCTCAATTTAACAATTTAATACATAAATTTACTTACCGATGGAAGTACCCAATATAGATCTGTAGTTTGTTTACACCCTGAAATAGAATATAAATAAGATTAATGAGAATATTTATAGTTTATAATATTTAGTAATAATTTATTAAAATTTATTTGGTTTTTTAAAAGTAATCCAATCATTCAATTTTCATGCTAACATTTATTAAATAAGCCAGATGGTCCGATCCCAATTAACAAAGCAGGCTAAATACTAATTTACAAATGTATAGGATGTAAAAATGAAAGAAAAACTTTAGTAAAAACATTGAAGAGATTTGTAAGTCGTATCTGTCTTTTCATGAATAGTTTGACTGAAAATTATAAAATTTTCTAGTTTCATAAATGTATGAAATATAATGATCATGCAATATAAAACATAACTTATACTCTAAACTACCGCTTCAGCTAAATTTATTGCAACAAAAGCTATTACAAAGCACGCGCAGGTGCTCGGAAAAATGTCGTTTGTTTGTTTGAGTACATCTTGAAACGGAACGATAATTTCAGTCATAAAATTAAAATAACAGTAAGCTATTAAAAAAACAAAATGATAAAATTACTGAATCTCTAGATACATTAAGTTAATTTTCCAAAATTTCTGTAAAACTCAGACGAAATAATTGAAAATACTATAAAATTAAGTTATTTAAAGCATTTTCTTAGAAAGATATGCAATAAATTGATACTATTACACTTGATCGTGTAAATTGAAAAACCTTCAAATATAAGCTCTATCGAATTCGCAGATGACGAATGGGAAGACGGCGCTGTAAATACGAGCGAGGATCCAGAATCCACGATACGTTCTTCTTGGTTACAACTTGAACGTCTTGATAAACGTCATGCTGGGACTTATCACTGTATAGCGAACAATTCAATTGGCGAGGCCAGTGCTTTTTCGACTGTTTCGATTGGTTAGATTACTTTCATTCGTACTTTTGGTTGTTACAATCAATTATAAAAGTAGGATGATAGTTTTATTTATTTTTGCAGCAGTTTAAATTTTACACTGTACGAAAATATATAGTATTATCTTACAATTTTTGATAAATTGTTGTTCGTTGTCACGTTATCCAAAACTATTATGTAAATTAAAAATTTCAATAAATATTTTCAAGTTTTATTTAAGTTAATAAATTTATTTCATTGGTGATATCAATGAGCCGTTAATTAATGGGGTGTATTTCTCACTTAAATCTGCTTTACAATCTTCGTTGAATAACAATAATCGGTTCTTGAATTTATTATTTTTTAACTTACATGAGAAAGTATGAGTTCATACTCACACTTTCACAGACAGAACAGTATAGATAGAATAATACATTTTTTTAATGAAATGAATATTTTTTTTAATTAAAGAAAACGTTTTACCTTTTAAGAATAATTTCTCAATCTATAAAATTGATATCTTTTGTCTGATATCGTATCCACCGGTTGGACTTTGAAGTACCGGTGTATTCTCTTCCAAAGCCACACAGAGAGGCCTCAACGCTGGTGTTGTTGGCTTTTACAAGACTTGGATCACTCAACAAGGCACAAATTGCTGTTACAATTTTACTTAAATTATAATACGAGAGACGTGAACGATCCCGTTGAACACAATTTGCATATACACGGCACACTTGCACGATACGCCGAAAAGTAGTCACACGGAAAATAGCGAAGAATTGCGGAGAGAATATCATACAGTAATGCTTCCTCGAGGAGAGAAAAACAACTAACCAAAGTTTTCTCGTTTTCGGGCCAAGAAAATTCGAGGAAATACCCTCACTACTTGGGACTATTAACGAGGGTCCAATAAGTGGTTTGAAAGGGCGGGGTGACAGCGAGTCCTCAAGGTCACCCGGCTAATTGCTCGGTCACTCTCGGGCTCTGCAGAGAATAATGCATCTCGAGCCGGTATGATTTCTTAATGAGCAAGACGAATTGTTCCCAAACTGGCGTGATGATTTATCAAGGTATATTTGGGTTTTCTGTGGACGTACTGAACCATCCAAATTCTATAGAAATAAAATGAAACAAGAACACGAGTTTATTTAATAATTGAATTATTTTTATTTGCAATCCACAATCGTTTGTGTTTTATTTTATTTTAATTGTATTTTTGTATAACCATATATGTAGTTAGTGCAATAAATTAAATCGAAGTTTACTTATAAGATATTGTCATAAATATTGAAACGAATATTTAATGGTAGAATTTCTCCGTAAGATAGCTCTTTTTAGTTTCGAAATATAAAGTCCTCAATGCGTAAAACAGACCCGCTGTGTGTGTGCGCGCGCATGCGCGTAATTAATAAATATATATACGCACCTTTTTTAATTTTCATCTTGGAAAAGCCTATTCAAAGTACTTGTAGGAATTCGAACAAAATTTTAGCAATTTGAGACAACAAAAGGATACAATTACTCATACAATATTCATAAATGTTCATGTTCTGTAAAATACTTGGCTTTTTTTCCATTTATAAGGCGTCTTTTAAGCTTGATACAAGAGTGCTTCATCCTATTGTTTATACCGTCAGAAAAATGACGTAGAATAATCTCCGACATGCTTTCTTTTATTTTATGAAATCCATTTCTCAATTCAAACGTAACTTTGAACGCTGTATGGTAATAGGGTTCAATGGTTGACGATACAGTTGTATATTGATTTCTCTTTTTCGTAACATATTAGAAATGATGTAAAATAATTTATTTAAAAATAAATGATTATAAGTAGATATACTTAGAATATAGGTATTTCAATTTCTTTCGATATATATTACAAACAATCAGATATTTATCTGAATTTGAAGATTTGATTCAGCGATCTAATTATCATAATCTATATATATATTTTTCTTGATAATTTCCAAGCTGAAAATAGCTAGAAATTACAACAAAATATTGATAATAATATTTACATTTCAATTTTTCGTATAAAATAATTTAAATAATTATTTTCTCAAGTAAACGTTAGAATTAACGGTTAAATACACTGACAATTGTCATGTTTTTAATCTGAAGTAGGCATATAACACATAAATAATAAACTATTTTGAACTTTATGTTTAATTTTTCGTAGAGCACCAACGGAAAAAGTAATTAAATAATTTTACTTAACTTGTCTAACTTAATTTAGGTAATTAGAAAAATCTTTTGCCTTTCACTATTAAATTTTCTAGTTATACTTTATTTATAATGAGAGCCGCACGTTAGTTGTATAAATAAAGAATACAATGGAATTTCATTTGTACATAGAAATTGACTTTTGTTGATTTCAGTCAAATACTGAAATTTCACATAAATTACTTATTACAAGTTAATGAAAAGTTATATATAAAAATGAAATACACGTTATTGTAGCTTTGAAGTTTGAATATTTATTTGATTTATAATAATATTAGCAATATAGTTTTTCGATCACCTTTCGATTTTTTATGATTGTTATAAGCAAGCGATACTTTATTTAATGATCAGGGAATTGATCAAAATTCCTGAATGAGCTTAGAATAAAATCTACTAAGCAAATTGTAGTTATTCTTCTCTTAGTGAAGTGACATTAACACTAAACCTACCAGAGCGGTCAAATGACCGCTCATAAAACCTGAAAAATAAATGTTTTTTAATTATTATATGATAATTATTTTGTGTTTATTGTTTATGTTAAATTCTGTATTAATTACAATCAACTGGAAAAGACTATAATTGTTTATTTAAAAAGCGGTCATTTAACCGCCATTCGGTAGAAATAGGTATATATAATATATCAGTAGGTTTAGTGTTAAATAGAAATAAAAATAAACAATAATTTAATTATTATTCGTAGTTCAAAATATTATATTTGTAAGAACTATTAATTTTATGAACTGGCTATAATTATATTATTATTTGAAAAGTTATAAAGCTACTATTATAATGACAATCGTCATAATATACTCGTATTTCAACTGAGGCAAACTATACATTGATTTATAAATATATTAAGAATTCTATAAAAGTGTACAATCTTTAGTCATCATTACATTGAATTTTGATGCCATTCATTCTATCTTTACGATTTCATTACTATTATTTTATTATTATTATTTTTTATTATTTATTTATTTTATTTGTTGTTTTTTATTAATATTTATTATTTTATTTATTTATTTATTTATTTATTTATTTTATTTATTATTTATTATTTATTATTTATTATTTATTATTTATTATTTATTATTATTATCCAAACATAAAAGGGAGCAACGCCTTAGAGTACTGACATATTGGATGACCGATAGTGTTCGAGTGGCCGCTAACATTTTAGATTTCGCGTTCTGGAGTTCCACGGTTTCGAGTGAGCGCCGCCATTTTAGTTGATTTTAAAGATCAACTAACTGAAGATGTTATTCATGAATACAGCAGAAATGAAAGTTATTATAAAGCTATTACGAATATATATATATGTGTGTGAGTGCGTGCGTGGCGCGCGCGCGCGTGTGTGTGTGTATAACTTATTTAAAAATGAAGGAAGAAGTCTCGATAATATTCCACAAATATAAAATTTAATGCAAAATGTTAGTTAACTATCAATAGATAGAGAAAATTGAATGAAAAGCAAAAAGAAATAGTTGATATTTTGAATAATGTTTTTAATTAAAGTAACGATGAAATAAATAATTATAATAAATGTTAGCTTTATAGATGGTCCTGTCGGATCAGGTAAAACATTCTAGAATGAAACACTTTGGTATCTTTTAAAAGGAAATGATAAAAAATTATGCACTATGGCTTTTACTGGGATAGCTGCTACATTGTTACCTCGAGGCAAAATACTACATAAAATATTTAAATTATCAGTACCTTTATTTTCGGATTCGTCATCAAATATAAAGTTAGAATTACGTGAAGCTGCGTATTTAAAAGAAATAGATGTATTTATATGGGCCGAAGCTCCTATGGCTTCAAGATGTGCAATAGATGTTACGGATCGAATTTTGCGTGATATTATGGATTATGATTATTTATTCGGTGGAAAAACAATTATTTTAGGAGAAGATTTTAGGCAATCACTTCGTGTTAAAGTAAATAGTACACGCAGTGAAATAGTTGATTTGTCTATTAATCGTTTTTCTTATTGTCAAAATATTGTTAAATATTCATTAACTCAAAATATGTGAATTTTACCTTAAGAGATAGAATTTACAAAATTTTTATTAAATGTTGGCGATAGAATATCGAATGATATTGATGATAATTTAAATTTAGATAATATTCCTGAAAAATGTATTACAATAACTAAGAAAGTTGATGATATAGTTTCTGATATTTATGGAGATATATTCCATAGTAAACAATATAAACGAGCAATTAATTATGCAATATTATCTGCACGAAATGTGGACGTAAATGAAATTAATAAAACTGTTGTAACATTTGTTGGATGAAACGATGGATAAAATTTATAAAAGTATTGATAGTACTGAGAATTGCGATAACGAAGGATTTAATGATATTTTATTATCAGAATATTAAAATACTTTCACTCCTTAATCTCTTCCACCGTATGAATTGAAACTAAGAAAATATTCCATTGTAATGATTATTCGAAATCTAAGTATTATTGAATGTTTATGTAATGGTACACGTTTATTGGTTTAAGAACTCGTTAATAATATGCTAAAATGTGAAATATTAACTGGTGATAAAAAGTGACATAGTATTTATTAATCGTATAACTTTATATTCATCGGAAACTGATTATCCGTTTCTTCTTAGAAGACGAGAATTCCCTATTAAATTAGCATTTTCAATAACAATTAATAAACTTTTGATAAAATTGGAATAGATTTATTAAGAAATAATTTTTTTAGTCACGAACATTTGTATGTTGCTTTATCGTCTTAGGATTTAGGTCTTAGGATTCTTTAAAATTATATATTAACTGTTCTAATAAAAACAGCATAAAAAGTTATGTATATAAAGACTTATATTTATAATTTTTTTCATTTATATTAAAATTTTTACGATATAAAATTTGTTCTTAATAGTATTATATGATATATTATGTTATATACCGATACATATATCGTAAAATATAAAAAAATCACTGTTAAAAAATGCATTTTTAATATTTTATACATTATGATATAGGTTAAATATTACGTTAATTGACCAAGCTACAAAATTCACGCGCGCTTAATAAACTTCTAGTTTTCTAAAAAATCACTGAGTTCATCACCGCGAATGCTTGTGACATCGCTAATGGCGGCGCTAAATATCAATTAAAACAAAAATATAATTCTTTATAATGTTTTTATAGTTTTTGAATATAACAAAAAATGTAAATTGATATGTTCATTTAACTTCAAATTCTGGTGTACGAGTCAAAATACATTGGCAACCAAACCTTAATTTATTTTCTATTCGAAATTTCAATACTTTCAAAGCTTTGAAAAAACACTTAACTTACGCTTTGGTTTAGATTTCGGACTAGCTTCAGCTAGATTCATCGTCGCAAAAGTTGCTACTATGAAAAGTAGGGCTGCACGTAAAAATTTCATTTTTGTCAAATCGCTGTCGTTAATGTTTGCACAGTAAAAACTTACGATTGGAAAATATTGTTATATAAATATATTAATAGTTAATATATAAATATAGGAAAATATTCAAATATATCAACTTTTGAAATAACCTTTTGCCAATTAGACTAATTACTTAGCTTGAGCTGAATTCAAGGAAGTGGCTTATATTATGTTGTAGTGGAAATCACTATTATCGTTGCTAACAATTCAGACCAATTATAACGTTTTATTTTTTGCAATTCCACTTCAACTAAACTTTTGATACTTTATGAGAAAATAATCTTTTAACGAAGACTGGAATGAGGGTATAACTTGTAATTTTTAAAAAATAGACAATCGTGTTTTATTTTACTTACAAATCATTCATAAATAACAAAAATGACAGTGTTCGCTTAAATGTTTTATAATGATAAAAAGTAGTTATACAAAAACAAACTAATGTAACTATTTAATATTTAATAATAATGATTATCTTTAAAAGCAACTTTTCTTTTTCGATGTATAATAATGATTGAAGAAAAATTATTGCAGCGTTGAAAACTAGCAAACATTGATTTATTCTTGATTTAGTAGATTGATGAGTATTTTTTAACAAATTTTCGGTTCACCAACTGTCGATCGATGGCGGTGGTCTGAAATTAAACATATTATAAAATAAGGAAGAAATAGGACTTAAATTTTACTATTTTCAATCAACATTCAATAAAATACAATTTTCTAATTTACTCACGGAGTTTGCCAAGTTTCGCGTTCCATGACAACAGTATCTGGACTGCCCCTGTAGCGAAAAGAAAAATTATTGGAGTAACAATTTATGAATTTTCAATAAAAGATTTAAAAAAATAATAAGCATACTGTCGCGACGGTAAAAGCACTGATCCTTTGCTGGAAGCTACTCGATGGTATCCCGATGCGACGCTATGAGCCGAGGGAGTACATAATACTAACGTCATTGCACATATGAATGTTGCAAACCAGAACCCATTCTGAAAAAAATATTTAGTAAATAGTTAGAAATCTGACTTTTTCACTTAATAAGAGTAGCTTAAACAGTGTAAATACTTAAAATTTAATGTTTTTTTAACAATTTGCAGAAAATAAAATTTTAGTAAAAAGTATTAGTCTACAAAGCGTAATAATGCAATGTACCAGTGGACCCAAAATGTGACTACAAATAAGCAGCTTGATGCCTTGAAGAATATCCCAGAGAGGTCGACACTTGGATACCTTGGTGCTCATCTCGGTTAGCACGTGCGCTCGCCACTCGTCTAGATAGCTACTCAGTCTATCCACGAATGCTTTTGTTTTCTGTAATTACCATAGATTTTAATGTAAGTGACATAAAGCATCATGTTTATGTTATAAAATTCCAAACAACCAACAGCTTAATACAACGAAAAGCGAGAAATTAAAGTGTTTACTCACAAGCTGAGCAATTTTGTCGCCCTGATTATCGATAAAGTACTGTACGTTGCGTAGTTGCAACATTGTCTGGTTTACTTTCTCTTGAAGCGGTTGCAAATGAAGTTCGAGCGTCGCCAAATGATAAACCAGCTCGTCTTGCATCTTCATCAGCGGCTTAACCCGTCTCGACAGTAAGTCGCGCATTTGCGCGGCTATCGTTTGAAAAGTACGTGCCGTACGGCGATCCGTCAGTTGGCGAGCTACATTTTCCACTTGATCCGACAGTGCGTTCAAGTCTTTGTTGAGTATTGATCCTTGAATCTGTTTTTGTCAACAAAAAAGTAATAGAATTTCACGAAAGCTTATAGATTGATGATCTCTTGAACAACCTCCCACTCGTAGTCTTCTGTAGTTTGGTATATTTACGCAGAGCTTACCATAATTCGGTGCTCGGTGAGATTAGGTCCGCTGGCGTAGAGTAAATTTTGCAGTCGTTCGCGTAGATTCGGTGATAATATTCGTAACCCAGTGAGGTCGACTCTGAGCCTTGAAAAAGCACGTGTCAAGCCGTTCCACGTCCAGTGCGATGTTAATTGTTCCAAATGCCCACTGTTGTGTAACTGATAGGCTGGATAAGCTGCGTCATTCTCCTCGCACTTTCTAAAGGAACGTTTTGCATAATACGCTTGACTGAGTTTATTGAATGAGAAAAGTTAAATGTTAGATTAGGTAAACTTTGTCATTTCACAGGAATTTGAATTGTTTATGTATATTAGTTGATTGCTTTTGCTTGAGTTTTTTTCATAATAATGTGGAACTAGGTAGTGTGATTGCGAAATATCAAGGCGCTTGGACGACAAAGTTATAACTCTATGACTTATACACCAAAAAAGGAATAAATTACGTATCTAAAAATAAGTTAAAATATCTAACTATTTTGACTTACTCAAAAAGATCTTTGAGTGGCACGCTCAACCTTTTGCCCAGAAAAGGCCGCGTCTGAAGAATCGCCTCAACCGTCCTAAATTCAGGATCATCGAGTGGCCGACAAAGTAACATTTCCGTATGTGAAGCAATTGTGAGTACCATCATAACCACTAACCATAAGCCAATCGACACGAATGTACTGAAAAAGATGAACCTGAAAAAAAAGGATTTTCTTTCAAGTAGAACAAATCAACGTTCAACGTGCCAGTCAATATTGTTTGCGTACATTGATCACTCACCACAAAAGAGTGGGACGAACTCGGCCTTCGGAACAGCCGCAACGACAGCAGACTGCGCCGAAAAGCAATAGCCAGATGAACAGTACGCACATTGCCGTGGCTGTAGGTCGTTGTACCCGCAAACAATCGGCGTGAATGTCGGAGAATCGAATAAATTATTAGATTTAGGATAGGACAATTTTGCCCTGCTAAGAATGCGAGCGTTGATTTTTTCGCAACACTATTCAAAGATATAATTTAATTCTATTATTTCTGGACTATTCGAAAGCTTGGCGATAAACATTTTAGTAAATTCGTTAAAATGCCTGGCTAAAAAGTTTGAGCCGATGTGTTTTTATTAGTTATTAAATATAATGCATAATACTTATGCATATAGTTGATAATGTACTCAGAAACTATGTAAAAACAATAAAAGCAATTATAATTCATGTATAATCAAAAATATACACTCACAAAATCCAAATAACCATCGTTTCTGCTCGAATTTCTTAATATATGGCAGGGCTTTGTCGCTAAGCTCGCGTATCGAGTCTAGCTGATTAGTCATGTCCGAACTACCTGCTTCGATGCTCCTTGCTTCGTCCGATACCTTTGCACGAGCAGTGTTCACTTCTCGTCTTATTACTGTAAGTAATTGTTATTTAAAAATTTATTGAGCGATTTCCAATTATCTTTAACTGAGATTTGAGTATATAAAAAGATAAAATGAAATTTTTTATTTATCAAAATGTTCGTTATTCACAAGAGATTTATTTTCTGTTCGTAAAAACCATTTACCAAAAATTTTAGTAATTAATAGTTTTTGGTTTACCTAAAAGCAAAACTCTCTCATATTTGGATTTTAAAATTTCAATATTTTTGTTTCAAGTCAATAACTAGGAAAATTGTTTTATTTTAGAATATTTCTTATTTTGAATATAAATATTTTTTTAAATTAAATAAAAAGCATTAATTATTAGAAAATCAATTTCTTGATTTCATTAAATAAGGGAACTATTTTTTTCATTTGACAAAGGAAATGACAAAATTATTCAAAATACACTGAAGTAATAGAACCACTTCTTAATAATAATTATACTTTTTGATTTCTCATGTTTAGAATCATTGCTACTTAGTAGCGTTAAATCACATCTTCAGATGGAAAATGGATTATTTCATGATTTTGTTTTTCAAATAGCTAAATACAATTGTTATTCTAAATGAAATAACTTGAGATATTGTATGGATAATCAAATAATTTACAGACTTCTTCATTATCATTTAAATAAACATTTCTCCTTCGTTATTCAGACACTAAAAGACCAAGTAATAAATTGCTAATCAATCTTCGACTACAAAGTGAAAAACAATCCAATTCACAACGACAGTCGATCAACACTGTACCAGCAAAGTAATCAATTAGAAACCACTTTTCATTGCAACGATGCATAAAAAACAAAGAAGAAAGAAAAATCTCTCGCTCGATCCTCATCTACAAACTTTCTCACTATAACACTCCAAACTTTCTCGCCGCCGAAAGTTTTCACGTGCTGTTTCTCTTCTTCTCTTGTTTACGATATTATTCACAATTTCGTTGCGGTAACAAAAGTATACTTTCGTGAATATGGTAAGTTACGCGCAAAAAAATAAAATTCACGTGTCTCTCAAGTTTCTTATATACTCGTGCATGAATTTTTACTTGGATGCATATGGCTAAAAATTCGATGTGACATATATTTTTAAACATTTTGTATTCGCGACTTTTTATATCTCAAATTACACGATATACAAATGCTAATTGACTTTCTGTGATCGAAATGCCCACTCAATCAGGTAAGAAATTATATGATTGCTCAGTAATCTAATTGATGTGAGTGTACAAAATCTCGATATGCCACAAATATATGATCGAATCAATACGAGCACTCCATATCGATAAAAGTCAAGAATAAAAGAATCCAGCCGATATATGACAGGCAAAAGATACGATCCCGGTGAAGCATCTTCTGCCGGAGTTTCGTATTTCTCTAAAACGCGGCCGATATGGATTTCGCATTAGCTCTCTTTTTCTACGACGTGCATATCGCGAGATATATATAAATGCATGTATGTGTGTGTGTGTGTGTGTGTGTGTGTGTGTGTAAGCGAAAGTGATATAGATTTTACACTCGTGATAATAAAAGGAAAGCAAGAAAAAAACATTCTTTTCAGTCGTATCGTCAATGGTGAAATGGTATTGTGAAAATTCATTTAATGCCTTTTTTGCAAAGAACGTCGAATATGAATAAAATTAATTGCATTCTTTTCTAAGAGTTATGTTGCAGTTAACAATCTCAATCAAAATTATTTTTGTTTTATACATATTTGAATTTTATATTATTATTTGAAAGAAATTTCTCACAAGGAAGGAATTAATTACAATTCAAATAATGTCACTCAAAGCCAAATGAAATTGATGATATATCCAAAGTCTATATTTGTCGCAAATGTACTTACTATACGAAGTCAACAAAAAGCTAAGGAAATCCCCATATAGGAAAAACTCTAAAGAGAAATACCAGCCGCGACAGAATGTCAACAATATCATCAACTCATATTTCTCACAAATTATACATCATCGATCTGTTTGCTCATTCGATTATCGTAATAATAATATTTTTTTGAAAAAACAAGTTCATTCAAACGTACTTCTCGAGTTTTCTATTCCATTTAATTTTAATTCTGCAAGCGTGTAAGTTGAAAAGAGGTTACGAGGATATTTTTACACTGTCGCAAAAACTATATTCCCCGAAAATTTTCGCTTTGTCGCGTTCTTCTCGCGTTTCGGCGCTTCTTTTCTCTTGTTAGCGTCATTTTGCTTTTGTCCGTTCGCGTGTTCTCGACGCTTTAAGGTCTTCACTTGAATTGCAATAGCGTCCTATTCTTGTCCGTTGAAAAATCGCTGGAAAGTGTGAATATCTTGTATATTTCATGATATTTTTTCCATGAAAACGATCAGTAATGTTAGGAGAACAAGTTTTTTTTGCTGATTTCTGAAATTTGAAAAAATAGAAAGAGAATACATTTTTTGACAAAATGATCTGAAATATTTCAATAGCTCCACATAAAATCAAATCGTTTTAGAAATTATCTCCTGAAAAAGCCAACAAAAGGAGAACGTTGGTAATACGAGTATATCTCTCGTATGAATAACTCATTATTGTCTCTCTCTCTCTCTCTCTCTCTCTCTCTCTCTCTCTCTCTCTCTCTCTCGTGATGCATCAATTCGAACAACTGAAAACTTTTTGAAACATAAAAAGAAGTCTAATATACTCGGCGAACTTCTCCATGCTACTATATACCGCGCGACAATCGGTCTCCATAAAGCAAAAAAAAAGTGTCACTGAGTAACTCATTCATCGTCAGTGTCTGCGCTTTACGATGAACTCACTCACATGGCACAATCTCATCTTCCACAGCCGCCTCTTTTCTCTCGTACGATGTTTATGTCGAGAGAAAAAGATGCAAAAAATAATATATACCTGAAGAGAGTAGCTAGAGAGTTATATCCGGTAAATCGATTTACATGCGCGACTCGAAAGGAGATGAATTCGTCATTCGTGTTTTCATACGCGAGTTGGTGATTTTCTTCCTGTTTTTGATATTCTGATCGATTGGCATACTATTTCTTTTTAGATTTTTGTTATCGTGAAGTCAATGCCTTATGTTAGAATTCCAGACTATGTACTTTAGCTTTGCTTCTTTTTATGTATTTTGTTAGTTTGAAATAATTTTGTTTTGTTCATAATTTTCTTTTTTAAAATTAATATAAATGTATTCTTATCCTACAAGTTACTAAAACTCATCTTGGAAAAATTTTTTTGACGATTATATTTCAAAGAACGATTTTTTGACGATTATATTTCAAACTTACGATTGCGCGCCTCGAGGCTGTTCCTACCGATATGGTGAGGCACGTAAAGGTACTCTCCTCGCGCTTGTCTTCCTAGTTCAGTCAAGTTATCTCGGCTAGCCGTTCGTAGCCTCAATAGACGGTCGTCCCGAGCCACCTGTAATCGTAATGCAAATGTTGTATATGAACGTTGTTTGTCCAGTAAAGATTTTTGGAGAAGATTATTTTAATTTTAGTAAATGATGCAAGTTAATGTAAAAGAGCAAAATAATTAATAAATTTCAATTGAAACTAATTTCGATGTATCGGTTTCTTTTAGTTAAACTTTTTAAAGATTACAAAAATGCTAAACAATTCTTAAAATAAGAATTACATTTTCTTAAAATAATAAAAATTGTATTTCTTTGTAGAGAAGAAGTAGAAAATATCTAGATATCCTTAATTCTATTGAACTAACACATTTTGTTTCTCAAAAAAATAAAACAGATACTACTTATAAGAAACATTACTTCTTTGAATGAGAGTTATCTTAAAAGAAGAAGTGTTAGTTTGTTTAATTCTTAATATTAGAAAACGAGGGATTAAGAATGAAACTCAAACAAGAATATTGTTACACAGAATTATATAAAAAACTAATTTTCTCGAAAAATAAATTTTTGTAGAAATTTTTCGGCATCTAAAAGCATACTTCAAGTTCTCTTACACGTCTCACAGACCCTTAAAATTCTTAGTCCATCCTGACCATTTTGCCGGATTTCGCCAGCGATTTTTATACGCTAGAAGAGCTTGACTTGCAACGACGCTTAATGGGATATTACCGCTCACAGAGTAGTAGTAAGTGCGTAGTGGCAGTGCACCAGCAGCAGCAGTAGCCAAGAGAGGAAGAATGGAAAAATCTACTTTCGATGCGACGACGGCCAAAGTCCTGTAGTTACTCTCGATGGGCACTTCGTTCGTTGTTTGAATTGATTGAGTTACCAGGTGCCTTTTCACATTTATTTTTTCAGTTCTTTTAGATTTTTTTCAGCTTGTTTAGTGAGTTTTTTTATTTAATAATTCATGCTAGTTTTAAAACCAGTAGTGTCTATTTTTATAGAATACTTTAACCTCCAACTAATCGAATTTTCTAATATTAGCAATCAAAGAAATGAATTCTAAAAAACCTTGACATAAAAATAGTGCTCGCATCAATCCGATAGACAGTAGCTATATTTGATTGAAAAGCTCGCATGTGAAAATGGGATTGTTCAAAATAGATGACCACTAGACTCGAGTAGGTATATGATCTTCTTTACAGCGCAAATTCGTTACCTTTTTGATGTCTTGAATTTTACAAGGTATAATACTGTATAATTTATATATCATAAACTACGCGAAAAATGGGACACACGTAAGAAAATATATCTTATAGATTTGTTTAATATTATAAGTTATCGTAGTTCGTATATATATATATATATATATATATATATATATATATATATATATAAAAGTACAATTACCGATTGTTATAAATAAAAATTGTTGACATCTTCTTCAAGATATTTTAGCAAAAAAGGGTTATGAGTAATAATTTATTTCGTTCTATATACATTCTCGTAAAATATTATATTGATACAGATATCAATTGATATTACGGATATTTGAAACATCCATTATAAGAATTATTTTTCTATTTAAAAAGATTCGATTTAAAAAAAAATGATATTTGAAGATCTATATTTTGTTGTGTGTAGACAATTATAGAATAATATTAATAATAAGATTTCTTGTTGAAAGGGGTAACTCTTTCAACAAGAAATCTATTACTTATTGTTACATGTTATTATGATCATTTATTAGATAATACTTAGCGTAATTCAATTTGCGAGTAAATATCACGAACAATTATGCAATAAACAAATATAATGCGAATTTGAAAATGATATACCAAAACTAGCACCTTAAGAAAGAGAAGCAAGAATTTGACACTTGGATAACTGATTTTTTAAAAGAGTTATCAATAAATGAAAAATTGATAATTTATTTAAACATTTAAAATTACGTTGCGAGATAGTCAACCAATTGTGCATACTTGTAAAATTAGTGAAAACGATTGTTATCCGATTGTTGATTTTATAATAGCAAAAGAAATAATTTTGCGAATTCATTATTTAATTATTATTCAAATTCTGTTCGTTAAATTAGTAATTTTGATTTTGGATAATGTTCCGTGTACCACATATAATTTGTAAAAAAATCTAATAATTTTATTCTAAATTTTATGCTTCTCATTTAATTAATTTTTGTCGTATATAACTTTATGAGGCGATTTTTCCATTGATGAAATAAAGTATGAGTAAAAGGGATTATTAATTCTTATGGATATTTAATATATTTGACGAGTGGCATTACAAACATACACACTAAAATTAGACGCTTGACTTCGTAGCTTTTATATCCGATTTTTAATAGAAAAATTATTGATTCATTAAAAATCAAAAGAAAATAAAGTAAAGGAAATCATCATAAAGTAATACATAATACCTGCTAATATGTGTCAATACATCAATATTTGTTTTATTGGTTGAAAAAAGGAAAACTTATTCGATTTAATACACATAGAATTTACAAGTAGTAAATATTATCAATACTTGCTTAATATCTAAACAAGTTTCCAAAACTGTCAAATACACCTCCAACTGTTCCGCCAACCTGCTTGCCTGCATTTTCAAAGGTATGACCTTGTTCAACATTTTCATTATTTTGACTTCTACGGCTGACAATATTTAATGGATTGAATCCGTTCTGTGTAAGAGGCTCTTGATTTGTGTTTGAATATACCAATTCACTGTTACCATTCACTTGGGATGACGCACCGTGAAGAGTATTATGAATGCCATTACGGACTCCATGGCCAACATTACCAACTATATTTCTAAAACCATTAAGTGTTTGATGAATGCCATCATGGACATTATGGCCAACATTATCAACTACGTTTTTCAATGCATGAAGCCTGTCATGAATTTGCTCATGGATATTATGGCCAACATTACCGATTACATTTTTTAAATCATGAACTCTGTCATGAATGCCATCATGGACTTCATGGGCAACATTATGAACTGCGTCACCAACTTTATGAATTCTTTCATGAATGCCATCGTGGATTTGATGGCCAACATTATGAACTGCGTTACCGACTTCATGAATTCGTTTATGAATGTTATCATGGACATTATGACCAACATTATCGTTTTCATGACTATCGGTGTGTTGCATATTATTCGGTGAATTGTTATTTCCAGATAAGATGATTGATCCATCGGGAAGAACATTTCCAATCTGACTGGCAGTGTTAAATCCATTATTAATGCCAGCCTGAACTGTAGGGCGAATAGTACCAACTACGTATCCTAAATCATTAATTCCTTTTTGAATCCAAGGTTGGACTTGATGGCCAACATTATTGATTCCCCTATTAGCTGTGTCTTCTGCCACATTCGGTAAGTTGCTGTTTCCAGATAAGATGATTGATCCATCAGGAAGAACATTTCCAATCTGACCGGCAGTGTTAATTCCGTTCTTAATGCCATCCTGAACCGTATGGCCAACATTACCAACTACGTTTCCTAACTCATTAATTCCTTTTTGAATCCCAGTTTGGACTTGATGACCAACATTATTGATTCCACTATTAGCCGTGTCTTCCGCCACATTCCGTAAGTTGCTGTTTCCAGATAAGATGATTGATCCATCGGGAAGAACATTTCCAATCTGACTGGCAGTGTTAAATCCATTATTAATGCCAGCCTGAACTGTAGGGCGAATAGTATTAACTACGTATCCTAAATCATTAATTCCTTTTTGAATCCCAGCTTGGACTTGATAACCAACATTATTGATTCCACTATTAGCGGCGTATCTTGCGTCGTTCAATAAGTTACTGCCTCCAGATATGACGAGAGATCCATCGGGAAGAACGTTTCCTATCTGATTAGCAGTGTTAATTCCGTTTTTAATGGCACCCTGCACTTTAGGAGTAAGGTTATCAACTATATCTTCTAACTTATTAATTCCTTTTGGACTGACACTTTGGACTTGATGGTTACCATTATTGGTTCCACTACTATCGATGTCTCTTACGGCAATCAATAATTTATTGTCTTGAGATGCACTGTGTGAGCTATCGGGAATAACATCTCCAGTCTGACCGTTTATATTATTCTGCACATTAGAGCCAATCGATCGACTCGACCGTTTTTGTACAGCGTCGAGTTGATTGTTCAAATACTCATGAACTTTGGTCAAGTCCTTGATGGATTTTTTGAGAGCTGTTACTTGATATTCGGTGATCGTATCGGCAAGCTTTACATTGAATTCCTCAAATTTATCTTTGCTTTGTCCGCATAATTTCTGGCCTTGGTCTGTAAAATTGCAAATATCATTGTGAGCCGTTTTGAATGGCTTTTCCAAATCTTCACTGGCATTCTTTACAGTTTGGCCAACTTTATTAAACCAATCAAGTTGAGCATCAAGTTTTGGCTGAAAATATATTAGATTTCATTATTATATTCAACTAAATTTATGATTGTTTTTTTTTCTATATCGAAAGAGTAATCTTACGCTGTTTACTTCGACGTTGAGATCTCTCGAATTTTCATCATTTTCCTCAGCTTTTGAACTAGCCTAACAAAATTTGAATAACGAATGAAAATTACTACATATAAAATAATAAATGCAATAAATACGCATAAGTTCTAATTGTGAAATGCTTACCAACAGGCAGGAGCTACCGAAGAGAGCAAAGATGAAAATTTTACCTAACATCTTGAAGAAATTTCGTTTGTCAACTGACAATCACATAGTATGATCCGTATTATATACCCCAAGAATCACTCGTTACACGTATTTCGGTTATTTGCACAAGATAAAAATAGGCTACATTATGCTTCACTTGTATTTGTCTTGTAGTATGAAAAATTATTTGATTCTGTCCCAAGAAATAACGCGCGAATGATATATTTCACGCTCCGACGCGATAAGACGAGGGAATATATAATGAATATTGATTTTGCACATTTGAGTTTTGTCTAGGAAAAACTATAAGTTTTCCAGTTGATATTTTTGACGAAAAGAAATAGTTTGAATGTTATATAATAAATCTGAGCATAGAATGTCAACTAATGAAACCAAAGTTAGAAATAGCCAGATCATCGTCAGAGAAAAGATTATCTATTTCTGCGAAAACATTAACCTGCTATAAGTCAATGGTAGATTGTATAGTATTTCATCATACGTTATACGATTACTCGGATAATACGCTTTCCAGATACACTTGAATAAATTTACTTCTTACTGCGTAGCATGATTATCTTAAGAAGTTTTCTTGGCATGATTATTTTCTATTTTACGTGATTCTCATTACTTCGAATATTATTGAGTTATTTTTATTATCTGAAAATTTATGAAAAAATATGAAAAAAAACGATTCTATTAGCAGATGATTGGCGCGTGAACTAGATCTGAAAAGGTGCTTTCTGTATTAGATATAACGAATCAATTGTCAATTTTTTTTAGAACGTTTGCCATACTTGTGTCAATAGACATTAGCATTTTAAAGAGATATATTATTTTCTTTTTTTCTATACGACAATTTTCTGCTTTTTAATAGTTAAGCATGTTTTGTTTACATTGATCAATCAAATAAATGAAAGTGAAAACGAGACTATCTTGAAGTCTATGTGTAAACAAGGCACATGACATCGAAAAATCAACTCAGCATTTATCGCGCTCACATATTGCGTATTTGAGTTTGTAACTTTTTTGATTTGTTCTACTATCTGTTATCAATTCAGATTGGAAAACACTACCAGGCGTTTTAATATGAAACACGCGTGGTCTTTCCGTTCAAAGTCACGTCAAGTGATATTCAAAATATGAAATTTCTCAAAAACGCAATGAATAAAAGCCTAATCATATGATTTTTTAAAGACTATATACTTACCCTATCGAGTCTGAGTGCCAGATGAAGTCCCGTAGGATCGAGTACAGCACATAGTGAACGATCTTCATGGCCACAGTCACGTTGTGCTCGTTCGAGATCACGACGTATATCATCGGTCTCACGGCCCAACTCAGCTGCAAATTCACGTGCACGATCCGCTCGCTTCAGCAAACCGTCCGTCTTGTATGCTAATTCTTGCGAACCTAAAATAATCCACGACGTTAATTTATTCAAAATGAACAGCAAAATTATGGACAAAGCCGTGGAAAGTTTACCCGTCAAGCAAAAGAAAGCAAAGAAAATTCCATTGGACAAGCCCGAAGCAACGTTTGTTAAAGTAAATTTGAACTTGCCAAGAAACTTTTCTGTACTTAATAATCGCCTGTGTATATAAATGAAAAGACGTGAAAAATGTTAAACTTAACATCGGCTATACAACGTAAAAGAGGTGGGCAGCCTTGATATTGCGTCGAGGGTCAACGAAATTGCCGCGGGGTGCTCAATCGAGTTTCGCTCGCGTTTGCGAGCATTAATCAATCGTTAGTTATATCTTGGACGGCGTTTTTTTTTTAATTACAAATGTTACACGCAGTTTGATAAAGTTTAATGACTAGTCACGGAAGTCGTTTCATAGTAAAACATACTGGGCTTATTTAATCATCAACATTCAAAACGTCTTGAATTGATATTATTATTCATAATGTCAAAATGCTACAAGGAGGGAATTCGTTGACCGTAGGAGCTTGAAATATTTGAAAACTGTTGTATCGCTAAATTAACAATTCCAGTACGTCTCGAAACTTTTCAGAAAGAAATTTAATAAGCACCGAATTCTCAGCTCTCACTCATAATTATCGAACAAACGGAAAAGCTCAAATTTCATTCGCTCCAAAACAATAAAACAACAATCCATGCAAAACGCAACACATTGATGTGAAATTCAAATCAATGTGAAATGGGTAAGTAAAGTTAGCGAAAAGAAATAAACAGCGGCAAAGCCCTGGGGCGCACAGATGAAAAGGAAAAGAAAGAAATTTTGAGTCTAGTGCACACCGAAGCGGAAAGCTCTGGCTCTATCACGGCGTTCAGCGCTAATTCACTTAATATTCAGTTAGTAACTCAGCGGGGCTCCGGAACTAAGTGAGCTGACGATCGAGCAGACCACTGGCCGTATAGCACCCATGCATAGTCAAGTTGACTAGAGGATTTTTATTGTGATAGAAATTTAAGCTGATATTTTTAAAATTTTTTTATAGAGTAAAAATTTCGTTTTAATTAAAGGATGAAATTTTTTCCAAGGCAAAGATCTCTTTACTGCAAATGAAAAAATGGACTTATCATGAGTTATAAACATTGCTCAAATGATAAATTTTTGTCTTGAATTGCAATTGAAAAAAAGGTTATTCAATTGGAATGATAATTTAAGAACCTCACTCGAAATGCGTAAGCGTAAACTCGCAAATCATCTAAGAATAGACTAATTTAATAATAATTTACAAAAAGCATACAACGAGTGATCTCACAGAAAATATTTTACTGTATTTAACTAAATTATACATTGATGTAACTAATTATAATTATTGATGTAACCTAATTAATTGAACTGCCATAAACGTAATTTACAGAAACTTGCTTCGACATCCACTGATGCAAAATAGTTGTTTTGACCTCTAATGACGGATTGTCAAACGAACGTTCAAAGGCGCCAGTTAAACTAAAGATATATCTTCTTACGCGGTAAATAACGGCTTTCTTTTTAATCAAACTAATTTTGTAGCCTTTGTGCATTGCGATATACAGTAAGAGGTGATGCTAAAGAAATCTAACGCAACTGTGTCTAAATGAATTCTTCAGAAATCGTAACAAATTAGTTCCAGTTTCAGCTGAAGCCAACGGCTCGAAGAAAATTACGTCGCACGACTTTAAGAAAGAGAATGGAGAATATTACGGAACTTGGAAAAATTCCGTCAAATGTATAAAAGCAGTGGTGCAGTAGCAGCAGTGGCGTCGAGGAAATAAATCACGCGCGAGGGAATATTCGACTAGTTGGAAGTTTCTCAGTGGCTCGACAGCTCGAAAACGCAAACGCCGCCGAACTTTTCATACTCGCAGGAATATGTCACAAGTACTGTCATCTGGCTATTTGATTTTTCGATACGCGCAAGTAAATCGTTTTATTTTATATACAGGATTCTCTCTCTCTCTCTCTCTCTCTTGAGCTTTCTGCTTTGAATGATTGAATAGTAGGGTTTGCATGAATATTTAACATTTAGACAACTTCTGGTCGGAATATTCAATTCGGATTTAAAGTTGATGGCAGAAGCGTATATTCGCTTATAAAATAATTCAGAAGGGGTGATAAAGACACGCATTTGTGAAAATCGTTGATGCGAAAGATGCAAGATCAATTATAATACAATTAGCTGCTAAATTTTTCATCGAATATCAGTATCAATGATTGAAATTTCGTTGAATGCAATCCACGTAAATTAATTAGAAACGTATTTATATCTTGATCTCTCAAAGCTTTCCTTCGAGTATTTTTCTCTTGCATCACATTCCATTCAAAAATAAAAGAAATCTCTGCACAAATTGAGTGGCAATAATAACTCGCCGTGGAAAATAACAGTAAATTAGATTTTAAAAGGCGGGCACGTGAATAAAAAGGCGCTTAATAGGCGACTTTATAATGCGGAAAAGGCTTACTGTTAGCAACGTCCATTAGCGCCTCGAGCGCGATGTCCACTCCAGTCTCCTGTGACAGTTGCACTTGCACTGGCTTACCCAGCAATTCCTCAACGTCTGTAAATAAACAATATTCAGACGATAATTTTTAAACCATGGTACATTGAAGATTTAATTTCTCTTTTGAAAAGCTTAACAAAACGAAGGGCAATAGGAAGAAATTTGCTATGTCACGCTTATTACTTTTGCGTTAGAAACGTGACTAGCAACTTTTACTCTGTTGTACCATCTTTCGCTACACGGTATTTGCATAGATCATATTTACGAGCGAAAATTCAAGTCATTATCAACATTGATATTTGATAGTCCAAAAATTCTCAATTTTTCTTACGCGTATATAAATTATTTAGTTAAAGTTATCCAGTAGCTGAGTCAGCTTCATTGTCTATCACAGTAAAATAGAAAAAAGAAAAAGAATAAAAACTTTCCATCGTGCCACGCAATAGCGTCACCGTAGTCTTGCCAATCGTGACCTACATTAGACGCAAGCCTACAAGCATGGTATGCTCGTATTTAACCGGACGTTCATTAGACGCTCACATGTGGGTATATATATATATATATATATATATGGATTAGTTTCGACGTGCGAGTTGATGGAGGGTAGTCCACTTTTTCAGCCTGCAAGCTCGGATTTCCAATTATCGAAATTAAGCGAGGTCAAGAGAGCTGATCGAATTTTTGGTCATTAAAACTTGGAGATTCGATAGTTTTACCAAAAGTGATGGATTATCGAGAAAGACTTGTTATAGATAAGTTTGATTTGCGATTACTATTTTTTTTTGTAGTTTGGATCAGTTTCATTTTGGTTCAAGTTCCCATTAATCAGTTATGTGAAATGAAGTTGATGTACGCCGATTATGTTTCAAAGTACTTTTCCAATCTCATTATTAATGTAAGTAATATACATCTTTACATTGATAAATTGTTGAAAGACCGACAAGTTAAAAATAAATCGATCGACTCTTATCATGATATTCTACTCTTTATCCCCAATGAATGACGAAAGAGAGAGCCAGACAGAGAGACAGAGAGAGAGAGAGAGAGAGAGAGAGAGAGAGAGAGAGAGACAGAGAGACAGAGAGAGACAGAGAGAGAGAGAGAGAGCAAGAGGCGTAAACCGAGGAACAACGAGTGGCATTAAGCGAGGTAGGCAATTGAGGTGTCGGATTCCCTCTCCTCTCTTCGCTCTCTCAGCGATCGATCGATCGAATTGCCTGAACAATTTCGATTACGCGTTCCTCACTCGCCGGAATTTCTCGCGGTTCGCATCCTAATGGATTCGATGCATGTTGTGTTTCCAAAGCGTTCGCTAACTATCCAACGCGTGGTTTTGCGATGATTTATGAATGATTTTCTTTTCACTTACGTGGATTACTGCTGCTGCGTGGCTACAAGATTTTCAAGGTAATAGCCGAATTTTGGAATGTTTGTTCGCATTATTGAATATGTACTTTTAAGTATTTTTATTATTTTGTTTTTGTCGATACGACCAAAACTCGATTCCCGTTAAAATATAAAAAGTCAATGAGTTTGTTTGCATACAAAATGAAGTAATTAAAAAGACCGCAATTAAATTATTGCTAATGAGATTCGAGGCCAAACTAAAAGTAAAGTTTTCATGATATGGGGTCTCGCGTATCGTGGCCAATTAACCTAATAAACTATCGGTTGGAAATGCAAGGGCGATTGCATAAATCAGCGAGATACCAAGCCAGAGAGGGGGGGGGGGGAGAGAAAGAGAAAATGCTCTCTAATCTCCGTAGCCTTGAACCACTAACGAAAGACGCTAGTTCAAGTTGATGATGCATGCGCAACGCCCAGATTACATAGCTTGTTGTTCATCGAAGGTTTCGTTTTAGAACCGAAGGTTAATTCAAACTCTCTTAAACTTTGATCGGCTGGGTCAAGTGCTTCTATTATTTTTTATTTTATTTTTACGCTTCTAGTTGAAGTTATTAATACTAAGAAATTGGTTTGTTAAATTAATTTTTTGTTCAATAAAAAAAAAATAATTTATCAAAGTAGATCATTTCCGGCTATTTAATACATTTTTTCGATATGATATCATGCGAAAATGCGAAGTCTATGTGTACACACAGGAAAATTTTTTATCGGCTTCACGCTGTTTACTTAGAATGATTGATTGATCATCAAATTGTATATCAATATAAACATTTGTTCGACAGTCAATTTTTCGTCTCGTCCATTGACAGTTCCTGTCACATACATGTCAAATTTTCTTATTTTATTTACCAAATCTATGGTTCAATACACTCTACGTATAGAGTATTCATCATTCGAAATTGACAAGGAATGCTAATAAAAGCGTTAAATGCAAACGTGAATTTTCAATTAATAATACCGATAAATAATTGTGTAAAAAAATCTATAGAAATAGAAATTTTCAGAAACAATTAAAACCAATTAAAAAATGTGTGATAATTTTCGAAGAAAAACAAACTGCAAATTGTGGACAGTTTTATTGAACAAAAAACGTAATGATAAATGAGAAATACAAATTTTTATTTTAAGAATGAAACATTCTTTTTATAATTTTCAATCTTTCGAAGTAAAACAAAGTTCTTTGAATTATTTCTTATTTTTCATAGCCAGAAGATTTTTAGAATTTTCGGAAACATCAGTTTGCTTGACGGACATCACCTTTGATTTTTCAGGAATGAAGCAAAACAAACAATGTCACCCACCCTCTACCAAAAGTAATCGCGAGCTATTTGAATTTGCCTCCGTAGATTAATTCTCCGAGCGAACTGCAGATAGAAACATAATATCCCTCCCTCCACCTGAAAGCGGAAGCTGTCTCAATTTCGAGAGTACTCAGCGCGCGCGCGCGAAAGATCAATAACCTAAAGGTCGGGGAATGTAAGACTCGAAATATCTCGCGCGAGCACACGAAGGGTAGGAGTCTAGCGTCGTGTAATCCGATTTGCCCGTAAGGTAGTAGCCTACGGGCCACTTCTGTCTCTCTCTCCTCTCTCTCGCAAGCTTTCCAAATCAACTCGGACTGCTTAGTGTGTTAGCTCGGACATCACGTATAAAAGTTGAATTTCATGGGGGTGTGGAGACGCATCAGGATTTATTTTATTGCACAATCATTTTGGATTGCTAACGTGACATATTGGATAAATATTAAGATGTTCGAAATGTACGAGGGTAACATGATACAAAAGTCTCGACGCTATACATTTAATCGACTTGTATCTTGAATATTTTTTTTTAGCTAAACAAGTTTGATGAGGCATTTGAATAATAATTTATAAAACAAACTATCAAACAATAACAAAAAAAGTCAAAATGTTTTCGGCAACAGAACACCTGTTCACGGTCGTACGAATTTAACATTCCATAAACAGCTGAGACCGAGGGAAAGAGAGATAGAGAGGGTCCTTGCATTTTCCATCGTGACCAAGTTAACAAACAAGTGAAAAGTGCGAGCAAGCAAGCGCTACACGTGCAATTGGCTTCCGCCGCCTTTTCTTACGAGTTTCAACTTCTTTTCTTGCTCTCCACGGCGCACCAGTTGTAAAGGGAAAAGAAAAAAACGAAACAAAGAAAGGGAGAGAGAATGGCTTCTCTTTCTCTTTTGTGCTACGTGATTTTGGCTTAGTTGGCTTGCAATTAAAGTGCCGAGAGTGATCGAGTGCGGTGTTTTGTTAGTTTTCTTTTTTTTTTTACCGTCATTGCAGTTTGGATTAGAATGATGACAAGCAGAAGATACATTTTAAGATCTACTGTATGAATAGATAATAAATTAAATTAATAATCTATTTTAATTCGAATTTTCTGACCTTCGTAAATTATTTATTTATTCGTCAAGAGTTTTGAATGTTGAGCAGAAGATTTTAAATCTTGATGATTTTACATACTTTTGAACAAGTATGAAGAACAACTTTACTAACTTTATTTTAATGGAACTAAAAACCTTTGTAATCACTGTCTTTTCCGTGCTAGCGAAACCATAATTCAACAGATTTATAAATTAAATAAATTAAATTTTTTCCTTATTTTCAATAGGCGGTCAGTAACATGTTAATTTCAGCTTCGCTAAGCAAAAAATAGTATACGACCCATGGCCACGATATTAGTGAGCTCATAGCTCGGTTTTGCCTCGGGTGCTAATTTACACACGCTATGGAATTGCCAAATACCTTCGTGGCTATGGGTTATAATCTACTATTTATTTGTCCAGTGAGACCGAAACTAACACGTTACCAACCGAGCCGCAGCCGGGAAACGCTATTTTCGGGCCGTAGATAAAAAAATAGTATGTGAAACATTTCGACTCAGTTTTCAATGCTTACATGCAATGGACTTACCAATACTCTCCTGCCCTAAGTACGTAATTTACTATATTTTAAAAACTGCGTTTGCAACTCTTGTTTTTAAATTAAAATCTTTCTGCTTTCGTCGCAAGGTTATGTACGTTATGTCAGTTGTATCAAAAAATTTTCTGACCGATTAAAAGATTCAACAAAACACGCGAATTCTTTCTTGCCATTGCGATGGAAGAATCAAACAAAGATCTCATTCCAACGCCTCACTTTTGTAGTCGTGTTTCGAATTATTTACGCGTCGCATAAATTGGACAGTTTGTAGCCGCAACTTTGTATAGTTCGACGCTCGGTTGCACTTTTCTCTGGCGCAACTTTTGCGCGGCTTAGCTACTACAGCACGAGTAGTAAAAGTAACCGGAAAAGTCCTTTTACGCGGCCATGGAAGTTCCGACAGTTGGAATACTTTTTGCTCACGAACGCTTGCATTTCAAAAGAATCTCAAATGAGTTGCGTAAACGAGCATTTTTGCCAAATATAGTTGTTGAAATGGACGAAATTTCTATGATTTTTCACATGTACTATTACGTTTTTTCTACTCAAACATTGTTTTATGTCTATTAAAAATTAACATAACCAAAGCTTTTTGGTGACTGACTATTTACTTTCTAATGAAACTACTTTGAAATGTCAAAGATATAAAAATTTATTTATGTCACCGATGAAAATAAAATGCATGCCAATCAAATATCAATTCAAAAATCACGAAACCCGATGGATTAGAATAGAACCGAGAACTGAAAAAAGTAGAAAAACTCACTATCGAGATCAGCAAGTATGGCTTCGCTGGCGACATCAAGGCTACGCGTAAGACACTTTCTCAGTTGGCCAGCAGTGCCTGCGTGATAGTCTCTGAGATCCTGTATCACTGCTTCCACTGTCTTGGGAATCGTCTTTATACCTATGCTCACCTCCTCGTTACAGACTAGCATTGTTACCGCGCACACTCTGCAATCGGTTATGCAATCTTCATATTTTTCACATGATGCTCAAAATTATGAGATAGGTAAAGCGAAAACTTTATAGATGTGAACGATGGAATAAGGAAAAGCAATCGCTTACAGAATCGTTAAAGTGTATAAACAGAGGAAGAATGTCATTGATCTACGGCGTTTACGCCTATAATTGTAACGGCTTGACCGACAGCATAACCAGAATTCAGTGCTGGGCACAATGAGCATTAAAATGATCATCATAACTATAACAGCGATGAAAAGGATTTCCAGATATATCATCTGTAAAAAATTATTGCAACCATTACATTTTTATAATGTTTTAAAAATCCGACTGAAGTTAGTTTTATATTCAGTCAAAGACTGAGTTATAAAGAAAATTACAGAATAATGGAAAAGTAAAAAGGAATTTTTATAATCACCTGTCCAATTAACGTTGATACCCTTATTTTACCCTCTATAGAGTCTTTCAGAATATCTTTGATTCATATAAATGAAGATGTTTGGATTCCCATATAATAATTAAAAAGAAGTGTTAATCAAAGAAAATTATAAATTAATAAAGTGTTAATTGAAATTCTATCAACTACCTATTGGAACATCTTTTGGTTGAATGAAAGATAGAAAATAACGTAGAAAATCAAAGACAAATATTCCTTTGTCAAGATGAAGTGTGGCCATTCTGTATCTTTCAATACCTGTTTTATTCGGAAAGATTAGTTTAGGTCTGTTTTCTTCCCAGTCTCTTAAAACCGTGAAAGTCATCAAATGTGATATATTTGATTCTTTTCGAGGTTCTATGGTTGTGTAATCATCCGTTATCTACCAAAAGAAATTTGTTTGATGTAAGTTCAATATTCTTAAATACTACGTGAAGTATCATTTTTTTTACTTTTTTTTTCATAAAATAAAAATCTTCGTATTTCTCTATCAATTGTCATTTTACACACATAACCGCTAAACTTTCTAGCTAGTTTTCTTTAAGCAGGCTCGATACAAAATAAATACTCTAATATTTTTTAAACTCACTAGTATTGAATAATAAAAGGCTCGAAAACAGTTGTTAGATCTATTTTAAATTATAGTCTAGGTAATATACCTTTTCATCTGGATATTTATCATAGTTTAGATCCTTGACTTTGGGCACGACATGTAGATCATCATCTCTGTACCGATTTGGTATATGGCTACTAATTTTCCTGTCATAATTCCTGTCGCTCAGACGTTCATCGGGATGGAGATTACTTCCAAGTCGTCGTTCAGGTAAAGGATCACTGTGTGGTCCAAAATCTCGATTACTTGCTGGTTGATTAGAATGTAATTTCTCATGATGATCTCTTGGAGGTAATTTACTTGCACTTGCGTCACTTGTATGTTTTTCCGAATATATATCATCTGAATGTTCTTTTAGAGGATGCTGGTCGAAATTTAAGTCATCATTATGTTCATCAGGTAAAATCCTGTCCCGATAGTTAGTATATTTATCATTGTTCGTACGTCTATCAGAATTTTGGTCTTTATAGTCTCTATCAAACGATGAATAATAAGGATCTTTATAGTAGTTTGGATGTGAATGTTCATCATCATGAAGATCTTTAAAATGTCTTTTAGAATTTTGATCAATTGGATTTTGTTCAGAACGTGTGTCATGCATGTGATGATAGTCTATTGGATCATTTAATTTATGGTCTACTAAGCTTTTTACTGGATGTAAATCCTCGACACGTTTATCAATACTTCCTCTAGTTTCATCATGACCAACATTTTTGTTTTCATTAAAATTGTTGGCGTAATTTTCAGTTCCATGTTGTTCCAAAGGTTGAACTTCCAAACTTTTATCAATGACTTCCATTATTTTATCATCAGGGTTTCTATTTGAGTTTGTATTTAAAGGATAGACATTCAAATTTTCATCTGAATTACTTGTTTCAAGGTCAAGACCAGTAATTTGGTCGTGATCATTTTTTGTTTTATTATTATCCAAATGACGACTTTGAGGCCGGCTTTGTATATTTTTGTTTTGATTGTCATTGTCCATTCCTAAACCGCGATCAGTATTGAAACGATTCAATAGATGATTTTGTTCATTTTTTTCTCGATTAATATTCGATCGTTGATAATCAATCTTTTTATCATCATTGAAATGAGTTTTTAAATAATCCCATTCATTCTTTCGATCAATATTTATGTTATCGTGATCAAAATTCGCTTTCAGAGTATGATCTTCATCAAAACGATTCCGTGGACGAGTCCGTTCATATTTTTCTAGGTTATAGTTTTCACGAACGTTTTCGAAATCCGTTTTTGAAATCGAAACATGATCATCATAAGGGTTTAATGGATGATCACGTATATCTTTCCCTTGGTCATTATGTTCAGTACTAAGATCATATCTTCGGTTTTCATTTAAGTAATGGCTTGATGGATCAAACTTTACTCTGTCATTATTACCATTCACGTAATCAAGTCTATCATCTCCCTTTGAGCTATAATCGTCATTTGGGTAGCTATTCGCTGAATGACGCTGATTATTTTTAGTTTGCTCTCGCCTGAAATAATCACCACTGGCTCCTGTAAGAAACCTTCGATCATGATCTAGATGTCGACTTGACGCATGACCTTGAGAATCTTTATTCTGATTGTTATCTACATTATCATTTTGACTCGCTACTTTGGGAAGCTCATATCGTCGATTTATTTTACTACCCCCAGAATAACTATCATAACGACGATCACTTGAAAATCTATTAAATCTCTGCTGCTCCTCTTTCGGCTTGTTATTGGCTGCTTCATCGACACGGCTGGCATTTGTTGGATGAAAACTGACGAAACCATCGGTTGTCGTGCAGTTCAACGTAGAGGTTACGGCATCCTCCGATGATGCTGGACTCAATGATGACACCAACACAGCGAGACCTGTTAATAAAAGACATTTTAAATGTTTATTATTGATTTATTGTTCAAGTATCGCCGAGACGATGTGAAGCCTCAGAAAATCATCATTCAGGTCGAAGAAGCAGTTTGTACGCGATCTAGTTCAACATCGCATATTACCGGTCAGGTTTAACGGTATAGTCACTGCACAGTGCAATATTTACAATACTATATATGTATTCCATAATCCCTGCCTGGAATGAAAATGTAGGCTCTGTTGAGCTATACAGATTTCAGTTTCCTTTCGCATGTTTTCACGATTTATTGATCCGTCGGATGTTCTTAAAATGGAATCCGATAAATTCAAAACAATATTGAGTTACGAAGCATCGCATACCATTTTTTATATTATTTATAATATACATTGATTATTTTTAAATCGAAAAAAGTAGTTCTGGAAAAAGTGTATAAAAAGTATATTCTTCAACTCTTTACTATAAAAAGTCTGCTAAAGTCATAAGTTTTAAGGTTTCAAGATAAATTCACATATTAGGTTAATATTTATTTTTGTTATCGCAAAGTTATTTTAGTATTGAACGGCCAAGTATCGATTCCAGAATTTATGAAATGCATGCATATTGTAAAAAGTTCCAGTGAGTCATAGAAAAATTATTGAAACTTACAAGCTTGCTTTATAAAACAATTGGTAATTGTAATTACCGACTCCCACTAAAAAAACTGCATCACCATTCAAATTTTAAATGAAACAGTGATATTCAAAATGACTAATTACCAGCAAGATGTAGTAAGCGAATGAGCCTCATGCCTCACCAGCTAACGATGAGGCCGCTAAGCAGCCAAAACAGCACGAAGAAGAGGAGCAGTGCCACGCAAACGATTGACCGCGGAATTGTCGCGGGTGCGATGTAGCGGAGCAGCAGCCGCACACTACAAGTTATCTCCCAACTCGTCGTTTCGCTTCGAGAAGGCTTCCGCACGAAACCTTGCAAGCTCACACCGTCGTGTTGTCGAACTCCCTCAACCCCCTCCACCCACTACCCGCCTCCTCACTTTTCTAACGCTATCTGGGTTAAAACGACGTTGTAATGTTGCTTGGGGGAGCAGCTGCGTGCGATTTCGTCGAATTCCAATTTGATGATTGAGGTTACTATGAGTCGCGAATCACTTACACTAATACAAGTTATTTTAATTGTATAAAGCTGAGCGGCTCCGCGAATTGCTTTGCGTAGGATGAGAATTATGGGACATTTATTTCGAGCGTCTCGATAAGCATTCAGCTATAGAGTAGGAATGTTCGACGAAAGAATAGAACTACTTTTGCGCATGAATCGACCGTCTGTATGAAGCGTTCCAACTGGTTACCTAATCAAAGATATAAAAAGGTTTTATCGATTTGGATTAGGATTAGTAAAGTCTAATTCGTGGGTACAACTTTATCCTTTCTCATCCTAAGCCTATGACGAGCAAGCTTAATATACTTATATAATAAACTTTGCATTAAACTTTATATATTGACAATTTCAGTGCAAAAAATTATAAGAAATAATTCGCCAGAATGACAAAAGCAAATGAAAAATTATGCAAATAACGAACGAATACTTTATTAACTAAAAATAATTCTTCATTTACAATTCATTAATTTACAAAAGAATCTACACACGCCAACAATTAGTTATTAATAAACTGGCACTCTGACCGTCATTAAAATGCTGATTCGTTAAACTACCGAAATTCCGTGCCTTGTCAAAAAGCACATCACGAGCAAGGAAAATCTCATTCCCGTATGCAAAGAGGTTTTGGAAAACGCTCGACGTCACGCGACAGAAATACATACGGCCGTAAAACATCTCTCCCGCGCGTCCTCGTCAATTACGATAGTTAATGACGGATGTGCGGCAGAACAAGCAGCATGAAAATAATTACAGGAGTGAACCGATAGGGAGACACTTTAAAAGCCGCACAGAGCGGCACTAGAGAGTCAAGTATTAGTTTGAGTCGATCGATAGCCTTGCGGAGTCTGCATTTTAGTCTTGGTACACACGTGTACGTACATCAGCAAGGCCTTTGTTTGCGACACGACTGAGGCAAGCCTGCGTGCCCGCTACTTTTGTTGCTTTGTCGGTTTTGGCTGGCGGCAAGGCAATATTTTTGTTTTCCGCGCGCGTTGGCAGATTTCTACTCGCGATGGGATTAACCGCGCGATAACTACGTTGAGTCAGATCAAATCTAACGGAAGCAATAGAATTTGGGATCAATATCAACGGCATTTTGAATTTTCCGTGCGATTTGTCAACACTTCGTCACTGACTGGAGAGTAGTTTTATATTGCGTAACTCTAACTCGAGCGAAAGGCTTATTTCGGCAAACTATCGAAAAATATTTTGAGCGCAAAAGTATCTCGACGCAATCAACTATCTCTGGAGCAGCGAGTGCGAGTGGTATTATAGATGCAAACGAGGCGACTGGCTTTGGGCTTATTCGAAATCAGCGCACGGCTTTATCGGGAGAGAGCTCGCAAGGGGGGTATATAACTTGCACATACACACACCAACTCGCGAGCTTAAGGCGACGATTAGCTTTGCTACAGACGAGCGAGCCTATTATGCGCTCGCTCTTGCCGTGCCCATATTATGTGCAAACGCCCGACTGAGATCGTTTCGCTTTTTTCAAATAAAGCGTCTTTTTATCAGTGAAAATCCTTCGAACGAAAATTTTATATCGATATTGTCAACATGGATAAACACAAATGTTCACTATTCTTTTTATGAATTTAGAGCTCCTTTCGTCCATTCCGAAAAAAATTGTCAACTCTCCAAGTTTTACCGCAGCGTATACTGCTGCACAAATGCATAATTTTTTTTCCCCTTGTAACGTTAGTACAGAGAAAATTTAATGTAAGTAGATGGTAATGTAAACAAAGTTTTTATCCTAGATTATTTTTTGAACTCGTATGTTTTTGATTAAATTAAATTATTCATTTCGAGTTATTAGATTCTGTCCTCGAGGTAAACAATCAACTTTAATAATGTTTACTTTTATAATCACGCAATAAAACACTTAAAAACTTTTACAAGGTCTCGCGAAAAAAAACTGAACAATATATCTGAATAATTTATTATAAATTAACATTATTTGCTCAATTCGTATGGCTGATCTTGTTAGGTACATATCACTAATTTGCGTTAATGATTAATTGTAACGTTGCATGGTGATCAACATATTTTCTGATGAATCGATGCACACACTCTCGTGAAAGATATCGTTGTCTCGTTAAACAATACATAAGCGATTTAATCGTGTAAATACGCACCAAGTTTATTACCGATAATTATGCGGTTAGATGGTTTATTGTTGACGGCAAACTTATGGCTCCACAAATCGGACTGAATAATTGGCTTAAGCCGTTTAACGCGCTTAATCTATGATTTTTGTTACTCTGAATTTTATCATTTTAATAATCATTCTTTTTTGGTGATAAACTTTTATTTGAATTTCAACGATTGAAAATAAGTAAAATTGTGTATAAAAACGGCAATAAAATTAATCTACAGAGAAGAAAAATTTAATTTTGACTTTTAAAAAATTTACATATCTATCGAAAACCTATCCGAACGGATTTTTCCAAGCTTAGATTCAATTGATTCCAGATATAAAAAAAGAAAGCGATTCACGAGCATCATTTTTTTCAAAGTCAATCTCCGAAAAGTCGATCGTGCATATATACGAGTAATTTTCTAGAACCTTTTATTTATCGCCCTAATATAAATTTTTTTTTAATTTTAAAGCATACTTAAATAACTTCGTTTTTTCATCTTTACAGTCAATGAGAAAAAGGAAACCATCGTAGTTACCTAATATTTTGAAATATAATTTTTTTACAGTTCAATAAACAAAATAAACATGGATCATAATAACATCTTTTGTAATTAACAAAAGAATCTGTATGTATATTCATATAACCAATATAATCCATATAATAACAATTTATCGCGATATATTGTAGCTACTTTACTATTAATATAATTAAATTTCCGATAAAAAATAGCCTGTAATTAAAAATTGAAAATAAAATTGAATCACAATTTTCATTATAATAAAAAAGAAAAAATTTATTAAGTAATAAATAATCATTCAATTTTACTAGCATAATTTTAAATATTAGAACAAAAAATTATGGCTATATAAGTTGACAAAAACATTATATTGTATAAAGAAAAGATAATTTATAATCAATAATTATGACTGTGAATGGTAAAATCAAAAGTTATATAAAAGTACTCATATAATGTTGTTGAAAAATGTTCA
This sequence comes from Phymastichus coffea, assembly GCF_024137745.1. Taxonomy (NCBI): domain Eukaryota; kingdom Metazoa; phylum Arthropoda; class Insecta; order Hymenoptera; family Eulophidae; genus Phymastichus; species Phymastichus coffea. The sequence continues at coordinate 1,246,823 of NW_026706882.1, forward strand.
CGAAAGGTTCACTAAAAAGCCGCTTACGATTCTCGTCGTGCCCGCACACCAAAATGAATCTCTTCAGCTTGCGAGTTTTATATACGTACGTTTTTTGATTTATATTAAAACGCAGGAACTCATGAAACTGTTGGTGATGTTTTTATAAAGAAATAAAGGGAATTTCCAGGGGGGGGGGGAGAAAATACATTAAAATTATTTAGCAAATGTTTATTGTTTTATCATTATAAATAATAAATAAATAATTATACTTATATAACTTCGAAAAACTAACAGAGAATCAGATCAGTGGTAAAAATTACGCTGTATTTAACAAATGATGTATTTCAGTTACCCGTAAATCTGAATTAAGCAAAGATATGAATTCAAATGAAAATAACTGTGAAGGGGAGTTGAGCAGAAGATCAAGATTGCACGTCGGAACTGCATCACGATAATATAAGATGCACAGCTTAAAGGATCTTCAGCTATCTTTCCACCCACACGTTTGGAGGAATGTCTCCCACGAGAGTATTTCCACTTTCTGCGAAACTCAATATCTAATCCATACGAATTTGCAATGAATCTTGTTTTTACTTTTTTTTGCGTCGAAAATTTATAGTTTTGGCAAAAAAAAAAACAAAACAAAAAAATAATACAAATGGAATTGGCAATATATTCGAGTTGAGACACTTGACTTGAGAGGAGGGTTGCACATACAGGACGCGCTTGCTTGCGCGTGCGACTCGCCACCCCCGCTTCTAAAGAGCTGGGACTCGACTAGGCGCCACTGCCGCGTGAGAGTAGAGTCAGTGCGTCGTCAGCCTCCGACAACGCTGCGCCGCGATTTAAACGCTGCCAACAAACACCCCGTTCGTCTTCTTTTACCACGATCGTAGGGGGAATATAACTTTATATATGGTTTTCGCTCGTTGGTGTGTACGAAGAGAAATAATAAAATAAACGAATGTTTTTTTTATATATTGTGATTTATAAAAAATTGTTTGAGTGCGGATATTTACCTTTAAATCCTGTGCTTGACATTTTTTGAGATGATATTATAGTGAGGAAGATGATAATCTTGCATAGACTATTGTACAAGAAGTAAGATTTTTTCGGTTACTCGAATAAAAATTATATGAAAATTATTCAAATTTATCATTAAAAAATATTATTGTAATTAAAAATCGATGTGTAAGTTCGTTTTATCAATCAACATAAGAAATAATAAATAATGAATTGATCATTAGTATTAATTGAAATACAATGTCTTGTAATAAGTAAATATTATACGGATAAACTTTTATACAAATGATAACTCTTGAACGAGAGGGCGAAGCATTGGGAGCGAAGAAATCTCTCGACTGAATTTGAAAGTCCCATCGAGGGGATCTCGGAATCACTTATTCAAACAGTTTACAAGGGAATAAATGTAGTGATCTCAAATTAATGGGGCATTACGGAAGTAGTCGTAAAAAGACAGGTGCTTTCCCGAGGATGATCGCTGATAAATTTTATAGCCACGATTTCGTCGAGTTTTATTGCGCTAAGCTGCTCTTCTTCGTCGCCGTAAGATTTCCTGAAAATCGGCTGCAAAAAAAAAGAAAACGCGCGTTTTCACAAAGCCTCTAATTATATTATGTATGCGGAATAGTGAAGCGGGTACGGCATGAATTTTTCCTAGCGAGGCCAACGGGCAGACAATTTGACTCGAGTTCCAAGTTGGAAAACTTGCAATGCTGTTGATACCCCTATCGACGAGTGCTCTTAATTACTCGATACTTTGATGGCATCCTGACATTTGCCACAAAATTTTTAAGTGGCTCTTTATTCCCATCAATCTTAATTAGGCCGTGCTTTATTTCAACGACTGTTTTTCATCTTCGCTCGCATGAACATTTTTTTTCGAGAGACGCCAGTGAATAAAAATTATTCTTTCTTAGTTGTTGATCTATTTTCTACACATCTTATACATTTTTGATAATCAAAAATATCCAAAAAAACGAACTTGAAAATGTGAGCTTAATAATATTTCTTGCGGGCTTTACGAAACTTCCGAATTTTCTATTTTTTTTTTTTAATTGAGAGTTTCATTACTTTTGCATATAATTCCGTAGAGTCTCATTAGACGTTCGTGTACTTGAGAGATGAACAAGATGATGAGCACGAGAAAAAGATCATATTGCTGCTTTTTCAAATTATGAAGTTTTTGGATGGTTTCCTAATTTTCTTTTGTTTGTATTAATATAAAAGATATTAGGTTGACTTTGATTATAAAATATATGTTCAGTTGAATTCGTAAATATTTAATACGAAAATAAATTATAAAATAAAATCGTCTTAGGAACCAAATTAATGTCACTTTATAAAAACATATAAAGTTTTTTTTTAAATTTATAATCTCTTTGCTACAAATGAAAAACAGCGAACAAATTAGCAATAACATTTTGATGAAATTCTCTTAAACTTCCACGTAATCTCAACTCCCATTTGCACGCACGTAAAGTTCTTAGTGGGCTCATTAGAACGTCTTCTGGATTTCTGCCTTCGACTCTACAGGCAAAATCAAATTAGCCGCTTTCGTCATCGCCGTTGACGTATTTTATTGAGAATACGCGGTCTTTGGATTTCTTCGTGCACGGATAAGTCACGATGATTGAATTTCACCAGTCCCCCGGAAAATCTTCGCTTGAGCGATTGCGCATACGTGCTACCGATTATTTTTTATTGTTTGTGAATGAAAGGATGCTTCGAAGTTTAGGGCTCATAATGAATATACAGAGCACAATGGGACGACCGAAGAATTTACATGTGCATGCCGCGCGGCTTCGAAACTTTGTGGAGAATGCCAAGTTTCAAAATAACATAGAAACAATATGATATCCTACTGCAAGTTGTGTGTAGTTTGAATGTGCGTGAAATTGTATAGTTGTGAATTGCAGCTTTATGATCTGTTTAACTTCGCACTTCTTGGTTAAGGCTATAACTTAACGTTTTCATTAGAAGGTGAATTCGTGTAAAAGTATCGTTTTATTTGCCTCCGTTTTTGTCTTGGTCTGTTTATACATAATTGTCGATTTTAGCAATTTTTGTATTATCTGTAAACTAAATATTGTTGTGATTATTTTGATTTTTACTAACCTCCGAGTTTGTGGTGAATAATTTTTTAAATTAGAGGATAATTTATAATTATAAGTGAATAAATAGTGAGTATATCAATACAATTAGCACAAAAAAATTGCTCAAAGAAAACATTGAAGATTTAGATTTTGCATGTATATGCTTTAGTGGTTTCATTGACCAGGATTAAAAGGTTGGTAAACGATTTATACTTTACCCGCACATGCGGTCAGATATGCACATGGTAATTAATTTTATTACCTGAACTTTTCTCTTATCTCTTTTGCTTATCACATTGTTAATCAATACCAGACTTTTCTCACGCTACTCAGACTTATCCGAACAAACCGTATAATATTTCATATCACCATAATGTCAAATTACATAATACTCCGCATGCAATTAACCGAGCGGTTAACCCGATTGACATCTCCACGAGTCAAGTTTACAAAGTCGAGAATTTTTCATTACCGAGTTACAAAAAAAAGAGCAGCAGTTCAGTCAGTCGGTAAATTGACGCCGCAATGTGTGACTTCAATGTTCATGGTGCAAAATGGGTTTAATCGACGAAAAAGAGAAAAAAAAAACAGATTCCAGAAACAAATGGGAGTATCGCTGCCGTATTCGCGTGAATTTAATATGAATGCACGGGCGAGAACGATAAGGCTGAATATAGGCGCGTGCGCGCGCGCGCGAGTGTATATAAGGCAATAATGGAGAACGAAAAACAGGCTTGTATCTTTTTTTGTTTGGAAGATTCTTACGCTTTCTGTAGTGAATATTGAGGAATTCGAAAACAGGAGATTATTGGAAACGTTCTTTATTCAAGCAGTAAATGGATAACGGTATATCACGAAATACAAGATGTCGATATGATATTTAAATTTTGTATTTTGCGACCGGGGTTCACGCCCAAAAATGGACTTTTGAATTTGTGACTATATCAATTTTTTTTCATAGTATACTGAAAAAATTGATATTAAATGGCATATTCTTTATAAAACAACATATTCTTCTTTCTAATTACTCGTTTAATTTCAACCTAATTCACCTTTCACTATAAGATTATTTGAATTCAAAAGAATCTGTACAAGATCTGTTAAATCTTTTCTTTAATGAGAGAAAACAATGAAACGGTAATGACTTAATTGAAAAAGCCAAAAAGGAAATTTGAATTGCTTGAAAGAATAAACGAAACGTCCGTCCGAGCGTAGGCGGATGCAGTTTCAGTTGACACCTTCATTATACTGCAAGGCTCTTTTCTTCCTTTTCCTCTCGGGAAAATTGGTTTAGGTTTTTGCTGGGTTTAAAGTACGAATTTGCAAAGACAAGGGTTTTTTGTTAGAAGGACGATCTCCTTTCTTTTCATGACAATACAGAAGATGTTAATTTGGAAATGAAGTATCCTTGATTACAATTGTATAAAATGATTGTAAAAACTTAATTTGTTGTTTTTATAATAACAAATTAATGACGTTGACACGAAATATACAAAACTAATGATCTTTTAGATGTAAATTTCCGTAAAGGTTCTCTTGTTAATAAAAATCATATTGTATTAAATTGATTTCAATATATGTAATTAAACATTAAAAAAAAATATTTTAGCGTGAATACTTATACACAATTTCATTTATTGAGGCTTCATGATGCTTCGACCGGATAATGCTTTCAAAGTGACCAAACCTGTTTTTGTTACATGAGACAAAAAATTGATGATTCCCTTACAAGTGTTACTTAATGATATTTAAAAGTGGCCGGGAGTGGGAAACGTTACATGAATTTTAACAAAACACGATCGATTTTATTCAGATTTGCAAAAATAAATCATAAATAAATGTCGTTATTGAAGGTTGCAACTAACGCTATATTTCTTTTGTAGGCTTTTTGTTAAAAATACAAATGAATACGCCTTACACAACAGTGAATGTTTTTCAATACGCAAGATAAAAGTACCAAAAGTCACAAAGAGTTACTTCATTTTGTGCATAAAAACATGAATTATAATCGTATAGACAGTCTACAACATGATTGCTGACAAGTAAAAAATAAATATCTGATAACGCCTTGCGTGTATGTGAATCCGACAAAACGAGCGTACTTGAAAATCAAGTGCGGCCGGCTCTCTTTATATGCCGACCGCTTCCTACTTTCACTTTTCAGCTTGGCGCTCGGTAGTTCGCTCGCTCTGTTTTTCTCCTTTCTTTTTTTCTTTTTTTGTTTGGTAAACGATGCATTAATTTACGCCAGCGTAAAACAAAGAGCAACCACGAGTGCAGTTAATTGAAAATCGATTTTGCGGACGTTTTGGGATTCATTAAGTGAAATGCGAGCTTTCGGTTGCTTGGCCATTGCGAAAATTGTATGAGGGAGAAAAAACAGATTGTGCCGGAAGACAATATGTTTCAGTAGATATTCAAAGTTCGAACATGAATGATGGTTAAACAAGCTTGTAAACTAGTTATTTTTTTTTATCATTATAAAGTTTATATGGATATCGCTTTATTCTTAGACATGATAATTTGGAGTATCTATTAGCTCATCACAGCTTATAGATTGAAGTTTCATATTACTGACTTCTTAAGTAGATTCAGCTTTCTTAAAGTTTTCGAAAGATCTAACAGGTATAAGAAGTTGAGATATCAACTAATATTAAACTTATACATAGTTTAACATGAATATCGTAATTCCTAAATATTTATTTTTTAAATTCATTTTTCTTGTTTTATTGTAAGAGAATGGATTTGCCAAGGTCAGAATTACTTTCATATAATTCAGATCAAAATTTTCTCTCTTTTCGCAACATGAGTTGAATTCAGAACAAGTTTGCAAGCTCAGAAGTTATGTAATATTATATTCTTTTAAAATGCATTCGTTTGCCATTTGTTACACAACCATAATTAATATATATATTTTTTGCATCTATTACTTTTCAGCATGGAATAAATTTGGCATACGCTCTTTTGATTTATTTTTCACCAAAACAAAATTATACATTTCGCTAAACCAAATTAAATAATTTTGTTTTCGCAGAATAGGTTTCATTTCCAACTAAAAATTATGTAGAGAAATTAACAACCATAAAATTTTTGTAGTTAGCTTTATTCATTAAAACATATTTGATTTAGTAAAGCAGAAAATTTAAATAGGTCAGCTGAACTGGCATGGAATGAACAACTACACAATTGAAGTCATTCGCTTGCATGAAAAACATTTTTTAAATAAATGTAATTCATTTCTACAAATTGTCATTGAATGACACACAATTGAAGAGAGCGTGCATTATCTATAAAATAAGATCACTTAAACACCATTTCATCGCACATTACATTTTTTCATTAAATTTAATGATTATTTGAGAAGTAATCGTTCCCTACAGAATTCCGAAAACCATTGAGCAAGCCAGGATAATTATAGTGGTGGTAGGTTAGGTAATTTCAGTAATGTATCCATAGAGTGTAGTTATGATTAGTTATATGGTACATATAGCGATATAAATTTCAAAGATTTGTAGTGCACCGTTTAAATTTGATAAGAATGAATCTCAAATGTAAGACTCTAAATCACAGAACAAAATGTTGCTTTAATTTTACAAATGGTGAAAATACGTATTAATTCAGATTAATACGTATTTTCACCATTTGTAAAATAATTTAGAGATGGATATTTAGAGGCATGAATATTTTCATAGAAATACTTTACTTAATGCTTTTATGTGACCAAGATTATTATAATTACCGTATTTTCTTTGAAAAATTTTCACTTTTAAAACTATAAATATAACTTATACAACATTTCTTTTCTTGTCAGAAATTATATAATACGAAAGGCCCGTATCAGTAATAAATAAAATCGTCATTTGAAATGTAAATAAACTCATCGATTGAAATACAAATTCATATCAAATTAATATATTTAATTACCCTAGTTCGTGTCAGTGGCAAATCGACTTGAAAGATTAAATATTATCGCAAAATATCAATCAATACACGTAACGAATGAAACCTACCAAAAAGCAACATTCAATTACCTCATCGCGTATCGTTGTCCTTTTTATCTTTATTGAATATGAATCCAACTTGTGTAATAAGCCAACGAACGCGTAAGCACAATCGCGTGCTCTCATTTTTGTCGAGAAAGTCGATCTCACCCAATAAGATGCACCCGAGAATAATCACAACTACCTCATCGACAGAGAAAAAAAATCGTATAAAAGCCGTGGCTTCGCACTCCGACAGCATCAGTTTCGCATCTCGTTGCAATCAAGAAACAACGCGCAGTCGCCATGTATAAGCTTGCGATCCTTTTGGTCACTGTGGCTGCGGCCAAGGCTGGGTTCCTACACGGCAACGACCACGGCGGTGCTCTGGTAGAGGAATCCTTCGCTGCGCCAGCCTTCACGCCGGCTGCCTTGCCGCTATCGGCAGTTCCCGCACCAGTCTACGGTCCACCGTTGAGAGCTGCGGCTCCGATTTCATTTGGGGCACCGATTGCATTCCCCGCACCGTCTTACGCTGCTCCCATTGTCAAGGCTCCATCTTACGCTTCTCCAATCGCATTGCCTGCGCCAACTTACGGAGCATCAGCGCCGATTTTCAGACCTTCTCTGGCTGCCGCTGTTCCGGCTCCAATTTATGGTGCACCTGCTGCATTGCCTATTAATACAGGCTTGAATAGCTGGTAGATCTCTTAGTCTAGTCAAATCGTCATGTACATTTATTCGCTTTTAATGCGTAATTAAAATGAACGAGTTTGAAGTGTAGTTAACGCGAAAATTGTGTTATCAATGAGGATGATCTTTCAATAAAATTTGCATTTATTTTATTTAAATTTGTATTTATTCCATTTTGTTTTCTTTTCATTCTTCTTTTGAAAAATTTCAAGCGTAAAGATTAATCTGTCTAATAAGAAGTGTTGAATACATAATTCAAAGTTTTGTGAGACAATTTCTGTATCTGTGTATCTACATTGGCCTATCCCAACTGTGCAAAGATTAAGAATTCAATTAGGAAGCTGACTTGTGTGTATCAAACTCATAAAAGCATTTTTTAACAAAAATTTATCGAAGCTATATTTTTAAAAATATTACACTTAACAAATAAATTGAAAATAAAGATTCAGCTGTTTTTTCCGTTGGAATTATTTTTTCACTTAGTTAAGTGACCATGATTAATATATATGAAAAAATCCGTTATCTATAGCGGTATTTATTCGGTATTGAATATCAAAACTGTGCCTCGAGGAAATATATAAGTATATTATAACAATTCAAGATTATAATTGATTTCTTCCGTTGTTCCATTTCACTGTAATTGGTTGCGATGGTTCTTTGGTTGAAGAAATGATTGGAACTGATACCGACGACTTTATACAGATTCGGTTAAAAGATTAAAATGCGTATTCAGAAGAATTGCATAATGTGAAATTTGACGATGGGACGGCGGGGAACATAATGGAAATCACAGCGATGGTCGATAATATGCTTTCGGGATTTCGCCAATCGAACCAAATGAAAGTCATTCTGGATGTGATTCATCCATTTCGAGAGTCTGTACACTTTCGCTTTTTTGATCTGCTATACGATTGCAGGATACATCGAATCGCATGTGTAAAAATTGGATTGCATTCGTAGCCTTGCACGCCCAAAGAGGAGACATTTACTCTTGCTTTTTTGTCTTCATTGTCTTTCTTTGTTTGTATACGGTTTTGTTGACCTTCGCCTCGCATCAGCAAGTGAAAACTATTTATTCAAACACTTGTATAAAAGCTTACCACTGGACCAGCATTAGTTGCCGTCTATTTCAGTTCGAAGAAACATCGAAAGCCATGTTCCAATTTGTAATTTTGTTCGTCTGCTTGGCCGCTGTACAAGCTTAGTTTTAACGCCTTTGGCGACTGCGGCTCCAGCACCTACCGTTCGTCCAGTTCCCCCGGTGGCTACTGCACCGATCGCTCGCCCCGCTGTTGTGGTTGCTCCAGCTCCAATCTCATCCGCTCGTCCAATCAACGGCGTTGCATGGTCAACTTCGATGCTGACTTAGGATTATTGTCACATCTACTCAGTACCTGCATACCTATACGTAGGGCTTTTGGAATTAAAATGAAGATTGCTCTGTATTTGACATACCAGGCTGGTATTTGTGGAATTATAAAAATCAAGCAATTACTTTAATTATCTCAAGTAATCTATACCTTGACTTTTGACAGCGTTTCGTTGATTTGTTTTCCAACCTCATCAGGTTCAACTGAAGAATTTTTCAAGATTAGTTGCGCTGGATTTGACGAGGTTGGAAGACAAACCAGCGAAACACTATCAACATTAAATTGAGCGGAGATAGTTTTTATTTAGAGTATTTGGGTGTCACTCTCTTATTTCTTTGCTCTAGAATTTTGCAAGATTTAATATGATCGAGAGTAATCATATACAACTAAACTCAACTTTATATTACAGTAGAGCTACTTATGGAACAGAATTCTTTCTTTGGATTACCATTTACACTGTTTCATGCAATCTGAAAAAAAATTGAAACTTATAATATACAATATGAAAATTTTAATGCTTATTTTTTATTTAATTTATTTAGATGTTGCAAAATATATAACAGCATATAACAATATATTTAGCAACATCTAAATAACAGTCAAACAAATATTTTGTTGGTATTGATGTCATAAACAGACATCAGACATCAGATATATATTAAAAAAGTACGATAAGAAGAGTGGTTTAGGTAATAACTTGGCACAAAATTTATTGAGTGATATTGAAAATTTATTATTAAATTTTTATAGTTTTACTGATACCAGACTAGTGTACAAAATGTAGAAAGAATACTAAGATGACATGATTAGATTTTCATGTATATGGCTTGTAGGTACTGAATAGAGTTAACAAAACAAAATTCTAAGCTTTTAATATTAAAATTCAGTATCCATTTCAACTGTTACGCATAGCGTAAAATTAGAAAATCTTATTCGGGATATTTAGATTTAATATCCGTATCCGTATCCGTATCCATATCCGCAAGCACCAAAAGCACATGGGCTCCTGAGGATGGGTGCGGATGACAAGACTGGAGCTGGGGCAGCAGCTAAGAAAGGAGCAGAGCGGATGATCGGTGCCGGTGCCAGAAGAGGAGCCGAGCGGATGATTGGTGCTGGTGCCAAAAGAGGAGCCGAGCGGTAGATCGTGCTAGTAGTGATGACTGGAGATTCACGGATGATTGTCGTTGGGGCCAAAGCTGGCAACGGTGCTGAGATGGCTAATGGAGCAGCAGTACCAGCCAAGAAACCTGGTTTCGGCTCAGCATAGACGACAGCCATGCAGGCGAACAATACTGCAAACTTGAACATGATTATGAGTTGTTGCGATGATTCTCTTACTAAAGTAAGATCGAAACTGATGCCGTATCGTTGTATGTTGACAGCTTTTATACAGAACAGTGGGTACACTGCTATTCGCGTACGCTCGACGGTAAATCCTGTTTGCTGGGTGGGGAGATGGGCGTGGATGTCAGATGTTCTGTAGGATAAACTGGATAAACTGGTCGATATAATAATACTATTGCATTCTAATATGAATTTTTTTGATATCGATGTCCTTGATTATTATCAGAAATTTAAGCTTTGTCAAAAGTCGAAAATCCGCAAAATTTTGCTAAAGTAAATCCTATTCAAACAAAATCACTGATATGGAACAATCTGCTTAGCAACCGAATAGTCAATTTTATAATATAAACAAGTGGGTTTCAGTAAATGAATCTTTTACGAAAGGGTTTCTCATTTAGAAAAGATTTGTAATAATGCCATTCCTTTACTGATAAATTTTTCTTCGATGTCCTTCACTTTAATTCTTTAAATTATCGTATATGAACTAGTGAATTTTATATTTTATATCTTTTTGATAAAAAATATTGATTTCAATCTTTAGGTAGATCTGTTGTTTTCACGGTTTTTTACATAAACGTAAAATTTTGAATACGCAAGTCTCCGATTCCAAGGTCATCTATTGTTTGTCAAACTCCAAAGAAAGTACAAACTTTTTCAAAACTTTTTATTTTGTATTTCAAAACATCATATAAATGTTCTAACTACTCAATAAGTAGCAAAATAGTTTGCGGACATTTTACAGTTAGGTGTTTTTTCATGCAAAATTGACAGAATTCCGCCAGTCAAAGATTATAACCAAAGTTCCAAGAGCAATTTTCAAAAATGTTAAATAAAACTTTCTACATCAATATTAGAATAATTCGTCACAATCAAAAAGTCAAGAGTAAGAAAGTGCCAGCAGAAAATAAATTCAATTTTAAAAAAAATATTTTTTCGAGGGTCATACATTATTATAAATTATTTTTCAAAAGTTTTGAAGATTCAAATTTTCATTGCGTTTTGAAAAATTCTACATTTTCATAGATGCAGTTATATTTTGAACAAATCCAATAATTGAAAATTATTTTCACCAGAAAATATAACAAAAACAGAATATATAATATAAATACTATATGCATTATACGTAATCTAAATATAACGATTATCGACGAGATTCGTTGTACAAACCGTATACAATTCTTTCACGTTACAACTCCACCATCATTTAAGCCATCATTGACCTTCATATACGTAAAAAGCACGCCTTCTCCTGCCCTGTACGAAAGCAGGTACTTTCGGATTATGCAATTCCTCTGCAAAGTTTCGACCGACTCATCCGGGATATAAGGCGCCTGGCCTTGCAGCTATTTTGTATAAAAGCTACGAGCTCACATCCCATCGACATCAGTTTCGATTTTGCTCTAGTAAGAGAATCATCGCAGCAATTTGCAACCATGTTCAAACTCACAGTATTGTTCGTCTGCATGGCCGCCGTCTATGCTGAGCCGAAACCAGGTTTCTTGGCTGGCGCCACTGCTCCATTGGCCATCGCAGCCCCATTACCAGTTGCTACTCCTCTGCTAACATCAGCACCAATCATCCGCTCAGCTCCTCTTCTGGCATCAGCACCAATTTTTCGCTCTGCTCCTCTCTTGGCTGCTGCCCCAGCTCCACTCTTCACTTCCGCGCCCATCCTCAGGAACCCATGTGCTTTCGGTGCTTGTGGGTACGGATATGGATACGCATATTAAATTTTAATTTGCCAAACGAGAAGATCTTATCATTGTTCACGTTCAAACTATCATAGACCTGTGAAGATTTGTAATACAAAAGTAGGATAATACATGCGTTAATTGCAATGTACTATATTTTGGATTGGTATCAATATAAATGGAAAATTTTCGAAATAAATCCTTAATTTTATAGTAACTTATGTTTTATTTATTATATTCAACCTACCAATCTACTTTTAATTAGTAGACATTCTGAATTCTTCTGATAGCTACATCAAATTCTTTAATTTATGTAAGTAATGAAAACACTTTAATTTATGTACTGTAATTTTTTCCATTACTATTTACTTAACTGTAGTCTCAATCAAACTGTTTCATTACAATACATAAAAATAAAATCTAGGTAATATTTCGTACTTTGAGGTTTTATTACCTTTTAGTTTGTTTTACTATCGAGACTTATGAATAAATTTATAATTAAGTTTAGAAATATGTTACCGAAGTTAGTCATGTAATATTAAGATTAATATGAAAAAAAATTTCAGTTTTAAATTCTAATAACATACATAGTATGAAGTATTTAGAATAAATAATTGTTTCATGTGACATTTAGCTTAAAAATTGTCCCAACTTCAATAGAATTGTTCCAACAATTCGTCAAATGTAAGACATTTTCTGCATCACTGTAGCCACAACTGTGCAAAACTAATGGAAAAATATTTCGACATTTTTAATGTCACTTATTGCACGTATACAACGATAAAATTTATATATAAGAATTTTCTTTGGCCTAACCAATTGTACAGTATACAAAATTAATATTTATCTTTTTTTAGCACAATGTCTTATGAGCTATTGTTTATCCATTGAAATAATTCGATTCATATAATATTCAGTATTTCGTAACAAAATTTTTCTTTGAGTATATTGTCTGATTTTTACTATTTATAAAAGATCTATATAATTTTAATTTTATCACAAATTTATGCACAATAAGATGTCAAAAATATAATTGAATGCTTTAACTTAATTTTTTTTCGTAAACTTGAAAGCAATAAACTTGAAAAAGTTTACATTCATAATTAAACGTGTTTTTTTGAACTACTACGATATTTTTACGTAATAATAAAAACTATATAAATTGATTTGGTGGCCAATTGTTTAAGCTATAAAAACTAATGGAATTGAATTTTACTACATATTCGAACATTGATGATGGACAATAAAAACACATTATTTTATTTTAATTTATCATTACACATAAAGTAATATTCAAATTTAAAAAATCACGGAATAGATCATTATAGATATAATTAATTTTATACTGGATTTATATGTTGTTCAAGAAATTTCTTAATTTTTGAGCTTTACCTAGACGGCCTATTCAATTATTTGACGAAAAAAAATGCCCCCCGTCATGCCTTTCTATAACCTTAAGAAGCTTCTTAATCGCATCGAACGCTTTCATGAGTCTTATACTAGATTTATGATTCCGGATCATTTCTGCACCTGCTCATCGTATATAAGCAGTGATTTATTGAAGCTTCGAAATCAGTTTCGAACATCCTCGTACAATAGAACAATCGTAGAAATCGTGTTTAAGTTCGTAACACTGTTGGCCTGCTTAGGTATTGTCTATACAGTTCCTAAACCAGAATTTTGGGCCGCTGAACCTTTGCCCATCTCAGGCTCATTGTTAACACCCGCATCAATCATGCGCTCGACTCCTTTGTTGGCACCTGCACCAATCATTCGTATGGCTTCAATTTTTGCTGAACCAGCACCGATCATTCGTACTACCTCGTTCGTCCGTTGATACATTGAGTCTCCTTTTATCAGCTTCGTGCCTCTGTTAAATTGGACAATATTATCTAATATTCAGATTATTTGATTTTTCATCGGAGTTGGATCATAAATAAATAAATAAATGTTATATTTTACATGACAAAAATTTTGGAATTATTATTAGCACTCGTTAATCCTTTCTGTGTCTAATATTTAATAAAAGTCATTTAAAAAATTTGGAAAATCTAACCATAATCTTTATAATCTTTGCAATAAAATTATCGCGTAATCTTTATCTCAACTCAATGAACATATGATTTCTATTTTAAAGTTTTTTTTTAATTTTTAAAAAATATATAAAAATAACAATCTAATTTACCATCACAGTTTTCCATTTGTAGATAGATTATAACGACAGAATAATTGGGTTATAAGCAACAGTGAAACAAGCATCAATAATCAAAATTTATATAGACGATCATGTTATGATTTATTTTTTGGTCTATTACACATTCTGGACGATGAGTTTGAAAGGGTGCTTGCTTCAATGTCACGCTCCTTTAATAATTTTCTTTTTTCGTTTCCGATTCCAAGGATATGTAGCTACTGTATCGATTTGTGTCTTTCGGAAATTTATACCATATAAGAGTACCCGACATGAGTGAACGGCAAACTCGTTCTTTAGGAAAATCGGAAAAACTTATTGTTTATTTATTGGCATTAGTTTTTATAATTTATCAGTAATAATAGTCTTTAAGATTTTTAACACGCTCTTCTTCAATTTTATTTCAAATCATTCACACATAACATAACTCGAAGACTGTTGAATCCAATGTTATTATAAGGTCAAAGATCTCCACGTGTATTAAATTTAAAAAAAACTTTCAATATGTATAAAAATCGACATTTAATACTCTTACGTCATTCGTACCACACAAAAGTCAAACGTACAAATCTTTGTTACGTATTTGTCGAATATCACTAACACACATATCTCGGACAATGAAGTTTTTATAATTTATATTTGCTCCTTATTTCAAAACTACATTATTACCTTTGCAAAGGATATTTGAACGTGGTAAAAATGCATTTCGGTACCGGGATCGAAGGTTAACCTGCGGGGAATCGTTTCCGCGATCCAGCGAACAGTAGCTGCAGCGAAACAAGGTCGCGCCAGCAGTACGTTGATCGCGGAATCGTTCAAGGTTGTTCGCTCGCGATCACTGCGAAAGTTAATTTCTTGCGCCAGCCTGCAATGATCGTTCAGTATAATGTCCGATTATGCAGTTGCGTTTTGCACCTTCGGTATGCGCGCATGGAGACGAGTGTGATTATGGAGTGACGCGAGTGTTATCTTTTTTTCTTTTGTGCGAGAGAGCCCGAGTTTCAATGCTGCGTCTTGAGCGCAGTCAAGAACGAGGCTGACTGACGTTCGCGCGAAAATTTCGCTTGATCCTCTCGTTGTTCAGCGCCGTGCATCTGAAACGAAAACATGCACAGCCACCGCAGCAAAACGTCACGATCCACTTAGCAATTCGTACGCGGCTTCAACGACGAATGATATAAAATCTCGGTCTCGATGCGAAGTGCTACGCCAAGCCAAAGCTAACAAAACATCTCGTGGGTTTGGAAAAGAGGGAAAGGACAAGCTCGGTGGATAGCGGAGTAAAAAGGGAGCTTTAAATCGCTCCGCCATGCGTATACAGTGTCGGCTCCGCACGGACATTACTCGATAATTTATATGGCTCGGGGGTGCGAGCAAAAAACTAGCGACCTATTTTTTGACAACTAATTTTCATGCCCTCTATTCTATCTTCTTTTGGCCGTCTCTCTTGGTGCGTATGTTAATCGAAGACGGTTTTGATTCTTTTATTTATTGGGTAAGGGGGGGGGGGTGCACAAATGATACATGCGCTGGCTCTGTTTTGGATTTGTAGTGGTAGAATGGGAAACAGTTGTGTGTGTGTGTATGTACCGTGAAATTTAAATCCCCCGACGTAGGAAGTGCGGCCTCGCTTGAACGATGTAGCGAAAATATCGCGGAATTATTGAGACCTTTCTCTCTGTGTTTCTCATGTCACGGATGTGTTCTTGTTTCTTCTTTTTTTCTGTACGTTGTGAGTTATTGTGTGTACTAGTTGCAAAAACGACGATCACAAAATAACTATATCTTTAAATTTTCATGTTGAAATTCAAACCGAATTTTTCAGAGTAAAATCGCGAACTTTCCTTTTCGTGAAATTGAAATACCCACAGTATATAAGTGGAACACATATTTAATGCGTTCGTATTGGCGTTTTAATAATTCATGAGGTTAAAAAGAGAATTTGCATGAAGAGCTTTTTCGCACGTTCTCGTATTGTAAAAGAAAAAAAAAGCAGAGACCGTTCTATTATCCGACAAATGGGTAGAGTTTTTAAGACCTCGCATGAATTGACCATGAGTTTAAATCATATCTGCCGTTTCATCGCGTATCTATGCATACAAAAAAGAATGCAGTGGACTTATATATGATTTACAATCTTTATCGAACGAGGAAAATTTTTTATAGCGATAAAGGGAAATTGTAGAAACTTCGATATCAAAGGAAAACATTATGATGGCTCTTTGTAAAAAGGTATTCTATTCAGTGTTACGGTTGAACCTTTAATAAATTCTTTGAAAATAATCAAGTATCCAATAAAAAACAAATATTACGTGTCCAATAAAAATTTTAATTGAAACTCCATTGGATATTGTTTTCTAGTGCTAAACATTTTTTTCTGCATCATACCGACTTGATAAAAAATTCATTAACTGCTTCTCATCGCCAAGAGAAAATAGGAAGCAAAGAGCTTCTTCAAAGTTAATTACAAGCATTTAATGTGAAATTACAGCGTTCGGTCTTGGAAATCCGTAATTGGACTGGTAAACAAGAGCTTGAAAGTAACTTGCTCTCAAGAATCTAAGAGTGAGCAACTCTCAGTAGCGCGCCGTCAAACTGTTGATCGTGTCCCCTGCGGCTAGTGGCTAATCCTTGTGTAATCGGTCAAAGTCCTCAAGTCTCCTAATCTCCACACTTTCGTGTACTTCCAGATTAGAAGTCAATTCTCAGGCTTTCATGTGTCTTGATTGAGATTTGAAATTTTAGAAAGATTTCGGTAATTGTTCTGTGCTAAGAATGTTATATCTAATGCGATATTCTACTTTTCTACTGTAGTTTAGTGTCAGTCGTGACAATAAATTTTTTTTAAATTAACAACTTTTCTCCTAAAGCTAGCTTGTGAAAGATATTTTATTTGAAAATATCGATTTTCATAAGACAATGATCGATTTGGCGGACGCATTATTAAAACCATTAGGTTTACGATTCATGTAACATTAACCAACATTATGCACTCTTCTGTGACAAATTCATTAACAACTCAAATGGCAATAAATCATAAGTCTACATATGAATATGCACACGAAAAAAAATTCTCAAGTAGAAAGAGATAGTTTCTTTTTATTCGAGCACAAAAAAATCTCAAGATCTATAAGAAAATTACTATGAAATCTGCAAAATATTTGGAAAATCTTTCAAGCAGTGTACCTTACATCATTTTTATTGAATTCAAAAAAGTTCGAGTATGATTTTGAATTATCATGAACTATAAAGAATACTGCAAGTGTGAGGGATGAAAATCAAAGGCACTGCATCTATTGTCCTCGTGTCAAATTGAAAAAGCGTGCGTCTCGAAGGAGAGGTAGCGTCGCAAAGAAAATTGAAGAAAAGATATAGGGTCGGTTCCCTTGAGTTCTAGGTTTTCTTACAATTCACAAGTGACGACGAGTTTATTGCCGCACAGGGGACGCACATCGAGATTCGATACTTGACCCGTAACATTGCAAAATCTTTTTGTATCGCAACATCACGGTTTTCTCCGAATCCCTATTTTTCTTGAACAATTTTTACATAATTAAAAATTTCATTTATGGAATATTTCACTCAGAGCTCTTATTTCGAAGATTTAATACGTTTTTCCCGTGATAGGGAAAAAAGTACCCTACATGTAAAAAAATTGATTTACGAGAACAATTGTCGCGACCTCATTCTCTAAATTGTCGCGTAAATCGAGGAGCGTAGAAGAGATAAAGCTTCCAAATTTCTGTAGCTATAGCTCACAAAGTATTTTATTTTTTAACGACAGTTTCAAACTTCTTATTTGTTAAAATCACTATTTAACTTTTTCTGAATGGTAGTGATTGTCACATCGGCTATCTCTCTCTCTCTCTCTCTCTCTCTCTCTCTCTCTCTCTCTCTCTCTTATATTTAATATATTTAAATATTTAAATTTTGAAAGGATAAAATATGAAATATATATTTTTCTTTTCATTCGCTTTTCATACTTCAAAATACATACATAATTCTCAAAAAATCGATGACTTGCATGAATCATAATCTTCCATTCAATAAAGATATTATTCAAACACTTCAGGGCTTTTTCACAACGCTCATGCTTTTGTAAATATACTTAACCTAATATAAACTGTAAACATCCAATTAACCAACTGAAAGAAAGAATCACAAACCTTGACAAAAATGTATAATAGCTTGTATTAATCCATAAAATAAACGTATTCCTATATTATCATCATCTAAACAATAAAAAAATAACTTAATGTTGACCATAACTCGTCATCATTGGCCTTGCACATTAAACCGGTCATGCAACAATTTTATTAATTAGAGCCACTTATAGTAATGTACAATTAGTCGCGGCTCTTTTGCATTTAGGATCGTGTCTAATGTCATAAGTGTAATTGAAGGTCTGAAGGACAACCACAAATAGAAGGGAAAAAAAACAATTAAAATAAGTAAGAGGATCTTTAATGCAAATGCAGTTATTTATTGAAAGCCTCGAGTGCTGAGATAATTGTTAGCAAGTTCATTTATGACGATCTATGTTTTTTGCATAAAAATATCTCTAAACCATTGTACTTGAAACTTCAATGCTATTTTTTTTTGTATAATATATTTATATTTTTATCAGTAATGATATATCTCTAAATATCATTATAATTTATTTATACGACAAAAATAAGGAATTTTCAAATAAAAAAATGTGCATAAATTTCGCGATACTGTAAATTTATAACTATTTGCATTATATGTTGTAAGAGTTAGATTACCAAACTTTTGTAACAATACCATGAATAACTTTTTATTTATTAGTTAATCAATATTGTGAAAATTTTATAATATTATAATATATAGCATTTCATGAAACATAAAAAACAAATTTTTTCAAATAAGAAAATAATTCTTGTTTTTGAATTTTTTCTGACAGTTTTCTTTTCACCATTTCATTTGAAAAATTTTCTAAGTAGTTTGCATTATCGAATGAACCTCTCATTTCGTAGAAACTGGCTTATTTTTCCGACCGAGCGAATAATTATCTCACAAAATTTTATGTGCCAATATCGAGGTAAATGCACAAATTCAGCTAAATTTTTCTTTCTCGCTTGGCACGAAAAAGCTTGACGCTGCTGGTCGCAGGTTCAAAGCCGTCGATGTACTTTCGGTAATTACATTAGCGGAAATTTACGTTATTGATTTAATATCTCAATTAGCAGCTGAGCGTAACCGATTGAATTACGCGTGGTAATGCCTGTTAACGCTGATCGCCAACGTCTCTCGCCACCCGCACCTATAATCTATTGAAAAATGTGCGGAGCATAAATTTTAATAAAGCTATCATAAATTTCTCGTAGAGCTCGTGTCCTTCATAAATTTTCAATGTTTGAAAATTACACGAAAGATTTGGCCACTTTGAATACACTTGCTAAACTTGCCTATTGATTTTAGAGTTGACTATTAATATTATTTTATTATCTCGCTAAATCCTGAAACTGCACTGATAAAAATATTATCGCTGTTTTGTTCAATGTAACGATTTTTTTCAATGAAATGCTGTCATCAATAAACGTTGGACTGTAATATTAGGATCAATAATTACAATGTACATATATCTCAAAATCAAAATCAATCGTACAATTAACATAATTAGTAAGGAATGTAAATAGACTATATTCTTTTAAAAAATTATTTAATTGCATAGAAATGAGAGTTGAATGTGAAAATCTAACGTTAAGGCAGTATAAACTTCAGGATATCGCGTGCGCATTAATCGAACGCGAAGAGAGGGACAGAGGTAGGAGCCTATTAGACATATGGCTAAACTCATTGGAGCTTTAGCGAGATCGCTCGTGCTCCCAGTCTCTCGCAATCTCCGCGCCGCGAATGAGAGACCGCAGTCTTGATTGGCCTCGGCCATTGTGTGTGCTCTCTCTCTCTCTCACACACACACACACATACACACGTATACACACTCACATAGCGTGAATTTCGTTTTCGTGCCAATCCTGCTGAATATATTACTGCACAAAATTGTCGTAAAGCAAATTGCGTTTTGATTCTCTAACGAGTGTATTTGGATGGTATAGAGAAGTTTTTTCGGTCAGCTAACGATATTCAGTCGAATGGGAAATGTCACATTGACTTAAAAGGATTACACAGGGAAAAGGCTGAAAAAAAGAAATATTGCTTTCATACTGAATATCTGTTAAATGTCAATAAGAAGCTCCTTTCACAATGGCCCATCAATATCTAGTAAGTGGCAGTCGACGTGACAAGCGTCAATCAGCAAAAATTGAACTTTTCTGACACTAAAAATGAAATCGAGGCCCCCTCTTTCACTTGGAATTTGACGACGGTTTGACAGGCGCACGCTCATAAAAGAAAATGGAAACCATCGACGACGTTATCGTGGCTTTTCAACCAAATTGTCTCGTAATTTTACTACGGAAACTTCATTACAGCACGGAAACTTGTTGGCTTATTCGATTACAGATAAAGGTGTAAAATTTTTTTTTATCGCTGTCCATCATTGCAAATTTTAAGTAGCTGCAAGTATCGTTAATGAAGGATTGCGTAATTCATAATTGAAATCCGAGTGGATTTTTTAACAATAAAATTCAACAACTTATTATTGTACTGTTTTATATTATAATATTACAAAAACTAAAAACATATTCTTTTCACTACTATTACTTGCTTTACAAACAGCCAAAATTCTTTTGATCGCCAAAGAAAATCTGGCAAGTGCGAAGATTTTTAAAAGGAAAGGGTGTGAGGCGAAACTTTGTCTCGCTGCCTTATTGAACGTTTGGAAACGATGTATAACAGCTAGTCTAACTTGGGTCGTAAGAATGTCACACGATATATTGTCGCACGTTCTGGGAAAATTCATATTAAGATCTATTATTGAAAACATTTTTATCGAATTTTACTAAAGTTTGAATTTAAGTAATTTTACAAATTTTTAATTACGAACAATTTGTGTTTCCAAAAAAATGTTCGTATAGCAAAACAGTGAGTTTGTAAGAAAAAACATGGTTGTCGAAAAAAAGGTATAAACTTCCATTCACACGTTAGACGAGCCAGATTGAATTAATTATCCTCGAAAGTTGAAGTTAACTGTTTGGCTGCCGTCTTTGAAAAGCTTTAAGCGTAGAATGTAATAAAGTTCCACCCGGTTCTAAGGGTTTCTGAGACTTGACTTTAAATTTTAGAGCTTAAGTTTCCGACGCACCGGCTGCTGATAATGGAATTCACGATCAAAGGACATTAAAATCTAACGATGCACTAGAAACTTACATTTTCCGAAACAAAGAATTCTTCGCTCCAACATCTGCGGAAAACTTCCAAAATATTTGAGCATAAAGCATCTCTTTCAATGAATAATAAAAAAAAATCAAATGAAAGACAATTGTCGCACTTGAAATATATCAACGAATTACTCGAGCCGATAACCACGACCATCCGTTCTCGATTAGAGAGAGATGGAGAGAGGGGGAGAGAGAGATGGAGAGAGAGAGAGAGAGAGAGAGAGGGAGAGTACGCTTTTATGTACCTGCCTGTTTGCAAGCCCGAGAGGGCTTAACGAATTTATCAAGTCTCCCCGAATTTTTCTTCCACTTGTTTACTATTGACGCTCACGCGCACACGCTACATGAAATATCGCTCTCAAGCACCGAAAAAATTTTTGTTTATTTGGGAAGAGGGGGGAAGGGAAGAGAGAGGAAGAGGATCGAAAAACGAATAAGTCTTTTTAATTGTTTTTCTACTGTTATGTTCGTTTATATCTTCATTTTTAGAACGTGAATATATACATTGGAAAATGGTGATAGGAATTGTTATTGTCAATGTTTGCCGCTGCTGTAAAATAATTGAATCGTTTTTTAAATCGTTCAATATTCGACAAAAATGATTCACTGCAAGTTATCATTTCATGCGTGAATAAAAGATGCACTAAGTGAAATTAAAAAGATTTCCTTTAAAACGTATGTATATTTATCTTTTAAATATACACGCTCGCTTTGATTTCCGCAAAGAACATCTATATTTCGCGAGTATGCTGATTCTCGTAGAAATTCCAGTGTAACGCTCGCGGAATTCCTTCACAAAAAAGAGAGAGAGAAAGAGAGAGAGAGAGAGAGAGAGAGAGAGAGAAAACACGTATTCTCTATTCGAGAGTATTGTAATCGAAAGAAAGGAAAAGGACATGAAGAGAATTCCCACCAAAATCACGGAAAGTTAACGTAAAAGAAACACGCATAGAGAAGACTACAATAAAAAAAAGAGAAGCAAATGCCGCGGACGAAAAAGTTCTGCTGGCGGCCGCAGACGGTTTTACGAGTGCGAATTCACCTTTTACGACGCCCCCATACCGAACGAAAAGGAAACTGGCCTCAGGCTCTTTTCATTCTACACCGAGAGCTATGAATTCACACGTGCACACAGAGATCCGCTGCTAGTAGTGGTTTTTTGTTCGTTGTTGATTTTTTATTTGCTCTGAAAATCGAGAGTTATTTGCGCGACCTATTGTCGTTTGCATTATACACATCGTGTGAATAATCGCAGCGCTATTCCGAGAGGCCAGTTTGACCCACCTAATAGTATATCGCAGATTTGGTCAGGCGGAATGAAATTGAGAATATTAATGAGATTTACTTTGATTAATTGAGTTATTGAAGTTTATCAATATTACGTCATTCAGCACAAAAATTTTCGAAGGATTTAATCTTCAATATCTTACTTATTTTCTTATGACGAATTAAAATTATTTAATTACAAATTTGTCTGTCAAATTCCAAGTTAATTTTTCAGAAAAACTATTGAATGTAATCAAATATTTAATTAAAACGAAACATTATGAATTTGCTATTTTTTTTTAATTTCAAGTGAAAAGTTCAATACAAAATTAAAAACAACTTCAACACCTCAGCGAATATTAACAGTTAAAAAAACTTGCGAGACGTATAATCGTGTTAAACACTTGGCAAAACTTTCTTTGTTCTCGAAATTTAAAGGTTCGCATACTTTCAACGTGAGCTTCAAATACTCTCTTGCCTCGAGGCACTTGGCCATTATCCTCTCGTTCTCTTTGCGTATGGGTGTTTTCTCGGGATCAATGCCCCGAAAATAAATTATGCTTGCGATAACTCTTGAATCAGAATGTTTAGCACGTGAAACTTTACGTGCTTGTGCGTTTGTTTGTAAAATTTGTATTTATCGCTGTCCCCGAAACTTATTTATTGTCTTTATTTACATGTAATGTAAAGTTACATAATAGTAATCTTTTATATTGTAACATTATTACATTTATTGGACATAAAAAAATTTGATAAAGCTACATTTCGAAAATTGTATGCTATATGTATCTATGTATTTTTATATACAACAACAAAAAAACCGAAAAAAAACATTTTTCATTATCCATAAAATACTCATTCTTAGGTTGAGATTTACCATAACACCACCAAAAGAGATAAGCCATGTGCATCTCAAGGCATCTCACCACAAGAGAAAAAGAAGAAAACTTTCAGGAGCCTCTTTTTCATTCAAGCGAATATCCCGCAAAGTTTACCCATGAGACTCTTACCACAAGCGGCGAAAGTGTAACGTCGTATCTCACTAATGCCTGCAAGAGTTGCTGATTCAAGTTCAACATACGTTTTCTTCGCTAACTTTCTTTTCTCTCTTTAGGTAATTCCTTTGAATTCTCTCTTCACCTTTTACACATTACTCGATAAAATGGAACGCATTCACGTCGATTTTCATACGCTAATCCCTCGTATGCTTTAGCCTCTTTGAGTAAGCAAAACCTATCCAGAAAATATCATATTGAAGCTCTTTCACTTCCAATCGAATGATGTACCAATCGGAATTTTCGGGCTTTGCACGGACGAATTTTTTGTTCAGGTGGAAAGGCGCAAACTTTAAAAACCTTTCATTCTCTTTTTGTATCATCTACTATTTCATACGTGTTTGACAGGAATATGTTTCTACAGTTAACAATTCGTTATTCTACGGTTTTATAGAGTTTGTTAAAAGGAGTAATAAAAAAGAAAATATTTTCCGATGTAAAATCGATGTACACGTAAATCCAAGTTCCAAGAAAAGCAAAAAACTATGAAAAAAACTAATGAATTTCGAAGTGGATTTTTTCGTAACAATGTCGTTAACTACCATAGCCATACACTGTAGATTGTTATGTATCCATAAAAATATAAAATGTCATTTTCTATGAAATGGAAAATTTCAAAGTTTTATGAAACACAAAATGTTTACTTTCATCTATAAAATACATTTGTTTCTATAAAATTTTGTTTGTTTAAAGAAATTTGAAACAAACTGACATCTAATAATATAATTTCTTTAAAAACATAATAAACATTTAATAAAATCACAATATCAATTCCAAAACTCTGAAACAATGCCATGAACCTCGCATAACAAAGCCCTTTCACGATCCCAAATACATGACTCCTCGTAACTTTACTGAAGCCTAAGCGCGGCGTTGACTTACCATAATGAGTAGCAATCGTCTGCAGGGTAAGGCGCGTGCCAGGTTACAAGCTATCAACCTCCTCCCATTTTCTCTCTCATGCACGCACACCTGCGAGTCGAAAAAGTGTACTTGGTATGTATGAGATCCCTTTGCTGATATTTGCATGCGAAACCGCAACGCTTTAAGCAAGCTCCACTGAATTCCACTTGTCACTCGCATGCTTGACTGAGTCGGTGAGTCGCTTGCGCTTTATCTCAAGTTCCCAGGTTGATTTACTTTTATTGCAAGTTTAGAATATTTTTGAAATTTAATGAGAAACGTTCAATAATATTTATATAGAATGAAATGCGATAGGTGCTTCAATTTTTTTAGCACTTGGAAAGGCATACAATATATCTACGTTAAGCGTTAAAAAGTTACTTTAGACGAGTGACCTTATACCTTGTCAATACTATATTAAGTGTAACTTATAGCTAGCGTCATACGATTCCAGCGGGGTCCATTTATTTCTTTAAAATCGTCAGTCATTTGTAAATATCCCACGAAACTTGATTATCAATGGCAAATCATCTGTTACCTATGGCCTCAAAAGTAAGTTGGATCTTTTAGTCTGAGCTACAAACTATCGCGCATCTTTCATCTTTACCGTCGGATCTAAGTCGAATTTATCGTCACGAATTTATCCTCCGAGATATCCGTTCGTCACTTTCTGTGCAGAGCTCCATTCTTACTTGGCTCGAATTTTTTCTCTTTTTTTCTCTTTTTCTCTGGGCGCATACTAACGCGCTACTTCGCTTTTCCTCCTTTATCTTGTTTCGAATAGAGTGTGCGCGCGCAATCTGCGAAGAAAAGTGGGCGTTGCTCGCAAAGAAAAAGGGAGACAAAGGCAAGGAGAGGATCAGATTTATGCCCTGGTTGCAATTGCTAAGAGAGCGAAATTTTTGACGCTGAGACTTCATTTTTTTCTCTTTTACTTTGGTAATCAATACGCCCGATTTTCTGCTGATTCGGCTGGAAATTTGGCATTTATTTAGTTTGAGATTCTAATGGCGTTGATATCTGATTTTGACGTTGAAAAAGAAAGAATGGTGGATGAACCTTCACGAACGATTCGAAAGAGAAATTTGGTAAAATTGTATGTACAAAATGATGAAGTGTATACCATAAAAATTAATAATTTATAATTTTTTTGTTACCAGTGAATTCCTGATCATGCATTATCAAAAACCCTTACAGGAAAAGGGTGAGGCTTTGTGTTCAAATTTGTAAATGAAAACTAATTTTGAAAGGAAGCGAAAAATAATTTTTTGTTAATTATCAACGCGACTTCCCTCTCCCAAGAAATTATGCTCTCGGAATTAAAAGTCTTGAAAGTTGTAAGCTTAAAAGCTTTGATACTGTAATTGCAGAGATTTTTCGTCAAGCCCATTGCGTGTTTTAGCTGGACGTACTTGGAAAGTTTCTAGTATGTTTGTCTAGCTTTGAGGTCTTAAAAATTCTAACTTCATTTGGCCAAAAGGGAGTCACGTGACAGGCATCTAGTTGACGACAGTTGATCAAGAGTTTAGGGCAAGCTTAGTCTTACAACATTAAAAGCTTCTTGAAAGCTTTAATTATTGAGAAAATCATTCTTAATCGAAAATATTAAACTTGCATCAAGCAACTTCTATTCCGCAAAGCTCTTTCTGCACAATACAGCCTTGCAAATACACTCCCCTGTGAAAAAGGAGAAGAGGAATCTCCTTTACCTCGCTGCTCCGGTAGTTCAAGCTTCTTCCTGCGGCTTGGGCGAGCCGTCGAAAGTTCTTCAGAGTATATGGTCTGCTACACATACATATATAGCCGCGAGGCGATTGCTTTGCTCTTTTTTTCAACCGTCGTCGCGGTGTCGAACTGTTTGCTGTTTGCTCGTCTATAGTAATACATATACACACAGCCGTCGGCGCTTTTTTCTAGCGCGCAAAAGAGCTTGTTTGTCGGACTCGTATGACCTCGAGACTTCTTGTGTAATACGACCGGTTTATTCATAGCAGGTAGGACAGACTGATACGTTGGAGTTTACGGATTTCGAATGGAATTTTTGTTTTTTGAATAGTAAATTTGACAGAAAAGTGTATTAAGGGTTTTGAACTAAATTAATGCTTGATTACTGATTGTTGAGTAACTTTTTTGAAACTTTAAAAATCAAAATTCGAATGTATAACGTAAATTCTAAAAAATATAAACTACTTGAAATAATCATAAAACATTATAAAAAATTTAATATACAATTTTATTATCTACAATGTATTAAATTTTGAAAAATACAAACAGTTATTTAAACAATCGGTTTCCATTAGTTCCAAGCTGGTTGAGCAGTACACCCCCGAAAAATAACGAGTCTATCACCGACTGTACGAGCATTGCGAGAGGGTTCTCTCAATACACAGCATAGATCGCGCGAGGGTGGGTAAGAAAGTGCAAGTAGCGCTGGATGAATCAGCCGTAATGGTCACCACGTGTACAGAGGGTTAAAGCGGAGCTATCACGTGTTGCAAGGACGTGTAGTCTCTATAAGCAATTGCTATGCCCATCGCGCGCAGCCCGTTCAACAATGAGATCGCTTTCGGACGCGCGTGCACGTGCCTTATCGGTCTTTCACCGCAAGAGACTCAAGTGTTCCTCGCTTCTTTCCCTTGCTGCCCCGTCCTCCCGTGCACCGAGGATTTGAATTGTTCGCCAAGGCCCACTTATTCTTCCGTCGTCTGTTCCGGCTAATTTTGCCGTTGTGTCTGTATATTCGAATGTTTTCTTAATGTTTTGAAGAAATTTTTATTTTTTGTTAGCTTATTCATGATTTTGCTTACATGACATTGGAATGACTCACACGTGAAACTTATTTATTTATTTATTTAGTTTTATTTCGATGTTGCGAATTTATTTTTAATAAAATAATTTTTCAAACGTCGAAGTGCTGAATTTTATATGTGCATAGAGTACCATAGAAACTGTATTAAATTTTATGACAAGTAGAAGAGCTAACGTACAATTTACTAGAAGAACGTATGAATTAGTATTGAGATTTTAAATTATGTTAATAACCATTTTGATCTTCAGCGTAATTTTAAAGGAATCATTTTTATTTCCGCAAACTTACATTACACGAGAAAATTGAATTTATTCGAATGTAATCATACAAATGTATCACAAAATGGCGTAGCTCACTTGCAAACAATTTTTTAATTTTAAAAATGAATAAATAAAAAAAACAGTTCAGATAGCTCGAAACCTTCAATCTACGACACGTCACCTTGAAACGAGGTATTTCTCGCTAGCATTTATAGATAGACTAGAGAACGCATAATACCATTTATTGCACAGAATAGCCAAAGAAGCAGAGTAGTCTCTCTTTTTTTTAGAGAGAGAGAGAGAGAGAGAGAGAGGAAGACGGTAGGGAGGTTGAAACTTCTTAAATCGCTTGGACTAAGCCGACTTTATCCCGCCCTAGTGTGTATATGCCTTCTTCTTCTTCTTTCTTTGTTTCTTTGTCTCTCTAGATTCCTTTCAGCTACTGCGCCCAGGGATTTTAACTCCATGCACACCCAAGCCGCTTTTCAACTGACTGCACGAGACACGTAATCTTGCATATGAGATGCTTCGGCCATGTCGTTCGAGTTTTCCTCTCTATTGTTGGTTGTTTTTCAAATTTGATGACAATGAAATACGAATAGGAAAATTTACAGTCAAAAATTTGCAAAGTGCGATCTCTCATAAACGGCTTTTTATTGATTTTCGAATTTAATTGAATCGTTTATTTTCATGTATGCTTCTACAATTGTAAGCCTGAAAGTTACAGTAAATAACTAAAAACGCTTCCAACTTATACTTAACTCATTTATATTTATCAAAAATACTATTAATAAAAAAATTTTCTAGTTCGTTACGTTACACGAATTTTTCTTCAGCTGTTTGTAAGCTTTTAAAATATTTAAAGTAAATAACGTAAAATTTATAGAGTATCAGAAAAACGTAAAAAAAGAATATCAGGAAAAAGATTTCTCAATAACATCTCGATAAATAAAAAAAAAATTTTAGTTAGAATTTTCAGATTTAGGATATAAAAAAAAGGAAATTAAAAGGAATAAAGAAAATAATATTCGTTAAAAATAATTCAAAAATTCTAAAAAGTATGAATGAGTGTTATTAAAACGATTACCATTGCAACAAACGAAAATAAAGTCATGTGATTTAGAAAATCTGTAGGATGTTTTTTAATGATTATCTTAAAGAATTTCCATAGAAAGCTATTATGAATATATCTTGTTATCATCGATGACGCAAAAATATTCATTTCTTTCAAAATTATAAGCTCAGAAATCATTACCCGAAATTGTCCAATTTCCCACTGGTCATAATACTTTGTCGAATGTCATGGCTTTAACTTAACCGAAATCCATTTTATCAAACACACTACCATTAGAGAACCCAGTCCAACCACTTTGAGAATCATTCGTTGTCTAGCTCTCTCAATTAAAAACCTAAATCTTCATTAAGCCGTCATTATCCAAGGCGCATTGGGGTGAAAAAATTAACGAGACAAAAGTGAATGGAGAACCCGATTAAATCGAATGGTAGACGAAAAAAAAATATCAAAGAGAGAAACCGTGGTTGGCTGGTGGTGCTGCCGGTCACGTTTTAATTGTACGCTCCGCCGAAAGACGCTAAGGACTTCGTTAACTACCCTCTCATTATGCAGGAGACTTTTCTTTTTATTTTCTCTCGTTCGATTAATAGCAACGCGCTGCCTCGCGTTAATTTTCGTAGCTGCACTTTTGGTTCCGTACGAATAATTATTGAGTGCTGACGGTATGTGGTTGGCATGTGTTGGTTTGCCGCAATGCATCTTCCCTTTTTTTTCTCGTTCCGATACTTTCTTCCTCTCTTTGTCCAATGTTGTTTGGTATAGATTGTTTTGTTTCTTTCGATAATTTTGCATCTTTGATGCTATTCAGCTGAAATGAATAGACAGTTTGCAACTTAATTGGAAAAATCAATTCATTGTTATTATTTTTTTATGTATAAACATTTGTATTATTGTAACAAAAGGTTTTGCATTCAAAAATTAGCTAGAATCATCGAAAAATCTGATGATCTTTCGGTATAATAAGGTAGGGAAACCCGTAAAAGGAGCGAAACCGAGTCACAAAAGCTGTCGATGAAAGTCGATAAGTCGCTTCGTCTTTGCGAGTAGTAGTAAAGCTCCGTATCTCGTCAGACGTTACGACATCTAATCCTTGGCGCTTCTTGCTTACAGATTATCCGTCGTGGAGCAGACGCGTTAAAGGATGCTGCAGCGGATCAGTGACATTGACGCGACGACTAAAAGGTCAACGAAATCGAACCCTCTAAGGGTTGCTGGACCAAAAGGGCGAAGCTGAGAAATTGACGGAACGAAAAAATAGAAAGGAGACCATCGGGGCGAGTGGCAAAAAGCACAGCTCCGCATTCGGTGAGTCATAGAAAATAAACGAGTAAATACTCAAGATTATCAGCGTTTTCTTTCGCACTCCAGAAAGATTTTTGTCCTATTGACGATTTTCATCTTCATAAAAGATTTATCGTTCACATTTGATAATTTTAATATTTGGCTTGGGAAATGTTATAAAATTAATTTTATTATTATTATTATTGAAACTCACGTGCAATGGTCCAGAAGTATACTTACATTTGCCATAATATTAATTTTTTAACTAAAAAATAATGCTTATTTGCGTTACAATCTTAATGATGACTTCTTTGAATCCAAGAAAATTTCGATAAAATAACCTAATAACCCAAAACTTTGAGAAAAAATTTAGCTCGAGTGATGAAATAAAAAACGCGCTAAAAATGAGAACGATTATTTTTCATTTGAAGAGCGCTTTCTGGTTTCTTAGTTTGAGTAGTGTACAGTTTGAGCACCTATATTCCGCTCGATTCAAAATCATAAAAGAAATGCTCTTCCTTCCGTCACAGCACTTCATTTATCCATGATCCCCTTGCACTTAATCGAGTGTAAACAAAGTCGTAGTACCAGCATTTTCCTTTTGAACAGCAGCGGCGACGATGCGCACGGGCGTGAAGGTCGATTGCGTGGAGGCGGCAACCGTAGTAGGCAAAGCAGCAGCGGCAGGAAAAGGAGGGGCGCCCAAGGAGCGCTCTGTCGCAGGAGGATGATAGATCACAAGCAGCACATCTTGGTGGCGCCGGCACTGAGCAACAGCAGCTGCTGGCGCAATTTGCCCGGTGGTCATTTCGAGGCGCACTGGCAGAACCCTGGCGTCTATGAGATCGTGCGCGCCACTCTCGTGCTCGGCCTTAGCCTCGGTATACTCTTCGCTAATCTACTCGTCATTTGCGTCATCAATAGTCGGAGGTATCACAAGTACATACACGCGCAGGTGAGTTTTCTAATTTGCGGGCAAATGCTGATTTTGATAATGGTGCAAAAATCATGATGCAAAGCGCGATCGAACGTCCGACTGCTGGTCAATTTTTAGCGCGCCCGTGTAAGCCGCTGCTCACGCGAAACAGCAAAGCGCACGCTGGAACTTAACGAATCCGTTTGCTCCATCTCCACGATTAAGAAATGGTGCGATGAAAGAGAAGCCGAATGATCGATGGGCTGCCGTGAAAACATTTCTCGCGCGGTTCGCCGCGTAGTCGACGCAGTCTTGTTTTTAAACGCGCGAACCGAGCGCGTCCGCGATACGAACCGTTCAGGTCGCCGTGGCGATGAGGCAGACGTGTAAGTCTCGGAATCAGCTATACCTATCGCGTGAAGCGCCAACTCCAAAAGCGATTCGCGAGTTTTCGTCTCGAGTTGCGTACTCATAGAACCGACCTTCGTAGAATTAAATCGCCCGGGTGAGAGGAGGCAGCATTCGCTGTATACTTTGCTTTTAGCGCGAGGGCGGGAAAAAGGAGAGAGAGAGAGAGAAAGCCAACTTGGAGAGCTGCTGCGCTGATTCGATAAAGGCTGGAACGCACGGCCGTGAGTGCCTGTCGTAGGTCGTTTCGCTGTATTTCATAATTACGCCGTCCTGGTACAGCTCTCACCCTATCGGCTAAACACGTATGAATCGGTTAGCATGGGATTACGCAAGTGCAAGAAAGTGAGTCGCGCGTGTATTGTTACGTTTGCATGGCAGAGCACACGAGAAAATATACTTAACGGCCATTACCTTTATATTGCGAAAGGAACATTTTTCGATAATTGCACTTAATTGACCTTTCAAACTCTGATTCCTCATGTATTTTTCGTTGTTATACTACCTCGCGTGAGCTAAAAAATCATTGGACCTATTAAATTTACGCTCGTTTGAAAGAAAACCTCGTGATCGAGACGACTCGGTGATAACGGAGCTCGGAGCCAATGTGGTCTGGTTCATCATCGAATTTTCATAATTTTCATAATTTTCATAGCGTCTGCATGCATGTACGTATAAAGGCACGTTTTATCTTAGTACGTGCTGCAGCGTTGTCGAATTTCATGAATATGCGAATCTCTAACGTTTCTATACTAAACGCATCCAAATGCATAGACACACATACACACTTGAAGCTTGTTCGTTCACCCGTGTGAGATCGCGTCTTCGTTATATACGCCAAGCGTTACAATAACTTTATGTAGATTTCTAATGAGCCTCGTACCTATTCCCTAGCTACGCTACTAGCTATTTCATACGTTTTCGCCAACTTGACACGATGTAGATTTTGATGGCAAATAGAGCCTGCAAATGTGGGGCTTTGTCAATGACGAATATTCATGCGAGTAATTTTCTGAAATTCTGCTTCTCTAAAAATTCATGCAGTATAATACATGTAAGTAATAGATTGAAACTGAATATTTTAGAAAATTCCTAGACTTTCCGTTATCAAACAATGAAGTTTACGTTATCTTAGATCTCAAACCGCTTACTTGAAGGCGTCACTGACGCTGACACGCGTCTGGCAGTCTATCTCGAGGCAAGATCGTCGACGTCAATCCGCGTACCTACATGCTCATATGCTCTATAAATCGTTTCTTAATATCTTTCAAATCGGGAGATGTGTTAAGGCTTTAGCTTGGGCTTTATACTCGAGATTACAAGTCAGCAACGGCATCTCAAAGTCTCATTTTCTGGTAATACATGAAATTTTCCACCGAATCTTGAATATTTATAGCACATTATTAAATATTACAATCTTGTTTGTCGGAAACGCGAACTTGCCCAAAACTGAACTTGTAACTGTACAACTAGTAATATCTGTATATAGTCAAACACGTGTATGTCCAAAATTGCTTCACCTTGTAAGTTGTTTTGAGTCGATCGAAATTAGTTGACATGTTGAGAGCGACCTGATTTAAACATGGCTCATATTTTTTATTTATTTATTTTTTCAAATTTCTAAAAAAAATCATTATTAATCGTGCAAAAACTGTTTCAGCAACGAATCGTTTTGAAAATATGTTAGGGACTAGGAGAGCTGAAATGATAGTAGAAAATATGTATATTTTTGTGTGATTAAATTTTTTTTTATTGAAATTCTATAGAAATTTTATAGAAACCCCATTGGAGAAAGTTTGGCAAATACCAACATCCAACAAACAAACTAAACTACAAACAAAATACAAACGAAAAGACTAAACGGCTATAATACTCGAAAGCGATTTATCTATCTCCATAGACGATGCGCAATTTAGTGCCCAACTTGGCTGACATAGTAACTTATTTCCGTCTTTACCGGGGTACTACTCTATTTGGGCCTAGATGCGCGCGCATAGGTCACGCACCCAGATGCTTCCTGATCCTTCTTCCCACTAGCTTTCTTGCTCGTCAGCATACCAGACCAAGGATCAGTCTTGCAGTTCCTCCATCTCGTACCTGGCTGAACTGCAATTCCCAAAAGCAGAACTTCTAGCGAGGTCTAACAGCTTTCAGGAGCTTACTCCTGGAGCTGGCGGCTTCACGACCACGACAATGCCTTTGCGCTCATGCACGTTCGTTTGAGTCTTAAACCACGAGAGAAAGAAAATCGGAACTTTAAAAATGAAAACAATGCATTATTCACGTAAAGCTATTGAAATAGTCGAGTCACTTATCTTTATTTTTAGTCATGTAACGCACGCTAATATTCATTGAATATAACTATCGCAACTTAAAACGAGAAAACATCTCGACGCAAAACACGGAGACGGGCAGGCGCGAAGAAAATACAGTGTTCGATTAGGCACGTAAAAACGGCGTATTAGATGTTCATTGAATATTTGCCAATGGTCATTTGAAAATCTTTGACGAACTATTGAAAATCGAGAAATTATATTACAACCCTGCACATGCTAATGTAAATAAACATTAAATTCTAGATAAAATATTGGTACTATTATTCCGAAGGATCAATATTGATATTTGTATCGTGCAGACATTACAAACCTTGTAAGATATTATGGAAGAACGTCCATCATTTTGATTTTATAGTTATCGTTGTATTGATTATCTAAATTTTTAATTTGGAAAGTTAAAATAATAAAAATAAAGACTTTTGCACCATTTTCTATATTCTAAAACTTCCCTTCAATAGCATGTAGACATAAATGTTGTAATTCTGTTATATTCAGCCAAGGTACCTGCTAACAAGCTTGGCGAGCAACGATTTAGCGATTGGGTTACTGGTCACGCCCTTTGGCTTCATACCTGCAGTCTACAGCTGTTGGCCCTACGGCGAACTCGTCTGTCAAATTCAGGTTAGCGTTAGTGTACTTTTAAGAATTATTTTGCATGACTGATGAACGTAGACCATCAATATGAGGATTAGAAATAATGATTTTTCAATTATTGTTGAATTTGAAAAAAAAAAATTATCCTCTCACAACTGAACGATCAACATTCACAAAGTTTTTCAAGCGAAAAAAAAGCAACGATTTTCTATCAAAGACAAAAAAAAACAGCATTATCAGAATCTAAGGTAAAGAGGTGCAAAGAAGGCGTCTTCCTTTCAAGCCATCGGAGAAAAAAAAAGACAGCGCGTTAGCTTTCTCTCTCTCAAGAGAAATCTTAATTCAATCTCGACGTCGAGGCCGAGCAACCTCGTTAATTCCCGCCAATAACTCTTTCATTGGGCTAATAAACCAAGTCGGGCGTTTCATCTTACTTTTTCCAACCGACGACATGCTCTCTTGGCTCTTGAAGTGTAGCAGCGAGTTTTTCTTCTCGTTACAACTTTTCTTGTTTCCTCTCTCCCTCTCCTCGTCTTCCCTTGCTTTTGTTCTTGCAACTCCGAATGTATTCCGTTCTTCCCGTTTTTTTTTCTCCTACGCGCCCATACTTTATTTATAATTAAATGGCTTGCATGTACCTCCGCTCGAGTGCTCGTTCTGTTTTTTTTTTTCATTTCCATTTGTAAAATTTGCACAAGTTCCTACGAGCTTTCATAATATATTCAATATGAAATTCATCTAAAAAACAAATGATGCTATCATTTAATCAGCTCAATATTATCATGAAGAATTTTCATGAAATAATTTTCTAGATTCTATTCGTCTGACTGACCAAATAAAAAGAAAAACAAACAAAGGATCAACACATTAAAGCGCAAGTAGCATCGCGTAATCTTCAGATGCTCTCGTTTATTTTTTATTTTTCTTGCCTGGCTGACTCTTAATTCGACTCCTAATTTACCGTCGTCGCGAGCAACGAGTTTCGCGCCGGGTCGGAAATTGCCGTCAGGTGCTCGGGCCACTTCCGGCTGCGCGTTATCGAGTTCCTGGCGATAATCTCTCTCTCTCTCTCTCTCTCTCTCTCTCTCTCTCTCTCTCTCTCTTTTTCTCTCTTCTGATTTGTGACTCAACGGTCTTC
This sequence comes from Phymastichus coffea, assembly GCF_024137745.1. NCBI lineage: Eukaryota > Metazoa > Arthropoda > Insecta > Hymenoptera > Eulophidae > Phymastichus > Phymastichus coffea. The sequence continues at coordinate 1,282,538 of NW_026706882.1, forward strand.
TTACCTATATTTCACCATTTCTGGCTTTAGCCAGTGGAGGCGTTTAGGGTCAGAAACTAGCTGTGGCGCATTAATTTATTTTAACGATGGCTTTTATTTATGATTCGAATATTCTCTCCACTACCACTGACCTAAGATCTATGTCTCCTTTTACGAATGCATCGTGTAATGATTTACTCCTTGAAGTTTCGGTACAAGATTTCTTTTTACAATAGCGGTTGCTGGAAGCAAGCCAATGATTGTGCTTTCGTTCTTATATTCTTGATCATTTGAATGGAGATTTTTTTTAATTCTTATCTTCGCTCACATTATTTTTATGCATTAATAGGATGTTTGTTGTCGAAAATATATCTTTCAATAATATTGCTACAGCGAGGGTTGACTTTGATGTGAGAAATCGATGAGATTATTCGCGTGCCATGTGTGTAAGCAACATTAAATACCTATCGAATTTTGGCCCGAAATTAAACAAAAATTGAAAAATATACTTTTGTTTAGTAAATAAATATTGAAAAAATTAAAGTTTCAATAAAGTATTCAATACTAAGCAGCATTCCTTTCAATTTAAGTCTCATGAGATACAAAATAGACCTGGTAATGAATGCAATCAAATTTCGCGCGTTCAAAAAAATGTTGCTCCAAAACTCTCAAAGCAAGAAATGACTAAGCTTTCACGCCGAGAAAGTAATAGATACCACAGCGTGAATTCTACCGACATTGTTTGCACTTGTGGTATGCAAACAAGTTATTAGCCCTTTTAATAATGCAGTCTACGAAAGCGAGTTTTTCCTTTCTCTCTTTTCGTCGACTCGATGCTCAATGAATGCCGAATGAGGCAGCCTAAGGCTTTTGTTCTTTAGCAGTGCCGTGCTATGTTCGAAGAATTTCTGAAGGAATGTCGAGGAGAATCTCGATTTCACTAGGGGTGCGGAGAGTTTTAATGAAATTATTAAATTGTTTTGTTTCACAATGCAGCTGTTGAATATTTTATTCTATTTGAATATTTCGAAGCTATTCTTTGTAAAGTAACAAATGTCAACTTTCATTCAATGTAAAATGCAATTTTTCGTTATGAATGTAAAAATGACGCAATTTAACAAACTTTGTTCGACTCGGAGTCAGAGTTTTCTTCATTTAACATAATTTTTTAATTCTAAGTATTCTTAGCTTTAATGTATATCTTAATAATGCAATATGAAAACATATTAAAAGTTTTGAACATGATTATATCTATAGAACGCAAATTTGATGTATCTCTCGCTTCATTACGTGGAATGGAATGTGTTGTAATAGAGTATAATAGTTACAAAATTGTTCGGGGAGATATCGGAATTAAATTTTTTCGTTTTTTAATCGATTATATTATTTGTTAATGTCTGAAAAATATATTTCAATCTGATTTGTACTATTTAGGGCGAGATAAAGTGGAAATAAGTGATTTAGAACAATGAACTTGGTACTAAGTAAAAACAACTGATTGGAAATAAATTGAATAACAAAATTTACCGTAAACGTGAGATTGCAAACTATCGAGTGCAGGGATGACCGATCTGGTTGAACGTCAGAACCCGTCTGTCTTCAGCCCTATGTGTGTCCACGGAAAGAGGCGTCGCGACCTAAAGGCCCCAAATTTTCGTGTCCCACTAAGCATTTTCGCGCGGTCTATAAGTCTGGCGACACGACTTCGACGGCGGTTCACTTCCTGCCTTGTTCGATAGAAGGAAACGGAAATCTGTGATCCTCTCGTCGTTTCTTTTGTTTTTCAAATGAAGCTGTGTGTTACGGGTTGCTCTTGATTACATAAGAGCTTACTTACGAGTCTGAGGGCGGTGATAGCGAACTTGAGATGTGCTTTTACCCGTGTGAATCCCCCGGAGACGCACCCAGAGCGTCTCTACTGAATACGCCCGTGGCAATCATCTTCGTCGCCAATACTCGTTGCTGGCCGTATTTTTCCGTTTACAAACTTATCGCTGCGCCGTGTTGCTCCGCACACTCGCACTCTGCTTCAACTCGCCGCGCGATATTCGCGTAATTTCTGATTGGACTGTGACTACGAATCGCTCATACACTCGTTTGGCGCTTTGCGCGCCGAGCGCAGACCGTCTGATTTTCATTGTCGGAGAGGCAAGTATGTAGTGAAACAGGAGGCGCACACGTGTACGCCGATTTGCCCGAAGCTGCCTGATCCCTTTCCTGTGCTCAAGCGATAAGATCTCCTCGATAGCGCGTCGTCGACTGCTGGCCGAGGGACACTTCGGTTATCCGTTCTCTTTATCCGTTTTTGTTTTTTCTTTTCTTTTTTGTTTCACGCGTGATGGATCGACTAGCATGACAAACATAATCACTCCACGTGCCTTGATATTCGAGGCTTTCATGTGCTTATAAAGATTATCTCGCTCATTGACTGAACGTTCGGAACAAATAGATTATTACATTTTAGTGCGCTTCTGTACATAAATATTATTTTTTCTACAAAAAGTCATTTCGATTGAATAAAATTATTTTTTTTAATTCTTCATTAAATATAGCATTATTCAAACTGATTGAATGCAAAAAATGTATACTATTCAAATAACTCTACAGCCCGCAAATAAACGGTAACGCGTCCAATTACAGGTTACTATGAAGAAAAGCTTTATCGATAAGAGTTGACTCGTGCTCGAGTGGATATTTTACCGAGGTAGCCGCAACCAAGGTCAATACACTAGCGGTTGTCCGTGAAAATAAAAACGTTTGATCTTAGGGATAGAAGGTCAAGAAGACAAGATGCGATCGTTTTTTTTATTTATAGGGCATTGATGATCGAAGCTTTCGATAAATTAGTTCACACTGCTGATGTTTTTCTTCCTTGTTCTTTGCTTGACACTCTACTTGATTGAATACTTGATCGGATTTTGTATTCTATCTTCTATGTTTAGGCTCTGTAACTGTAAAAACATTTGAGCATCTATCGTTCTTTTTCACGTTTAATTTGGAAGTTAACGATTAAAGTATTATTGCGTTTGGATTTTATGAGTTGCGCTGCACGAATTTGTAAATTGTCAAAATTAAAAAAATATTCAACACAATTACGTTGAAAAGTCTGCTGACTATTTCCTGCGGTCGTAACCTCTATCAGCTTTTACTGCAAAAAAAGAACGGTCATATCAGTGTGACACGAGATTCGCGTAAAATTTTAGAACCTATAATTTTTTTGTTTTTCGGTGAGGCGTACATTGATTTTAATCATGATGTTTTACTCTCCGTAAATTACGTGCCTTTGTCGACATTTACGTCGGATGCGATGATTTTTTTTCTTCTACAGTTGGTTGTAAAGCTGAGAAAAGATTGATTTACGAGTTAAATCGCGTTTTATAGTCTTTTTTTATAGTTTTTAATCGGCGGCGGTGGAACATATGTACCGCAGAGAAAAGAATACATTTTGCAGGTTGGAATCGTAGTAAAAAAGCTGAGAAAATGACGATGGTAAAAAGCAATAATTAGGATGATAAAAATGAAAATATGAAATGGTACTTTTGAGGATTTTTATTGTAGTGAAGAGAAGTGTCGACAGGACAACAGACTACACTGCGTGAAATGAAGTCGCTGCAAATACATGGACGCATAAAGGAAGCGTGATGGTCCATTAAAACCGAACACTCCTCGTTAGCATAAACCGCAACGCGATGGTACAACTTTGGCTCGTCGTTCAAGCAAACACACGGACACTCGAGAAGTTTTGCCAGCGATTAGCGGGAGCAGCATCGAAAGATCCCTCCCTCCCGCGTGCGGGTGTGGCTTTAATTGAATGATGCTCGCTGAAGCGATAAAGCGCGGATCACACGTGCTGCGCGGCTGTAAAGTAACCGAGGGCGCTGTATTAATATGCACGACAGGTGTACGCAAGCGTTGCTCTTCCCCCCACGCTTACGTTTTGTTTATTAATGGCAAGCAAGCAAGCTCTTAATTAAGGAAGTTTGTGTTGCGCCGAGATATTATATCGCAGCTGGTAATTGCCTGTGGTGCGTTCAGTATTGTTCACATTTATTTGCGAATTATGAGTATTAAATAAGTGTTAATCACGGAGATTTTACGAATAATGGCAAAAGTTATTTCAAATCAAATTTTAAATCTCATTTTTTCAAGTCCTCTATTCTTTATCAATATGATTATGTCATGATTATGTCATTCATCTGTATTCCAGATAACTTTCCTTATTCTCACGTTGAATTTCATCGACTTCTATTATTTTGATATATTCATTTCCGCCTATACATTGCCGGTGATCTACTTTGCCCCCCCCCCCCGGCAAAATTAGTAAAAACTTTAAAGTTCAATGTCTCTGGTAAAAATTAACGTACAGAGTCGCTCAGGGGCGCATTTGAAAGGTTTTTCCAGAACTTTCAAATGATATGACTCATGGATGCCATCAATTGTTTTTTAATTTTTTACAAGTAATAATTCAACATTGAAAATTTGGAAAATTTTTTGTTAAGTTTGAAAATATGCCAAATCTGGGAAAAAATCTTACAAAAATTTGAGTTAGAGCATCTTTTAGCTTTGATTAAGCTCTAATTGAATCACTGGTCAAAAAATTATTTTCGTCAAAACCGACGCGCGCACGGGCATTTTTTCCGGGAAGTAACAGTTTTTTTAAACATTTTTTTATCTCCGTAAATTCTAAAAACTTAAAAAAATATATAGGAGAAAAAATGTTTATTTTTACAAGTGAAATACTGCACTATTTTCTTTAAATTTTTTCGAAAAATAATTTTTGACGATTTAAAAAAAATTTTTTTCGCACTGGTACGCCAAAAAGATGAAAAACTACATCAAATTTTTTTTTTTCACTCATTCAATATTATTCCATAATAAATATCATTAATTTTGCTAAAAAAAGAGAAAAATTTTTCTAAAACAAAAAAAAAGAAAATTCATTTTTTTGAAAAATTCATGACATTTATTATGGAATAATAGTAAATGTGTGAAAAAAAATTTGATGTAGTTTTTCATCTTTTTGGCGTACCAATTGAGAAAAAAAAATAGTGCAGTATTCCACTTGCAAAAATAAACATTTTTTCTCCTATATATTTTTTTGAATTTTTAGAATTTATGGTGATAAAAAATGTTTAAAAAAACTGTCACTTGCTGAAAAAAATGCCTGTGCGCGCGTCGGTTTTGACGAAAATTATTTTTTGACCAGTGATTCAATTAGAGCTTGATCAAAGCTAAAAAATACTCTAACTCAAATTTTTGTAAGATTTTTTTTCTAGATATGGCAAATTTTCAAAGTTAGCAAAAAATTTTCCGAATTTTTTATGTTGAATTATTACTTGTGACGAATCGATAAGATGAGTCAAATGATCTCGCTCAAAGAGGCGGCCGATGGCTCGCTCGACGCGGTCTGCGAGCAACTTCACGCTGAAACTCGCTCGCGAGTTGCTCGCAATATAGACCAACAGAGACTCCGTTTCCCGCCGCCGAAGCAGCAACAGCTCCAGAGGGCTCCGTACTGTTTTCTATAATAGAAGAAGACGGCTAGTTCTTGAGTAGGAGTTTTGCAGCATTCTTTGGAACAAGAAGACGATTGAAAGGTGTGACAATATCATCATCGAAGAAGAATTTCCTGACTCTTACTGCTGGCGTGGATTCAACGAATATTAGATAAGTAACCTGATCTACGTTAGACTGCCTGAGAATTTTAACTGTAACTTCGAACCATTTGAATTTTAAATATTGAATTGGAAACGAAAGGGCCGTTCGCGCAAAGACAGTAAATTGCAATATAAAATAACGAATGGAATTTGTAATTTAGATCATGTAATTAGTGATGGAATTTTATGATTGCATCGCGTATTTTATATAGTTTTATAAAATATTGACTCAACGAGAATTGGAATTACTAACATTTTGTTGTAATATAATTAGCATAACGAACTAGTGAATTTTGTAATGAATGACGTATTGAATTAGTTTGTGAATAGTATGGGAGTGACTAGTGTGAGTGTGGCGGAATGAATGTGTGAGGATGGAATGAATGATTTGTGAAGATTATTTTAACATTGAAATAAGAAATAACGAAAATGTAAAGTAATGGGTGCGCGCCGAATATAATATCACTATATATATATATGAATGGCAATTCAATTGATGAGATTAATGATCATTGTAAAAGGGGAAAAATGGGATTGAATACTAATCTTGTAACGGATTTAATTTAAATTATGTTCTATTGCTCAATTGGTGAATAAATACTGAGATGTTCAGTGTTGAGATTTGACATTGAATTTAGAGTTTCTTGCATTCTTAGTCTTAAGTATGTGACCACTAATTTGAATATACTAACATTTAAATATAATATTTACATTGGCGCCCAGCTAAAAGGTAAACTCATGTAATCCATGTTTACTTACTGATGAGCAATGAGCATGGCGTGTACGTAACAAGGTCGGGTAGACAATCGAAACAAAGGAATATTGATCTTAGTTTCGCGAATAAGCGAATAAAAGTGAAAAGTAATAATAGGGCTAATACAATGGTTTTGCATCATGATGACGAGGTGATAAACCAACAAGGACAATCTGATGACTTGGAAACGCTAAGGCAGCTAACAGTGGAACAGGCGCAAAGGATGGCTAATATACAAGGCGAATTGGAGAGAGTGCGTTTAGAGCTGGCAAATCAACCGAAGATTGAAGATCTTAAGAAACAACTAGTCGAAAGGGAACAACAAATTCAACGTCTTCAGGCTGCGCAGCGGCCAGAGAACGCCAATAAAAGCGATGAGAGCGATCATCTTCGGGAGCTGCAGCAGCGACTCACGGCGCGGGATACGGAGTTGATACAATTGCGGGATGCGTGCGGAGCGGTTGAAGATCGCCCGGATGGTCCGTCTCAGCGGCTGAATCAAGTTCCTGCACAGCGTGATTACACAGCGGAGATATGTGCGATTATGGGTAATGTAACAAGCATGCAAATTGATATTAAATTGCCGGAGTTTCATGATGAAAATTCAGCTAATCCTTTAGAGTTCTTGGATGATTTTGAGGGGTTCTGTTTAGCAAAGAATATTAATAGAGATAGTAAATTAAAATTATTAAATATAGCATTACAAGGTAGAGCAAAATTATGGTACGGTTTGCAAGGAGATTTGAGGGATTTTGATGATTTTAAAAATAGGTTCCAAAGTGAGTTCTATGGTACAACAGCACAATTTAACTTTAAAGATAAATGGTTGAGTAAAAGATTTAATAGCAGAGAGGATAAAAGTTTACAGAGTTATTATTATAAGCAGCTAAAACAAGCTAGCTACTTAAGGCCAATATTAAACCAATACGAGAAGAACTTTTCAATTATGAAACAATTTCCAATGTCAGTAAGAGATAGATTGGCATTAATTGATTACAGTAATTCTAATGATATAATTAAGATAATAGTAAATTTAGACAATTTATATAATGAAAAGATAAGAAAATATGAGAAAGGTCAGAATTATTCTGGTTATGACAAGCAAGAAAAGGTACAAATTAATCAATTCAAATTGCAAAACAAATATTCAAATTTTAATCACAAAGGTAGAGGAAATTATAGAAAACCGTGGAATAATGGAAGGGGACAAAGCAGATACAATCAAAATCGTTGGAATCAAAATTTTCCAAATAACAATTATGCAAACCAAAATTATTCAAATCACAATTTTTGTCAAGGTTATACTCAACAAATATCAAATAATCAAAATTCTCAGGCACACAGTAATTTGAACGCAACTAGAGAAACCCCTGCTTTAACTCCGGATATACGTTTTCCTCCTCCAGCAATAAATAATGGTAATCCGATATCCAATGAAAATTCGCAAAATCAGACTAATCATTTAAACGACAAATCGGCGCGTTGAGTTGTGGTCCGTCGGCGCGTCAATATCACAATGATATAGTTACAGAATTAAATAGAGATATTCATAGTCAGGACCAGGAAAATAAAGCTGATACAATGGAAAAAGTTCCACTGTCTCCACACTTACTTTGTACAGTATGTGATAGAAGAGTTTTGTCACTTATAGATACAGGTAGCCAAATTAGTGCAATATCAGAAGATTTTTACAATGAATTAAAATATTCACAGGTTTTATTAGAATTACCAGTAGCTAATATGATGGTTTCAGTAGCAATTGGTAAAAAATCAACAAAGATAAAGAAACAAGTATTTTTGCAAATTAGTATTGATGGAGAAAAATTTGAGTTTATTTTCTTTATAGTACCTTTATTGGCGAGTAAAATGATTCTCGGAAATGATTTTAATTTAAAAGTAGGTTTAATAATTAATTATTGGAGCAGAACTATACAGATAAAAAATAGAATAGTATCGCAATCATCAACGTTGTTTGAGACAAGTGCGTCAGAGGGGTTGATTTTAATAAAAAATAATGATCAAACATGCATATATATAGTAAAATTAGAAGAAAAGGAGAAATTTAATAAAAATGTTAGAAAAATGATTGAAGTAGAATTAAAAAACCCTCAAGAAAAAGAAATAATAAAGAATAATATAAAAAAATATCAAATGTGTAGTATAGATATAATTAAACAAATAAATGATCAAGTAATAGAGGGTATAGAAAACGATGAAATGAAAGAATATTTAAATGAAACGGATAAATTAATAATGAATGCATGTAAAGTAGAAAATAAAAAAGAATCAACGTTCTCGGATCAACTTGAATCAATCGCGGAAAACCTGTCAATGATTGATGAAAAGCAAAAATACATAATGATTACAATGTTAAAGCAATTTGAAAATTTATTTTTAGATAAACCGGGTTGTGTAAAAAATTATACGCATAAACTTCGTTTAAAAAAACAAAATCCAATAATTAATCAAACTTATCCAGTGCCATATGCTATGAGAGATGAAGTTGAAGAGTGCATAAAGAGGATGCTTGAAGCTAAAATAATCGAACCTGCGATAAGTCCGTATTGTAATCCGTTGCGTGTTATACGTAAAGAGGATAAAACGATTAGAATATGTCTTGATGCGAGAAATTTGAATAAATTCATTGAAGACGACCATGAGTCACCACCGATTGTCGCGGATATTGTGCAGAATTTTTATAAGTGTAAATTTTTTTCAAAGATTGACATGTTGATGGGATATTGGCAGATAGTTTTGGATGAGGAGTCCCGTCCTTTAACAGCATTTGTTTTTAAAGGGAGGATGTATCAATTTATTCGCGTACCGTTTGGAATAAAAACAGCTGGAAGTGGTTTTATTCGAGCTTTTACAATAGCATTATTAAGCGAAACAAAAATAATAGATATTTTTAAAATTTATCCAGAATTTGAAGATGTAAATGAGGAGAGTGTAAATGAGGTTGCTAAATCAATACCAATAAATGTTCACAAAGAAACAGCAACGTACGTGGATGATTGTGCAGTAGCAACTCCGACATTTAAACGACATATCCAAGTTTTACAAATAATTTTTTCAAAATTGATGGCCAATGGATTCACTATTAACATAAAAAAATGTCAATTTTTAGTAAAGGAAATAATATTTTTAGGTTTTGTCTTGTCATATCAGGGAATTCGTCCTGATCCAAGCCGCATAGAAGTGATTAGGAATTTTGAAGAACCAAAAAATAAAACTCAATTGCAAAGTATACTCGGAGTTTGTAATTATTATCGTCGTTTCGTGATAAAACATAATAGTTTCGTTACGCCGTTTAGAGATTTGTTAAAAAACGATGCGAAGTGGCTATGGACCGAGAAACATGCGCAGGCATTTAACGCACTTAAACATAATTTTATAGATGCTGTTTGCTTGAGTCATGTGATACCGGATACTCCGTTTAGAGTCCAAACTGATGGTAGTGTTCAGGGTATCGCGGGAATTTTATATCAGATTGATGGGAATGGTGATTATTGTATAATTTCTTTAGCGAGCAGATGTTTAACAGAAGTTGAATCAAGGTATACAACCACGGAAATAGAGTTGTTGGGAATTGTTTATTCTGTTGCTAAGTTTGGGGATTATTTGGTGGGCCGGAAGTTTGAGATTGTTACGGATCATAAAGCTCTTACGTTTTTGAATTCTACAAATTTTCACACTTCTCGGCTCATAAGAATGGCCCTGTACTTGCAGCAGTATTCATTTACAGCGGTGCATTGTCGTGGAGTAGATAACTTGGTCGCGGATTTTTTTAGCAGAAATCCTGAGAGTAAATTCAAAGAACAAATACAATCACCGATCAGCATATCATCTTTATATAAATATTCTCTTTCACAAAACAAAAAACATGAGTCAGTTGCTTTGTTGATTATGGCAATGAGTGAGGAAGATGCGACGTTGAAAATAATAATGAAAAATATAGGTAAAAAACAAAGAGATGATTCAGGTTGTGCAAAGTTTTTTAAACAATTAAAGAATAATAACAAACAAAATAATAATTTACAATTATATAATGAAGTATTATTTATAAAAGAGTTAAAGAGCGAAATATGGCGTATAATCATACCGGCGGAAATAAAAGTGGAAATAATAAAGTTAACACATGCGAAGTAGGGACACCCAGGTGTGTTTAAAACACTTTCGTATTTGAAGCAATATTATTATTGGAGGACAATGAGTAGAGACGTCAAGGCGTACATAAAGAAGTGTGATCTTTGCCAGCGTGTAAAGTACTTGTCGATCGCGATGGAGGGACCATATCAATTAGTTGATTCAGTAAAGCCGTCAGATTTAGTGACGGTAGATTTCTATGGTCCTCTCCCTCGCGGTCGAGGGGGAGTGGAGTATGTGTTTGTGATATTGGATGCGTTTTCTAAGTTAGTTCGTCTTTATCCGATGAGAAGGGCTACTACGGACGCAGCATTAAAAAGAATTACTGATGACTATATTCCTGATTGCGGAATATTTAAAAGAATATTGAGTGACAATGGTAGTCAGTTTACTTCTCAGAAATGGAAGATCGAGTTGGAGAAATTGGGCATAAAAGTAGTGTATAGTTCGGTTAGACATCCACAATCTAATCCTACCGAGCGAGTAATGAGAGAGATTGGTAGATTATTTAGAACTTACTGTGAAAAGAAACATACCGCATGGCCATTGTACTTAAAAAAAAATTCAAGACATGTTAAATATCACAACACATTATAGTACAGGTTGTGTACCTCATGAACTGCATTTTGGAAAACCTATTAAAGACGAGATATTAAGGATTTTGAGATTTCCTGAATCAAAAATAATAGATAAAGAATTTTTAATAGTTTTTGCTAGAAAAAATATTGAAAGAAGTTTTACAACGCGTATTAGGGGTCAAAAGCCTTCAAAGGTTGTAATTAAAGAGGGAGATTTAGTGTTATTGAGAGTGAAGCATTTATCCAATGCACTAGACAAGGTGACAAAAAAGTTCTTCCATTTGTTTGAGGGACCTTTTAGAATCTCCAAGGACTTAGGACAGAATGCATTTGTATTGGTTGATCCTAATGACGATAATATTGTAGTTGGTACCTATAATCGTACAAATTTGCGCAAATATAATGTTTAACAAGAATGAGAATTTGAGTATGATAATATTGATATTCTGTGCAAAATGTATGAGAAATGTTATGAAATAATGTTCAGTGTGTGAGTGAAATGAGAAGAATGAATAAAATGCGTTGAACAATAGTGAAAATGAAGATGAATGTTTAAAGAGATGGATGGTATGAGAGAAATGATTGTGTGAGAATGAAAGTATGTGTGTCGTAACGTAGAGTAAGTTTAGGATAAGTTTGTATTTATATTAGCGTTGAATGAATAATTGACGAGAATCTTTGCGAATGAAAGAACATTGTAATTATGTATGAAATTTAAGATAAGTTATAACTCAAAAAATAATGAATGTATAGAGGTGCACCGAAAGGATCGATTCGAATTAATGGAGAAAGTAACCGGTTATGTAAGATAATGTAAATAGATGGATTGAAGGGTTTTAAGCGGTGTTAAGTATGAGTGAGAGGTGCAATGGCGCTTTCGTTTCAAATTTGTTGTGGACTTGTATTTCATGAGGGCGGATTGTGTTTTTGGCGTAGAATTCTTCTCCACCAAAAAAGGGGGAGTATGTGACGAATCGATAAGATGAGTCAAATGATCTCGCTCAAAGAGGCGGCCGATGGCTCGCTCGACGCGGTCTGCGAGCAACTTCACGCTGAAACTCGCTCGCGAGTTGCTCGCAATATAGACCAACAGAGACTCCGTTTCCCGCCGCCGAAGCAGCAACAGCTCCAGAGGGCTCCGTACTGTTTTCTATAATAGAAGAAGACGGCTAGTTCTTGAGTAGGAGTTTTGCAGCATTCTTTGGAACAAGAAGACGATTGAAAGGTGTGACAATATCATCATCGAAGAAGAATTTCCTGACTCTTACTGCTGGCGTGGATTCAACGAATATTAGATAAGTAACCTGATCTACGTTAGACTGCCTGAGAATTTTAACTGTAACTTCGAACCATTTGAATTTTAAATATTGAATTGGAAACGAAAGGGCCGTTCGCGCAAAGACAGTAAATTGCAATATAAAATAACGAATGGAATTTGTAATTTAGATCATGTAATTAGTGATGGAATTTTATGATTGCATCGCGTATTTTATATAGTTTTATAAAATATTGACTCAACGAGAATTGGAATTACTAACATTTTGTTGTAATATAATTAGCATAACGAACTAGTGAATTTTGTAATGAATGACGTATTGAATTAGTTTGTGAATAGTATGGGAGTGACTAGTGTGAGTGTGGCGGAATGAATGTGTGAGGATGGAATGAATGATTTGTGAAGATTATTTTAACATTGAAATAAGAAATAACGAAAATGTAAAGTAATGGGTGCGCGCCGAATATAATATCACTATATATATATATGAATGGCAATTCAATTGATGAGATTAATGATCATTGTAAAAGGGGAAAAATGGGATTGAATACTAATCTTGTAACGGATTTAATTTAAATTATGTTCTATTGCTCAATTGGTGAATAAATACTGAGATGTTCAGTGTTGAGATTTGACATTGAATTTAGAGTTTCTTGCATTCTTAGTCTTAAGTATGTGACCACTAATTTGAATATACTAACATTTAAATATAATATTTACATACTCGCAAAAAATTAAAAAACAATCATTGGCATCCATGAGTCATACCATTAGATTCTCAAATAACATTTGTAAACACTCTAAAAGCATAATTCCTTGCTTTCGTCCTCTGAAATAGATACACGTGATTCAATTCGAAATATAAATATGCCGAGAATTCTCATCGCATTGATCAATATACTTTAGACACGTAGATGTCAAAAGGATATACTCGTCACTGCCATCAGTAAATTATGTTCGTGACATGTGCGCTTCAGGTGTGCCAGTCCCTGGGCTGAAAGATTCGTGCAGATGAGACTTATCCTAAACAATAATTCTCAACTCTCATTCTTCGGCACGTACGGGGAAACCCGCAACTTTCTCTCTGGCCAGATGTACACAATACCAGGTAGAGGAACGATGCGCTATTTAGAGCGTGTTTAGGTAGCCTGCTATCTTTGAAGGATGGCTTCCCTTTCTAGCCACTCTGATTGGTTCCCCTCCGTCGAGGCCTAATTAGTCAAGGATGTTTCCTTCGTCTTTTCTCGATGAAAATTGCTGAACGAGTTTGTCTTTAGCTACTACTCGCGATAAGCGATGTCGCTGCGTGTAAGGATCAAGTGCTTGCTTGTGAGTATGAGTGAGTGTTTGGCGGTGTGATCACCGCTTAATCGGATCCGACCAACGACGCAAGGGCTATTCGGCGACACGGGCCTAGCTGAGGATAGGTGCGATATCCCCAGATGTGTCTCTACCTCTTGAGCAACGCTGTCACCTTGGACAGAGCGGTTCACCTCGTCTATAAGGCCAAGGTAATAAGGTCTGTGCCCTTTTTAAAACGTTGGTGCTACGTAGCCCTAGGAAACATCTTCCTTTCGCACAGTGAGTACAAGCGGCGTCGTCGTAGCAAGCGAGCGACGTATAACGAACTATCGTATAGTGTAAGTAATTTTGTACGCGTACCCTGAATGGCTTTTCCCCCAACTGTGACTGGGGTTATTTTAATGTCGGCTAGGTCTCTCGCTTTCTGTAATTAAACTAAATCAAACTAAAGGCGTTCTTCTGATTGTAATCCACACATTCCCCTCTTTAATTAAATTAGATTTTTTTCTTCTTTTTTCTTTCCTTGTTTATTAATTACGAACAATTAAAACAAATTATGTAATTTAGCTTGCTTGACATGCTTGTAGGACGTTGACCACGTGCTTTTTTTTGCCTCGGATGTCGAATTGTACGCATCTCATGGTTTCGCATGTTGTCACGCGATCGTGAGTGATCGGAACTGGCGATATCAAGTCGCTCGTTATGTTCGACAAGGTCCTTATTTCACCTGCGGAATTATCAAAAAAGCTTGGTAGATATTATCTTGTTTCTGTTGGCAAGGTGCGAGTTTGGCACGAGCAAAAGCTTTCGAATCTGAATAATCTTGGCGCTTGAAATGTAAGCAGCCTTACCTCTGCCATTGACTTGGTAAACTGCAAGTGAGCGAGTTGCGATATTTCCATCGACGACGATATAACCGCCTACGGACTGAGCCAAACTCACAGACCGACAGTCATCATGCACGATCCATTCGTGTTGTTCTCTCACCACGTATCCCCCTTCATCGAAAGCCATCGTGTAAGCTTTCTCTTGGCACATCGCGCTACGGCCAATAATTATTCACAGCAATCTCGAAACTCGTTTCGTTGGCGACAATCGCACGCGCGATCATCGTCGTCACGTCATCGCTGATCTGTGCTACGTGCAATTGGCATGAGTTCAAGTTCAGAATAGCGAATCTCTTATGTTTTTCGACTTGGTATATCAAAACAATGTTGTCAGTGCCGAAAATGCGCAACTCAAGTACTTCACCTTTGTCAAAGTTGAAGCTGCAGGAGCGCAGGTGTCTTGCGCTGTCGAGAAAAGATTGCCGCTCAATTCTCTTGGAAGAAAGTGCAGTGCCGATCATGGCAGTAACCGAATACTAATAGCGGACTATCTTCGTATAGATTGAACAGTCTTTCCTTCAAGAGCTTGATTTAGATGTATCGAGTAGCTATTCGATGTGTCGATTGCTCTTGAGCTCGTAATGGAACTCAGTAGCAAAAGCATTGCTTCTTTCCGAAGTAATATCGCGATGGATGTTTCTTTTTATTCACTTATCGAAAAAAGATTTCTGCCGTAGAAATTGACAATTTTCTGAAATTACTTTAGAGAATACAAGTTTTCTTATTTTAAGAAATGTTTAATTAAAAACTTCATTTTATGTGAAATAATGATTGTTATTGAATCAATAGCATATTTCAAGTCAGACTAGAGAACTTTTTAAAATGTTTGCTTCTTTACTTTTTACATTTAAATAATCGAAAACGAACTGTAGAAAACATTTTTTTTATTTCGTAGCCGTGATATTTATAAAAAGTTCATTCTTATCTAATTGATTAAAAGTTAAAAAGAATTAATTAAACTCGCAGTCGATCTGGAAATAAAAGTTGACCTTCCAGCAAGTGAACGCAACTAAAGCAATACAAGAAATCATATAAGAAATATTCATCAGTTTCGTAATAAGAGATAATTCATAAATCTAAAGAAAGCGTCGGTAATTCAAATAAAAGTTTGATTGATTGAAAGCTATTGAAAGCTGGAAATCACAACAAGTCTTCACGAACATTCCAACTTGTCATTTGACCATTTTAGATAAGATTACTTAAAATATAAAACAATAACTGCTATTGCTCGATTTATTTTGTAGTGTAAAGTGTATTGTATTGTTGCAGCATTATATAGAGTATTATGAATCCCCAAATTAAACATAGTACATTGATGATGTAATGCGAATGATATAAGAAGAGCAGAATTTTCCTTTTTCTTATAAAATTCCTATCATAAGTATTAGAAATTTCTGCCAGCAAGATAAATCACACTTACTTACAAGGTGTGTCGTTGGGACATAAATCGGAAAAGCAATGATTCCATCCATACTTCAAGAAAAAATGTAAGCTTTCTATTACAAATCCATCTCTTTGTGTACAGATTCAACTTTCAATAACATTATTTCCAACATATTTTCCCGTAGTGTCAAATTTCCATATGTTACTAGCAAAGCGGTAAGTTGGGATACATTTCTTTATTTTATCATCACGAGAATCGGTAGTTAACACTAAAAAAATCGTCTCTCGACAAGTTGAAAATATTTAACAAATGTATAAGATTAGCGAGATTTAGCACCTTTTCGATCTTAATATTACCATCAAGGTCAAATTATATGTAAGTGATGTTTCCGATAACCGTGTAGAAAACTGTCAATAATTGATGCGTTCACTTTATTTGCTTTTTCAATCTGTTATCGATAGCTGAAAACTCTCTTATCATATCAGATCTAAAATTCGAATTGAGTTAATGATTCATTGTATTTAAAAAAAATAATTTGTCTAAGCTTGCAGTCATTATCAATCAAGTAAAACCAAAGTGTTTTATTCATCGGACGAGTAAAATCGATTGCCTAGTAATCCTTGCTCGGAGATTTTGATAAAGCAGTGAAGTTATATGGTGTACCTATCCAATTTCTAATGTTTACAACATTTTCACTCAAATCTCACGTACGAGAAAATTGGCATTCAAAGCTCATCGAATCATGAACTATGATATCAATCGTTTCGTTATCAGCTCCCGACATGTATGAAGATTTAATATCCAAATCACCAACCTTTATATAGGCAGTCTACAGTTCACGAAATTCATTATTACACACCAGTCTTTGTCGTGTTCATTACTCCATTTCAGTAGAGCTTTTTTACTGTCAATTGCGAGAAGACGGTCGGAAGGTCGGATGCAATTTCTCCTAGTGCCAGAGAAATAATAACGGCAATATTGCAGAAAAGCAAATTGTGTTGATCATTCAATTTTTTAGAATTTAGTCTATCAGTTTCTAGCAGTAGACAAGCTGTGCATTCATTAGCTAGGGATTCAGTTTGTTCCAAAATATCATATACGAGGTTTCAATCGATAAAACTACCATTTCCTTTTGGTATCAGATTACTATGTCTTTGGAAAGCATGATGCACAAAATAATTTTTAAAACCGCTAACGTGAATTACAGTTACGCGTGAAATTTCAATAGCGATTATTTCTTTGATTACAACCAGTTTACTTACGTATTTCTGAAATCACGATTATAAATAAGAATTTCGTAAAAATTAGATTTTATTTAAATAGATAAATTGATTAATAAAAAATGTACAAGAGCGTAAAGCAAAGAGGCTACGTTTCTTACTCTTATCTGATAAAATGATTTAAAGTTCATACTCCGCAACGAAAGAAAAATGTTTAGTTTCATGCGATCAGATAATGCTCACGCTATACGTATGCTCTAAAAATTCTAATAAAACTTACCTACCATTCACTTCAACTCAACATATATATAAATATTTAATGACGATTTGCGCTAAGGTCTTTATCCGTCGGTGTACGATTACATTCGTGCAAGAGAGAAGATACTAGTTCTATGAACGCAATTACTGTGCACTGATGATTGAAATAAGATGGTTTCATTGTTGATCTTCATCTGACCAGCCAGTCGTGACTGTTAAAATAACTTTTCATCGCAAACATTCATCGCACTAGGTATAATTTATTCAATAAATGAGTTTATAAAATTAATAAGAATTTCACAAAAAAATACGATATTTTTTTCACGCAATCTCATCAAATGAGGTCCAAACGTGACAGACAAATAACTTAAATTATCATCTGCTTATCATAAATACACATAACGTACATTAGGACACATATTAGAGAAGCAAAATTCCTGTTTTTCATTCACGTGAAAGTATTATGTACTAATGATAAACCCACGACTAGAACAAATGAACGTACTGATACTTATATAAACAACAATTCATCTTTAGCATCTAAATACCAGTAATATCAATTTACATAAGAGCGTAAGTAATATTCGATTCTGTCGTATAGCAAACTGTCAGCAGTTGATATGTCAATGAAACATCAATAGCTTCTTCTAATCTATGATTGTTAGCCGGAAACACCTTTATCACATCTATCTCGCCTGAAATAGAAGCATTATTATCAATTGATGCATAAAAAATTTCATAATTTATTTTTATTTTTCACCCTTTTCGTTAACTTTGTAAACGCGAAGTGTTTTATTTAATTGCTCAGTGTAATCAACTGCTAGATGATTTTTATTTTTCGACCGCATCAAAGAAATTATATTGTATGGAATCTTCAATCATTCTTTCATGTCTTCCATAACATTACCATCGAGAACTAATGTACATTTACAAACAGTCGACCTACGCCGAAAACTCTGAATTTTTCATGATGATATCAATTGAATTTTCGTTAGTTCCTGTTACGTACGAAGACTGAATCTTAAAGTCGTCGACCCTGAGGTAGATGGCACTATAGTTGGAAAAATCAACTATTGCATATCGACTACTATCATTTTTATTTTTCCACTTTAAAAGCCCTTTTCCAACCTTGAATGCGTAAAAATCAAAGTCATGGCCGACTTTCCCACGACTTTCGGTAGAAAAAAGAGCTATGTTGCATAACAGTAAATGCTCGCCTTGTTTACTTAATAGCTTGTTAGTTTTTAATGCAAGAGAATATTTGCGTTCATCAGCTGTTGGTTCAATTTGATCACAAGTGCTGTAAATTAAACCTGGAGCATTGGAAATAACTCGATCTCGAGAAAAGTTACTTCGTTTTTCTAACATGTGAGGAATAGGAGTTAAATTGAAGCCGCTGGCACTGACTATGATCGAGATTATCAATACAACAGCTTCAGTAAACTTACCGAATGAACACTTGAGATGTTCATGTACAACTGATGCACTGATCAGTTGTAACTAAATATATCGTATGGATAGTTTACAGTGATTTGCATTCTGCAATGCTTTTCTGCTGGTTATTAATTGGTAGAAGCAAAGAAAAACGCATCGATCTCATGGATTGAATTTATCTACGTGTAACTTTCTCAATAGTAAAGTTATTTTTTATTCTTACAAACTCGTTCTGATCATTATTTGACAGGAAATGTGGTAGTAATTTAATTGAGATTAGAAAAAGATCACAGTTTAATACAAGTGAGCAGAGGATACACATGACACACTTATGAATGCATGTATCGCGTCGATCAATGACAATTATGCAAGTAATAAAAAATGATTACGTGTTACCGATTGTACGATGCAGCCCTACTAGCGGTTAAATACAGAACTGACTTAGATCATTAGTGGCTTGAAACTCAATAATAGTGAAGTTATTTCTATTACTGAATAAAAATTATAGTCGTTGAAACAATGCTAGGGTAATTTTTTTTTGTTTAGTGTGCAATGTAATAAAAATAAGCATTTATCATTTCAATGAACTTTATCATAATTAGCTAAGAGTTGATTATTGTTTGTTTCAGGTTAGAAGACATTATATTTGGAATGACCATTGATTGTGTAAGTGTTTTACAGCTTTTCATAAAACTGATTTTACAGCATTCATTAGCATGTTGTTTATTTAAATGAAGTATATAAAAATATTTTAATCACTCTTGCTAAGATTATAAAGTTATTAAAAAATTTTATTTGTCATTCTTTATTAAAATTGAACAAAAAATATAAATATACTGCCATATGTAATGAAAAAAATTATATAAATTAATTATAAAAGCTCAACGGCGACGATAGAGATTCTTTGGTTCCTTGTGCAATATAAATTTTCATACCTACAATTTATTTGCGTCTGAATGTTCTAACACATGATATATTTCCTAATTATAGAAATTTTCTTTCATGTATGAAATATAATAATGTGTGAATTTTCAAACGCATTATTTCAGATTATGCCAGCCAAAATCTCCGATATATTCCCCTGCGTATCGTATCGCTGAAATTCGATCGTAATAACATAAATAAACATTTAGAAATAAGAAAAGAAGTAACAGAATAATTTTACACTCTACATAAATAACAGTAATAACATAATTCACCCGCTTAAATCTTTCTTCGTGAAACAATTCACTTCGACGCTCACTCGGCCATCTGTTCCTCGATAATCGCACACATAAGATAAACAAATATTTTTGTTTTCATTTCTGACGAAATGAATGGCATCCAAATTGAACCTGTCACCACATTTCAATTGTGCTATTTCCAATGATTTTAGGATTTGCGTCACTGGATCGAAAATTCTGAGCGAAAAATATTTTTCATCGCCGGTCAGACATTCTTCGACAAAATCAATCTTTGAACAATTGATGGTGAGTAATAGAAAGCCACCATCGGGAAGATTGAATACTTTAGCGGAATGCAAGTATGTGAAATCTATTGGCTTGAAATTTGTCTCAATCTTCAATGCACCATGGTGATCAAATTGCCCGCACGTTAAATTTGAATAGTTCAAGGCACATACGGTTAGAAGTTTGTGAGTTGACGATACTGTTATCTTATTGGATTGTGGGTGAAGATTTCCTGCCGGATATTCCTTAAGTATTTTAACTAGACCTTTATCAAGCATAACAACGAAAAAAGTCTTAGCGATTAGCGAGAATTTCATATAGTTCCATTTGTAACTAACTGTCGTACTTACCATTACTGTCGACTTTGTACACTCGAACAAATGTTTTGTTTATGACAGAGTTCGTATCAACAACCAAACGTTTTCCACTAGCAATATGAACGATATCAATAATATCGTTATATTCGTCAACCCAATTGGTAGGATTTTGAATAACGTTGCCGTTCACGTCTACAATCATTCGGCACCACTTTGCACGCAAACAAGGACTTTCTTTTCTATTATCTTGCACAATGACGTCAAAAGTGCCATTGAAAGGTGCGCTTATTTTATTCAAACTGACTTTCCAGTCATCGTGGATCTTCGGATATACGACTCTACAATCTGAAAAATTAACAATGGCAAATCTGTTGTAACGACTTAAGAATTGTAAGATAACTGTATTTTCGTCGAGGGCGTAAATATTTTTGACTCTGTTCACGGGCATACTACTGGACCTGATAGTAATATCACAAAAACGCAAATGGTCGTACGAATCAGGTGGTTCGTTGGTTTCAACGATCAGAGTACAACTACAATCGTAGCTCGTCTCATTGTTGTCGCATACACCGTATACTAATCGTGAACTCGGCTGTTCGTGTGTATCTTGAAAGAGCTCCGTTGAGAATGGCAATATGTGCGTTATCGTTTGCACTTTGATACATGAGATTTCTATCACTTGCGATACGATCAAGACGGAGACCAATATTAGCATTATTTTTTCACTCGTCTTCATCCTACTTGTTTTTTTCGTAATACTGAAAAAGAAAGTTTTTGTAATAAATAGCTCCGAAAGCAATAAAAAGAATTATTGTCACAAATAAATTAAATCCGGTTAGATAATATAAGACATTGAAATGGTGTTATTGTTCTGTCTGTGTACGTAGGAACGAACAAAAATCAGCTGCCGATAAAAATCTACAACATATAGCGAATGTATCGTTTGCAAACAAATTTAAAAAAAAAACATACATTACCAAATGTAATTTGATTGCGTTTTTCCGTCCAAACCTGCTTATTTCGCGGATTGGATAAAATAATATCTAATGAAAATACACGTGCTCGCTTCTGAATTACCCTCTGACTCCGACACTAGCAGCCCACGCTTCGTTTTCCCACTGCGACCTCTGACGTTACAAGGGTTGAGGCCCCTTTTCAGGTACTCATATCTGCGCGCGCACATCTTTATTAACCGGTAAATTTAAACTTTCATTCTTGCAATGTATCAAAGTTAATATCGATTTTTTAATAGCGTTAATGTAAGTGTGTAAAACAGTGCTGTATATTCATTTGATTACGAAATTATTTATGTCTAAGTCAACCAATAATTAAACTTACCAAAATTCAAACACCCACGATGCAATGATAATAATATAATTTATTTTTAAAAATATTCTAGATAAAATGTACTTGTTGAAGTAAATTTGACGAAAAAAATACAATGTGCACTAGCGTGAATAGAAAACGTCTTGAGATAAGATAAAAGAGATTCAACGTTCAGATACAGCAGAATAACAAATAATTATTGAGAGAACAATCACTTCTCTCTCCATCGTGGGTGGAAAACCTCTACACGTTGTCAGTGAACAGAGCATACAACTTATAACTACTTTGTTTTTTTCTTCGTTCTTATCCCATTCATTTCCAGAACGGAAAATAGATAAGCATTACGTAAATATGTGACCGAGAAAGTAGAATATTATTACGACGTTATCATTGATTGAAATATTTCCATATATATAAGAATACGATGCTTTGATGAATTTTCCCATTAAAATAAATTTGACATACAAGAGAAAAGAAGTAATTATTAATACAACGTGACTGAATTGTAGTATATTGCAAAGAAAGAAATTTAATATTTTCTTACCTGATTGCACTAAAGAAAACCTTAATATTTTTCTCTTCACCTCATATGAGTAATAATTATTGTCTGATAATTTTTGATTATACCGACATCAATTTTATAACCTTCTAAAGCTTTGGAGGTGAAGTTATAAATGCGTGGATGGTTTAAGTTACTCGATGTGTGGGTCGTTAAAGCGATAGAACGTTCACGAAGATAAGTTCCTTGAAGATAAATTCACACTTGCGTCGATTTATCTTCAACACGATACTGATTACAAAACTCGAAGAGGACTCAGCTCCAATTGTATTGCTGACAAAGTTTTGAAAAGAACAGTGTTGGAACAAGTCTTATGCTAATCACTCAAAAGGAATTTTCAGGTGTGATCGATTACATTTAAGTAACGATATTAGTAAGTAAGTTATATATAAGTAACGAGATGGATCGATTATCACTCATCCGTTATATCCTCTAAGCGAACGTACATCGTATCTTCAGGAAGAGTTTCAATTTTTGCATGCTTCTTGATTCAAATTATACGTTTTTTTCAATTACACACTTGAAATGCGCGCGCCGTCGGCGGAAAGCAGAGCGCGAGAGTATAATGTAGGTCGACGGACAGTAAGCGAACGAACGAGAAGAGAGAAAGCTTGGTGGGCGAGTCGAGAGTGTGTGCCGGCCATCTTGAGGTTCGGCGAAAATCAGAATGCTGCAGATCGGGCAAACGGGATCTGTTGCGCTCGATCACCGTAGGGAAGTAACCGAGCAGCGTTATAAGTGAAGAGAGAACTAGTTTGGCGCGCACGTGCTTCCTATGATCGGACGGCTCCGGACAATCGACGGCAAAGGAGCGTCGGATCGTAAGCACACCCAGCCAACAGCCAGCAGGGTACCTCGTTAGACAGCCATTACCCCAGTGAGCGTTAACCAACATCTCGGTGTGCTCGACTACCCGCCAGCGGCGCACTTAAATCATCACCCCGACGCGCCTTGTTGTCAACAGCTGCGGCTCATCGTCTACGCTATCATCGCCGACGATGAGTTCTCTCTCTCCCCTGTATCAGGTCTGCGTTTGGATGCCATCGTTTGGTAGAGCGCTTGGTGAGCATGAGTGCTGTCAAGCCGCTATAATCTACAGATGGACCGGTACTTCTTTTACTGCGTTGGGCGCAACCGTTGGGAAGTTGATTTGCCAACGGTCGCACATATACTCAATACGACGCAAATGAACGCGGTTTGATTTTTATTTCAGTGAGTATTGCAGCGGTCTGCCAATTTTTGATAAAAACATGAAGCATAAGTCGAGTTTTTATCGAAAACAAATTGATTATAATTCTTGTGTCGACCTCGTTCACTGTTCGTCTCTTCACCTGCATGAGGTTAGAGCAATCTCTTCACCTTCCTTCCCAGAGCAATAAAAAAAGTTTGTAACGAAGGAGAGAAAGAGAGAGAAAGAAGTCGTGGACTAGTCGAAATCCAGCAAATACGGCTTAACTGTTGAAGCTAAGCAAACGTTAAGGTTAACTTCATCAGTTGTTTTTCTCTTATCACATCGCACAACAAGCACAGTATTTTCTTTTCAATTACGAAGGAATTTAAAAATCAATGCACACATTTAACTAACTAATTCATTTTTTAGATTATAACTGTCCTTCTGTCCAGGTTAACTTTTTTTACAAAAAGAAGTTTATTTACTTTATTTGCATAGAACTTCATACCGTTTCAATCATTCCACGATATTTGTCAAGAAACCGCCACTTCGAAGATTGTGCTTTTCAATAAATATAAGAATTTTAATTCAGTAAAATGCACATTCATTTCTAACTTCAATATGCCATTCGAATCTCATTGCCCACAATTTACATCCAAATTAATTTGCAGAAAAAACTGTTAATTGATGAGATATCACTGAGACTGATAAATTATTATTTTCAGGGTCATCTATTTTCTTGCGAAAGCTCTGATGCTTTTCATTGAATCTGTTATCTACACTCATTTATCAATTGACATTTTATATATTTAATATTTTTAATAATCAGCAATCGTATTTCGTTCTTACACTTTTACGTATAAAAATACGTTTGAAGGTAGCTCTATTATTCAAAATCATGGACTGATGCAGAAGTTAAGTTAACGAATCTACATAGCTAATTACGATATCATCTTCAAGCCACTTCTTTGATCATCTATATAATGATATCTTCCGAGTTAATTTTTGCATCCTTCAGAGCCACTATAAATTTGAAACTTATTGTGGCTGTTAAGGATGATATCAAAAGCATTATTAATAACAGGGTATATCTTAAATCTATAAATATTAAATGATCAAATAAATCAATCGACCTCTTTTTAATAAAATTTCTAGATTTTACTGGAACCTTACAGGGTTTCCCCGAGTTATCTTTCATATGGATAAAGCAAACCCAGGAAACTAAATCTGGACTAAAAAGGATGCATAATCATTCTATAAAAATCTGCTGGGATAGTCATGAGATTTTGAATAGAGTTCTATGCAGGCGGAAGATGTAGTATATGCAGCGATATTATTATCTACGAGATTCATAATTTTTCCGGGAATATATCGTTTGATCTTCTGTGGATTTTACAAGAAGACAGCGAGATGTTCTTAACTGTGAGAAAAGTATAAAAATAAATAAATTATATTATAAGAAAATTCATTTTCGATTTGTATTTTGTAATTTTCCAATTTCGATACAGTCGATCGTACTTTATTAAAAATTACGGTTAGCATGACGATTATACTTGTCCAAATGAAACTGTACTAAATACAAGACCATAGATAACAATGGTCTTGGCATATAATCAGCGAGGCAAACGCGTATTGTACATTGCGACACAACTTTTTGTCATTACAAGAAAAGTACCTTGTTTGTAACTGTATACAACATTACATTAACTTAAAATGCACCAGCAATGTCAACTTTTATTGACATTAAATATTTTATATTGAGTATCATCTGAACAACAGCATACAGAAACAAATAGGATTCAATTTCATTGGGAAATTTATACATTCGATTTTTAATATTTTATTAAAATTTGACGTATCTTTTATATTCCACTTTATTTGTTAATTAAATATTACTTTGCAGAATCTCGTTTTCGTTCTACTATATAAATATTGTGCAGATATTATACTTTCTAAATTATCAATATTTACTCAAATTAATTTACTGATTCAAATCAACGTAATAAAACTTTGAAATTTATTTTTTAATAAGTTAAACTCTATGAATTGATTTTATATTGAGGTTCTTTTATATCGATACAATTTACGTGAATAGTAAATTTACCTTATTTATAAACAAGTTGGCTTCTTACGACCTCAAGATAATTGATTTCTAATTATACTTTAATAGTTAATACCACTGCATTTTCTATTAGGTCACTCAATGTATTACAATTTGAAATTCTTCGACTTTGTAACAAATGAGTATACTTCACTACAAAATCCATAGATAAAAGATAGGTAATAATCTCCATTTTCTTGTTGAAAAAATCGTTACACAAAGGAATTTTTGCGAGAGCTTCATACTTTAATAAATTATGTCATTTTCAACTGTCCCAATTCTTGTCCAATAGAGCTAATTTTTTCAACAAGTAATATTTGTTACACTCATTGTAAATAGTATAATCAATGATAGATGATAATCAATACAAACATAATTACTAGAAATAATCTACCATTAGATAAATTCTGTTCAAGTGAAGATGGTCGTTGACTGACTTTACATCTTCGCCAAGCTGGATTAAAGTTAATCGGTTTTGTACGAGGAAAATAGGATGAACTTTTTTCGGTTTTGATTTTACAGGAATAGATGTAATGACCACTAGATTTTTTATGTTTAAAAATACACTTCATTTCTTTATTTACCAGAAATCGCTATCATGAAAACAAACAACATCAAGTACGGCACTTTCATTTCGTTGCGTCGCATACGATAAGCACATTCCATCTTCGTTATTTACAAAGAAATGTAGTAGCTTGGGATCAACTCGATTTGGTTTTATGCATTCGAACTTTCCAAATTTATTTCCAATAGCATCAATTTTATAAACAAAAAACGAATCTTTCACTTCAGAACAATTCTTTTGATGTTGTTCCAAGCATTCAACGATTACCAATAAGAAGCCACCATTAGGCAAATTGTGAATATTCAAGGATTGTACATCTAAATGTTTGTGGATGGGTAAAGTTACCTCGAAACTTTTATTACCATCTAACTCGAATTGTCCACAGGTTAAAGATGCATTAAGTGCGGAGCAAGTAGTTAGAAGGTGGTATGTTGTTGACACTATCAAACGATTATAATTTATTGTATGATGAGGTTTATGTAGCGGTTTTATCCACAAATGTTTGATCAAACCTGAAGTTTATTTTATAATTACTGGTTGAAGAATATAATTTTTATCTGCTATTTGTTTAAAATTCAACTCACCCTTCTCATCAACAGCGTAAATGCGAGCCAGAGATTGATCAAGTTCGTCAACGACTAGTCGTCCTAAAATTGGTGTGTGCATAGTTGCAATTAAATTGGCAAGTCCATCAAACCACTTTGTAGTTTTAGTAATCATGTTTCCCTCAGTATCAACTACTGTTTTACATGGTGCTTCAATAGTACAAAAATTATCTCCATCTGTGGTAATAATATCAAACAAATCATTAAAAGGAGCAGTAACGATAGCATTTTTGGGTTCGATATCCATCTTCACAGGCACAGCTCGACAGTTATCAAAATGAAGAACAAAGAATTTAAAGGACTTTGCGTTCTCTAATGTCAGAACGGCTTTATTTTTGTTTATTGCTACAACACTTTGAGCATTATATTCATCTTGTGTATCGACATTATCCAGGTGAAGTATAAAATGACAAAATCGTTGGTGATCTGGTGAAGTAATAGGTTCGACATTTTCTAAACCGAACGTGCAGTGATCTTGGAGTTTATTTCCATATGTTTTCATTTCAAAACAAGTTCCGTAGACCTGACCTGGATTAGTTATAAATTTTGTATCTTGAATGAATTCTCCAGTTTTTAATTGATGTTTTAAAGTTTTAACTTTAAATCCATCTACTGTTGCGATGAATAAAAACAGTGTCACCAATCCAGCTAATACTCTCATAGTTTTTTTTCAGGTATCATATATTTATAAGTTTAATTTATGAAAACAAAAGTTATGTTAATAAAAAATAAATTTCGAAATTTATTAAATTATTTTCATTATAATACGCCAATATAAAATTTAAGTGTAAAATTTAAGTGTCAAACCTTGACTGACGAATATTAAAACTAGAAACGATCAGCAATCACGGATGTCTTATCGGAGCTTCCACAGTATGATGTCTTTTTTAATACAAAACATAATTAATTTAATAGGCAGTGACATCATTCGCTTGCAAGTTTTATCGAGAGATAATAAGGTCTTATCACCGACACAGTTATTCAAATTAAATAAATGACGTAACATTTTTTAGGTACGAGAATGGATGCGTGAATATACTGTTATTGAAATAAATAGTGAATTTATATAAGAAACAACATAATTTTTACTTTTCTTACTTTTACAAAAATGTGAAATATTGAATTTTCAAGGTATCAATTAAAATAAATACACATCGTATTCATTACAGACATAGATAACTCTATAGTGGATATTGCGATTTCAAATGTTCTATCAACTTTACATGTTCTGCAAATGAATGTATTAAAAAGTTTGATGTGATAACAAAAATATTTTGATTATGTATAATATATATGTTTATCATACACAAGTACATTTGTCAAAATATTTAGATTTTTTCAGTAAAAATCACAACTTGGTTTTTGAAAATGCCGTAATTATACTACTAAAATGATTTATAAAAATATACTAGCAAAATCAGCATCTTCGAAATATATACATTTTCATAAATGATACCATTATAAAATGTACGATAACTTTATAAATTAGTAAGACACATTTTGTGTCGTTCATTACATAAAAATACAATTATTTCGCTTTGATATGTTACTAATTTGTAGTATTCAATGACCCTAATTTTCTTCCAACATTGTCTAAATTCTTTACGAACATATGACTATTATTTTTTTCACACTTGTTTTACATTATTCTCTGTATAACATAAGATAATTACTAATATGAAACTTTCATCTAGTAAATTATGAACTTTCGAAGTATATATTAAGACAATTTTGTCGTGTTTCCAAACTTCAATAATCTCACTGTCTTCGTGAAATCAACCATACGTGCCCCATAATAAGCTTATCTTCAATATCAAAAATCAATCTGCAATACTTTGACTACAATACACAGATGTTTTTGCTTCTTTCGTCACAATAATATCAAATATATCATCTTCTGAAGCTACCACTCTTGGATATTTAAATTTCATTGTTACCTCAACAGATTCACAATGGGCAAAATGTAATATATAATATGCTTTTTATTCTTTATATACATAGTTAGAAAAACTTCGTTCTTATCTATATCAGATATTTTTAGTGGGATATAGTAATTTTTCTCATAGTAGTCAACAGAATTTATCAAAGTGAAATTATGAATTCGGAAGTAATTTTTCGAATAGACATCTTCACTGGTTTCCATGGTGAAAATTTATCTTGAATTAAATGCCGTTTATTTTCCATCTGACTTTCTTGATCGGTTAAGATGCGATTTTCTAGTAATGAAAAGCTGTGAAAAATGACGTTTAATATTACAACAAGCATTAAAGCTTTATCTTGAGTTAATTTTATATTAAATGGATTCATTAACTAATTTTTTGATTTTAAACAATCGACATATATTTTTCATAAAGACTGTAGCATCGCTATACATTCCAATATCAGTTTATTACAGCGTTTGGATAATAGTATCCAATATATTTTTATAACAACTTATTTGAAAAAAAAAATAGTATAATTTTAAAGTATGGTAAAACCCATGGTATTCTATATTAAGTAATAATTATATTTACTGATCATTGAAAGCTACTGATACGAAATGTTTGTGATTCCATTATCTCGACCTTAATGGGGTTTGAATTATCAAGTGGAACAAGATGTGACGTTATACTAATTATGAATTTGTCTATTTTATATGGTATATTAGAAGTCGGAAAATGATAGCTGTTCCATTAACGGACATCGAAAATCTCTAAGGGTAAGTAAGACCAATATACGACGCGTACATATGAAAACTGAAGTTTAATTTCAAATATAATTTTAATAAAATCGTTATGTAATTATTACTATATATTATATTATTATACTTTACATTATGTAATTATTTGCAAATTAAATAAAATTAAAATTTAAGACAGAATAAATATTAAATGATATAAATGAAAGAATGGATAATTTTTAAAATTAAATTAGCTAATTTTAAAAATTAGCGTAATTGAAAACTATTATAAACCTTATTGCTCGTACAATTATGTTCAAATACAAATGTACGTTCTTTAACTTGTATAATAATTGTATATGCGATTTATTCAACTAAATAAATTAATGTATTTTCTACCAATAAATAAAAATATTTAAATTATATTTGATTTGGTCTGAGTATTATTGTAATAATTAACATCGTAACAATTTAGTATAAATCATAAATACTATATAAACTATGACATTCAAAAAATGTATTAAAATCTTCATTAGTATAGCAGAAAATAGTAATCAGAGTGTTATCCATATCTGAACCTTTCAACCACTCAACACATAAGGTAAGATATTCATATCTTCATTCTCATAGAAATGCAATTTATCTGAAAAAACTCTGACTAGTTTATTAACCTTTATTGTATCAAGTTACTTGCCTTGAGAATCAATTTTAGATAGAATTGGTTGCTATCTCTTACACAAAATTCGTATCACTGAATTAATTCGTACTGACTGGTTTTATTCGTTTCTACATATAACCTGTGAATGATTCTGGAACTTGATTGTTTTTCTTGCAACTATTGAAGGATAAACATGATTAGAAACAAATCTCAACCATCGAATTATTATGCTATTAGACCTTAAATCTCTTAGCGTTGATAATACTGATAGTGCATTAACATGCAATATCTTGCAAGCTAATAATAGCAGGATAATTGATGTTTTGTAAGACATGATTTACTCGTTGATTTTATAATAGCTGTTAACATAATACTAAAATCCTAAATGAGTTTCTTTTTCTGTATTTTTGATAATCATAGCAGAAGATAGATATGGAAATTAATAATATTTAATGTATGTATTATCAGGTTTTAAAGTTGATTGGTAATATAAATATTTGTCTTTTCTTTGTCAAACAATTCGTAGTATTAAATTAAAACCACCTCCAGGGAGATTATAAATTCCGTGTATGGTATGCTCTTTAGTTAGATGAAGAATGTGTATTTCAAACTCCATATCATCGTTCTAATTTAATTAAACGCAAATATATATTGTAGAATCATTGTTCGTATCAGCACAAGCGGTTAGTAATTTATGCTTTGGAGATACCATCATAATGCTGCCTATCGGAATTGGATAACGTGTGACTAAAACCTTCATTTAACCTGTTTTATCAACTATTTTAACAGCAGGTAGAAAGAGGAGTATAGGCTATAATCTGCGCGACAATATGCGAGGGTTAATAAATTTTCGAAGACTCGTAAAGAATCATCTATGGGACACGCGGAGATGACGAATATGAAGGGCAGAAGAGGGAGTCGTGAAGGAGAAATCCGTAATATATTTTTCTTTCCTTTTTTTTCTTTTCAAGACTCAACTATGCATATATATTATTAACTTTAAGACAATTATTATAACACTTATAGATGATTGTTTTTGACCCTATATATTTGCTGGATTACAAAAATTACGATTTTATGTTAAATAGTAATTGAATATATTTCCGGGATTTGCAAATACAGAATTTTAATAGGTTACTTGATATCATTATTTCAAGTTGAAGTAATTTATAAAAACTATTAAAACTGTAATGTATAAAAAAAGATTGTAATTTGCACAGATGCTTCGTTAAGAGTTGAGAGTGGTGTTAAAATTTTGACTATATAGTGTATATGTAATTGAGAAAATATCATATCTCTCATCAAAGAGTCTACCGTATCATATCGAAATTACAATTTTCCTCACAAAACATTAACATATTTCTCATCCATAAACTAATCCAATAGAGCCATTCATAAAAATTATTCATCGTGTTATAAAATTAATCTTTATATACAATAATTTTTTAACAACAGTTCTATCAAAAAAATTTGTTCTCAAAGTGAAATATATAAATTATCACTACTTTTAATAATATTTCTCCTGAAAAATTCATACTTTATACAAGAGCCTTTGAAAAAATGACGAAAACAAATCAAACAATCGAATGAAAAAAATACATCCTTTTATGTTATAGGCATCTCTTGCGGTTATGCGACTGAATGGATCGGACAAGTGAAGACGGCATTGAAATGCCCACATATATCAAACACACGGACGCGAAAGGAAGGCTCGGTTATAATTTATCGTGCGAAATGGTTTGATAAGGGCGTATATCGAGAATAAACTACAGGGAGGCCATTGCACTAAGCTCAAAAGTGTCTCCAAAACCAACGAACTAGAAATAATTTCTGAATTTTTCAGTTGATCCTATTCAACAATCAGCATTTCTCGGAGCACCAATTTCTTGATATAAAAAATTTTTATATAACTCATAAACCAATAACCGAACTTTTTAAAAATTTTATATTTTTGTATTTTTTATATATTCAGTTGATCTTATTGAACAACTAGCATTATTCGGAGCAATAATTTCTGATAAAAGAAATTTTTATATAATCTATATAACCCATATATTCCAATAACTCATATAACTCAATAACCCGAAACCAATAACCTAACTTTTTACAAATACCTAGATTTTTGTACGCGACACAAAAAATCTATAACCAAACTTTATATTTGTGAAGATCATAATATACATACTGATGCCTTGAGAAACACATCCTGCGTTGCATTCTTTGAGATCGCACGTGTATCCATAAACTATAAGAAAGATAAATAAAAATAAAAATAAACATTTACGTGAAGATAAATTACTTTGAAAAAAGAATGTTATAGTTTCCAAATTTCAATCATCAATTAGCTTCAGTTATCTTATTATTTACGTCATTTAAAGATAGCTAGATTGACGTCTTAACAAAATTACGATATTAAACAAATATGCGTATAATTTAGCAATTTTTAACGTAGTCATTTCGAATAGCTAGTCATACGAAATAATAAACATTAAGTTCAGATAACTAATATTATAATTGCAGTTGCATAGTAAATTATTATTAATCTATTTATAAATTATAAGAAAATTCAAAAAGTTTGCTTTTTTAAATGTTATATGTAAATTAAGGACGCTTTGCAATACAAATCAGAACTATTACGGTTATACTTAATACAAAAATCATAATTATCTTATCTTTGAGAGTAACGACTGCAATAACGAGCAGAAGAAAAGCAAGGAATTTCATATTTGTAAATTTGATATCTGTTTTATACGAGTTAACTTCGTAACAAACTGACTCGTTATGATCAACGTAAACCAAGTTTGGCTTTTATATAGTATTGGAACTATGATCGTATAATTTAGTATAAGCGTTGCTATGTGCATCGTTTAATACATGATCGACAGATGAAACTTTTGCATTAGAAATAAGATTTTCCTTCTTCGTGATAAAAATTATAAACTATTTCCTCTAGCGCTTCAAGGAAATTCAAGATTTTTTTGCACATATACCAATGTGCGGATTGTGCAGTTGTGTGATTGCAATGGTTTCCACATTATAGCGTTCTCCTATATTCCTGAGATATACATTAATTTCCAACTTGAAGTCTTTTGAATATGTGAATATAATAATAATGCAATAACTAGTTGAAAATTATTTTATACAAATATCATATTATTTCTTTAAAACATTTTTTCATACTTTTTCTTATTTGTACTTGGTTATATAGAGATTTTCAAATAAGTATAAAAAGAAAAACATGAGCAATTAGAAATAAATTCCTGCAAATTTTTAAATGCTAAAAAAATATTTTTAGAAAATTCAGTCATGTTCAATATCGGGAAAAACCTTATTTATAATTTAGATATGGTTTTCCAAGAAAACAAAGAAAGTTGTTTGATAATGATAAACACGACAAAATTATCGCAAGCAATGCGTAATGAAAAGCTTAAAAAAATTTAATTTTCAACTTATCGATTCCAATGATTGTTGTGATGAGAAAGATAACGATCAATTATTATAAATGATATTATAAATTATAATTATAAAATAATTATAAAATTTAAAGACACCGAATGATAACTTTAACCAGAAAAATTGTTACAATTAATCGATGTCGGTCTAATCATTATAATCTCAATCCGTCTCTAGCTAGAATGAATTTAGTTGCTGAACCCAATTGTTCTGATCAAGAATTCATTCAGGACCTAGACCACATTATTTGGCAATGCTCGCTCTTAAATAACCAGCGCTCACTGCTGATTTCCAATATTACAAAATTAGGTTTACAACTCCCAATGAAAACATCACTAGTTCTACTGGAACCTAATATCCCAGCAGCTAAGTTCATCCTAGAATTTTTTAACAAATGTAATATAAAATTGTAATATAAATTATAATGTATAAAATGTAATATAAATTAATTAAGTAATTCCGTTATTAAATAATTTTGTATAGCAAATAAATCTTTATGAAGATTTAAAGCTTGATAATAAAAAAAAACCAGAAAAAAACACAGCTCTATCATTAATTACCGATGTTTACATTTTTTCTTTTACAGGAAAACTTTGAGCTACTTTGTTTATGTGCACTCGACCAATCCATACAAGGAAAATAATTTACCTAGGCTATGATAGGAGAAGGAAATACTTTGAATCTTTGACTGCTTACTGCATTACGTATGAAAACAGTTACTATTTTTACGAAATATTTTAAATATCAGTTTCGCATTTTAAGTGTAACTTTAATAATGAGCAATCTTAAAAATAAATAATCATTTTATCTATTGCGTATTATGTTTGTCTCATCATCAATGAGAATATTTTCTTAAACTTCGTGGAAAATTAAATCTATATCGCAATTAAGGATTTTGTATACACTAAATCATAATTATGAATTAATTCTTTCCTTTCAACTTCAGTAATACACTAAATTTATTTTCTGATTATTAAAGCTCCTTTATTCTAATGTTATCAGAAGTCACTGCATTAGCGAGATAAAAACAAAGAAAAACTGCGTCAAAGCGTTCGGCATATTTTGGTTATAAAATTTTCAGTAAGTTGTTACTTTATTTATGGTGATAGTAAATTTTAAATACGTGTACTCTCCTCTGCTGATCTTCAAGAAAGTAGTGAAAATCGTCATTAAGAAAATGAAGTATGTTACAGGAACCTATCTTATCGATTTTGTTATTCTTTTTCAATTTTAAACTATTTGTAAATATCTGACCCAACTCCCTTTTTTTAAGGAAAGAAATCGCACCAGATATTCAGAAAAAGTTGAAAATTGAAACAGAATAACCAAAACCTACGAAGATATCCTTAAAACTGCAGTGCTATGGGCCGTAACGTATTTTATACGGTCTCCTGTGGCTCCGTGATCTTTTTAATAAATGAATGGTTGGTTTAAGTAATTAGAAGGAGGGAGTTATGGATTTGAGAAATAGTGCAATCACGCAACTACATTATGCACAGTTTAGTTGTAAACAATATTAAATTTTATTTCGCAGAAGAGAACATTAGAGGAAATAATCTGTAATGTTTATCAAACAAAAGAAAAATTTCATTTTTCTTAGTCAACAAATTTTTGCTTAATAATATCATACGCGGAAAGTTGCATAGACTAGCTTATACTAAATAGTGCGATTGCAGTCATTACTGTCGAAGGTAAGGTGTTTATAATTTTTTCATTAAATATAGTTATAACAAGAAATCTTCTTTCATTACATATATTTAACAATTCTGATGTGCATTACAGCATTAAATGTGACATTAGTACAAACCAAATCTTTTATGTAACAAAAGCACGTTGAGTCAACATTTATTTTATTATTATTATTATTAATTTATAATTAGTTATTGAAAATATTGATATGAATCATTGCTTTGCAATTGTTCGTCAATTTAAATGCATCGTAAATTTGCTCTAAGTTAGACATAAATTTGGATAGGTTTGGCCTTGCTTTCGTGGCAAAAAAAATGAAATGTAAAGAGATGACTGTTAATTCATTTTTGACAACTATACAATATTTTTTTCTCAAATTGTATAAAATATAACATTACTTTATTTTACGTAGATGATTGATTAAATTCATGTTCATCTTTATTACAGTTTACGGCTACACATGTGATCCGAAAGAGTGCAACGCAGGATGTGTTTCTCGTGGCAACCAGTACGGATATTGTGATCTCCCAACGCTATGTATGTGCGTTGCAAAGGGCTAAATATCAGCTAAATATTATATTTAATAGTTTATTCAGTTATGATCAAATATATATCCAAATCTTCAAAATTAAACTTAACAGATGTAGCCTCTTACTGTATACTGTAGAAAAATGTAGATAATGCCTTGCATTAAATTTATTAAATACTGTGTAACGCAGCCAAATGTCTATGATAAATTTCAACTTTTCGAGAAGTCTTAAATTAATGTATAAGCAGTTTTACTATTTTAGTCATTTCGCAAAGATGAAATCGAGTGAAATTAAATAATAACAAATAAGCTATTGCTAATGAAAATTGTGTTTATCAATAACAACATGAATTAATTTGCATTCATTTAAATATCTAATAATCTCATTAGCTTTGGCTAATCTTTTATAATTTTCCGTTATTGCATATCATTTAGATTGTAAACATTTTTATTGTACGTACAATATCAAGAGAACAGTCTCGTGAGTCAGTTTACAGAAGTAAGTTTTCATCAATTTACAGAAGTAATTATATAAGTATCTTATAATTTACAAATGCAAGCTCTAATCTTTATTCATTGCCGAAAAAATGAATTTTATCTTGAACTTCATCTTTAATGCACTGCCGCTGTGTTATTCTTATATACTCGAGCGTCGACTAAGCTCAATTAAAAAAACACCTTCTTAATATTTCAAAATATATTAACTGTAGTGTATAGACAGTAGCCGTCGACTTTTTGAATTTTTCCACGACATCCATAAATTTCGTGCTACGTCATTTTGTTTCAGTAAAATATTACGTATACACGGCATTAAAAAGTCTATTCAGTCTATATATCATCGCAGCCATTTAAAATACATTTAAAAAATTTTAATTGATGTACGTCCTTCAAATCACACGGTAAATTCTTTATTTTGCAAGCACACGATATCCAGATTCAATTGGCCATTATTATCGAATCCATCCGCTAAATACGGTTATGAAAAACACAAAAAAACACATTTTCTTGACTGACAAAAAAATGAAGTCTTTCTAGAACGGCGTTTCCCTTAAATTGTGTTATTTCAAGTGTTCTACTACATTGTCCAGAAGAATCTATTTTCTTCACAAATATGTTTTCTCGGCTATACTGACAATCATTTTCCGTGTTATTCAAACACTCGGTATACAGT
The DNA here is from genome assembly GCF_024137745.1 of Phymastichus coffea. NCBI lineage: Eukaryota > Metazoa > Arthropoda > Insecta > Hymenoptera > Eulophidae > Phymastichus > Phymastichus coffea. The sequence goes on from NW_026706882.1 coordinate 1,319,664, forward strand.
AGCATTATTCCACCTTCTGGTAAATTTAATTAAACACTTTCATCGAATGCAGATGAGTAACGTAGACTATGGTCAGATTTGTTTCGAGCACAAGAAAACCCATAAAGTCAAATTACCCGCACGTTATATTTAAATTAACAGCGGCACAGGCAGTTAAAAGCTGATGCGTCGTCGAAGCTGTTATTTTATAACCAGTTGAAGCGTCGTAGTCAGTTGGATATGATTTCAAGGTCGCAATATCTCCTAGAAATGAAATAAACACCTCTTTCCAATTTGCCAATCATTATTTGTTGTCTATTCACCATTGTCACCAACAGCCGAAATCTGCATTGCGGGATCTAAAAACGTCGACGGTGTACTGACCAACAAACGACCTCTGACCGATGACTACATCGCGGCATACTCATTTCGATAATAACGAGGCCATTTGTGTGCTTTCAAGATCACGCTACCATTGAAATCCATTATCAATCGACAGTCGGAAAAACATTTCTCATTGTCATCAATTCCAATCAAATCAAAAATATTGTTGAGTGGCGCGAGAACTCTTACGGATGACAAATCGTTACTTAAATCGACGCTTTGACTATGGCAATCGGAAAAGCGCAAGAAAGTCAGACTAGACGAACTATACTCTTTCGGTAATATCACAGCTGTGTCGTCGTCCAAAGTTACGACATTTCGTTGAAAGGTATGGCCAGAACTTTGTCTTTTCACCGAGACGGAACATAAATGTATGTGTTCGGGTTTAGCTACTGCTTTTTCGGTTTCCATGAACATTTTGCAAGTGAATATATCGAAAGAACTTGAATTCAAATTGCACACATAGTAAACAAGGCTTGGATTGGCATAATTAGTTTTGTCACTGATTAGAACTGAATCTGGTTTGATACTTCAACCGAAATCCACATGTTGCGTCATTCTTGTAAATCTCATACCGATTATCACACTGCTGAGTTGCGCTATGATACACACAATTAGAATTGTTTTGTACATTTTGCCGATTCACGTAATTTTATGAGTTGTTTAAACACCGATGAAGTGATTCAAACTAACTTTGCGATAACAGAATCTGTTTGTTATATTGAGCAATGTATAATACAAAAATGCTTACGTTTCGGAAAGCTTAAAGGGAAAAATCTTGTCAATGATAAACTAAGGCACGTTCTTATCAGGTCAATGACTTATGAATAGATTGATATGAGTACAACTGTGACCTATATGGCGATATACATATTGTAAAAACAATGTACCTTATTTACGATTTGAATTTTGTAATAATTTTGAAAGATGCCTTTATGACCCGATTAATAGAATGAAAAATGAAGTATTTAAAATTTAATTATAGATTTTCATGATTACAATAACGGCTATTAGATAAAAAATAATTAAGTATTATTTCAAAGTATAGTCACAGAAATAATATTCACATTGAAATTAAAAAAAATTAAAGTAGTTGGTAATACAAATTATCAATGAGATCAGCGAGTTTTTTACACCTTGCATTTATTCACTACTACCAACTTCTATCACTTTTATAAGAATTTCCTTTTTTTTTAAACAAATAATTTTTAGAATAACTTTTGCATGTTCATCGAATTTTGAATTTTTATAATGTGGTTGAGAAAAACAATATTCTCTTCTTTTGTTGATAAAGAAATGGATTTTTTTATAACATCACCGCCTGTAAATTGCATTAGTCTTAAGACCTTGAATTGCTGTCCCAAAAAGTTCACTTTAGTTACGTATACATCAATAAAATAACTAGGATATCGATTCGTAACACTAGATGCAGGATACAAACAATTGGTATATAATAAAAGAAAACCACTCTCAGGTAAATTGAAAATTGTCATACTATGAAGACATGCTGGTCCGTCAACATCTACAGCGACTTCAAATTTTAATTTACCTTCGAAATTGAATTGAAAACAGGTTGCTATGAAATTAACCACAGAGCAGATAGTTAGCAGCTGATGTGTCAATGAGTATGCTATACCATTTTTCAAATTGTACTGAGAATCTACCGGATATTCCTTTAGAACGGTGATGTCTCGTAAAAAAGTTATATTTCAGCATTTTGCAATAAACATCGATTTGTTACGAATATTTGTAACCTCTTTCAACAAATACACTTTTCAACATACGTAAGATGTTTACTTGTTTGAAGAATCAATCAAACTAATTTCTGTTACCAGATGCTTGGTATTTTACAGACTTGAGATAAAAATATTCCCAATGATTTAGGGAAACCGAATATAATCACTAGCGATTAAATGCTGGCGACAAATTTATCAGAATCATGACGTTGTATTTTGCGATAACAAAATTTCAAATCTCGTGCATTTCTGCTCCTAATTTCTTCTTCGATTTCTCGACTCACATAAGCACAAACGTCAAGTTAGAAGCAGCGACGTGGTTAGCCGCTCGCACATGCTGTTCACTCGCTCTCTTTTACTCGGCGTTCATCTAGCCAGTAACAGCTCTTCTCTTCGCCCTCAGCATCACCGGCTTGCAAGAACGCCAAGTGTCAGCTATAACGATTCCAAGGTCGTCCACCATCGCTGTTCAGCCATGTTCGCCTGAGCAACGGCTCGCAACGTTGCCAGCACGACTTCGGATCTACCACGGCATCGAGTGCATCAAGATTGAGGCGTCGTCGATCGTCGCATCGAGGAAGCCTCGACGTCGCATGATTAAACCAGCAGGGACTCCACAATCGTCCAGCGTTCGCTCCCTACCGATTATTCGTAACGCCTTGCAACCGCTTTGATCGTCAGGAAAAATTTTATAACTTAAAAATTATTACTCAGAAACGTGGACAAGTTGCGTGAATCTAATATCAAATCTTAGAATTGTTCAAAGTGCAAGCTAAAGATTGATGGTTTACGATATTTCACGAGTTTCCGAATATAGAACGTTACTAAGAAAAATGTAACGATACGATCGTACGATTAATGTTAAAATGTAAACTACTTCGTGAATAAACACGATTCATGAGAGCTATTCAATTGTTTGCGCCTTTATTCCTGCACGTTGTTCCTTGATCCCTCATTTCGGGTACATTATTGTAACCTTTTATTCATTCATAGTTCCGATTATATTAATTATCATCTGCGTATTCTCTAAATCCCCTTTTGTTATCATGTATACATACAACATTTAACTGTTGATTTTTGCAGATAGCAATCAGGCAAGTCAAAAATAATCCAATAAGGTATCGACTATTTGTAATTGTATATAAGCAACGAATGACGAGTGTAATCTATGATTGAAAAGTGACGGTTTTTTTATTTCATAACACTATTGTTTGGTAACTTCATCAAAATTATTACTATTAATCAAACTATTTAGTTATGCAACAACTTCATTTCCATCCTAGACAACCCCGACAAACTCTAACGAAAAGCCTAACTTGACTCAAAACTTTGGGAACCTAGTACGAGCCAGAGTTGAAAAAAAGATGCATAAAAAGCGAGATACATGCAAAAGCATAATTCACTTTCGGGAAGGGCGAGCTGCGTAACACATCCGATTATCTGCGGTGGTGTGGCGTCTCGCGCGCGCGCTCGGAGACTGGCGACGCCGATAACCAGGTGAAGGTCCCGCCGCGTAGTAGAAAGGAGGCCGTATAGCCAAAAGCGTAACCTCCCGACGATGCGGCGGCGGATTATCCAGTTGCTTTTTTTTTATCGTCTCTCGTGTTTGCAACTGGCCCTATGCCAAAACAGTTGCCATGGTAACCTACCTTAAATCTTTCTCTCTACTACTCTCCTGTGCTGTTCAAACCTTTCGAGTGGACGCCTGCGTTGGGGACGCTGGATTTTTGTACGTTTAATGATTTCTCATTCTGCGAATGAAGTAGCTACAGTGAAGAGAGATTTGATTACATGAATTATGAAGTGTCTTATCGTTGATTATACTATTTTTTGCTAGAATATAAAATGAATTTTAGGTAGTTTGAGGTACAATAAATTCTCGGAATGATCATTTTGTCTAAATTTATCGTAATAAAAGAAAAGAAATTTCAATCCATTGACTGAAATTTTAGTCAAATAAAAACTCTATTTTTATTTTTATATTTTTTCCAAATATTTATTCATATAGTTAATGAATGTATGATGTATAAATAAATTACTAAGTGGTTGTTATGGGAATGGAATAATGAACAACGTTAGAACAATAGATTAGTAATTTATGTTAATTGAGTACATTATTTATTCGGCTCCTATAACATTTTTATTAATTTTTCATAAAAATTATTAGACAAATTTTCTTCTAAATACTGGAGAGAAAGAAGTCACTTTTAACACCCATTATCGTAAAGAATTTAAATAAAAATATTTTATTTCTCCAAAAGAATACAATAATATCGAAAGTGTAACTCCAATTTTTTTTAAATAAAAGCACATTGCTCTATACCTAAATTCCTATTAAAAAAACAACCAATTGTCTTGGAATGAAAATAAGTTCACATTAAAAAGCCATTTGTGTCCTTGCCGCCACTAATCAGCACTACAGCGCGTTAGAATTTTCTAAACTAGACGGAAGCCCTTTGGAACAAACAAAAAATAGAAGTTAAGTGCGCGGAGTTTAGTTTTGTTTTTAGTCGGAGAAATATGGTAATGCGCGCTCGTGTGTTTTGCACCCGTTGAATGCGGCACGTCGCGGATTAATCTTCTGAATTTAGTAGATCTCGAGGATTAAGTCTCGTTGATGCGAGTGTCCTGAACTTAAATGGCCTTATCTACCGTAGTGAGTATGCTAAGGTTTATTACGACTGAATGTTAAGTTTGTGATGCTGTTAAGGTTCCTATTTTGTCAAGTTTCTTAAGGCATTAGCAATTTAACAATGAAATATTTTTGTTCTAACTAAACACACTAAAAGCATTCGAGTAAAGAGGTTTGGGAATTCAGAAGTGTACAAACATATGGGTTACGTCACAATTATTCAAGAACTAGATATGGAAAAAATACGTTAACGGATTTTCTTAGCAACGCTTCTTTCTGCAAAAATGAGCTAAGGATCAGTAGTATCTAACAAGTTTTCCCACAGTCAACATTAAGGCAATTTTTTTCGTAATGAAATTTAATAAAACCCTAAATAAAATGTTTGTATTCATATTTCACAATAGTTAACAAAGACATACAGTATAATGATGGTAACGCAAAGACAATGTTCATTAATTTACTCTAGTTGGCAGATAAACGTGTTAAAAATGCATACTTGGACTTTTCATTGAATGTACACGTAGACAGAAATACAAAGTGACTTGACGTTCAATAAAAAGAAAAAATCGGCGAGATAGGATAGGAAAAAGCCGTACGGATATAAGGGAAGCGTAGGCATGCGAGATATTTCTATTTATGCGCTATCACGTGAGTACGTGTACGTCTGCTCGCAAACACAAGCGCTCTAGGCGTGAAAAAAAATCGATACACGAGCGCGTGTTGGACAATTGGAAGAGCAAAAAGTTGATTCTTCTTTTGTGTCAACTTGCAGTCAATGCATTCGTGCGACCTGTATCGTTCATTGAAGTGATTTTGAAAAGAAACACGAGTCTGATTTATTATTTTTTTTTTTGTTTTTCGCCGCTCTACGGCAAACCCGCGCGAGAGTAACTGTAAGAAACCTTTTACTCGACGAAAAGCTAAGCGGTTTTTACGTTTGGAACGTGCGCCAACATCGTACGGTGATATAACTATAATTTCAGATCTTCCACAAAGTAAGTGCCGCCAGTGCGAGTAGCAAACAAAAAAACCAAACGCGTGGCGCGTCCGAGCCCAAAAGAAAGCGCCTTGGACGAATTCAAACGGAGCCCAAAGCGTGAAAAATAACTTTTTGATCGTGGCAATATAAATGTCGTACGATCGATCGATCGGGCGTGCGCGAGCTTCAACAAGTTGACCGACAGCGAAAAATAATTCCCCTCTCGCGACGACGTGGGCCATTAATCTAAGGGGATTTTACGCGATCGCGACGGCGCGAACAAAAAATTTTTACGGACGTCGTTACGCCGACTGTTTTAACATCGTTATCTGACGACGAGCTGAGAAAAAACAGTTTTTCGACGGTTCATTATTTTCCCCGAAGTACGGAAAAGTCCATTTTTTTTACGCCTCTCGTAAAAGCCGCATGTGTGTTTTTTTTTCAGAACGTACCCCAAACTGCAAGAATATCTCAGATTCAAAATGGCAACGTTCGAAAGACGGCCTGGCGAGAAGGGTTCTCGAATAGGAAATGGAGAAAGCGTATAGAGTCTGGGTGTGGGTTAAATTATTGCACGGAAATCGGTTATCGCACGCAAGCGATTCATTATGCGACCCGTCATCCGAACTTCGCGCTCGTTTCCTCTACGTAACTTCTCGCTGAAACCCTTTTGCTGCCAAACTTCACTGATGAAACAAAATTTTTATTTCGTAAAAATGACGCCTACACAATACCGATTTTTTGTTTTGTTTTTAATACCGATAGGCGGAAATTTATATTGATAGAGCTTATATCGCGCGACGTAAATCCCCGTCAAACATGATGACTTTGCTCGGTGGCGGAGCATACGAGACTTTATTACAGCATTTTTACGAAGACATTTATTACCAATCATTACGAATAGCGTACTTTCATCGCGAAGAACTCGCCTATAATCGCAAATAATCAAAGTGCATAAACGACCTCATTAACCCATAGCGAATCTATATAACGCGGAATCCATATCGTCTCGCTGCCCCCTCAACAGAACTCAATTAATCCTCTCTTCAACTATGATGGCGATAATCATAATAATCTCTATATACGGCGATTGAAATGAGGCTCTGTGTGTTGCAGGCATTACTGAGGGGTGCACTGACCCAGCAGAGTGCTGTGATCCTAGTTTGCATGGCCATCGACAGATATATGTGCATGCTACATCCACAGCGGTACTTCCGTAAGTCTTCGAAAAAGGTAAGTCTTTGTATCGAGGCACGTTAAACATGCTTCATATTTTCCATCGTTCATTCATTGGATGGTGTGCGAAACGCCTTGTTTGGTTGATATCAGTTCCTTTTTCTGTTGTTCGATAGCGAAGCCAAAACTGTGGTTTATAGGTCACGATTTAATCGTTGATGGTTTTTGCAGGGAAATTTACGACCGCTCCCCTTCAATTTTTATCGAAAACTCGAGACAACAAAGTTTTTAAATGAATTGTTTTACTATTTGTGTTCGAAAACACGTGAATGTATTTTTTACACCCTGTCAATATTATAATTTATTTGCTGCTCAAAGAGGTTAAGATTAAAAAATATTTTCCAACTATGTGTTACAATACAAGACCAAATTGACAATGAATAGCCTGTACTTTTTCAGGCAATAAATCAGTTTACCAAACCACGCGCGCATATAAACCTCTCTACAATGATTAAAAGTTACATAATGCAATGCCAAGTCATTGTTTACGCACGAAATGAAACACGAGCTGCGAGTGTCCCTTGCATAATTAACGTTTCAATCAAGTTTTCGCGTAGCGAATTGGCTCGGAATCAAGTTAAACAGCGTGAAATTTTGAGTTACATATATATGCTTCTGTCACTTCTTTTTGTTTTTGCGTACACTGATGCGATTTTATTTAAATCTAACTATTATAAATAATTGAAATGTTTAAAAGTGGTTGAGTTGATTAAGAAATGACACGAAATCGTAAATAAACTGAAATATTTAAAAAAATTTTTATTTTCAGAGTTTGTTATCGTCAGAATTTTTTAATTTTGTACTTGAAGAAATTAACTAAACCAAAAATCTCAAGTTTATAAAACTGATATATATGAAAATTTTGTATAACCAATAACTAGTTAAGATAAAATTCAATTTTCCACAAATATCTTCAATAATTTACAATGTTTCAACATTATCTGCTTCGGCCTTGTAAATGAAAAAACTGGAAAACATTAACGTTAGAAATAAAAGAAATTATTTAAATTTTAAAAATAGCTTAGAGAAATGATTTCTCTTTCAAGCCTGTCCATTCGCATTTACAGAAAAGGACCTATTTCATAATTAACATCACTTTTTCATTTTACTTACCAAACATCTTTATCACTGACAAAAATATATGTCGCGTCACCAATAACAATCGAACAAATAACACACCCCTTTATCTCCCGCTAATATTTCAAGCCAACTTAGCTTTTATCGGTAAGGACATAACACAAAATGCAAATTTGCCAAGAGTCGAATTCAGGGCGTGAAATATTGACGCGATTGTCTCGATAGCTAAGACGAAAATCCAGTTATACAGCTCTATCTCTCTCTCTCTCTCTCACTCACTCACTGTTAGGAGACAAAGGCGAGCCTAGCGAATTATCAGCGTGGAGCGTCTTCACTCATTAGCTATCAAGCCACGCGCACGTCTTGCGACGTATCCCATTACGTATTAGCTTCTATCAAGGCTTTTGGTAATTGAGATGGCATACGTAATTCAAAGTTTTTTCTTGCCAGACTGCATTTACCTCGACCAAAGTTTTATAACGAAAATGTTCTCGTTTCATATAAATGAAAATGAAATCCACAATCTTTTTCCACAGTTTAATTACTTCGTTATCGGCATCGCAAAGCTCCAATATTTCAGTAGAAAAGGCCACTCTCGCAAGCCTGAGAATTTGATACGGTTCTATTCTCTGGCGACGATTCAATTCTCACGTGGGCGAACGTTGTTTATCCCTTCATACGCGTCAGATTAGTCAGTTGGATTTTTCGTTCGGAGCCAGTTCCTTTTGCTTTTTTCTTTTTCGAATTGGAAGGCAATCTTGATGGATTAAATATTTCTGTTGCGTAGATAGCAGATTATTGAAATCTGACTGATGAGATTATTGTGATATTATATCAAAGAATCAAGTTTCTTTTGAATGGTTTTTAATAAAATATCAGATTTTCGAAGGTAGACCATCCTCATTCAAAACTAACAACCTTTGATCAATAAATGGGACAGCCATGTAACCCAAAGTTCTGATTTATACAAATCATCTTTGCAGTTCCACAAGCTCTGCATAGTTGTTGGACTTTGATTGAACAGTATTCTCAAGTATCTAATTGTAACTTTGTTCATTATACTCGGTATAGTCCGACTAGTAATAACTGTTCTATACATAAATGTGTAGCACACGCGTATAATGTTAACGCTTCCATTGAAAAATATAATTTCTGAATGACAAACACTTGAATGAAAACCAGCGCGTTTCTTTTTTTTTCTGGAAAATTCTTCGTTAATCACATGTACAATGCCACGCCGTTACACTTTCGTCCTTTGGCGAGCATTTGACAACAGCTTTTATGGTCCGACGGGTCTTTCTCACACAGTCTGCCAACTCTCTCTCGCTCTCGCCTTATTTCGTGTCCGCTTGAATCGTAGCTCGACAGTCTTACGAGCCTTGAATTCCTTGTGCCCAGGAAATTGTCTGGTTAGATGTTTCAAGTATGGGTGTGGTCGCCTGAAATTGTTTCGTTCTTAATTTTTTTTGTTATTTATGATAATTGAAGATTCTACTTTGATGTACTTCTAATTATAAGTTTCATTAAATATTCATTGGAATGTTTAAGTGGTTCTTCTTGTTTAATTAGTTAAGCTGGAATACTTATTGTGCAAATTGTACAAAATTTCCAATGTGTTTTTTTGTCGCAAATTGAATAAGAAAACTTGCCAGTAAATAAAATTTTTTTAAAGTAGAATTTCTGGCATTTTACAAAGTTATTTCTAAATCAGTTGTACTTCATATCAAGACATAGGAGTAGTAAAGTTTCTCTACTGAAATAAAATTTTCTCATCTAAGAAATATGAGTTAAGTTTTTTCAGCAAAACTTAATATGTTTGAAATGTTCAAAATTACAAAACTAAATGGAGTTTAAAAAATCTCTATTGATTTTATCATATGTTAGTCACACAAAATATGGCGGAGACGTGAGCAAAAGAAAACCGAGCAGGTAAGCCCCTTGTTTTTGGAAACTTTCCAGAAGTGCACGTGAATACACCCAAATGCAAAGGATAAGCGAGGTCAGTTGAGAAAAGATTAAATAGTGTGAAAAAAGTTTATATATGGCTTGCATTATATTTTTAATATGAATTATAGTGAGTTAGACGTTAAAAGGAATAATTCGCAAAATCCACCGACAATAAACATTAGGCAACTAACTCTTTCTTTCTTTCACATTCAATGCCACTTGTTCCGAAAAGATAATTTTCACGTTCGTGAACGAGCAAACACTGAGAAGAATGATGTTTCGCTTTAAATCGTGCGTTGAACTCATCACTGGAAGCGACATGACTCTCTTTCAAACGCACCACACAATTTCCAGTTGAGCGTTTGAATGCAAAACAGAACAAGTTAAATCGCTTAACCGAAGCATGTGAGACCCTGAACGAGTTCTAAAGTCTTTTTCTTTTAAAAAATAAATTAGATTGTTGTTATTGCGTACAACCCATAAAGCATACAATAATAAATAAATTCGAAACATAAATAAATCACAACTGTCACATATAATCTTCACCGCAAAAATGGGAATGACTAAAAACGAGGGTACTCAACGAACAAAAATAGTGCATGAATAAATCGGCAGAATTGCGAGCGAGAGAGAGAGAGAGAGAGAGAGAGAGAGAGAGAGAGAGAGAGAGAGAGAGAGAGAGGGAGGGAGAGAGAAGTGGCTATGCGGCTGACATTCTCAGGCTACACGAGCACTGCATTCCCTCTCTCTCTCTCTTTCTCTCCTCCCCTTTTAATGACCGGACGTTCGTGCGCGTGGGATGGCAAACGGTGAGTTTTGATGGGCGCGATGTCCGCTTTTACGGTTACACCGATGATCGGCTGTGATTTGTTTGGGACGAAGGCTGTTTACTACGGTAAATGCTAGTTTTATTTTTAACCAAACTTGATTTTGTGGTGTACTTAATTGAATTTGAATCTAAGCGTATAATTTACTGTGTTGAAGATGTACAAGTTGTTTTCAATTTTTGAGTTTCAAAATATCACAAACCTTTCAAATTTCATCTAAAAATTTTGAAGTTTATCAACGGTGTTTCGATCGGTATTAAATACGACTTCGCTGGATTTCTACTAGAAAAGAATAGCCATTTAGATAAGATATTGCTCATTGCCCGACTGAACACGCACTACACTACTTGCCGAACGACCGCACACGATGGAAAAAAAAAACAAATGCTACGGCGATTTATTAGGGTTAGCCAATGTTTTCGTTTTCTAACAATCTGTTCGTGGCTATATGTTTTTTACTCTTTCGTTTTCACTCTTATCACTTTGATTGGATTTTCTGCTCTACTCCCAACTAACATCCAGTAGATTTGCGCACCAGTGAGTTTTGGCTATCGATGGCTAGAAACAAAAAAAATTCGAATTTTCGTTATATTGATCCACTCAAATACAAAAAATCTGAGCCATTATACTATTACATCAAAATAAAATCGAAGCTATTAATGGTATTTCTTCATTTTATCTACGTACATGCATTTATTTCTCAAAATATAAACTAATGTGAAAGTCTATGTATTACATAGTCGAAATTTTGAAAAGTAGTATATATCAAAAATTGGTCAGACGACTCTGTCAGTTTAATAAAATAGAATCGCCCAAAAATAAAAGAAATTCAATGATTTTTCAACTCAAAAAAACCTGAACCTTACAAGGCGTCTACACATCGATAGTTCACGTAGACCATGTGCTGTTATAATTTTTTTATGCCGCTTGCTTCTCTCACACTGCGCTCGCTTGGCAACGTCGCTCGCTCTCTCACGAGCAGTATTACATGCGGCAGGGCTGCGTGGCGATAATGTCGACTACGTGGATTGCCAGCGTGGCTATATTTGGCAGCCTGGTGCTGCCTAAAGGTGGCTACTACTTCAATGACACTGGTTTACTTGCTTGCGAGCCTTTTTTTGACAAAGCGTCGTTTAGGTAATGTAGTTATTTACTTTGTTTAACGCTAAGAAAAAAAGTATTTGGATGAAAAATAAGATAATGTAATTAATTCTCGTCAAGATATTTATCAACTATTAACAAATAATTATTTAATATTGATGAATAATTTTTCAATTATCAATGAATGTTTATAGAACATAAAAGATAATTTCATTTGTAATTTGGCAAATGTGAAATTATGAAGTAACTCGATAGAGATTTTACCTAAAACATTGCACAAATAATTCTATTTTACAGACTTAATAAACTTCCTGTATTCGGAAGTGTTTTTAACAAAACGTTTATTTGATGTAGAGTAATTTTTATTAAATAAGTGTTATAAACATAAAATGCAAATTAAATAAACATTTTTTTTTAAATCTTTCAATCTTTGGTTATACACATTTCGTGTTAAATAATTTAGATGGTTTAAAAACTTGAAATTAACGTTCAAGATAATAAAAATGCAAAATATAAGTAACCAACGAAAAGAAAAAAAAGTGCATACTAAAGTTATTGATAAGTGTAAAACACTGAGAAAGTAAAGTTAAAAAAAAAGAATTTGAGCTCGAACGCTGCTCGCTGAATTTTTCAGGATACTGGCGTGCTGCTGCTTCTATTTCCCGACGACGATGGCCCTGATGTACTTCTACGGCTCGGCCTTTCACGTGAACAAACTCCGCCTGAAGAGGGTAGTTTGCGTCAACACACCCGAAGTCGTTGGCGCCGGCCACATCGAGCGGGTAAGCATACAACGCTTTCCTTTTTTAATTGACCTACTCGCGCTCTCTCACTCACTCTCTCGCGCCATCCCAAATCGTCAAAGTGAATGTTTAACAGTCTCAAGATGAGCTGGATTTTTCCTGCACTGTTTCAGGTAATAACCGCGAGACGCTTAAAATGTTCATCTTTATCAAAGTTACGTATAGTCATCATTCGACTCACTGTTATTTGGAATCTCCATTCAGCGAAATTTTACGCGATATGCGAGTATTTGCTAAGAAACCGAATTGAAAACGTAATTGAATACTCTATCACCAGTCGTAAAACTCAAGCAAGTCAATAAAAAGCGTACGTAACCTCGTCAATTACTGTAGACAGTCTCGCTATACGACAGAGTGCGCATTCATAATCCCACCTTTGCATCAACGATAATTGAAGCCATTGCCGCGACTGAGGTCTGTGTAATTAGCCCGAGGCTTACACCGAGCTTTTCCGCGTTAAAAAAGAAAATTAAGTGCGGAGATGTGTACATGTAGCTCGAGGCTGATGTAATGACATTTTTCTATACGATGAAGAGAGAATAATGTGACTCTTAGTTATCTTAGTAAGCTATGTGCTACAGTTTTACGGAGGTTGTACTTCAAACTTATTAAAAAATGGAGCTTCTTTCAAAGGAATAGTAAACTTTGAATAGATCGACATTTCTTTTATTTTTCAACCGGCTTGTCGATAAAACGATGTATCTTGTCAAATTTACGTGAGCGCTGGAAAGCTTGCCAAACTTTTCACTATTGACTAGAACTTTGAAAGTTCGGTGTAGATGTAGACTTTATTTCCAACGGACTTTGACTTCCAGTAACCTGCAGTTCTATTTTATGACAGTTAATCATCAAAATGTCAATTATCGCTGACTTTAAATACTCTGGAGTAGATACTTTTTTATAATTAACAATGTGAAACTTTTGACCATGAAAAGTTAATTAAGTGCAAAGTAAACTTCATATCTTACCGAGTTGAAAGTCAATCATAACTTATTGTGTACCGAATTCATCCAATTTTAAAGCTAGTTTCTATGCTGTGGAAAATTACATAAAAGTACAGCATAGTCTACGTTGACGGTAGTTTATTGTTGGCTCGGTAGACAGAAGAATATCGATTAGTTGATTCAGGGAAGTGAAAAATATCAAATTTTAAATCGAAATACTAATTGAAACAAAAGGTGATTTTAAAACTTACAAAATACGAAATAGCAAATCTAAAAGCTGTCCATCACTCCGCGTCACGTAATCCTCTTTCATACTATAATCAAAAGCGCAAACTCCATTTTATTGTGAAACAAAGTTCGCGAATCCCCATCGAAAGATATCTATATATTTTGTTCGCAAGACAAATAAGTAACGACGAGTCAAAAATTCCAATAAGTCTGGCTACATTTGTCCGCAACTTCACTTCTTAATGGTACTTCGTATTCCTCTTCGTTTTCCGAGCGGTAATACGATTTTTCCTTAGCGGAGGATGCCTTCAGTTTTCGTTCGATTTTCTTTCCCCCCTCCTCCAACTTGGAGAGCTTCACTATTCTGCTGCTCGAGTTTTTTAATTAAATACTCGGTAAAAGTTTCTCTCTCTCTCTCTATTAATCACGCCGAATTGATAGGAAATCAAAATGATTTTCGAATTCATCTGACACGAAAAATATTGCAAAACCTTTCTGAAGAAAAAAAAATTATTTTTTATTACGACTATCTATATGAATAAAACAAATCTTGTACGAAAAGTCAAGTTGTAATAGGAAGACAAATGTACTTTTATCGCACGACTTCTATTGGCGTATAAGCTTGTTATATTTCAATATTGTTGGAGCTACACACAGAAAGACATCGCATACCGACAACAATTTTCCATACGCTGAAACATGCACAGACACATACGCGCGTCTCTTCTATATCTCTCTCTTACCTTTAAAGTTTCCCGAAAGCGGAAACTGATATTGACATTTCTCCCTCGACCTTACTGAAATGTTAGACAAGATAAACAATCAAGCTCACTTTGATATGGCACGTACGTGTGTGGGGCACTATTGACAGAATGGCCTTGTTCCTCGTGAATGTAATGCGATTGAAAAATTGCATGCCAAGTTAGGCAAAATTAATGTTTTTTATTTTCATCCTTCCCAGTGTTGGGAAGAAATTTTAATTATATATTTTTACTGGATATGACCTTCCTCGTTACCCGCTGGTTTTGAAAAGATAAATACACGACTTCTAAAGCAAACACTCGACATTTGAAATATTCACTCGACAAACTCAGAGTCACTTGAAACAACGACTAAATACTTGACAAACGTCGATAATAATCTCACACAATCGCCAAGAAAGTCCACAGGCAGATACACACACGAGATAATACCCCGACATAATACTCGCCCTAGTTTTTTCTTTTTTTCGGGCGAGCGATATTTTCCTTAGCGGGTGGCCCACTTAGCCAGCGATCCGCTGCGCGTGAACGATAATCCACCCAAAAATGCGCTTGCTGGCCAAAGGGAAAGAACAAAAAAAAAGCAAACGAAATCAGTTAACTGGAAGATGTTGAGAAGTTACGAGCTCTCCTATAGTGAAAGTTAATTTGTGAGGTTTGATCGGGATAACTTTATAGAGGGAGATAGCTCTCTTTTATCTTTTCGGTGGACTGAAAGTTTTTTTTTCAGTTAGCCCTTTCTCTGTTTCTATGGAGCGGAAAGTTTTTTTTTAGATAAGATGGAGTTTAAATTTGTCAGTGGATATGTAACTGATTCTATTGTTGAAGCGAAGATTATGCGAACTGTATTTAGCAATTTAAAATTCTTTCTTCATTTACCTATCTACAATTGTGAAGGTAATTAAGGAATACATTTTCGTACAAACCGAACTACTCTGAATTAGCAATATTACCAACTTGTTCGATAATTACAAACTTTGTACTGAGTTCCAAACTTCTATAATTATTGAAATAATTTTCAAAAAGCAAAAAACTAGAGATTTCATCGAAAATAAAAAATAATAAAAGATCATTTCGAAAGTTCAGTCAGCGAAAAAGCTCGAGACGATTAACATCCAATATCCTTGTAATACTGTCTATATTGGGTGCGAGGAATACCCGACGGCAAAAGCGAGTAGTCGAGTGCGAGTTTCGCGAACAAGGCCGGAAGTGCACTTTTACTCGCGTGTCGGATACGTTGGAGTTTTGCTGTACGTTCTCGAAACGATTTCTGAAAATTTTCGAGCGCTGAAGTTGGCTTGGTTTTTTGTTTATTTGAAATCCAAAATTTTTGAATGGCCGTTGTTGGTAATTTGTTTTTAAGTTATCGAGATGAAATGTGCATCGAAGCGAACAGTCATAAATGTGCTCGAATTTGACAAACACCCCGACTGAAATAAAAAGCAAAAATAACGCCATCGAGTTTGCTTCAATCCATTTTAACGAAGCTGCATTATCCACGCATTCTTTTAATCCTCTATTTATTCTTCCTTCTTGTTCGTTCTCTACGCTGTCCTTTGTTCTTCGTGAGAGTTGCGTTCTCGTTTTCAAAGTTTCTGTTTGTCTTCGCTCGCGCTCGTCGGGACTGCTACGTCGCCGCGCTTCATCGCCTTTTATTTTTGCCTGCACTGTTCTGCTATTCGTTTCGTCGGAGTCTCTCCGCTAATTCGGTTCTATGGCCTCATAATGTTTGCAAATGTATGCGTGGCAAAGCTGCTTTTTTAAAGGGAAATTAATTTTCTTCAAGGATACATTGACAATAGACATTATTCAAACGTATTCTAACGTTGAGAAACCTTTTTAAAAATACATCAACGGAAATTTTCACAAAACATATAAAAAAAAGTTGGAATTTTGCCAACAAAATCACAAGTAACAAAGCGTGAATATACTTTTGTTCTAAAACGCATCGCTTCACTCGCGATTTTCCAGCAAATCTTTTTCTGTCTTCGAGCGCTGTCGGCGAGTTTTTCTTTCGTTTTCCATTCAAGCGAGTCTTGCCCGCGCGCACTTAACCCACTTTGCCGTTCGCTCGCAAGTTAACGAGCCGTGGTCAATTTCCAAGGCAGCCGATCGCACCCACCTCGCGGAAATTGTTGAACGAATGAAAAACTTTTTACACACGCTTCGCGATAATCAGTCCTGTTGTTTCCACAAGGTTGACTCCTTACCAAAAGTAAATACCAGTAAATGACTTATTTGGCAATGGAACATTATCAATTTTACTTTCTTTAAACACGATGTTATTCATAAGTACACAAGTGTATAATTTCTAGTCATCGCTGAGAGAAATTTATATATATAATAAGAATTTCAATAGTAATATTTAGTAGTTAAAATTGATAGATCGCCGTCCAAATTGCAAGTCACATAAAAATTTATTATTATTTACATGGCAATTTTTTCAAACTATAGTCACTTGTTATTTCACAGAATGTAGTCGAAATGCTCACTTTGCGTTATACACAATAATTATTTGAAGAATTCAAACAATGAGCCTGTGATGATTTTGCAAAGTTGCGAATTAGAAAGAAAGTTGATTTTAGTGAAATCAATTTTTACATTACTTGAAAATCTTCATGTATTTTCAGAAACGCGATCATTGAACGAGCATAATTCCTGCATAAAGCTTTTTCTTTGTTTTTGAATATCGAAAATATAGTTTTTTTTTAATTTTATGTATTAGTCGTTCCGAAAAACAATCACTAGATCAACAACAACAAAGAAATAATCTAGATATCAGAACATAAATTTCAGTATATGTAGTAAAGTTTCAGTACGAACGTTTTTAAAGATTTTCTAAATTATTAAATATATTTATTAGGCAATAGATATGATTACATGTTGGATTTAGGAAAGAATAATCTAAAATCTAAGAAAATGAAAAGGTTACGATTAGAACAAATCGGTTCAGTAAATGCTTCGTCTAATGTCGATAAAAAAGTTACCAAACCAACAGAAATTTGGAAATACTTTTTCAATAATACATCTTTTCATGGAGTAAGATATTGGTTAGACGATAATTTTTCACGGTTCGAGCGGATGTTTTGGAAAGTTATTAGTTTGCTTGGATTCGCTACTGCAATATACATTATTTACATATTATATGGGAAATTTCAAGTAAATTTTTATTACACGATGAAAACTTATTGTACAGCAGTAATAATTAATTTTTACCAAGGCTAGGAAAACAGATATAATAATTGACAAGCTCCAAACTCATTCTTATGAAGTTCCATTTCCAAGCGTTACAATTTGTCCTCCAATTCAACCAACTATTGAAGACATTGATAGAATTGTTGAAGTACACTTTTTGAACAGCACTGAGAAGGAAAAAAGTGTTATTAAACAAATTGTTCCAAAAATGTTTAATTCATCAATTGAATATTATAACAACCTTGACTACATTTTTGAAAATTTGGATTTGGGACAAATAACGGGTAAGTGAAAAAGCTTCGTTAGATTTTTATTTGTATAACGAGTCTTAAATTTACAGCCGACTTAAATTTAAATGGAAGTTTACTTAAATTTTTGCCAAATTGCAAAGATATTTTTTTTCACTGTATATGGGATTTAGAGAAGATAAATTGTTGCGATCATCTTCACATTCAAACAACTAATTTTGGATATTGTTTTTCATTCAATTCACAAACGTCAATAAATGTGTCGAATTCACAACCTAAAAGGGCATCTTCAACGGGACCGAAAAGTGGATTACAAATTACTATGAAATCACCTTTGTTTGGTAAATTAACTTGTAAATTAACCATCACAAACAATATATTCAATTTTTCAGTAAAGATTATTATGAAGTAATTTTGAAGCACGACTTTACGATCATATGTCGGGCAAACAGATTAAAAAGTGATAAAATTAATTTACAGTAAAAAGACAAATTCCACTAATTATACAAGATCCATTCACATGGCCGCGTTCTGGACTTTATGTAAATCTTGATAATCAGTATGAAATATCCGTCAAATTTTCATCTCTTCATTCTGCACATAACGTATTACAATTAGAAAATATTTCTAATCCACCATGCAAGTATAACAATGGAACATATAGATTGATCAATTGTCAAGATGATTGTTTTAGGAAACATTTTATAAAACGATGTGGGTGCATACTAACTCGTTTTTTTGACCGTAAGAAAACAATATTTTATTATCCAAGTACAAATGTACCAAACACGAATCAAAATTATTTACTTTTTAATGATTGTCTAGACGAGTCAAATAAATGTAAGATAAAAGATGTCGAATGTATTTCGTGGATTATTAGTAATTATAACACTTTTATCAATTACTCTTGAACGAAACGATCTCTTTCAATTATTAATATTCCCGTTATAGGAAATATGCCGAAATATCGGACAAAATATGCACAGTTCAAGGACATAGATTGTAAATGTGCAGAAGATTGCGAATATAACAAATACGTTATTTCCATGATTGATCGACCAGATACAAAAAATACCCTTTCCTTAGATATATACTTTGACAGAAAGGCCGGAATTCGATACAAAAGAATAATCATTGTGTCAAACCTAGATATGATAGGTAAAAATTAAGACTTCTATTTCAAGTTAGTTATCGACAAATAAATTAATTAAAATACATGTTTTAATAGTTCAATTTGGCGGTATCTTCGCATTATTCGTTGGTGGATCTTTACTTGCTCTCATGGAGTTTGTACATGCATTCTTAAAAATCATTTTTTTTTGGATTCATCGATTTTATAAACTAAAATTTTTAAAGTAGCATTGTCTTCTTTACTCAAATGTACTTACACAGTAGTTACAGTTCGACTAGATTCTATTGCATATACGTATTCAGTACAAGCGACTTACACAAGTGGGTTTACAAAGCAATTTATTCACTTTGCAATTTTCGAGCAATTACAAGCTATCAAGACAGTTATTTTGTAATGATTTAATTTCAACAAACCTTAGATTTTGTGATAAATTTCAAAATTTTATGTCGCAGTTGGCAATCATAATTATATAGACAAGCATCTGCCACACCACTACTACTAACCATCGTTTCTGCATAGTTTGCTACTCTTCTGACATGTCTGTCCGATAAAAATATTGCTGCTGTAAAACTCATTTATTCTATGCAGATCAAAAAATGAAAAAATTGGTCTTGACAGATTTTTTTAACAAAAAGAATAAAAATAATTTGGAGGAAAAAGTAACAAAACCGAAAGATATTTGGAAATATTTTTGTCAAAACTCGTCTTTTCATGGAATAAAATACTGCTTAGATAATCAACTATCACTAATCGATCATATAGTATGGTTAATAGTTTTCTTAGGAGGATTCGTTTCGGCGACCTATATTATTTACTTACTATACGGCAATTATCAAGTAATTATCGGTAACGTAAATTTCACATAATTTTTTTTATATAATTAGTTTCTTTTTAATTCAAGAATAGAAAGATTAATGTTGTCATTGACGAGCTTCAAGCCAATCTGTCAACAGTTCCATTTCCGAGCATCACAATTTGCCCAATTAATAAAGCCAGCGACAAATACATAAATGCAACTGTAGAGGAACTATTACCACATAATACTGAAAAGTTCAAGAACATTGTTAAAGAAATACTTTATCACATATCTGATATAAACATAGCAAAATTTGATCTTTTTGAATTCAATTTCACAAATTTAGAACTGGAAGAGATGAGTGGTAAGATGGAATGTAATTAACACGTAGAGGACCACATGACTCATATCGGTTATATCTTCTATTTATTTTTTTTCCATATTTGATTTATGATGAAATCAACTCAAATTGTAAAAAACACTATTTTACTAATACATTATAAAGATAAGTATTCAAAAAATATTTCGTCTATGAGACTGTTTTTATAAATTGAAAGCTTATCAAACAACACTTCAAACACGACAAACTTTTAAAAGTAGATAAAATTCATTATCATCCTTAACGTGTTTATTCATCTAGTTTTCAAGTAAAACATCAAATAATTTTTTTTATGTCAAAGTAAATTTGACACAAGCGATGATTTTGATGACACCAAAATGCAACGAAATTTTATACAACTGCACTTTCGGTTACAAGAAAGAAAATTGCTGCGACATATTTGATCTTGAAAAAACGTATTACGGATTTTGCTATTCGTTCAATTCGAAAACTGCAGAAAATAGCTCAATAACTCACTCAGAGCCCAAAAAAGTTCACTTTTCTGAATCTAAGAGCGGATTGACAGTCACTCTTAAATCACCTATGTTTGGTAAAGTATTTTTATTATATAAAGTATTTTATAATTCATACAGATATTAGACAATAAAAAATAATGCATTTATTTGAGTATTAGACAATATACGAGCAGATTTAATGATAGAAGATTCGTATGAGATCCCAACGAAAGGTGATATCATTAGTTTTGGTCGTCACTATGAAATTCCCCTAAGATTTATTTCAATTTATGCGGAACCCGATGTTTTAAAATTAGAAGATCTTCCGAATGCACCATGTAAATATACAAATGGGACTTACAGAATGAGTAATTGCAGAGATCGCCAATTTCTGAAATATATTCAAATTCATTGCAATTGTACACCAACAGCATTTTTTGACAGTAAGCATGCAATTCGTGTTTTGTTTCCATCGATAGCAACTTTTAATTGAAACAAATTGTAGAACGTTCGGGCGATGCACGTGAATGGGAATTAAAAGATTTGAAATGTATTACAGAATTCATTGGTAGGTATCTGCTGATATAAAAATTTTCTAACTAAAATATCAAAATAGATAATATACCGACAAGCGTATTTTTTGTTGTTTTAATTGGCTAAATACAAATCCGTTGACAGATTTGCTTCACCATTCTCCAATTTTTTCAAATCGTGAAAAATTCTAGATTCAAAACAACAGAAATCTAACAAATCTAATTTTTTAAACACGGTGATAAATAGACGAATCTGGAGGGTGATAGAGCAATTTTGATTTTCGATTTTGATTCAGCGGGTCAAAATTCCGGGGAACGGATACGCGGCATGCCTAAGTTAGAGGCTTTTGTTTCTTGCACGTGCCAATTTTATTATTTGGATTCTAGGTAATATCAAGAAATTTATGTATCAGCATTCTGATGTCCCGGGAACAAATTGGAACTGTCCAGTCAGCTGTGCAAATAATAAGTACAATTATTTCATGATTGATCATATTGCTAAAAATGATACACTGTCTTTGGACATACACTTTGACAGTAGGACTGGAATTCGATACAAAAGAATAATTGTGGTGGATGATTTCGATATGCTGGGTAACATCTTGACATTATCAATTTGAATCTTATTGTTGTTGTTTTATAATGTTTGTTATTTTAGTTCAATTTGGAGGAATTTTTGGGTTATTCGTTGGTGGTTCACTTCTTACTCTCATGGAAATTGTACATACTTTATTCAAAAGTATCTGTTTCTGGATTTATTACTTTTTCAAGCAGACTTTTAGAAAAAATAAAATCAAAGTCAACCACAATGTTTCCATCATACCGTTTACGCATTAAATTAAGAAAAGTTCTACAACGGAAGTAATTGTCAACATTGCATATACTTTTATTCGAAAAAATTGTTTTATTCTAATTACGATAGTAATAAGAAAGTGCTAATGTATAATAATCTTTTTCAACATTCTTGTGCACTAATTTATAAAGTATGTATCTCCCGCAATATCAACTGCACTATGTCTGAAAATAATTAATAAACTATAGAACTCATTAAATTGATTCTGATTAATATTTCATTTATTTGCCTCAATCATAATCACATTACAACTGCTTTCCGCAATCGACTAATGCAAATCACAAGAAACTCATTATTAAGATCATAACGAGATCAACAAGTAGTCGAGGAAAGAGAAACCAGTAAGTTACCTATCAAAATGTCAAACTTTTTTATGAAGAAAAAAAATCCAAGCACAAAGCTGCAGATGGTTACAAAAGAACGCGACATTTTGCGATTTCTTTCAAGCATCTCGCGACTTTCATCCATTCTCGATAACAACTTTCTTTTAGGGTAATTGGCTCGGAGACGTCATTCAAGTGCGAGTAAACCTATAAGGCTGATTATTCAGAAAGTTTTAACTTTATATTGAAGTCTTTTTGTCCGAACATTGGATTAAAAAAAATTGTATTTCTACAAATACGAACAATATAAAAATGAGCTCAAGCAAGTATTCTCATATCAACAAATTTTATCGTGCAGAAATTACATGCACTCGACGTATTCATGATCACATATAACGAAAAGCAAAAGTCGGAAAGCAAATAAAAGTAAAAAAACAGCTCTAACAAACGCCTGTACCTAACAATATTCATAATGACACATTCATTCCTCTCGAGGAGTCAAGTCCTCGCGAAATTAATTAGAGGTGCACTCTCTCGCAAATTGAAAGATGAGAAACTAAGGGAGAGAGGGAGGGAGGGAGGGAGAAAGAGAGATAGAGAGAGAGAGCAAAAAAATCATCGAGGATGAATTTCTCTGTGATCGATAGAAAACCGAGGGATAACATTGACATATATTCCCGAGCTCAAAATGAATAAAAAAAATGAGAGCGAGTTTAATATTTGCACATCGAAGATGCCGACTTCATGAACTCTACGACTTGTTTATTTCTTTTCTTTCTTCTTGATACTTCCTTCATTTCGTATTTTGTGAGTAAGTAAAACTTTTTTTTGCATTCAAGAATTACACAATCTCGACAGTCACGAAACGAAAAGCAACTTAGATGTACAGCTAAGAATATTTTTTATTTTAAGAGTAATAAAAAATTTCATGAATGTTCACTTTGGCAACATGTTTGTTGCTTACACTGGTTTAATTAAAGATAACTTGATATTACAGCTCCATAATGAATTTGGAGTAATTTTAATTAAAAATATTTAAGCTATTTTTACTCTATTATAAACATATCAAATTGAAAAGTGTTCAATATCAAGGCAGGTATTTTTTAAAACTACTAAACAAACTTATTATTATGTATTTTGTACATAAAACTATATTTAATTTTGAAAGCTACAACACGTGAACAACTAAAATTGTAATTATAATGAATGTTTTTAACCTAATCTAGAAATATCTAGAAAACCTTTTAATTTTATTGAAAAACCCCCGAATACAGATAGTATATCAACGTAACGAAATGAAAAAAAAATAGAATCGACGAGTGCACTTTTCATGTTAAGATTAATCCCAACAGCGCTCAGCTAAATATTCTGTAAAAAGGAGTTTATAGCTTGAAAAGCTATGTCGGCATCTATAGTGCTGGTAAAAAGCTAGATGAAACGTTTTTCTTACGTAAAAATCATTCAAACCTGTCGCATAAATTGATTGATTTATGATTTTAACAAAATATCTTTCCTTTTAATTATTTTTCAAAGGGTTAAAAACATGTCTTTTTAACGAGACGCTCAATCAACATTACCTAAGCCACGTTCTAATTAAAACAAGTAACACACGACAAGCATGGGAATTCCAACAATATAAAATACGTTCAATTAACCGAACAAAATCAGCAAAGCTGGCAAGTGTAATACTCTCCTAAATCCCTCTTGAGATACATAATCTTCACGATGAAACGCGTAACGCGGATGCGACTCTATTAGCTCTAAAACGATGTTAAATCCTTTACGGACTTTCATCAGTGGCTTCAGTGGCTTTCCCTTTTTTCCCTATCTTCGCTAAACAAAGCTTCGCTTTACAAGGATGAAAGAGTTTTACTCTACCACCAGCGTCAGCTAAAAAAGACGAAAAAGTAAAAGAAGTAGTGTAAGCCCTTAGTGGCTGTAAAAGAGGCATGGTTAACGCAGATGCTAAGTTTGACGGTAAAAGGATTATATATACGGGGAAGGTCTCTGTTCTTTTGCCTTCTTTTTTTTTTTTTTTGAGGATGCTGCACTCTTCAAAAGTAGTCTTTCTGCCATTCTTCCCGTGTAATCTGCATTTGAGAGTGAGAGAGAGAGAGAGAGAGAGTGAAGTGACCATACTACCTGAAAGCGTTGCATATTGCTTTGGTTTTAATTTGCGTCGGATGCTCCTTCAATTTTATTTATGTACGAAACTACGATTGTGTTTCGGGTAAACGCTTGATTCACCGCTCAACTCGAGCGAATCTCCAATTAATCAAGCACTCAGTTGCTGCGTCTTTTCATACGCGAGCACGGACTGCCGTGAAGGTGCCAAAATTCGGACGTACGTTAACAATCAACGGAGCGTGCATGTGCGTGCTTTTGTCAACTTGATGAAATGTTGCAGTTAATGTTGCACGAGCGCCAACTGTCGACCGCTGCCTCGAGGACAATGGCCGCGATGAGCCTTGGCTTTATCGTGATGGTCACACCTTGGACGATTCAGGAAGTGGTTGCCGCTTGCACAGGAAGCAAACCGCCGGCCTTCCTTGACTTCATTGCTACTTGGCTCTCGCTATCCAACAGCTTTTGGAATCCCTTCCTCTACTGGCTCCTCAACAATCACTTTCGTAGAATCTCCCGCGAGATTATTTACACTAGGGTAAGCTCAATTTTCATTGCTTATTATCAACGAAGCACGTCAAAGGAAACATGTTTCTAGTTATAGAAAGAACTTTTGGTTCCTATCGCATTTACTATTAAAGTAATTCATCAATGCTGCATTTTCTGAGAAAATTTGTAGTAGATAAAAATTTTGTTTTTGCAATTATGTAATCAAGAAATATTTTCTACGTTGAAAAATATTTTTACAAGAATGAAACAAGGTTCATAAACTTTTTTGCTCTTTCTTGATATAATTAAATTCAAATAACTTCAGTTTTATCGTTACTTTAAGCTTACATACAATGAGAAACGATTTTCTTCACAAGAAAAAAGCTAGGTGCAATTTACAACGCGGCAATTAGCATCTCGATGGCAAAAAATAAAACAATTGATACGAAGGGAACGAGTAAGGGATAGGAAACGATGAAGGGGAAAAACGGAGAAAAAACTACTCTTCGCAGAGGGTAAACGCTGTTACAGTTGTTCGGTAATGAAATTTTTTTCAACGTCGTTCTCAACTCGCTTTTTTACCCTGCTCTGTTACGATATCCAACGGAGCAACGCTACTAATCTTACTGAAAAAAATAATTTAGGAAAAACCTCACTTGATAAGAAACAATAACGAAAAATTACATATATACGGGATTTAAAAATTGTTGTCAATGAAAAAATAACCGAGATTTACGAGATGAAAGAAAAAGAGTACGCAAAGACCTTGCGAGAAAAAAAAAAAGAATTAACAAGCCATTGACGGGGAAAAAGAACAAAACGAGAGAGGCTCGAGACGGAAAATCCAAGTGAGCGTTCGAGTGTTCGAGTAGGTGGAGGATTAAAGTTCGACACGCCAAGACTAGAGTTCTTTTTCCTCAATGGAGGAAAAAGAATACGAAAAGGGGGAGGGTAACCGTGAAAAGTCGGTCGTCTGAGATATAAAACTCGTTGAGACATTTGTCGCGTAGAATTGAAAAGAAGCACTTCCGTATTTTTAAAAAAGTTAATTGTTTTGTTACATTTTTATGCTTGTTCGGCAAACGTTATTTTATCGAGTAGAATTATGATTGGGTGACCACATGGAACATTTGGGTCGGTTTTTGTCGTTGATAGCTCGATAAATCAATTTATATTTTTTCTCAGGCCACTTCTAACATCATAAAAAAATCAACATCAGTATCTCTTTAAAAGCCCTCGAAAAGGTATCAAATGCCTATAAAACTAAACGACACTCTACAGAACGCGACGCCACGCAAGTAAGACTACAGAGTAAAAAAAAAGACGAAATAACGGCGTTTTCCCTATTTAGTGTGGAAGAGATAGACTTTTTCGCGTCTTGCAACCGCGACTTTACACCTCATGAATTTTCTGAAAAGCGCATCGTTAGCCCGTAAATCTTTGATTACGCGAGCCGTCCTTGTTTACCCAGGAAAAGGTCCCAGAGATAGAGATATTAGCGAGTCATTGTTGGAAATTTAAAGCGAAACGAGACTCGAGACCAAATAATGGGAATAATAGGTTATTCTGACTTTTCTGTTTCTCTCTATTTTTCTCATGAAGCTCTGATAAACTCTCATGATTTCATGTATAGGATTTTCTCGTGATAAGGAGAGAATAAAAAATAAGAAGAATGTTATTACAGAGTACTCAGTGGATTTTCATTTTTTCATTGTATTGTAATGCAAGTAAGATTTTTTACGTGGGTTTCAACCTAAAATTAATTATGTCTTATAAATGTATTAGTTAATAACTATCAGAACTGATTGAACTTTATTGATTATATTTACTACGTTACATAAAAATAATAAGCAATATAACAAAAATGCAATTAGGTTATCGTAAATAATTGGAAACATAAAATACAGCATTTCGCTACAATTGAAAATTAACAAAATATATTTTATATCCATTCCATATAACTTTACACTTTATGTTATAGTTATTGTGCAGACCAAAGCCGATGGGGCCGAAGCAGCATTGCTGCGCAACGAGCACTGCTGGTTTCGACGTTTGCAGTATTGGTGGGTTGGACTTGTCAGGTAAAGCCAAAAACATAATTTAATTTTAACTCAGGCAACATTAATTGAAGGTGGCCTGAACGTTTTACAATCACCAACGTTAGGCAAATTACAGATGATTAATACGAGGACAACAAATATTTACTGAACGCAGACGATAGATCCCGGAAATTAATTCATCAGTTTGTGATTATTTTCCAAAGGGCTACTATTGCAAATCGATTAGTTGAAAACCGATACACGTCAAACTTGACGATTATTTCATTCATTTTCAATTGCGTGATGTTTACGAGCAGTGTACATTTTAATTAGACAAGAAATTAAAAAATAACTGTTGATCGACTAAACATAGTCTTGATCTACTACAAAATTGTTGTTCCGCATCTAAGACCTACTATTCAGTAGAGTCAATGAATGAAAAATATTTTTTTACTCTTCCATATGAAACTTAGAAGACTAAAAAAAAACTTATCAAAATTTCCAATCTGACAAAACTGAGGGTTCTCTGCTTACATCTTTTAAATTGTGCGATTTATAAAAAGTCAATGTAGTTACTTTAACTTATAGTAGTCGTATGTGTAGTCAGCCGTTTTGATGGATCACTGGAAAGAATCCAATAGATCATAGGTCTCACTAAATCGGCATATCTTCTACTCATAATTCAAAATTCTATCCAACTTTTAGATTATTCAGAATACGATAATTTTTTTAAAACTTTCAAAATACTTACTAACAAGAAATTGAACTTCATAATCACTGAAAGTTCTTTTGGTCACCTGAACAATTTAAAAATAAACGTAACGTTTTTAGGTCTCGAGCGTTATTCAATGGACCGTTGTTCCCTGGCTCATTGTTCGAATCTTTCACTGGCAACAACACCTCCAGTTCCATGGGAAATGACACCAGGTGGTGTATTGATTACGTGAGGACGGGACGCCGCCACGCAAACGGACTCGCCGCTGGAGGAATTAGCGGCCGAGGACGATGTCAGTTAGTACAGCGTGGCGGCGCTGCCAGGCTGTGAGGATCTCGTAATGCAAGCACTCGTCGGCAGACGACAACAGAGAGACAGCCGTCGTCGTCGGCATCATCGTCGACACCGGCAGGAACAGCAACGTCCACGAAGGAATGTCAGATCATTTAGAGCCGCATGGGTATCTGGTGAACAACGACTCGTTGTTCTTGGATGGGGTCATGCCGATTGTTTGGCTTTTCTTCTGGTACGCAATGGTGCTGCATACGCCTGCGTTTTTTCTAGAGGGCGCCATGGTGCTGCCGCCACCATTGAACGGTTATCGTGAATCGTTATACTTGCCAGCGGCACGGTTATCGTGCAGCTTTAGACGTTCATGTGTTGCAATTCTGTTATTTTTTAATATAAGTATGTACTTTGTTACTTGAAGTTGGTTGTTGTGGTGAGTTCAATTTTCAAGTTTGATTGCTGTTGAGAATATGGTTGATTAAGCGTTAGAAAAATAACACTAGGTAAATGAGACTGGCAAAAGTCAAATGTTTAACTTCCTTCATTCTAAGATTTTAAGGAACATTTTTTGCAAGTGCGAGCTGGAAATTATAAAAATATATTGTTTTGTAAATTAAAAGATTTATTATTAAAATTGTTTGATCGAGCTTAGTTATTTTAATAAACTAATAAAATATGACTTGCGGATTCGATTTTTAATCCAAGTAAACTCGATGAAAATTTGATTGGTCGATCAAAAAATTTACTGAGTAGAAAAATTTGATCTCAATTAAGGAAACAATAACTACTTACTATATATGCAATATCAGGAAAAGAAGCGAATAGAGGCATCTACAATTCGAAATTGTTTTTCATAACGTAAAGATTCCATTAGAATTCAATGGAGATTGAGATCGATAAACATAAATGTCAAGCAATTTAATAGTCTATAATAATAAAAAATAATTTGAATTAAATTTTATATAGAAGAAAACACTTAGATAATCATATATCATGGTTGCCATTTCACTGTATTTAATAAAAAGAAATCAAAAGATTGTGTCTTAATTCATAATCAATGTTTTTTTTCAATTTTTGAAAGATAATAAGCACTTTTTTATTTTCTGAAAATAGCAGAACAAACTAACATATTTTTCTATTTGTCTGATAAGATATCCATTATTCAAATATATTAAACATTATATTCTATGATTAAAGCATACTTTTAAATATTGCGTTACGCATATCATTGTAAAGGTTCATATAACACATAACTTATTCTAAATATATTGTGAAAAATTAAATTAAGTATTTGGTAATGAAAGGTTAATGTATGTTGAAGCTATTCATTCAGTTGGAATTAATGTTGAACATTAATATTGTTAATCACAAATGAGAAAAGAAGAAATGCGCTGGACGATGTTTGTAAAATTATAATCGTATGATAACGAATATGTGAATCTCATTGATTAATTGGCGATTTTTTCGCCGTATTAGAAACATTTACCATGTGTCGAAGCAATATTTGCTTATTTGCACCGGTACAAAGCATAATGAATTATTTTGATTACATGCTAATGAGTAATTATAATCGCAATTATTGTCGTAATTTTTACAATTGAATAAAAATGTCATAAAAGTCACAATAAAAAACCACATAAGGGGTAGTTTTAATTTGGTTATTCAACGTGAAATTTTAAAACCGTGTTAATTAGAAATAATAATTTTTTTCAATAAAAGTTGCACTTGTAAATAATAAAGTTCACGTATGCGTCACTGCCCCTTTGATATAACTCCTTTGGAAATCATAAATTTTGCCATTTATTAAAAAAAAAAGAATATGAACAAATTCTACATATATTTCAGCACGAACGTATGAAAATGATTTTTTGTAAGATAGCGACACAATAAATGAAATAAACATAACTAGCCGATGAAAATACAATTAATTATTATATATAGATATATTAAAACGAAGCACGATTGAGCATGAGTAAATAAATATATGTAAGTATGATATGGAATAATTAAAAAATTAATCATTAATGAATTGATTATTAAGTAAGAAACATTTTTTTTAGAACAAGCGTTGAAATATGCCTTAACATGGAAACTAAAAATAATGAGATTTTGAACTTTGAAATGCAACAAATTGGGTACAGATAGAATTGTAAAGATGTTTGTAGAATAAAAATTTTAAACAGAAAACTCCTTTGTATTGAGTAAATAATCAACATTTCAGAATTTAAAATGTTACTGTTTTTGAACTTAAGGCGATCGCCGAAATTTACTTCTGCTTCCATTTTAGTTGTAAACATTAGTCATTTTTACTTTTGTATTATTATTTCCAAATAAGCTTGTACAATACAAAGATATCTCAATAATTTTAACTGTAGTTCAAAATCATGTAAAATAAAAATTAAGTAGAAAATTTATAGTTATGAAAATGCGATTGATCTTTGGTAATTTTATTGATTTGTTTGATAAAATTTTTTGTCAAATCTTTATAAATCATAACTTGAAACTTTTATGTTGTTATAACTACTATACACTATCAATTTTCGTGTTTCTTATTAAGGTAAATCCAGGCAAAGAGCATCTCGTGCGTAAAACGAATCAGTCCGATAATTATATAGATAGCGCGCTGGGCGTTGCTTACAGTATTGTAATGTAATGGTACCTACTATATGCCATACTTAATTTATTTCTCTGAGTGTACTGTGAGAAGTGATTGTCGATATACATATTTCCAAGCATAATCTTTTGATTTTAACAGGCATGTATGTCGTTCTATTTTTAGATTATGACTAGTGAATGAACGCGGAAACAATTTTTATATTTCAATTTCCATTGTATTATTAGAATCCTCATTGAATTTGGATATTCATTGATTATTTTATTAATGAAGTGAGTTAAAGTGAAACTTTTACTTCCGAGCAAAACGAATCATGGGAAAAAAGATGATCCGTTTTGCCCAACTTGAAAAATTCGGCTTCTTTTATTATTGTATGTATATTTCAAGGATTAATTTTGTTTACAGAATGATTTACACGTATAAACGAAAAACAGTTCATGCTAGTTGGTTGGAGGATACCGTTCACCACTTGGCACGACATATTTTGATAGATAGTGTTCGTAAAAAAAAGGGTAATTTAAAATAGTTTTCAACGAAGAGCAAGACGAAGAACTTTATAAATACATAAAGAAATGGATTTGTTATTTTTCCGATGTGACCTGAATTAAATTTCAAAAACTTGCATATAATTATACGGAGGCATGCAAAGTTAAGCGTCCATTCAAAAATGAAATTGCTGATGATGATTGGTGTATTAGTTTTAAAAAACGGAACTCTGAAATTACTCTCTGCAATCCAAAATCTCTTGCTCTAGCTAGGGGTTTTAATTGATCACAAGTTGAAAATTTTTAATTTTTACTATGGGTGATAATTAAAGAAAAATCTATCGATGGTACAATGATTTATAACAAGAATAAAAGAGGAAACCGTTCAACTAGTAATAAAACACCTGAAATGTTAACAGTAAAGAGAATAAAGCAAGTAGATTTTACCACCACATCATCCTTGCACGAAAGAGAATGCAAAATCGTTTATTAGATGATGTTCCTGCTGGCTCTAGAGGTTACGTCAGTGGTAGCGGTTGGGTGAACGGACCAATCTTTTTTTGAATAGCTTAAGTTTTTTGCTATAAATGTTCGTCTAAACGAAAATCATATAACTTTATTATCCTTTGCGCTACATACAAGAAATAAGATCAACCATTAGATGTTTCCGCGTAGGGACCTATCAAAAAGTTCTTTGAAGAAGAAGTATAGATAAATTTCAAAAAACCATCTTGGAATGACGATCATCTAGAATGATATGTTCAAACTATTTAATGGAGCTTATGTGCGAGGAGTAACCGTTCAAGGTACTATAAAAGGTTTTCTTAAGCCAAGAATTTGGTAATATGATACTAATGTCTTCAATGATGAATAGTATGCTCTTACTAATCTCACGAATCGTACTTTAGATTAAAAAGAAAAATCAACAGATTTTGTTGTAAATAAATTAGATTCTCATGTTGACTTGCCTGTTAATATTCATTTTGAAATATTAGTTTCATCTAAGATCAGACCAATACCATCAAAACAGCGAAAGCAAATAAAAAATAAGTATAAAAGTGAAGTTGAATTTGATGCTCTGAAAAAGAGAGTTAAAAGAGATAAAAAAGTGTTATTGTTCATTTTGCAACAAGAAATACAAGGATGGATCCCCCAAAAGTAGATCCAATTTTATCAATGTTCTAATTGAGTACACGAAGACGGCGTCGAACATTTCTATTGTGATAATTGTAATTCTTATATATAAGTTTTTTTAGTTAATATTAATTATATATTGTTCATGTTAGCTTATGTAATTATAGAGCTTACAAAAGCTGTTAGAAATGATTTATTTATTGTAATTCATTTTGCCCGACCATATTTTAGTCCGAGCAAAAAGGATCACGTTTCTGTACATTTATTTAAATAACTGTTATTGTTTTCTTTTCCAAGTTAACTATTGTGTTATGTAATACAAATGCCATAATATATAAATAAATTATGACATATTGAAATATGTTAAAATTAGGTTGCTTTTATATCAATTGTCCCTCACCAATCCGTTTTGCCCAGAATTCCCCTATCAAAATATTTTCGGTGCATCATTGTTATGTTAACAGTAAATTATAACTACAATTTTTTTTTACAATTTTTCGCGAATTCGTTCACAGTTGATCAAATTTATACACTTGTTAAATTTCTGATATTGTAGTAATATTTTTATTATAGGTGTAATAAGCAATAGTTGTAATTTTTACAATTATATAAAAATATCATAAATATCATGATAAGGAAGCCAGGAGTAGTTTTAATGTGTTGCATAACACGAATATTTTATTGTAAAACATATTGTGATGTTTTACGCGAGATAAAATTGAATAATTTACTTTCCACTGAGAGGATTTTAGTAAATTTTTATTTCGTTGAAATAAAATAGCTGATAATTAAAAAAAGCGGTTAATTAATAGAAGAAAAATAAAAAAAGTTACTCTTTAACAAACCAAGCGTATGCTAACAAACCAGATTAGATCAGATCAATCAGCAGATCATGTGCCATCAAATAAAATTTGAGAAAACATAATAAAAATAAACGTGTAAAAGTAATATCAAAGCTCAGCAAATCATAAAAATGAGCTGCAACGCGTGAAATCGAAACGAGCGAAATTTGCGCACAATAGCGTATAAACCATGTGCACACATACGCCCACCATCAACATGAACTGCCAAATGCCTGTTGCATGTGTAACTAAGTATACTTGAAGGATTCCGCGTGGAAATATTATTAGTTATTTTCCAACGTAGATATAGGGCTTTCAAATATCGATTCAAAATATTTCAAATTTGTTCTTAATTAATTATCTTTTAAAATAATTTTCAAATTATCATTATTTCTTAAATGTGATTACTTTCATTTTTATTATTTTAGAATAAAAGCTTACCAACTACTAAAACCAAATACTTACCGTCAATGATTTTTAAACAAATAATACAATCCTCCATATACGTTAAACGTGTGGTCCTACATTTCTATATTATAATGATTGAAGAGAGAAGAAAAGAGTAATGGTGTTCGCAACCACAGCGAAAATGACAAGTGCAAAGCGCAAGTGCGCGCATATACAATAAATAACACACACGCACGCACACAGACTCACACATACACATGTACGCAAATAGTGATCTCATGATAACTTAACATAGACGAATGGTAAGAGCTCAGCGTTAATATTGTTTGACCTATATTTTTAATAATTCCGTCTGATTTATTTATATTATTGTCCGGACATACGAAATATAATTGTATTTGTATTTAGAATACATTTTTTGTGCAAGCGAGATGTGCTAAATGCGTGTGAGAGAAGGGTGTGTATTATCGATTGTTGTAATTATATGTGGCAACCATGTGAGATTGGCTCGACGTTGATGCTGACTTTTCGGTTAATTTGTATCGCTCTATCCCTATACGTCGATTTGTAATTACGCTTGAACAATGGCGTTGATTACTGCCGCTTTCATATTACAAATTTATTACACTACTGCGCTGCTATCAATGTCAATTGTTTTAATTGCAGAACGTCGACTTGAAAAGTCAATTTCAATGTTGAGTTTTGAAAAAAAAATGCGAGTACGTATGTGATGTTAAGACCGAATTGTAACTTACTGTCGGCATGCATGTATATAAGCTTAGTTATGACAATTAAATTAATTTATTGATTAAACCCGTCGTTTCTTTGTTATTTAATCCTTCCTGAAAGTTTTAAAAACGTAACTAATTGAAATCCAAAATTGAAATAATATTAATATTCTATGCTAATTAGCGGATTTTCAAATGAACACTTACCCGTTTGCAATACTAATAAATACATATTGAATGAATAAATATACGTTATGATAATTGATTATGAGAACAATAAATTTTAGTTTGCAAAATCACATTTATAATTTAGAATTATATCCATGAATATCTAACTTAATCAATGAAAAAATATTCTCTTATAATCCATATCAAAATATAAGATTACTTAAATGCATTCATTGAACAATAAAATTCCTATTCTATCAATAACTCAAGAAAGATAAAAAATGATAGTTCTAAATTAGATGGCGGTGGGTCTCTGACTAAAAGTACTGAAACGTCGATAAGCCCATACTCAGGCATGAATATGAATCCACCTATTATTAATTAAATTAAGTATTGTGACCATATCTAATCAAAAATTAATTACACTTTTAATATAAACTGCTCAGATATTATTTCGCGACCTACGAAATTTAAAATCCAAATTATTTTCGACGATTGAGCATCGATTGATCGATAATTGATAGCATCAAATGAGCTTTTTCTGGCAAGTTGTGAAGTGGTGTGGGCACAACTTGCCAAAATAAATCCTCAGCTTAATTTCGGTTCATATGATCGATGTTCCATTCTCGAAAATAAATGGAATTTTAAACTTCGCGGGTCGCGAACAATTGTCCAGGCAGAGTGTATATACACACGCATGCACATACACACACACACACACACACTGTAAAAAAATACATTTGTATAATAAGTATCTAATAGTAAAATTGGAACTGATGTCTAACTCTGAGTGTAGTACTTTTACTAGTCTCATACTAGTAAAATTATAAATTCTAGTAAATTTACAATTCATCTTGTAAAATTACTTCTCTGAGACTAGTAATTTAACGATAACCGAAATCTTAGCTTTTTTTATAAAAATACTAGCTAATAACTATAAAACTTACTAGCTGCTAGCGATTTCACTGCTCTCAGAATAGGTCCGTTTCGTGTCCAATATTCTCATACTAGTGATTTTACAAAAGTATTATTTTACAGTATTGCCCGGACATTAATTCGCAACCCGCGAAGTTCAAATTCCAATTATTCTCAACGATGGAGCATCGATGACATCAAATGGATTTTTTCTGGCTAATTATAAAATTGCGTGGGGATAAGTTGCCAAAATCGCTCTTAACCTAACGTTGATTAATGTCACAAATGCTCCATCTAATCGTCAAAAATTTATCCACATAAACTTACGAGTCATAACCACTTGTGACATCATTCTTGATTTGGATTATTTCTTCACATGAATAAGTACAAGTACGTGTATAAAAAAATATATACACATCAGGCATCATAATCGTGAAACCTTGTGATTTCGGAGCATACTACTTATTTTAGCTTCTAATATAAAACGTATTTAGTCCATAATGAAACTTAGTGCTCCATAATTCACTTTTCCTCTCGAGAACATGTGATGAGCTAACAAAATAGTGCGTCAACGCAAGCGTTTGCGCTTTGACAGCACTGCTCTCATCTAACTACGAAAGAAAGAAACAAAAAGAAAGACGTTTTAGATCTAAACGGCGTGTATGAATCAACAGCGTGGTTGAATTTTTAGTCACACGAAAGAGCACATAAGAAATATAACATTTAATAAGAAGGTACGTCGATTTCAATTAACTGAAGTTTTTTTCTCGACAAGATTCATTTATATCAGCATTGATTTTACCAGTTTAATCGAGTTAGCAGTTTTTGAAGCATAACGAAGATGACTCTTGTTTACATTGATGGCAATGATCCATGGTAGTGTACTCACAATGAGATTATTTACTTTTTGCTTTGATTGTGGATAGTATTTTTTTGCTTTCACATATAGGCTCAACGAATATGAGGCCTGCGATAACTTGTTCAGGGAGATTATGGAGCAGCTGACTCTGAGGAATAAAGAATCAAGAGTGTCTCAGACTTATGCCAGTCTCTCTGCACAAATTCGTATAAGATTAAACCAGTATAGTAGTCAAATAAGAAAACTAAAAGGAAAAGTTAATGAAGCTTTTAGACAGCGAATTATGTATCCTTAAAATTGTATGTTTTTAAAGATTTTAATTGTAAAACTAGATGTGATCTGTGATGTTATTCACAGCTTTAAAATTCAATATTAGGTTGAAAAAGAATACATATGACATAAGAAGTAAAATGAGTCATGATAATTTACATTCTTCAATGTCAATTATTTATCAAGTTTCATCAAATGAATTTCATAGATTGATTTATATTATTACAATATTCTGAAATTGCAATATTCTTATATTCATGAAAGACAGAAATTAATTACAACCATTTCCTTGATTATTGATTTATTGATAAACCATTACATTTAATTAATAAAATTAATTAAAAAATTAATATATTCACATACTTTCCTTACATCCAAATCCTTAATAGTACAACAGAAGAAGCAGAAAGGAGAAATAGACAAATAGAACAACTTATGAGCCGAGAAATTCAAATTCAAAAACTTATGGATTCAAAAATGAACGAATTAGCACAGTCAAGATCAAGATTATTCGGCAATCCATCAACTTCTGCCTTTGCAGATGGTGGAACCACCAATTGGGGTATTGACGACAATGAGGAACCTCTTATTGACATTGGTGATCGACCTAGTGTTTCTGACTTGAAAGCTCAAAAACAGCATTTGCTTCAGCGTAAGTTAGAATTATATTTTTTATATTTGCTAGCAAAGTTTTAATGTGTATTAATGTAATTTCAGAGCAAGAAGAAGGCTTGGAGCAACTTTCTAAAATAATTTCGAGGCAAAAGCAGATTGCACAAACTATACATACAGAAGTGGATTATCATAATGGTAAAATACTTCCTCTATGATTTCTTAAAAAATTATATATTTATATTGACATATTTATTAACTTTTTACCTAATGATGATTTGCTTTTTGTATTTTAGAAATAATTGATGATCTAGCGGACCATATGGATAGAACGGATCAACGTCTGATTGAGGGAAGTCGCGAAGTCCGAACAGTTAGTCGGAAAGACAGAGTATGGCCTTACTGGCTCATCATTATTATACTCTTTATCATTATAATTGCTTGTGCGTTAGCTTGAAAATAACGTACTTGTATTAGGATTATTGACAGATTGACAGATTTTTATTATATGTAATAATTATTCGTACTGCATTTCACCCTTCACTAATACCTTTATCTGTGATGAAATTTTGTAAATACAGAATCTTATAGTATTTTCATATTTTTCTCATGTTCTGCGAAGGCTCGCAAAAACGTTGCAATAATTGGTGTAATCATTGTCATAAAATTATTAATTATTAATTGTAAAGCGTACTAAACTGTTATCGATTTTGTTCATCGTCATGGTGGAAACAAAAGCTGGAAGTTTTGTAAAAATTTATCATTAAAAACATTTAAAATCATTAATCTCGAAATTATTTGCTTGAAGTAGATTTTATGAATTTGTAAATAAATTTTGTAAGTTTTTAAATGAAAGAAACAAATTTATCTTAACGTCTAATGAAGTTTATAATAAATAGGTATATAATTTTCGTGATTATTAAAGTAAAAAATTGCTTCTAATGTGATGGAAATGATTGTTACTCAAGAAATTTTGGTAAACCAATGAAAAAATACAATAATTACAGTATCGATACGTTTTATATTTACAATGTGTATTCTTACATAAATTAAATTGGTGATTTAACATGAAGCATACAACAGTATCATTGTCAAAGCTTCTAGTCGCAAAAAAATCTCAATCCTTTACAACAGATTTTCTCGTGTAAGACAATCAATATTATCATACAGTTTTACTCGTACTAAAAAATTAACTTCCGTCCGTCGAATCCCAATAAAATGTCCATACCATCAACAACAAAAAATACTACTCTCTGTCTATCACAATTTCCGATTATTTAGGTTCAACGAATTCCCTTCATGATAATTTAGTTAAGGTTGAGGCTTTTCAGAAGAGCTTTTAAGCTTGGATCTCTGCCACGAAATCGTCTGAAAACTTCGCTCGAATGTACGCTACCACCCAACGATAAAAATGTTTCTTTATAACGCTTGGCAATTTTCCGTTGATGTTCTTCATCGCCAACTGGTGCTTCTTGAAAAGCACTGTATACGTCCGCGGCAAGCATTCGCGACCACAGTTCACTAAAATTGAAATTTTAGATATTAGTTATGTACTTTGGTTAATCTCAATTTATAATTTAGGACACAAACCTGTAATACGCAGCACCCATATTGTCAACAAATATCCCATCCCATGAACATACATGAGAATCTTTTTTATCTTCGGGGAAAACAAAATGTCTCTTCCAACACCTCTTCATGATCCATTCCCATGGCCGCATTCTGTGATTTTATTTCGAATATCAGTAATACTTATAAAATATATCAAAAACTACTTATTTCAAAATCAACTCACATCACATGCAAATCAAGATCGAATTTAGAAAGGTACAATTCCTTGCACAAATTATATCCAGACATATGAGTACGCGATTGACGTAAATTTTGTATAGTGTCATCATCGAGGGATTCACCCGTTTCACGGTGACAACTAATTTGTTTTAACACGTCAGGTTCATAAGCCCAATGAGCCAATACATTTTTACTTGTGCCATATGCGTCCCATTCGACATTCGAAAGTCCCGCAGTTTCTGACGATTTTGTCGTTGTCAAAATCTGCTGCAGCATATGACCAAACTGCAATAAATTACAAAATAATAAATCATGGTTCTTAATTATAAAGTAAAAAATAATCTTCTTACATTTCCAAACAATGCCTGCACAGCGTTGAAAGTGAGCATCGACGGTTTGCCATCCTTAGGCGGTTGGAAATTGAACACAATCGACGTGAGAGGTATATTACCACTGATTTCACTTTTATTTCTGATAAGTAGCACCCAACCTGAATGCCTATTGACTGAAAGCTTTTCTTCGCCACGTGCGTATGGATCAAAATAAAAACTACCTCTAGGCTCAGTAGAGGATATGTCGAGATCGTAAACGTCAAAAAAACGTACATCCTTATGCCACACATCCACCTTTTGCCGCTCAACTATCTCCACATTAAATAAATTCTTTAGTAAGTTAAACAAACCTTCCATAACTTTTGGTAAAGGAAAGTAT
This sequence comes from Phymastichus coffea, assembly GCF_024137745.1. Classification (NCBI taxonomy): domain Eukaryota; kingdom Metazoa; phylum Arthropoda; class Insecta; order Hymenoptera; family Eulophidae; genus Phymastichus; species Phymastichus coffea. Next base: position 1,359,404 of record NW_026706882.1, read on the forward strand.
TCTTTTAAGATTTCGTCGTCGTAGCTGAAAATTTGTATTTAAATTAAATTTATATTTATTTTGAAAAATATACTAAATACAAGGATATGGTCTTACTTGTATAACGATCGTTTTTGCTTTCTGATCCAGTATGGTACGTCCCATTGTTCCATGTGGCCGTCGAAACCACGTTCTTTGGCAAAGGCTGTGAGCTCGTTGATTTCTTCTTCTTGTCGTGGAAACGCTGTTTAATAATCAGTTTATTAATTTTATTCATTCATGTACTTTCCTGTGACATAAGTTATTAAACGTACCTGATTGTAAGAGAGTATCCAGAAATTCGTAAACTGTTTCCAAGCTTCCAGCCATTTTAGTTGACATACTCATGTCAGCAAAACTTTTGAACCCCAAGTATTTTGCCATTTCATGTCTGTCATTAGTTATTCCACTTACAAGGGAACTAGTTTCCAACATATGATCTCCATAACCTGAGCACCTTAAAACTTTTGCCCTCCAGAGATTCCACCTTGATGCAGAATCTGGACAATATTCTGTAAGACCAAGAAAAGTATTGTTCAATATAATGTATAATTATCATACATTTTACTAATTTACCCATAAATGTTTGGAAAATTTGAGGATTAAGTGTAATTATCCAGGGCCCAACTTCATATTGTGTTGGGTCAACAGCAACAAGTTTTAAAAATTCATCTGGAAAACCTTTCATTTTGTTGGCATCTGTGATTTTTTGTTTGACCAGCTTCGTTGCATATTGAACTTTCTGTCGGAACTCGTCGCTTCTTCTGTTAATTCTTTTAAGGCATTCTTGAAAAAAGTAATAATCTTTACTTTTCAAATCTAGTCCATTTAATTTACCCTCCAGTAAAAATTTTGTCAAAATACGCTTTTGTTCTTCTGTCCAGTTCTGGTCACCTTTTTCATTATGTTTCTTACATGCTTGATAAATTGGTTTACTGTTATACTTTTGACAAATTGCTAACCATGCCCTTTTTTGAATGTGCAGATAGTTTTGTGTTGGCATGAGTGATTGATTTCCAAAATATAAAATCTTTGAAACACCCCAAGTAGTTTGTAGAGGCATTTCAAACTTTTCGATTGGCTCCAACACATCACTAAATATGTTGATATTTTCTGGTTCTAAAAAATATAAGACAGCAAATTATATTTTATGTTTAACTAAAAAATTAATTAATTGAAATCATTCGTGCAATCCTTACCTGCACATTCCTTTTCTATGGACTTCAATCCTTGTTCAAATTCAATACTTTGCTTCCCTACAGCTGCTATACATTTTTCAATTGTTACTTTATTGAATTCAGGAAGTAAAGTTTCTTCTTTCAGTAAAGGATTTTTTTCTGGTAAATCTTCACCAATTTCAGGTAAGCTAAATAAAATGAAAAAACAATTTATAAGAAACTTGTAAGCTTTGAAAATAGAATTTAAGATGTTTGACAATAATGCCTCTAAGCATAATAATAGAAATATGTAGCAGTATCTATCTTTAATTAGTTTGAAAATTAATTATATAGAAGAAAAATCTATTATGATTGTGTGAAGGTATGATCATTTATATCCTTATACACTACAAAAAAATATGTCCAAAAAATGGTTACTAAGTTGAAAATGAAAAATTTAACATTTTTATCGTTTTCTACAAAAATTATGAAAATTGTCATCAACATTTGAGATGATGAGAAATTACATTGTTTTAATTAACATTATAAAATAGCTTTGTAATAAAAGTGAAATTGATTTAACCTCAAAATAATGAACTTACAGAACGTAAAAACCGCTATCACTTCGACGTGGAGTTTTTAAGAGATTAGTTCGTATGGAAAAGATCCTCCTTGCACAGAAGAGGGCCGTCATAATGTATCGCTACGATGAAACTAAACTAAATAAACTTCAACTATTTACATACATTTTTCAACATGCGATCGTCTGCAGCAAGAAACCTCGCTGCAAGCATGATACAATGTATATAGGTTTGGGTTGCTCATTCATTCGGTCATTTAAACATTGGAATTATGACCGTCATTAGGAATTTTTGAAGTTTGCGGTTTTGCATGGTTGTCGGGAAAGAATGAAGATGAAATGTAGTGTATTATATTTTTAAATATAAATTATATGTAAATAAAATTATACACTTTATAGATAGATAGACATTGTATTCAGAATTCCAGATGCGATTTAAGATTATTATGAAAAAAAATGATTATAATATAACAAAATTATTATAATGAAATGTACGATGCAATGTAAAACATGAAAATATTCTATTCAAATAAGATGATTAAGGTACTTTGCTAAAGTGACTATGAAATGGTTGATTACTTTTTATTTAAAAAAAGAATTTTAATCTTGTTCTTGAAACAATAAAATGTAGGATTCTTAAATCTTAAGGACTGGAACTTACCGAAAGTAAAAATCTTTGATGTTTTTGTATATACATATAATATATATTTATTTCTCAATGAAAAAAAAAATCTCTTACAAATATAATTATAACAAAGTCCATAATTAATATTTTTTTAATTCTTTTTCGAAATTTTCAATGTATAGATATTCGTATATCTGTAAAAATATATCGAACGTCCGCTTAAAATTATTATCGATATGTTATTATTCTATTCAAGGCACGAGACCATTGACGTTTATTCTGTACATAAGTAAAATAATTTATATACGTGTACGTACTATTTTAAACTGATTGCCTCTTATACGCTGTTAAACTTACGTTCTAACAGAAGAAGTCACTGTAAAATAATTGTCAATTAGAAGACTACAATATATTGCAAGTACATTTTTTATATAATCAAATTGATATCACAAATAACAATCAAATCTTTAAAGATTTCTCAATAACATTTCATAATGACTTCTAAACTTTCGCTAAAAAAACGTAATTACTTTATAATTCACTAATCAACTGTACAACAACTAAATTTTAATTTGAGAGTATTTACCGGCGTGAAATGTTCAAAGAACAACTACAAATTTTATTTTGTTTGTACGGCAACAAAACGCATCCAAATAAATGTTAATCCTAGCGTTAAGCACAACATAAGTAATCTTACGTGTTTTAAAAATTCCAAGTCTTTTTAAAATCAGTACATTTTAAGCTCATTTTATCAAATATTGCACTGTAAAAAAGTATATGCATCAATTAAAAGCTATACATCGTTCTACGTAAATATGGCATCTTGATTATCCTTTTTCATCGTATACAAAAGTTTCTCGGTAAGTATACGGTATGTTTTTTTTACGAAACCGAGCTGATGGCGTTGTGCGGCGTACCCATACGAGTAAGAACATTATCTAGCCATTGTAGAGGTCCATTTAAGTGCATTTCAATCCAGCATGGTGTTGAAGTTACATCTTGGCGGTGATACTCAGCTCCCCATCCTTTTACAAAAGACATTCTGCAACAGATTCATTTACATTAAAAATTTCTCACTGTCAATTGATTAATCATTGCAAAATTACAATTTACCTAATTGTGCACATCTTTGTAAGTTCGTAGACGGCTTCAAAACCATGACACACACTTTGTGCTAAAAGATCAGCAAATAGTTGATTGTCGAAGATTTTGAGCGAGCAAGTAGGTGGTATCTTGATAACAGTACTCAAGTGAAAACCGCGTTGATGATTACAATTCCTAGACTGTACAAAAATTGCCGAATCAGAGTTACACTCAGCAAACAGAGCACCTCCAACATAATGCAGTTGCACTCCTTTCCCAATATGTCTTCTCGTGTTCTCGATCGTGGAATTACGATTAACGTTAGATAACTGTCCCAAGCAAAATCTGGCAGAATTATTACGAGGATCGGTAAAACCATCAACTATGACCGAAGGTGACTGACAGTGAAATACTTCGCCTACCCGACAATTAAGTTCATAGTAGGCAATGGAAGCCCAATATCTTGGTTCCTGATAAGGCACTGGAGCAACATCCTGATTGTTACTGATATCCATAGCCATCATAGAATTAGGTGACGGCGATTGTCCATACTGAGAGCCATCTTCTGATGGAGAATAAGCAGGTGGTGGAGTTTCAGAAAGGCCATTATTGGCTCCATAAGGATTATGGCTATGATTATTTGCTGTGTTGATTGGGCTTGATACTGAACCATACGAAGAAACTGGTGAACTACCACTACCATCCATACTACTTGGACTGTTTCCCAGACCAGTGTTGAAGTCATTAGAATAGTATGACATATTCTGTGGCATAGCTGATTCACTGTGCTGCTGAAAAGTCATTGGCAATCTGCCAGGTGCAAACTCTGAGTGTCTAGGTACAAGAACAGGAGGCAGCACTGGACTCTCAACACGTTTGTAATGATATGGATTGATGCACACCTCTTTTTGTTTGGCTGAAAATGGATATTGACACATTTCTAGAGGTTTCAATTCGTGATGGGATTGCAAATCTGGCCATCTCCACACTCTGCAGTAGATCACGTGAGGTAGACCTTTGCGATGTGATACCTGTAATCTTCCATCAAGACTCCTGGGGATAGTTATACATTTACTTGGTGTTCCTGGATTACTAACAGCTCTTTCAAGCTCCTCAAAAGCACCTTTCTTCTTTTTTAGCTTTTTTACCAAAGATTCTACTGCTTTTTCAGCCCACTTTTCATCTTCGTCACCTTGCTTCCAACCTAGAAATGAATGTTTTTATTTACATATTAAAATTTAACAAAGTCATTATTAATTATTGTGATTTATCTCATAAATATTAAAAAATTTATTAGGTGTATATAGGGTAATAATGGATTGTCTGCTGAAAAACTTGGTGGAATACAAATATACAAATAGAAATAAAGTTTTAAATTTACCTAAAAGTTTCTTGACAGCTGGACTGGTGAACGAGAACAAATTATTGAGCGAGGCCATAGGGCCTGATCTCGAGGATCTTTCCTCGTCCATGATTGCGCCGATTTTTCGTTGTTATCGCCTCCCGTGATCCAGTGTTCTGTTCTACGACTTCACTGAGTGAAACAAACAAATAAAATAGACACTGATAAGTTCGTGATTGACAGAGAACAGAAGGCAACAACTTTCTTCAACACACGCGCGCAGGGTGATACTTTTCTAAAAATAGTCGAAGAGGACGAATGCTAAGATGGCGAATTAATAGTTTCTGATTTTTTTTGCTTATATATACATCGCATCGTCGTGAGATTCTAAGAGAAGAAATATTAAACAGCAGACAAAAAGCTTATCGCGATTGCGACAGAGCGCGCGCGGAAAAATCGGAGCGCGCGCTTTTTTTACGCCTCTCTTTGTCTCACTCTCACTCTCTAACGTCGTCGTCTAATCTTAAGAAAGACAGAGAGAATGAGAGGCTTTGATTTGTTCTCGACTCCGAAGCTGTTTATTGGGCGTATTGAAATGCCTTTACGTATTGCTGTCATGATTGCTGTTACAAAATCATATACGAGAAACACACGCACGGATTTACATGTATTTGCATAAGAATTTTGTTGAAGTTTCCGTGATCGTTCATTTCATGCCGTGTATAGCTGCAAAATAAGCTTCTTTCTGGTAGTCAAAGTTTTATTTGTAATCTGATAGCTCGCCTGATAAAAAAAACGAAGACACGCTTTGGTATTAATGTACCACACGTATTTTATCTTAACACTTGTCGAATAACTAAAAAAATTTTAAATCATCAAATGTTTGCCATACAGTAAGACACGAAAATTACATTACACACAAACTTTTTTAAAAGAATAAAAACAAAAAGGACAAAAAAAGTAGACTCGAATAACAGGCCAGCAGCAGTAACACGACGAACGTAATATACTTCTGAGAAATCAAGAGGAGAGTTTCTCGAGTGGATCTCTCGAAAAATCGGCTGCCCACTCCGCAGCACTTCTGAGCGGCAACTGACGCGCGCGCGAGAGACTCAGAAGCTGGCGCCGTTCGGGCGGCACCAGTTTATACGTTGCTTGCTTGCTGTCGGGTGGGAGAAGGGACGCCCTTGAGAAAGAAAGAGAAGAATCAAGGCGCAGGTAGATGGAATGCTTATATATATCCCTCTCGGTTCTTTAACGCAGGTGAAATTTTTGAAAGAGAGAGAACGTGAGTATAGTGAAACTGATGCTCCCTACAGTGAGATTATTATGCTACGTTCGCCCTTTGTCTGCGCTTTTAAGAGTTTTCCGACCATGCGAGGAATTCGAACGAATGCTGCTGCTGAGGCATTATGCAAGTCGCGCACAAATGCGTGTGATGTGCGTTGGTTCAGTGGCGAGATCGGTTTTCAGGTATAGGTACTTATAACCGTGACGCACGAGAGGTGATACGATTAATAAAGATGATGATATTTCCTTCTTCTCTTTTTTCTTATTGGTAGAAACTCGTTTCGATCTTATATTGGCTGCGATCAGCGAGATGGAAAATGTTGATGTGCAAGTTAGTGATTTATTCTGAACGATAATATTAAATTACCTTATATATATATATATATATATAGGAATAGACATTCGTAGATTTTAGAGTTGATTTGCTTCAAACAAACTATTTTTATGGATAAATATCAGAACATATATACTATACGGCGTGCTAAAAACCTGTTTTCACGTCTATACGCATCACAAGTTCCATTCATCTCGTAAATTACCCCCGAAAACCGTCATATTCGAAGCTCTATTACACTTTATAAAACGATATAACCTCGCAAATACCAAGAAAAAAGCGGAGCCACGCGACAACACGGTTGTGCAAGGGTGAGAAAGCGGAAATCCGGGCGGTATGGTTATCATCGGAAGACGCCCTATAAAGGGAGGACAAGCGGAGAGAGACGACACACCGCATGTAAGCATCTGGTGACCATCAGGCCCCAAGGGCGCAAGATCTCTGTGGTTTCACAATGTGGGGCGCATAAGAGAAAGCCATGAAGTCTTCGAATGGCTTTATCAAGATTGAGGATTATAACACTTTAATTGTGTTATTGCTCGCTTATTTGAGAACCGTAAAAATCAAAATTATTTGCTTGATTTATTTCAAATAGTTCGCTAAGTATTTCGTTATATTTTTCAAAGATTGAAGAAAGATAATAACACGGCTGTAGATAAAAATGAATAATCTCTATCATACTTGTTTAATTACTGTGAAAGTAGTCAATCCGTGTCAAAAAGAACTTCGAGAAGAAATCCAAAGATATCCTTAATTTTTTATTCCTCTACGCTAATTGTAAATAAAATACAACTATAAATACCCGGAGAAATGATAAAAACACAAGGAAAAGTGTGTCAGTTGGTACAGTAAATATTTTAATAATACGAGCACTCTGACTCAAAACATATAAGGAAAAAGTAAAGCCTACAATAAATGGAGACCCTATATCTCATCCCCTGTATGCACTGTTATGTAAACATGTTCTCACGCGTGGTGTGTGATAATTATAAATAATTTCGGCGACGACGTCGCTATTTTTTGCTGTCCAGAATATAGTCCGACCTACTACTTGAAAAACCTTTAACGATCAATTTCCTTTTATCATCGCGAACAAGAGAAAAACATCGAAAATAACACACATGTACCAGCGAGAGACGAGAGATGCCAAAGATGAATACTACTCAATCAATTCATCTATGGAAATGCATCATTTGTTTTTTGAGGTTATATTTACACGACGACATATTCAGAACATCAATACTCTCTATAAATATAGCCGAGCAAGAAAAGTTCTATTCTCCAAAAAAAATATACGGCACTCATACTGATGAGCAATGCTACACCTACTTGTTAATATATCTAGAAAGAAGTACGAGAAAAAACTTACCTAACCTCAAACTCCTGTCTGTTATACAGCGTCAACTTGAAAAACAGAAAATAAAGTACACTTGACTTGGAAAAGTAATAAAAATTAGCTACGCAAAACTACACACTTGCGATCCAGTGAAGCAGATAGGCTATCTTATATACGTCACGCGGATGACATTGCGTTGTCCTGCTCAGCTGTTGCTCTTACGTACAATACATACGCGAACACACCGCTATAGCAATAGCGCCATCATGTCGTTACTCGCCGACCGTTGTGGTCGTGAGTCGTGACGCCAGAGTCCGGCTCGTGGCTCTAGTGTGTCGTCTTGTGTCGCTGTAGGAACTCGGACCGCTTAACCTCCTCCTCCCTTTCTCCTTACTCCCCGAAAGCCCGAAAACTACTAAGCTTGCACCCCACTACGAAAAGGTGGGATATACATTTTTTCTTTAACTGATATTCAACTGCTTTGTTAAGAAAAAGGCACTACATATGTTCGTAGAAAGTACAGTATTTTAGGTCTGGCGTGAATTGCAATTTTGTTTGATGAATAATTAGTCAACAAACTTTGATAGCCAATTTCGATGATTTATCCATTAAAACATTTATCTAAAAAATTTTTAATGTTTAAGTTGAAAACTATAGCAATTAATAACAAACAATTATAAATTTTCCTAACAATTAAAATAAAGTAGATAACTTGTTGCAAATACTTTGATATACATTCTAGCAATCAATATAACTGCATAAAGTTTATAAAAATTTTACAGATCAAGTACAAAAATGGGCTACAGCAAACTGAAATTGGGGACATTCTTGGCAGTATTGGCTGTTCTTTTGGCCCTCTATTTTAGAAATTCAGATAATATACTGCAAAAGAAATTACATTCGGTACTTAAGGCATTAGAGAATTTGGAGAAAAAACATGTGATTCACCCAAGGCCAAGAGTTGCAATTGGATATGGTATTTGTACTGATGTATATATAGAAGCAAATAACCTATTAGAATACAATGAAGATATTGGAGAACCACAGCACTACAATGAAATTAATAATAAAGAAGAGTTACTGAAAAGTTTTGCTTATTATTTCAGACATGGAGCTGCTGCTGAGTAAGTATATTTTTAATACTTTGCAGTTTTGAGTTTCTTCATAAGTACAAATCCTTATTTCATGAGTCAATTATTTATAAAATTATTTATTCAAACAGCTCATTCTTTCCAATATTGCAGACGCTATATGTCCAATGATACCCTATTTGATAATCTTGTGGCAGCGGCCCGTTCATATCCGTCCTCATACACAACCATCGGTGGCAATGCTGCCCTTATGGCTATGAGATTGGTTCGTGAAGGTTGCGATGTTGTTTTGGCTGCAAGAATGACTCACTCGTTGTTACAAATGATTCCTGAGGCTATAACTGTCGTCGGTGGTAAAGCTAAGCGGGATGATATTCACCTAGTTCTAGAGTACAAGAGAGGAGAAACTTGGGGTCCTTACACTACTGGTCGTGCAAATAGGTGATTTTCATTTATAGTAATAGAAGTGAAAACAGGGTTGGATATGTTTATTACTGAATATAATTTGCAGATACATTATACACAATGACAAATTAAATCCAGAAGCCAGTGGATTGGAAGAGTTGGAAAAGATTCTTCCTGAATTCAACCCACACCTTTTAATTATTAGTGGACTTCAGATGATGGACAATTATCCTTTCAAGCAGGGCGAGAGAGCATCCAGACTACAAAAAGTACATGAACAGATGATCAAACAACCGAAATCTATGAAAATACATTTTGAATTAGCATCCTATGCAGGAGAAGAGTTGGTGATGGAATTGAATAAGCTTATCATCCCATATGCTGACAGCTTAGGCATGAATGAACAAGAAATAGCAAATCTCTACAATTCTATGTACTACGGAAACATCTCATTAGTAGCTGATTCAACTCCAAGGGTAGCTGTTGTTCTTGATCAGATGAGAGCACTATTCAAATTGATTAGGTCAAGAGGTGATGGAATAAATAAAGCAAGACCATTGACTAGGATTCATGTTCATACTCTGGCTTATCAAGCTATATTGACTGTGAAAGATTCAATTTGGAAAAATACCATGGCTGCTGCTGCCAAAGCATCTTTAACTGCTCATCGACATGTCTGTAGTGTCAGTGAGGTAAGCTGAGTTTTTGTACAGCTGCCGACTAATTTCTCATCATCTATCGGTATCAGTAATCTAACAAAGACGACGACGCGACACCCAGTTATCGTGCTTCTCATGTTAATGTCAAACAATTAAATCTCAAATTAACTACCTGAATACAACACGCGGAGTCAATTTATTTACAGATAACTTTGTAATGATTTATTTACGAATAAAAAAAACCAGATTCAACAGATTTCGTCATTTAAAAAATATTAGCAAAATTTCACGTATAAAACTCATACAAGTAACATTATCAAAATTCATAATTTATTTTTAAAAAAGTACTCGTCGATCTCAATAATTTACTTCATCTTAGAATCTAAAAAAATAATGCGGAAATTAAAAATTACAGATCGACCTCCAGAAAGCAACGTTAATAATGGACGACAGCTTCACTACATCCATATTATCAGGAACGAGAATCCCATTGAACGTCGACAAGCCAGTAGCCTGTTGGAACGAAGTATTCCATGTTGGTGGTCGTCGAATTCCCGTTGATATATGCGTTGCTCCTGTTCTTGTCTGCACTGAAGCTAGTCAGACTGCTGGAGGTGGTGATAATATCTCCAGTGCCGGTCTTGCACTTCAAATTTAGAACTATGTGAGAACATTTTTAGTTTGAGAACGTTGATGAAAAAATGCTAACTTTTTTTCATTTTTGTATGTCTGTTGGCAATTACAATGTTTCTGAAAGTATATGAGATTTAATCAGTGTTCTCAAGCTCATATTATAAGATGAAAGACACAATTTTTCGAAGAACTAGTTTCTTTTTTGTACTTTCGACGACGAAACTTTCGGTTGAGAACATTCAATTTTGATATATTACTGTACAATGACACTTTGAACGTTGTGCTTAACGAAGAATACTTACACTAGAGAAGTTTCTACTCGAACTCATTGAACCAAAAACTTGATATTTGCCATAAGAAATAACGTTTTAATTATGATTGCTTCATTGGTTGATTAGAGTAGATCTTGTTCTTTTGAAAGTCTATGTTCATTCAATTGAATGAAATTTTTACTTAAAATATAATACACATTAATATAATACACATTATTGGCACTTTTGCTTTTAGTGTACCTTGAAAATCGAAATATTTTTTTTGCTGTTAATTATTGTCACTCATTGCTGTTATTTCAAAAACTACGTTCATGTGTTTAATTTTTACTTTAATCAATATCTACATATGGAATCTGAAGATACTTAACACCAAGTAACTATAAATTAGTACTCGAAATACCAAATTATTATACAGGGTGGCCCATTTTAAGTGATCCACTCAGATATCTAGATTGGAGTGAGTTTTATCGAAAAAAGTTTCAGACAAAAGTTACTCAACTTTGAAGGGGCCATGTTTCTATGACCTTGGATTTGACCTTGGAGGTCATGTTCAAGGTCATTTCAAGGTCAACTTTGTTTTTTTAAATAGGAACCCCCATTTTTGACCCCGGATTCGGAAAGAGCGGGAAATTTTACGTCCAAAACGGTATTTTTAAATTTTTTTTCATGGCCTAGAGAAGGTCGATTTAAGGTCAAATGCTTGAAAAACTGCCTAAAAGCGTTTTTTTAATTTTTAAGATATCGAAAAATGACCTCTACAAAATTTGTTCAGAATAGACTGGGCCACCCAATGCACCAAAAACCTTTGACCTTTAACCTCATTTTGAAGGTCATTTCAAGGTCGAAGTGTTTTTTGTAATGGAAACCCCTCTTTTTGACCCCGGATTCGCACATAGCGCGAAACTCAACACAATACCTTATCCAAACGTCGGATTTCGCGCTATGTGCGTATCCGGGGTTAAAAAGAGGGATTTCCATTACAAAAAACACTTCGACCTTGAAATGACCTTCAAAATGAGGTTAAAGGTCAAAGGTTTTTGGTGCATTGGGTGGCCCAGTCTATTCTGAACAAATTTTGTAGAGGTCATTTTTCGATATCTTAAAAATTAAAAAAACGCTTTTAGGCAGTTTTTCAAACATTTGACCTTAAATCGACCTTCTCTAGGCCATGAAAAAAAATTTAAAAATACCGTTTTGGACGTAAAATTTCCCGCTCTTTCCGAATCCGGGGTCAAAAATGGGGGTTCCTATTTAAAAAAACAAAGTTGACCTTGAAATGACCTTGAACATGACCTCCAAGGTCAAATCCAAGGTCATAGAAACATGGCCCCCTCAAAGTTGAGTAACTTTTGTCTGAAACTTTTTTCGATAAAACTCACTCCAATCTAGATATCTGAGTGGATCACTTAAAATGGGCCACCTTGTATATACTATTTTAAACTTTAAACCAGATAATGTTAGTTAGAATTAAGAAAACTTAAGCAATGGAAGATGGTAAAAGAATAGTAAAAGTGCCAATTTTATTGTTTGTAAGTGCTCGATGTAGTTTTGACATGGTTTTCTGCGCGGCCTCTGTAAAACACTTTGCCATATAGGAGACTTGTAGGTACCAAAATAGATTCCAACACAGCAGCATTTCCTTGTAATCCATTCCTTTCTTTCTATTCCCACACCGACTGATTGTGATGCGCCTATAATAAATGCAGCGCGTTATAGCATTTAAAAGACATTATTTTGCGCGACAAAAAAAGAAATTATATACATGTTTATTAGCCTAAAACCTAAGAATGGAGTGAGTGTTTTATTCAAATATGATTTTTGTAATTACAAGTATTTAGAGTATTCAAGTGTTCTGTACAAATGAAGGTATATACAAACATATAATTTTGTAATATTTTCTGTTCCTTTTTTTTAGAATTTTAGTAGCATTCCATTTTCAGAATTGTTTTAATGATACGATTTGTAATGCTAAAAGACTTTGCAAAGCTTCAATAATGTACTTCAATGCAAAACAAGAAAAGGATTGTTATAGCAGGTTAAGAATAAGGTAAAATTAAAAAAAAATCTTATCCAAATGGTTGTATCGCTTATTTCTGTATTTATATATTTATATCTTGTGTTTCAATCCTGAACAAGATTCATTACAAAATAACAATAAGAGCCACAATTTCGCCCATATAATAGGTCCATTCGAAAAACGTCCACTTTGTGTCAGACATTGTTATCTTATCGTTATAGCTCAAAATGAATTGTATTTTAACTTTTACATCCGCATCAATTAAATTCTAAAAAATACTATTCTGATACGTGCAATAAAGAACATTGACATGAAAAACGTCTCGCGAACTAACATCTGTACAAATGAGAAGAGATAGAGAGAGAAAATTTAAGGCAGAATGCAATTAAAAGCAAAGATAATTTCGTCTGAAACACAAAAAAAACTACAAACTACATACACTGCATTTCTTACGTAAACACTAATTCTTCCATGATATTAAAAAAGTCTATAAACTTTGTTTTTTTTTCACCACTTCCAAATGCACGACGTCGCTGTTAAAATTTTCGTTCGTTTGCAAAGTTCGACATGACTTGAAACTGTACCAAATTACTTACTTATTCGTTTAATTATTAATTATTAAACAATTTCTAATTATTAGAAAAATTGGTTAAATAAAGTCAAATTCCCCTGGAATGTACTTTCGCCCTTCGCAAACAAACGAAAACCGTGTAGACGTTCCTTTACAGGATGGTATCACCTTCGTCAATACCAAGCATCTTAAGGTCGTCAGGTCCCGCAGATTCATCAGGTTCTTGTTGGGTAATTTCCGGTGGTGGTTGGTCCATGTAGTCAGGGCCGTAACCAACACATCCCAACATGCTGTACATCGAGCCGTACATTATCGACGTCTCTTGAGCCTCTCGAGCTGCTTGTTCAGCAGCTAATCGTGCAGCTTTTTCTTCTGGCGTCTCTTCTTTAGGGAAAATTATGTCGAGAGCTTCTTGTAAGTCTACTGGTAATGGAGCACCATCAGCACGTTTCTCACCTTCCACAGCTGCGACTGGTTCTTCGGTTGCCATGACCGATGGCATTTCCGATGTGACTGGAATTGTAGGTGGTGGTGCACTGTACATGTTTGGTGGGGGTATTTGCATCTGATGCATGTACGGCATTGATTGCATCGTCGGTGGTGGCTATGGATAAAATTAAATCGTTTCAAAGTACTATATTTGATATCTCATAAGCAAATGTAGAATCAATTCGACATTTACCTGATTAGTAGGATGTAAAAATGTATTTGCAACTCCAGTGACGAACGGTGGAGGTGGACCTTGCGGTGTAAATGACGTTGGTAATGGATCTGCCTTTGGTGGATATCCGGGTGGAGGTAGACTGGTATTTGGAATTACTGGTGGTGGTTTGCTTAAATCGGTGTTAGGTACTACCTCCTTGATAGGATCGACGTTTTGCTCAATTACAGTATCTTCTGATTGATCTTCAATTTCCATATCAACAGGTTCAGCTGTCGACATGCCGTTTGACTTCTCATCATCTTTTTTGTTCTTGTCATTTTTTTCATTCAAGATTGGTGGTGGTGGAGCTACGAGGATTTTCATCTGACCTTTTGGTTGAGTAGTTGGTAAAACGACTGGTGTGGCAAGCTTTGGCACGTGTACTACACCTAAAAATTTAAATAATATTATGAGTTTTACGTAAAAATAACAAATAAATTAAAATAGCAACGATATATGTTGTCATTTACCAGGTGGATTAATGATATCACTGGGCACTTTAGGAGTATCTTCAAATTTGCTTTGAGCATATGGCAATGGTGCCACTTCCTTTTCGGGCAGCTTTGGATCGTCTTTCTTCTTGAACAACGGCAATCTCCCAATAAATGGTAACTTACCTTTCATTACTTGCGATTGCCCTTTCTTGGAGTTGGAATTACTTGAATCTTTCTTAGATTTGTCGTTACTTTTTTTCTCGTCGTTCGAGTCGTCATCACCACGACGTTTGTTGCCGTATTTATCGAAGCCACGCTTTGGACTATATTCGCGACTATGGCGAGGTGAATCTGAACCTCTATACCTGCCACTCCTACTGTCGTAGTATTCTCTGCGAAAGGTTAAATAAAAAGCTTTATAAAGACGATACTTAATGTAAGAAATAAATTAATTTTAATCTTAAGTTAAAGTGAGATTTTTGTTTAGTTTTAATAAAGTAAAGTGAGACAAGCTTTGATTTGACAAACGAGTAGAACAAAATGAAAAAGAATGAAAAAATCGAATTCTCTGTTTTGTTTGGAAATAAATAAAATCTTTATTTGAGTGTAGTTAGTTAACAAAATTGAAAAAATTACAAAAGCTCATGTCACACCCTCTCAATATTTCTTCTCTCTCACCTATCGCGTCCACCACGACGACGATCGTCACGATAGCGGTCGTCCCTGTAGCTACGCTTGTAGTCATCATCACGTTTATCCCATTTGCCACCGTATTCGCGTCTGTCGTCTTTGTACTTATCGGTACTTCGGCTACTATCCCTCTCGTCATCCTTATCTTTATCGGTCTTTACTGGTTGCACTTGTTGTTTTGTCCAAAAACCCATATGTGGCTTTGGTATGTCTTCGGGTGGTTTGACCGGTGCCACAGGAACTGGTTGAGGAGCGACTTTGGATTCTTCATCTTTTTTGATCCAGAAAGGTTTTGATGGTTCTTTTGGACCCCAAGCTTGCAATTCTCCATCAGTGTTGTCGGATAGTTTGCTGTCTTCCGGTTTCGGTTTCAGCTTGTTATGATGGTTATCTGATGGAAGGTTAGCTGAGCCTGTAAATATTTGAAATTTTTGTCACACGTTAATTTCACAAATGAATTTAGTTCCTAAATCCACATTGTTCAATTATTCAATAGCTTAAAAGTTTTTCAATAACAATATACTCTTAAAGTAATTACAAACTTATCCTATGAAATTAATTTTCGATATATAATATTTTGCTTATTTTTGACGTCAATGAAAGTTCGGTATTAATAGATAACATTTGGAATGTACGTACCTTTGTATTCATACATGTCTACCTCATGATGATGCGCCACCTGATTTGAGCTCTTTCCTTTATTCCTCATGGCTACTCGAATACTCTTGGATGGATCATCTACCATCGAAGGCCCATTGCCGTTGTTCGTGTCAGATTCATTGCTGTCGGTGTCACTGGACGATTCCGAGTTGCTACTTTTTGTCTTGCGTTTTTTTGATTTTTTCTTGTTTTTCTTTGCCTTCTTCGACTTTTTAGGCTTAGCTACTGGAACTTCCTCTTTTTGTTTCTGGATCTCCATTTGAATTTGCTTATTCTTCTCATCAGAGAAAGCTTTTTCACGGTCAGCCATCCAATCCGTTTCCCAGTGTGGATTTTGTTCTACAAATCGCTGTACAAAAATAATAATGTATATTAAATATATGTTTTTATTAAAACTTATTCGTGCAAATTGTTACAAGCACTCACAAGTCATAGCAATGAATAGTTATTTAATATTTAATATTAAAGAAAATATTAGAAAATGAAAAGTAGAATACTTTTCAATCATTCATCAATTTAAAAAACGTTGTTCGCCTTTTGTAAAAAAATTACAATAAAATAATTCTTTTATACAAAAATATGTTTTTTTCTTTGGATAAAAATAGCAAAACTATTTACACTGTAGTTCTCGGAATGTCGACGAGACTTCAAGTGCAGACTGGCACAATGAAGATCACCGATCCAAGCGTTGCAAAGTCTGCAATACCATGCGGTAGCCGGGCTGAAGAACTGCAAGCCTGCGGAAAAAATCATAAAAGGACCACGGTTAAGCAAATTAACAGGAAAATTTATTACATTTATGAATCATAATGTTATTTATCAAGTTTCATGTAGACAATGACCTTGTGCTCATCTCGCGCATAATCACAGACTGAAAGCAAAGGATGATTTTTTTTTCGTTAAAAGATAGATTGCCGGTGGATATTTTACTTATAGAGCTAGAAAAATATAATTAATATATATAGGTGACGTCCATGCTCTGCGAGAAATGTTCCTTAAAAAAGGTCGTAAAATTACAGGGATGGCGTGGAAAAATACTTCTTTATTTGGTTTATTGTATACATATTTTTTTACAAGCAATAAATAGCTATTCATATTCGAAAACTTAAATAAAAAAATAGTATAAAAATATATGTATTAATTTTTATGTAATACATAAATCGGAGCACTGATACAATTGAAGCATCGCTAGCAATGTATACACACGCCACATGCGTCTATTATATCTTCTTTGATAAGCACTCATCACTTCAATTTTTTTTTTTTTTTTTTCACAACTACGATGTTAAACACAAATCGAATTTAAAATGGAATTTTAAATAAGCACTGTACATAAAAAGAGAATCACTCACGAGTACCAAGAATATTCACTTGTTTCCGCACTTTTATACTTCTCTTAACCGAACACTTCTAATACTCTTCTGGCAAGTATCAATAAATACTTTTTGAAGCCTTTTCGTACAGCTATATTTAGGGAAAGTAAATAAACAAATAAACAAACATATGTAAGTCCGACAATCGTTCAACACCCAAAGGACAGTGAAGAATGTAAAAAATCGCACCTGTATTTGTGTAAAAGTACATGGTAATGATCTAATAATTCCGCTGGCATATATTTATTTTTTAATGTCTTCAATACATACCGGGTACACGCGACAGTGTCGGTGCGAACTCTACGGAATGTTTCTATATAATTAGTTAAGAGAATATGATTATTCATTGGTATGTTCGTACCTTTAATTGGTGTTCTTTTCGTCGGCAGTCCTGGATAAAATGGCACTTCCTTCTCCGGTCCTCCGTGCTTGTCATCGTGCCATGGCATATCGACTATCTTACGCTCCTGAAACAGAAAATAAATTTATAGTAATATTGTGCTCCTTTCAATTACGTTAAGCAATAAACATTTATCTTTTACATATTTAACAAAACTTTCTTCAAAAATGAAATTAATGAAACTTGAATAAAGTTTCAGTCGACACTAAGTCATCTAGTAAATGTTCATGCTTTGCTTTTAATTTCACGAACATTTTGTTCAATTTAACCCAATCGTTGTTGTTGTAAAATCTACACGAAGAGGTGGTGACTTATACGTATACATTACTTCTTTGAACAATTATTCATTTACGGTCTAATGTTTCGAAAGGAGAAATAAAGCCGTGAAACACGAAAATTACTGATAGACAAATAAAATAGATTATTTGAAATGAGGATCACGTTCCATTTATTCGCATCGATTCAATATCTTAGAAACATGATAATAATAATACGAACAACTTAAAAAAAAAGCCCATTTGCAGTCGATGAAAATAAAATTTTCAACGTTACTGATACATTAAAATCAACTATATATATTGATTGTTAGTAATGAAGAGAATTCAACTTACCAAGCAAGTTTCTTTATGCTCATTGCAATGAAGATGATTTAAATATTCTTTAGCAGTTTTCGGAAAGATGTCACAAGTTTTGCACCAGTGCATTTCCGGATCATAATGAACGAAGTTGTAAGCTGGTCTCTCATCTTCTTTATCTTCGGAGCGTGGTGATTCGGCAATCTTTTTAGCGTCCTCTTTTGGACTTTTTGATCGATTAACTGCGTCAGGTTTGTACTTGACTTTCAAATCATCAACAGTAACTTTGTCGCCGATTATTCCAGTTAACATGTCGATTACGTTGTGTATGGATTTCATTTTATTTTGAATCTCGACCTGTGAAACAAGATCATATTCGATACTAGAACATGTTTCTCTCGGGAAATGCGAATAAAAAAAAGTATTTTTAAAATTCGAATAAACCAACTGTCTACCTTTTGCGACTCTGTTCTACCATATTGTATGTAAGCACGAGTTGCGCACAAACAATATATGTATTTTTTAACGAGCTATTATAAGTTATATTGCAACCTTTCAAGAACTAAAATTATTTTCGAACATTGAAAAGTATTAAAAAATATCGATGTTTTTTCTGGCATGAATGATAATATGTTGAAAATGGTAACGAACCTGTAGTTTTTGATTCTCCTTGATGATACGATTGTTTTCCCTTCCACCCTCGTTATCGATCTCCTCGTACTGCTTGCGTAAAATTTCCAATTCCCTCTGTAGCCTCACCGTCTTCTTCAGATACTCTTCACGTTGTTTTGCTAGCGTGGCTTTCTGCTGCTTTAACTCGGCTGCAATTGCTGTTTGTTATAGAGCATGTATTAATTATATAAGCATTACTGCATGCGGGTTTGAAAAGAGCAGCTACTACTTTTTTTCATACATTTAATTTTTCAATCGGAAATGAATTATTTTGAATGTATTTAAAAATAAGGACTTAGCAATAACTATTCAAGTTAACTACTTGTAACTGTCAATACATAACATCCATAATCTAGCCAAAGAATAAATACTCAGGGAACAAAAAATTCATAATACATGAAAAAAAAAAGCAGCTACTACGATAAAAAATGAAAAACTTCATAAACGACGCACCTTCTTTCTTGGCTTCCTCGGGTCTACCAGTGGCAGCAAGTAGTGCCTGTGCGGCAGCCACTGTTGGATCGACGACTCTTTGTTGTTGCGTTGGTGCCACAGCGGCAGCAGCAGCCGCTGCCGCTTGAGCTGCAACTGCTGCTGCTTGTTGTTGGGTGCTATAGGGCATATTGCCTTGCCAGTTTGCTGGTGGCGGATAGTCCTGCGAATTAATGGCAAATACTTCGCTCAATCTTGTCCTACTCTTACACCAGTATATATACAAGAAAGTACAATAACGACAGTAGCCCGAGAATCTTTTCTTTTTTTCGGTTTCGATATGACTTTCTTGGCTTTTCTTACCTTTTGCTGCTTGTTTTTATTCAATGCAATTTCATTTATCTTATCTGATATTTCATCATATTTCTATGTAAAAAAAGAGTGAAGTGGATTTTTGACGACTGTATATACTTACACTCTTGAACACTTAAACAATGTCTATACCAAACTTGCTGTGCAACTTTTGTTTTTTGAAAATAAACTTAAATGTTCTTTTTTTGTGTGTGACCTATTAATTGTAAAACACTACCAACAATAATGAACAGGAACATTATGATAGAGTTGAAGCAGAGAAGATCATGCGTTGATACTCCAATTTTCCTGGTTAAGAATTGAAATTGAAAATCGTTCTAGAACAAAACTTCAACTTACATTTCTGTAGCCTGTAGGTGCTTGAGGTTGATAATTGGCTGCATTGTATTCCGGATAGGCTGCATTATAGTTGTAATTGTAGTTTCCATAGCCTTGGCCATATGGAATTGGTGGTGGTGGTTGACTGGTATTTGGTGGTGGAGGAGCTTGCTATAAGAAATAATTATGTTACACGACAAAAATTCCATTTAAAAATATCTATACACAAAAGTTACCAACTAACATTGTATCGAGCAATCACTGGTGGTGGATAACTGGTATTAGGTGGATTGGAAGCTTTGTTAGAGGGCATAGTAGATTTCCAGTCACTTTCTTTGGAGTTTTCTTTTCTCCTAGATATCATTTCTCTCTCACTAGATCTTGAACGTGATCTAGACCTTCTATATCGTCTCCTCGGTGATGGAGATCTGTCATACTTTTTGGATCGTCTTCTCAATCCATCAGATTCTTCACTTGGACTCCGAGGTCCTCTCCTTCTTGACTCAGATTCCATCATTTTGTAAACTTATTGTTTAACTAAACAAAAGAAAAATGTCAATCACTCAACAATTTGCTGTACCATTTCAGCATTAGAGCAAAAGGAGTGTCGGAAATAGGCGTACAATTGGTGCCAAACAATGATTAGGCTACAATTATCAGTGTAGCCGGCCATTATATGACATCTAAAGCTAGTAAATAATTCAGGCACATGCAACAAAACAATCGATGTACTATTAATTCTAAAAAAACTAACGAGGTTATCGCTCTGAACGAAGAAAATTGAATTATCTGCAAAGCGACGAAATCGAATCAATGAAGGTCAATTATCTTACTCTACCGAGAAAAAGATAGATGAAAGTAGCGTCGGCCATTGAAATCGAGTCGAGTGGAACTAAAATCACCATCGTACGCGTGCGTTGTGCGCGCGCCGGGCGACAGAAGTCCACCATTTCTTCAACGGACATTAACCTTCATTATTAAACTTTTTGGAGACTTACTTTGCGTGATGAAATTATACAGCAATTCCACATGAAGTGCGTTTGAATTAAAACTTTTCGGCACTTAATAAATCGTCGTCGCTTAATGATTACGGATAAAATATGTAACGAGCGAATGTCGAACGCTTCGAACGTGTAAAGCCAGAAGTATTTTAACACAGCCAGCTACGTGCTTCTAGCTACCACCTTTTCATCTCTGCTCGTGTCCCGAGTCCCGACGAAATTGCTTGGCTTGTTCCTTTTTTCTGTTAGCAGCGATACTGACGCATGCGCGTTAGGGACAATGGGAAAAAAGATGGTTATAGATGGCACTGGAAAAGCAAAATTTGTTTGTATCGACGATTTTTTAAATTTGAATTTTTTAGATAAGAACACTTTTTTTAACAAAACATTTATCAATGGTGTTTATTAATTAATATTAAAAACTAAATTTCCCAAGATTAATTAATGCACGATCAAACTAAATGTATCTCATATGTCCAATTATTTTCTTTTTTAACTGTGAATTAAAAAAATTTATTAGTTTCTGCCATCTGCTCCAGAATACGAAAGCTACGCGACTAATATGACTTTGATAAAGCAATGAAGGCTTTCTAAATAAAGAGACATAAGACGTCGAACAACGAACATCGGACGAGTACTAAGATTATCAAGTTAAAAAATAAATTGTTGTTTAACATCTGGGTGTTTCGGTGATTGCGCAGGATGTGAGTATCATAAAAAATATAGAATCATACTGTACTAACATTATTAGTACATAATATATCATTTGACTATCTTTTCTCGCCATGATAAACATCTGATGGCCGATGTCCGACGTCTTGTTTTGTAAAAAGTCGTTATAAATAAAAAGTTTTCAATATTGTATAAAATGATTATCTCAAAAAAAGAAATATTTTATTATTATTATTTTATTATTTTACATTATTTTACAGCACCAAAAAACTTTATTATTTAAAAAATTCTCAAAATTTGGTGCATTTTTAAAGAAAATTTATACAGATAAACATTTTTCTTAAATTTTTTCGTTAAAATATTAAAAAGAAAATATACTAATTATTTCGATTGTGTTTACTTAGAATAAAGTAATAATTCAATAAACTCGAAAGTAGAAAAAAAGCAAATTTATAGGGGCAAAACAATGTAGGATTTGCACACTCGCCCAAAGCAAAAATCTCACATTCGATTGTCCCTCGCAGTGAGAAGTGATGATCCTGACCCCCCTCCTTACCCCACCTTTACAAGCCCAAGCAAGATATAAGCCGCTGGCGCAGCTCAGAGGGAGGGTGGGTGGTTATGATAAAGCGCGCCGACGCAAAGGATATGGCACATGCGCCGTTCCGCACTGTACTAGCTCCCCGTTGCGTTTTAGTAAAGTCGATCGATGCTGGAAATAGCGCACGGCGACCTACGGATAGCTGCTGCTCTGCCTCTCTCGTTCTCGTCTTTTTTAAGTTGCATTTTATTCGGCTCGACGGGAATTCGCTACAACGAGGGGCTGTGCGTTTTAATCACCGTGGTGACATGACGCGGAAAAAATGCTCGGCTGGTTAATGGCCCGACAATCGTAAGTACATTTCAATACGTACGTAGAGAAGCATGCCGCTCTTTAGGTGGTGAACGAGTGAGAGATGATCGATGCCCACCATGTAGTCAAAGAGATTTGCATGTGCGCGCTTTCTCTCTCTTTCTCCACCAAGCATAGTCGACTGCTAAAACTGGCTGAGAATACAACTGTGTTTTGTGTGTGGCAGGTGAGACTGCAATCAAGGTCGATCATTCTTTTTTTCTAATTCCTGTGCGGATGCTGAATGTTAATTGTTGCGGGATATGTGCGTGGCCTTGAAGTTTGCTCCTGAAAGAGCGTGCGACATTCTTATTTTTGGCAATGATGGACTTGTGCACGTGAAGTTTGGCGAATTATTTTTTATTCCGCGATTTGAGTGTAAAAACTTTCTCGCTATTATGCACGCAAATAGCCTAACCCTATTAGAAGATCGCATGAAAGGAAAAAGCTTTCGAGACATTGACTTGGAGTTATTTAAAAGAAATCATGCTCGCGGCGAATAATTTCATGGTGCGTGAAAAGTCTCCAATGGGTAATCGAATGAGCGAATGGACAATTATTGAGCCGTGCACTTCGGTATAGTTTTCCGTTCGAGTAACATTAAAATTTTTTTTTTTCAATCATCGACTTTTCACTTGGCAGAAAGTCGATCCAATGAGAAGACTTGATAAGCAATCGCGCTAGCAAGTTCCTTATGAGCTTCTGCGCTTTCCTTCCTTTCGTCGTTTCTGCCGCGCGTTCAAATTGAAATTTTCCATTGAGACTTGAGATTGCTTCTTCTCTCTTGGCTTTAATTCTCTTCAAGTGGCGCTTCATGGCAACCGCTCGAGGTGATTTGCGCAATGACACCAACAGAAAGAAAAAGTTATCTTCGATCATTGTTACATCTACTCATTTTCCGTTAGGACCCTGTTACTTGTAGCAATCTGTTGATCTTTACTGAAAAACTTTGATATACTGCGGATTTTTCGCGTGTTGAAATTTTACTCGCTAAGAATAAGACTTTCCTTTCTTTGCTCAACACTTTTCAAGGGGGGCAGGAGGGAGGAGTACCTTAGTTATAACTCTGGCTGGATTTCATTAGTTCGTTTGCTGTGCACATAACGCAGCTGAAACGCTCACAGCTTTTCATTAATCAACGCTTCGCGAGCAAATATAGAACAAAATGCTTCGAAATAAAAACAAAATGCGTGCATAATGAAAACCTCGCGTGCATAAAAATATAAAAGTTTTTTAGTGTTATTATACACTCCCTCATCTATTATTAGATTTGTTGGTACTTAAAGGCTCCTCGTTTGGCATGCAGGACAATTGCCTACCAATTTATTCGCCACAAGCACTATGCGCACCGCGGGCTTTCGCGCGGAGTTATTCATTCTCACGTGCTGGAATAGGAATGAAAAAGGTATCAAGCCTAATCGTCACGGAGCAGTGGAACAACGTGGCCGGCGTGCGTTGCGCAGGCACGCATCGAAAGCGAGAGTAAAGGAGGAAGGGAAGGGGGAGGGTGAATTGCGAGGGCCACTCCTTCTCCCCCCCCCCCTCCGGCCCCCTCCCTTATTTTAGCTCCCGCACACGACACTTTCGTTTCGGCCGAAGACGAGGATCGATCGTCTCCCCGCAGGCGTTCTGCTGCTTCTGCTGCTGCTGAGTGTAAACGAGAAATTTTATTGTATGTGTTTCCTACTTTGTCGATAATATGAAAATTTCGAGGTCTTTTTCTCCTGTTGGATTGTGGATTTGTTGTTATTGCTAATCGATTCCTCGTTGTAGATATGAGGTTTTGTTTTTATCCTTGGATTTATTTTATCTCAATTGAGTCTCGCTGAAAAAAGATTATATGGGCTAGCTAGATAAACGCTGCGAATTGACGATGTGAAAGTGTACCGATGAAATTTCTTTTTTCTGAGTGTTGAATGAAAGAATTCAGTGTTTGTACATTATTGTCAATATTGTTGTATGTGTAACCAAACGCACGTACACTCGTAGTTTGAATTGTCCTTTGTTCTATTTATAAAATCCAATCAAACAAATATCGTATTTCCATAAACATAACAAATATTCAATAAAAACCGGGCTATTACGACCTTTTGAATAAATTTCTATGATAAAAAAGATAGTCCATTATACGAACCCCTTAAACTTAATTTTATGACCGTGAATTAACAGAACATCGCGCAGTAAATTCCAAAATAAAATCTTATCAGTCTTGCAAATATCTCGCTCGTCGAAGAAAAAGTACATCTCAATCTCAAAAAACGCGCCGTAACGTTTTAAGAGTCTCTCGACTAACGAACTCTAATTAACCAAACTACCATCGCACGACGACGATAGTGAAGTGGCATTATCACTTGTGCACTCGCAAAAATTGTATCAGAAGAATATCACACGAATGCTTTGGTTTTACAGATCTTGTGAATATCAGAAATAACGATAAAGGAGTGCTGTTCTTACGCGACACGCTTAATAGTTCATGTTTCTTGCGGAAATTAAATTATTCTCGCGCGTGCGAAAAGATTGTTTTGTGTGCTAATTAGATGGATTCACTGAATTTTTTGTTATAAATGCAAGATAGGTGCAAGACACCACGGCGTTTGATGTAATGCTGAATAGGATGTACTAACTCTATAACTCTTTGTTAACTGTCACGGTCATTATTTGGTCTAGTAACGTGAATGAACAGTTCAGTTTGAGCTTAAATTATAAATTTAACTCAGCTGAATGTAAAATGAATTTCTGTTGGTATCAGTGATCATCTGATTCTTACACTAACTTTCGAAATTTTTTACGCAAACGCTTTAAAAAAAATTATATCATCACATTTCGATGGAGACAATGCAATTGAAAGAATTTTCATTTATCCTACCTCGATCACTGTATCCGATATAAAAAAATTAAGCAGACTTTCTCAATACTTCGTCGAACATTAGTAAGTAGTCAAACTTACGCACTCTAAAAAAACGGTAAATGAATTCTCGTTCACCAAAAACGAATGTTTGTCGCCATAATAATCCCCTCGTTGTACCTACAGTCATGGCCTTGAGCTTGCTAAAAGCGCACCTGAGCGTGAACCCTTGTATATTTGACAAGACAATCCCCACCCCCAACAAAAAAATACTTAAGGAGAGGGAGAAATAGAAACGAGCTGTCCCGACCGGTTTCCTAGGGGTGGCGCGCTCGTGGGTAGCTATGCGGCCTAATCGATATGAGTGTGCAACGACGCCCACCTGATCTTTTCTCTCTTGGGCTTCAACAATCCACTCTCCCCTACCCCCGAATTATTTTATTGATGAGTATGCGCACATGTGTGTTGCTCTCCTTTTTTTAGTTTTTCTCGGCGATGCGAGATTTTTTTGTGATATTTGATGTAGAGAATTGTTGAAAAACATTCGGCAAAAAAAAGAGCTTTTATAAGCATTGGACATAGTATTGTAATACAATTAACGTAATCTGATAATTAATAGAAACAGCGAAAACAGCATACTTTAACATATATAATTAATTGGTTTCAAGCTTCTTGGAAAGTTTCTATATCGAAATATGTAATAATTAAAATTTGCAATAAAATTCGAACTACAGCTGATTTCTAAATGATATTTCAATGTATAAAAAAAATATTCTATCATTTCTTTTTTTTCAAGAACCAAGTAAGCGAGTGAATATATAATCACTGTAATGAGAGTTAGGTCAAATTTAATAATCGACTCTTCGATTTCACTACGTATTATAGTTCTCTAACCATACGACTTGACTCTCTTTTGTTCTCTCTTTTCCTCTCTCAAAGGACAAGTGCAACGACACATGACGGGTATGGGCGATCAATCGCACTGTATACTCTTTTTTTCTCTTAGATTACGCTTCTAAAGCCCGCATCAATCAATTAGAATGTCATGTACGTGCAACGGAAATTACAACATCGCAGCTGAGTAAATAAATAATCGACAAAGTTATTTCCATCCTTTTTTTAAAAAAGATCTTTACGTCGGTGGGGGTTAATTATTGATTTAAATACTGCAGTGAGCCTTCTTCTAACAATCGATATTCTCCTCTTTATATACACATACCTACCTGCTTTTCTATCTTTGTTCTCTCTCTCTCTCTCTCTCTTTCTCTCTCTCTCTCTTTCTCTCTCTCTCTCTCTTTCTCTCTCTCATACGCTCTTTTTCTCTCTTTCAGTCGATTTGCAATACATTAGCATTGATTTATTGAAAGTGTTTATGTGGACTTTGAGTTTTTTTTACACTTGTTAGCGTCGCGTGGCTTTATTTTTCTGTATGACGTATTTTCCAATTCGATATTACGTATGGATGAGCAGAACGTTTGCGATTGATTTTTTTTTATTTCTTTGTGCCTTAAAGCTTATAGCAAAAATAGACTTGCAGTGTACTAGGGATGAACGGTGATTTGATAGAAAGATGAATCGCTTTCTTCGTACATCCGATATAAACGTTTAACTTCGTAGAGTA
This sequence comes from Phymastichus coffea, assembly GCF_024137745.1. Taxonomy (NCBI): domain Eukaryota; kingdom Metazoa; phylum Arthropoda; class Insecta; order Hymenoptera; family Eulophidae; genus Phymastichus; species Phymastichus coffea. Next base: position 1,386,477 of record NW_026706882.1, read on the forward strand.
AATGTTGAACGTTCACAATACTTTACTTTTTGATTACACATGAACTTTACGTATTTTTAGTTTTACTTCTTCAAATTCATTTACATACCTAAACCGAAGACTAAAAGACAAATAAGGTAAAAATAACGCGAAGAAACTGTAGAGAAAACAAATGCCCCAAAGTGATTATACCGAGAGTGTGTTAACGAAAAATGTAATAGTAGTATTGTGGACACCACGTATAGAGAGAAATGGAATCGAGACTATCCTTCTGTCCGATCAGTTTGGCATCGAGTCAAGTTTACACTGACATATATTCCGCGTGTGGCTTTACTTTCACGATTATTGATTGAAATTTACTTTGCCGCAAGGTGAGCCATTGCTCAGGGTCCCTGAGCAATGGCTGAGTGTAAATATAAAAAATTGAATGTTACATTGAATATTCATGTACACATTGTAAGTTGCATGACAATTGCTTTCATTAAGATTGTTAAATGAAAACCCCGAAATGTTGTCGAAAGATGATGATCGCCTTAACATTATATTATTCCCGTAGGAAATGTTAGAGCAGTAGTAATATTTAAAAAAAAACGTAGAAAGTCGGCGCAATATTCGCAAAAACCCAAATGAGACAAGTAAGGCCAAATAAGTTTTAATTAATCATACAGAAAAAAACTTACTTGAATCTAACTGATGGTGTGCTTATGCTTGTTCCTGTAATTTTGATCCTGTAAAAGTTGTTTAACTAAACTGTACTATTGTAAAATAATATCTGAATGCTTGATATTATGTTTGCTTGGAAGTTGCTAGCAAACCAATTTGCTAGGATAACTTCTTGCACTTTTATCGTATGCCAAGAGAAAAAATTTGATATGCCCTTAACCTTTTCTATTCTAATTGCTTTAACCAGAAAATAATTATTTTTAATAAAAGATAATCAATAAAAAAATGAACTATTTAAAAAAATTTATAATATATCATGAATAATATGTTATAAAAAAGCTGTTGTCAACATTTCCGTAAACTAATTATAATAATATATAACGTGTTTGTGATATTTTTCAATATTTAAATTTAAAAAATTGATTAGCTAGATTCAAAAAAAAGTTTATTTTCTTTTTACTAATTCACTAACCGAAACGTATATTCAAATAAAAATATCTTATGTAATAATTTACAGAGGCCTCCACACCACGTTAGCTCTTAGAGGATGCACAAGCTAGCTAAGGGCCTGAAAAAAAAGAAAAAGCAGAAGAAGGGCAAGAAGGGAGAGGACGACGAGGAGTTCGATCCAGAGGAGCTTGAGCGTTACAGACGCGAACGAGCGGAGGCCCAACAAAAGCAAGCCGAGGAAGCAAGCACCACTGAGGCTGCTACTGCTGCAACCGGTAACGACGAGTGGAAGAAATTCCAGGCACTCACATCGGGTATCGACTCAGTTCTCAAAAAGACTCAAGACGACTTAGATCGTATCAAGTCAACCTCGTTCTTCCAACGCAAGGCGCCGGAGCCCGAACCTGATCCTGAGGAATCACCCGAGGTTATTGCCAAGAAACAAGAATTAGCCAAACGTTACGCTGGTTTTGACGAGCAAGGTAATCCCATCGAAGTCAAAGACGAACCCGAGGAGGAAACAGTTAAACCTCTACCCGTGACCGAGGATGGTATTGTAGAAGTACCTGACGACGACGAGTTCGAGGAAGAAGATGATATCTTCGACACAGATTACATTGAGACACTCCAAAAAGTTGTTCAGGAGGTCCAATTAGCATACATTCCAGAAAGTCCTACAGAGGAAGAATTAGGTGACGATCCTTTCGATACTAGCAACGCAGATAAAGTACTCAAGACTGTCGACAAGAAGGGCAGAAAAGTAGTTAGTTTGGGCAATGCTGTTGAAGTACTTGCTGGACGCGTTGATTATCAGAGTACCTGTAAAATTGGACGTAATAGACCACGAATAAATAGAGATCTCTTATTAGAAAGCTTTGACGCTGACGCAGAGCCTATACCTTCAAATAATACAGAAACAGAACCTATTGAAGTTGAAAAAACATTATTAGACGACGACAGTGATTTGCCTGACATTCCAATAGACTTAACTCAACTTCCACCAGTATCGCCTAGACCTATCACACCTGCAGCAAACGAAGAAACTGATAACGATTTGAACAAACCGTTGGACATATCTGAATTTGAAAGCTTCAAAGACAAGACACTATTGGACGAAGTTCCAACATTAGACGACGACGAATTCGATTTAACTGCCCCAGACGAGACAGTCGTTTTAGAAGAACCTGAGGATCCATTTGCTGCTAAGGAACCGGAGGATCTTGGTTTCCAGGAAGAGATAATTGAAGCTTGTTTCGAAGCTGCGAGTATCATCAACGAAGACGATCCCTTTGACACTACTATCGCAGCGAACATCTTACCTGGCAAAACAGAACTCAAATTTATTGAGAAAGAACTCGAACAGGTTCCCATATCTGAAGTATCGATATCTCTTACAGATCCTAGTGGATTGAAATGTGATTATGAAACTGGATTATTAAAGAATCAATCAAATAGTCTTAGTGTTACAAAGAAAGACTTACTAGGAGGTTCAGCCACAGATTTAAGTCAGTTAGCAGATAAACCTATCAAACCAGTTGAGGAGATCTCATACGTCGATCCATTTGATACCTCAAATATCCAAGAATTACCTCCGGGAAGAACAGAACTCAAAGTTCTTGAAAAAGAACTTTTAGGTGAAAAGAAAACACCGACGCTAGACGATCTAGAAGACGACGATTTTGATCCTAGAGCAGAGGAAAAGAAAGCAGCACCACCGATAAGACCACCACCGATTACTCCTAAGGTTCCTGTTGCCGTACAAGCTGACGAAGAAGTTCCAAGAATTAGTGGTAGAAAACCATCCAGACCAGAAGCTCTTGACATTGCTCCGAAGATAGTTGCCTTTAATATACCAACACCTAAACCAGATCTTCTAGCATCTAGTGAAGAAGAAAAAGCATTACCAAGTAAACCTCTAACACCTTATTATCCTCAAAAATCGATCGAAGAAGTCCTTCCAACAGAAGACGAAGTAGACGGTTCTGACATCGATCCTTTCGATACAAGTTTTGTAGCAAATACTGCACCTGGAAAAACAGAATTGAAAATTATTGAATCGGAACTTTTAGCTGAGGAATCTGTTATTGGAATTTCACATAGTGTCAGTGATCAAGATTTAGAGTCAAGAGATAAACCACTTCCGCAAAATCGTAGGCAAAGTGACTTTGGTACCGTGACAGGTCGACCTCAAATTATCAAAAGCTCTGAGGTTATAGAATCGCTTATAAATAAAAGAAAAGCACTTGACAAGAGGCAAGATAGTATTTTAGACACCGACGTTGAAGTTGCAGGTGAACCTTTAGCTCCAAACGTCAAACCGAGTACGATCGAAGAAGAAGTTGAACTCTCTTACAAAGATCCCTTTGACACATCTATTGCGGAGAATATTTTGCCAGGAAAAGCTGAATTGAAAATTCTTGAGAACGAATTGAGTCAGATTCCGGAACCAGAACCAGTTAAACCACATCCAGTTATCGAACTCGTCGCAAAGAAACTCTATTCTGTCGACGAAGATCCAGATTTCGATCCTAGAGCTGAAGAGAAAGATATATTGTGTCAGGATATCGGAGAAGCACCCGCTGATAAAATTCTCACACCAATCCAGGACTAAGTGAAAAAAAAACTGTGTGAATTGTTGAACTAAATTTCTCGTTAAAAATGGATTCCAAAGGAGGGAATCCATTTCTTATGGACGATTATTCCGCCGGAGCAGAAGCAGGACCACCTACATCAAATCCCTTCCTACAGGATTTTGGCGATCCTAATCCGGTTTCTACCAATACTGATGCCAATCCATTCTTAAGTTTTGTGGCTGATACATCGTATCAAGCTTCTGCTACTGACTATACAAATCCATTTGCTTCATTCGGTGCTCCTGAAGCAGCAGCTGTACCTGGACCCGAACAAAATATTTTTATCACACCCGAAGTGGCATCTGTACCACCTACGACAACGGTGAATATCTTCGAAGAATCATCAGTCCAGGTAAATTTGTCAATTCTAACCCGAACCCTATAGATGTTTTTATTAATAATTTTTTTATTATTATTCCATTAAACAATTAATTATAAAAATCAATGCAACTTATAACAGGTAACAAGTCCACCACAATCAATACATGATACGTCACCACCAAACAAACCATCACGTCCGCTACCACCACCGAGACCAGGCGCACCACCACCCCCGCCGCGCAACACAAAAGATCTGATCCTATCGGTGACGGGAGCTATGGACGAGACCTCGAATCAGATGCTGGATCGGTTGCAAGCAACACGAACGCCGAGTCCAACGCTGATGCACTCGCCGTCACCAACGCCGGAGCACAGCTTCGCCGACCTCCTCGACGTTGATGGCAGCGTGCCGGATCTCGTGCATGACGTTACATCCAAACAACAACCATCATCTGCCACACAAGATATGCTGGGTTTGTTCGATGCGCCGGCACCACCGTCAACTGATCAGCAACCTGTAGTCAATGCTAACTTTACAACTGGGTTAACGGAGACACAAGGCCAAGTGGAAATGACGGTGGCGTCGTCGACATCGGATGAGATACCAGCTACGGACGCGCCGCCCTTAACGTCGGTGTTGTCGGATAATCCGTTCTCCGATGTCGGACCGACGGAGGGTCATGTCGATCTTGGTCTCGTTCAAGATAAAAGGCCTTCCCTCACAAGTGGATCACCAGTTGCTGGTTTGTATGATTTTGTTGACTAGCCATTTTACCCACATCACTACTAGTTTAACTCTACGGAATATATATGAAACTTTTTTAAGTTATTAAAATTATTACTAAATAAAGGGTCTACTACAAATTAGGAAGCTAAAATTAATCACTAAATTTTATTTTTTAATGCTTAAAAAATCTTGATCATTAGCTATTTATATGCTTTTAAGTCACAATTACAACTAATTTATCCTTATTGAAATTTAGCAGAAGCCGTTGCAATGGAAATGCCAGAAGTAATACCTACAGCCGTAGTTGAGCCAACGGTACAAGAACAAGTTCCGTCATCTGGTTATTTCAACGATTTGTCAACAACAGACACCTTCCAAACGCCGGGTCCTCCGCCGAAACCACCAAAACCAGCACCACCACCACCTCCAACTCGTGGTGCTAATGCCAGCACCGGTGGTAGCGGCTTTGCTGACCTTTTTGGTGCTCCTGCACAAAATGTTGCACCGGTTAGCCCTATCACAGCTACTGAATTTCCTGTCGTTGGATACGGGTAAGAATGCACAAAGATATTTTTTGTTTGATCTTCAAATTATAAGTTGTTCAGAACGTCAAAAGTGCTATTTTGATCATTATTTATTAATATAAATTAAATTAAAGTAAATTAAAGTATTTGTATAATTTTTATATAAATTTGTATAATACAAATAGTGGATTTTCAGGGCAAATTAAAATGTAAATTACATTGGCGTTATTCGTATACGAGTAATTAAGATTATGAGCTTTTTAATTGCTTACGTAGTTGATGATGTAGTGAGATGAAAGTTACCCTAAGTATAAAAGTTCTGGTTTTAATTAAATAAAATAAGTTGAAATCCTTTTATATTTAGTGAGACTATAATTATAATACTTTAAGTTATTATATTTAAATTATTACATAAAAAAATTTTACATTTTCATTCATAGGGCAGAAAACTCGACTTTTGAAACAACAACACAATCCGCCGAGAACACAAGTGACGCCTTCGATGCATTCGCATCCAAATTCGATAAAGCAGCAGAGTCTACGAGTACTGGAGCTGATCCATTTTATGATCCATTCACTGGTGGATCGGCCGGTCATACAGCCATGGATACAAGTAGCGATGGTGATTTACTTCAATCTTTAGATTTTGTTGTAATAAATTTAATTATTACTTCTCGTTTGTGATTTTTAGTTTGGGGTGATTCATCGGCAGTGTCAAAATCAGGGCCAGTGTCTGGCTTCGACGATGAAGATGGCGCAGGTTTTGATTCGTTTCTCAGCATGACTGCACCACCACCAGACGTTACACCCAGGAGACATTCACGTGACTCCGACGAGGGTCCTGACTTCACTATCCACATCAAGTAAGAGTTCTGCTTTTTGCAATTTGAAATTTAACAATTGTCTGAAATTAATTTTTGTAAATTGTAGGCCAAAAGAAGGCGGCGATCAATATGGAATGGTCGAAGGAGGTCCAGTGCCTGTTTTAGCACCACCACCTAAGAGCCCGATGAATGCTGCCTATGCTGATAGCTCACCACGATTCAATCCTTTTGACAAAACTGGTTTCGCTGTTCAAGATGCTGCATTGCCAACCGAAGGTGCTCTACCATCGGAATTGACTAGAACAGATTCTCAAGTGAGTACTTTTTCTGTAAACATTTTTTCCATAACTACGTTAAACTGTGAAATAAAAAAAAATTATTTTTGAAGGAAACACCACCAACACCATTGTTCGACGAAGATTTAAGTCAACCGCTCGAGGATTTTCCACGCATCCATTACGATGGTGAAAGTTGGGAGATGCAGTTACGTATGCCAATCAAAAAGAAAATCACTGGACAACGTTTCTGGAAGAAGATCTTCGTAACCCTCGTTTATCAAGGCGACAATCCAATTTTACAAATCTTTAATAACAAGGGTGACAAGGATCCATTTCAAGAATTGCCGTTGCTGGCTTGCTACTCGGTCTCAGAAATTGCGGCCCAGCAGTATGACCAGTACGGCAAGATATTCACCGTGAAACTACAGTATATATTCTACAAAGAAAGACCAGGCGTTAGACCTGGTCAAGTCACTAAAGCTGGTAGAATTACCGATAAACTCAGTCAGTTCGCTGCTTATGCTATTCAAGGAGATTATCAAGGTGTTAAGGAGTTTGGTAGTGATTTGAAGAAACTTGGATTGCCTGTTGAACATGCTCCTCAGGTATGGTTTCGATGTTTATTAGCTATTTATTATTTCTCTCTGTTCTCACGCGTTTTCAAGTTCAGCAAAGATTTAAACCTTTGTATTTGAAGATGAGCGGCATTTTTTTTCTTTTTCGCTACACAATTATTTTTGAATATTGCATGTAGAATTTTCGAATAAAAATGATTGTGGTAATAAGATTGTTAAAGACAAAAATGATTTTATGCTTTCTTCAAATTGCTTGGATTCGTTACCAAAAAATTTTTTTGAAAGTTGATTGATTTAATTTTTTTTTATGGTAACGTCCTCAAGTATTTATCTTTATGGATGTTTCTGATATGACTTCGAAGAGACTCTCTTACGTGGACAATGTTCCATGCAAAAAAGCCTCCTGGTCGTCATATTGGCCAAACAATTCCATTGAATTCATGGCTTTAATCTTGTTTAACTTGACAAACGTTTATTATATGTGTAATCCACACTTTTATCCTCTCTCTCAAGTGACTAACATTATTGATACGCAGTCAGCGATATATTACTTTCATTTTCTAGCTTGAAAGTAAGTAAACTGAGATTGAAAAAAAAGATCAAAATCATCATGTCGTGCTCAAAGCTTAGTCTTTTTCTTTAATTTTTTCCTTCATAGATTTTGAATTTGGCTAGCAAAGCTTAGTCCATAAAACTTTTTGTTTGATTGTTCAAAATAATTTCACAACAGAATGAATCATTAAACTTGCACAATGTGTTTTGATTACACATCATCATCGTCGTGTGCAAGATGCTTAAAGCATTCACTCAGTTAATGAAAAAGCAATAATATTATACATTTTCAATATATTCATTGCTTTCTTATCGATAATCTATTCATTCATTTTAGCATTCACTCTTAATTAAATAAAAAAAATGTCACTATCTACACGCCTTTCTTCGCAGATGTCACAGTTGTTTAAACTGGGGTCCATGAGTTATGAGGATCTCAAACAATTCTCAGTAACGATCGAGGAAGCCTTGTTCCGATTGAACGTCCATCGTGATCGAGCTTTAACGTACAAAATGGAAGAAGTTCAAATTAGCGTCGTCGACGAAATTTATGTCGAACAGAACTGGGAAGGACATGTAGAGAAACAAATCGCGAGAGTTAGATTGTTCTTCCTTGGATTTTTGTCTGGTAAATTGTTGTTTTAAAAGAATAAGCTAAATCTAACAACATAATTATTAAACCATTGGATTTCAGGTATGCCTGACGTGGAATTAGGAGTAAATGATATCCGAAGACAGGGAAAAGAAGTTGTCGGCAGGCACGACATCATTCCCGTAGCAACCGAAGAGTGGATTAGACTTGAGAATGTTGAATTTCATTCGTGCATACAACAGGATGAGTTTGAGAAAACGAAAATTATTAAGTATGTTTAATTAATACATATATAGTCTAACTTCTGTTAATAATACTAACGGGTTCTTTTACTAAAAAAACAAAGATTTAAACCACCGGATGCATGTTACATCGAGTTGTTGAGGTTCCGTGTGAGGCCACCAAAAAATCGTGAATTGCCGTTACAACTGAAAGCTGTTATGTGTGTCACTGGTAACAAGGTAACTAATAAAATCACCGATTCATTCAATATTCCAAGCTCACTAAATAATAACTTTATCAATTAGATTCCAACCAAAATTCTAATTTATTTTTGTAATACAATGACGTACAGGTCGAACTGCGTGCCGACATTCTCGTGCCAGGCTTTGCATCTCGCAAACTCGGTCGAGTCCCATGCGAAGACGTAATGGTTCGATTTCCTATACCTGAATGTTGGATCTACTTATTCCGTGTTGAGAAACATTTTAGATATGGTTCGGTCAAATCGGCACATAGGCGCACCGGTAAAGTTAAAGGCATTGAACGTATTCTTGGTGCTATGGAAACGTTAGATTCGCAACTTATGGAGACAACTTCTGGACAAGCCAAGTATGAACATCAACATAGAGCTATTGTTTGGAGAATGCCAAGGTTACCTAAGGAAGGACAGGGTAAGTCTTTGTTAAATAATTAAGTAGATTTTTATTGAATTTTGAATTAAATCTTGAAGAAATCTTTTATACAATACAATTACATTAACAATTTTTTTAATGATATAGAATTTTGACAACTGTTTAAGCTAAACAGGGACATTTATCGTATAGAACACAAAGTCCACAGTTGTATAGTAGGTTCCCTATTTAGGTCATCGAATAAAGATTCGCGCGTGCGTTCATTGCATAGATTTCCTATAATGAGTTAGCGATAAGCAGACGGCAATGAGATGCTCAGATAGAATTTTCAAGTTGCGAGCGAATATTGATCAATAACAACAGAGGCGAGCTTGTTTTACTGATTGTCCTACTTTTTTCTTTGTGCTCTGAAACTTTCAATTTAATTTCCCTTGTAAGCTCAGGGTGTGGTTAGCTTGTTAATTATAGTGACGGGTACTATCATTCGTCATAATTTTCATTCATTTTTTTGCTATTTAATTTCCATTACTCATATGACGCTTCGAAAACCGCGATTTATCACAAAATACAATCTCGCATAACATATACCCTAACTTTTCTAAAAAAAGAAACTTGATAAAAAAACTTGGTGTATCTCCAGGCGCTTACACAACTCACCAGCTGGTTTGTCGTATGAACCTGACCTCGTACGACCAGATTCCGGAGAAGCTTGCCGAGTATTGCTATGTTGAGTTTACAATGCCGGCAACGCAAGTCTCACACACGACTGCACGCAGTGTCAGCTTCCAGAATTACGACGGTGATGAGCCGCCTGAGAAATATGTGAGAAATCTATCGCGTCACGAGTACAGGTAAACCTCTTTCTTCCTGCGATTATCTTCAAAAGGATTGCACCTTTTTTTGTAATTGTGTGAGCTTATTCGGAAACTAGCAATTGAATTGACGAACGAAAAACAACGATGTGTGTATGTGTGCGTGTGTGTGTTCATATGAAAATAGTCATTAGGCTCTTAATCAGAAATGCAATATCTTAAATAAAATTACGATAAAAGCAATACTTATGATTTATGGTACCCGTGAGAGTAATTTATAATCTCATGTGATGCATTTTCTATCACAAATAATTATGAGCAGTTGTAAATACTCACACAAAACTGAATCTCCATAATCTTCACTAATGCATTCGATATTTTTACGTTTTTCATAATATTTTTACCTAAAAGTGATTCGTGACTTTCGTAAAGAAATAACATGTGAGTGCAACACAATTTAAAAATCTTGAATATGAAAATTAAAAAATCTTAGTAAAATTGTTTTTTAATATCGTTACGCATTGTCACATAGTTATATAATTTTTTTTCTTTCTAATGGTTAAACATAAGTTCAAATAACATATCACATATAAAAAAATTGAAATATTAAAATTATAAATATTTTATTTTTCTATAAATTTTACAAAGGTGTAAAGAAAAATTATGAATCAGTCCTGATTTTTTAAGTGAAAAACAACATTGAATGCGTAAAATGTTTATGAAATGGTAAAGGTGATTTTTTATATATTTAAAAGTTTTGAAAAATCGTAAAATTTTTCATGATACTCTTAAAGAAGTAAACCCTCACGGTTGATAGATTATGAAATATTTTCGTCTTTCATGTATAGTTACAAATATAGAAATATATAATATAAGTATAAATATTTAAAAAAATTAATCAGCTATAGTCTATGCAAATATCGTTTTTTATATTCAATATTAATAAAATACATCTTTAATTCAACCAACTTTCCACTATTAAAATGAATAAAACACAAGAAACACACACACATACACACAACATTTTCTTATTCAACTGTAAAGATTTTCGCGACAATTGAGACGTAAATCCATAAATGCCATTAAAAAAAGCATCCACTTCCGACGCTCATTAATTGTAGAAACGATGGCCTCAAGCGCAACTATGCATAAATTTCAAAGTAAACGCTTGTAAAGTGCAACGCAACCAAAGCGAAGAAAAAATATTATGTATAGATGGCATACTTGTGAAAGTTTTTAGACTTTCGAGAAACCTTTGACTGATTTAACGTGTCTGGCTTTTGCGCAATAAAATCTGTGCATGCGCATCATGATTAGCTAACGTGATAGAGTACGAAAAAACTTTATAATACATATCTACACGCTTAAATTTTGAGTTGAAGGTCTTGAAAACAATATAAATTGGTGATTCGAATGCAAAGCTCGCTATGTGTAATAAATTCTTTGATGCAATCATTGTGCTGCGTGACAACTAATAATAATCAGAGTGATTAATTGTTTCTTCGTAGAGTTGGAATCGAGCATACGGTAGGGGAAGGTCCAGGTGCATATGTAGCAGCAACGTCGATATCGACGCCAAAGAAAACGGCAACGATACCAGAATCAGGCGGTGAGTCGCACGACGAATCGACCGAACACGCGGCATCCGACTCAGACTCGTCCGATTAAATATCATCACTTGAAGATTCCGCAAGTATATGTTAATAAAGTTGTCTACTTGGAAGATCGAGCATGTTTTCAATTTCGGGGAAAGTTTGATTTGTTGGCAAGAACGTTTGGTAAACAAGATTTTTTCTCTTTTTCCATATAAGTATAAATACAGTATGTGTTATTGTCACAAAGGAAAAAAAAACCTAAAATAAAACAAAACAACGTTAGTGTTGTATGAATAACATTCAAATTCTCCAATGATGAAGAGAACAGCCAAGTCAATTGAAGAAGAAACTCAGTTTTCCTCCTCAATCACGCCTTCTTTCGTCAAATTGAACTTTCTTCGATGTAATTGGTTCATCATTCACGCAGACAACGAAAGCATCCATGACAACAAATCGTTCGTTATATTGTAGTGAATTTCCGCTTTGACAAAAATCTTATGTAGCGGTAAAATAAATTTTGTTTTTCTCGTCGCTGTAGTTATATACAATGAGGTGCATTCGTTGTTCATTCCTCAGTTTTAGAAGAAGCTATAATCCCCTCCCCTTGAGCTGTGAATTGACAACGACGCGAGAGTCAGAAACAAAAAAGTAGTTACTTATATACATTCCAAGGGATATAAGCGATTGTACGTGCCTCGTTGATTCGCAAGGACAATACAAACGGAACACATACATACAGATACACATAGATTTTTCGTTTCTGCGTTCGTTCTGCAATTATTGTTGCACCTGATGAGACTGTCTCGATTTTCGAACTCACGCGCATTCCTATATAAACGTATATATCTCGCTTAGAGTTCCTCTAAATAGCCCACCGAATAGAGAATCATCAATCATCGAACTTGCCTTTGACGTTTTAAAATTTACCCGAGAAACAATGTATATTATAAATGAATTTAACAAACAAAGTCTACTGTGTAGCCTCATGTTGTTGTTGTTTCAATATATATAAATAACTCTATATATATATATATATATATATATATATATATATATAGAGAGATCACGCTTGCCATAGTGTTATAACATTCCTGAAAAAAAATGAACAAAAAAAAAATAACAAGTAAAAGTTGTTGTTGAGTCGTACTTGTATTCTTGTCTTGAAGTATGTTGCGAGAGTGCCACGTATGTTTTTAATTTTTGTTTGCGGTGCCTAGGTGTCTTGTGTGAGAATCCCCCGATATAAAAGAAATTATAATCTTTTTAGCATTTAAGGAGTGGACGTAACTTTCACCTATCTTATAATAATCGAAAGAGCCTAAATCATTTTGTTGACAAAAAAACGATAATATCTAACCCTAAGCAATATTTTTCATACATGATGACCGATTGAAACCTTTCGAAAATTAAACTTAAAATTAGTTTATTTAAGCTCTTTCTTTCGATCTGTGTATCATTAGATTCGAGCGAAAGTAATCAATTTAGTCGTATGAGCTTCTTTTCTTTTAATAATTATTTTTGTTTTTCCCAATTATTCTCGCGTCAGATGCGCTGAGTACGACGCTAAATACACAGCTAAACCAAATACTAGTCATTTAAGCAGATCGTTAGCCAAGTAAGTTAAAATATACGACGCGACAGCAGCGTCGCACCTCAACAGTACTTAAAACAAATAAATAAAATAATGCGCTTCTAGATATCCCCCTCCTCTCCCCCTTTCACATATCTCAATGCGTTGCATATATGTGTAAAAATTGTAGTTGTTTAAGGATGATAATCATGTAAGTTTCATTTATGAAGTTAGTTTGATTTTGACGTTTTTCGTCTCGTTCCTGAACAACAAAAAGGGAAGAGAAAGAAGAGTAAGCTTCTAGTCACATTTATCGCGAATATCGATGAACCTCGTCGTATAACGCGAATAAAGTCCTTAGCTCGTAAGAATATAGATTGTAAGGTAGAGTTAATAGACTTTTTTTTATTCACCAGTTGATTTTTGTTTTTTTTTACAAGGCATCTTTGTTATCGTTTTGAAAGATTTTTTTATTTGTTCTTTTATATTCATTGCTTTTGCAGATTCTGTGTGCCATAGAACCAAGCGATTTGTTTAAATAAAAGTATTTTTAGTGAGTAATATAGATTCTTATCGAACATAATTGTGATAATTAGATAAGCATAAATTCAGTTGAACTTCAATTGTTGCAATAATTAAGTAAGTAAGATTATTAATTGTGCATTTATTTTGCAGTGCATACAAGTGGTCATAAATTGTAATTCCAAAACTTAGGAATTTGATTCGTTCCGTCTTCTAGATAATATTAGACGTTATAAATTTTCAGACGAATAACGGAACATTTTTTCTTTAGGCCAGAAAAACGTAACGCGTATAAAATATATATTTAGATTCATAATAACACATATAAAATTAGAAATACATAGTGAAACCTAGTCCTCCGTCGTAGCCAAAACATGTAACACGTGCATAATCCTCGGCCATATACATCGTTATACATGTAAAAAGAAGTAACACGTTAGTTTTGTTTTCACATGAAAACACTTGAAATCGGGTCAGTCTTGTAGCTTCAAGCAATACAGAGACTTTATTTTGCTACGTGATTTACGGGATTGTTGAAAATGTTGAAAAACGAAGAAAATAAATCTGCCTCTGGAATATTTTTATATGTGAATGACGAAAAAACAAATATGAAAAACTCAGCCTTATTATGTTTTTGTAATATCGTTTTTTGCTTTTTTCTTGGATTCTCTACTTATTTTGTTCAAAAAATAATATATGCAACAATAAAAACCTTAAGAAGTATTATCAATTTTTTAAAACAATGTTTATTGATAAGCTGTGAAGTTGTTTTTTTGTACAAATTACTTTTATTCGAAAATGATGCAAAGTAAGATGTAATAATGAAAAGCTCTATGAAAGGAGTTTTTTAACGAAAACTTGCGAATATAAAAAATGCGAGTATTCAGCTTGTGATCTCAGTACCGTAATCGTGCACATGTAATTGCAAAATGAACATACAAATAATAAAAAGATATGTCTCATCTGTGGACAAATGGTAATGGATAATAATTAAATATATACTAATCATATTAATAAGGCGCGTCGAGAAAGACAAAAAAAAATGTATGACCACCACAATAGTAATAAAAATTCATAAGTTGAACCTATATCCACTAAAAAATGTAAGTCTAATTTACATAAATTGTATGAAATTATAGTGGAATTACCCAAAGTAACTTTAGGGTAAAATAAAATTGCGACGTGTTTTGATGATAGTTTCCGAACAAAAAGAGTGAAAGCATCCGGTCGATCAGAAAACTCTTTGAGCATAGCAAAAAAATGCAAAACTTATACGATATATACATAATGTAAATTACATTAGATTTTAAGAATAAATCCTCACTTGTGACTTAACGTTACACAATTGACAACAGCAATGAAAGTAACGGCAGATGCTTAAAATTATTACACGCAAATAACTAAACAGATAAAAGCATACATACACATATACACACCAAAGAATAAGACATTGATAATGTTATCGTATATTAATCAATGAGAGCCAACGGTGGAGTTCTGTAAAGTGTTACCGAACAATTTTAAGAACGCGTATAATATAAAATCTCTTTTCTGGTGAGAGTATAACGAGACGCAGCATGTCCCTCTTCATCCTCCTCCGCATTATAAGTCGTGTGACGAAAGAATGTGCAGCTATGTGCATGTCACGGGAAGATCATAAGTTAAAGAAACATCTGTTACGACAAATTGCACTATAATTAGATGAATCCAATAAACAATTGTAACAAATCTGAAGTTAAATTGCAGAATTAAGATATATATAAATAAAGTTTCATGATGTACCTAAACAAACTTATAATCAAATCTTGTCTGTTCAAAAATAACGTTGACGAAGGAGAAAATTTTTTTTTTTTTCAATGTACAACGGTTTGGTTGTTTGTGGGTGTGTATATACTACGGCGTAGTTAGAACACAAGAAATGCTACTTTGATAAACAAAAATAAAATATATATAAACATATATATACCCTGGGCGCTGCGCTTCGGCTAATTTTCTTTCATTTCTTTTTTTTTTTTTAGTTGCCAATGAAAAACCTCGATTCTATAATACTGTTGTGTTGTCTGGTCGTATATATTCTACATAATGTACTGAGGTTCGTTTTTATTCGAGGAAAACGACCAAGTTTATGAATATATCAATGCATTGGCACACATTCTAGGACAAGAAAGTACCACCACAAGAAAAATCCTTTATATATACCTATACATATTCAATTAACAACATGTAAACTAATAATGAGTATCAATTTCACTAACTATAAAGTTTCAATAAGTAACAAAAAATGATTCAAGCGACACGCATACAATCTATAAGAATGAAATATTCGCAAAAAGTTATAAATATCTTGTGTACGGTGAAAATGGAGGTCGCAACCTCATCAAGTTGTATATCGATTTAACGGTGTGTAATGTATATCATGTTTGCTCGACGTACACATTAGTTAAAAAAAAATAATTCCAAAAGTTAAGATTAATTATTATTCAAAAAGTTATATAAAAATGAAGCCTGTACATGTATCATGGAAACCCTAGCTCTATATACTCCATTTTTGTTTTTTTCTGTGCGTAATGATGATGACAGAGAGAAAGAATGTAACGATGTAGAGTTGATGATGACAATGTATTCTTGTGTATGTATCATATGGCAAAAAGAATTATATGCATAACGGTTTAGCGAGTATTATGCAAAATAAAAAAAATACCAAGGAAACAAAGAGATAAAATAAATAACAAAAGCAGGAGCAGCGAATGATGAACCACTGTTAGCTGAAGAAAACCATCGATAAATTCTATGTATCGATAAATAATATAAAATTGTTTAAGTGATAATGAGTTTTCATTTTGTGCCCTGATAATAAATTTATTGTCTTGCGATCGATTTCAGTTTCGTCCTTCGATATACATAACGACAGATTATTCTGATTCAACTTCTATTCAGCAACTTTTCTTCGAACTGCAAAAAATGTTGATGAATAATAAAAGAATAGCGATGGAATATTTACATCAGTCCAGGCTTTCAAAATTATAAACCACTTTATAACCTCGAGCTCTTGACAACAATCGAAAAATTTCTCATTGATCCTTCAACAACCTACCAAAAAAAAATCTACCAAACAAAGATCTACGAAACACCATCGGTCGTCGATTCTTCCGTAAGTACATTTTACTACATTTACTCATCGTCAGCTGCAATCGCGCTCGAACCAAGTCTTATCAAGTTCAAGCCCGTAAAGAGCGTCGACGAAGGAGAGTCTCATTAGCTTTTATTTGACCTTCCGCTCCCTCGAAACGCACACTTCCCCATCATCGGCGGTCTTACCTTGAACGTGCGCGCGCGCCGACAATTTGATTATTTTTGCCGCGTGATTGGCGAGTCTACGCTTGCCTAGGCTAGCTCCTATTGCAAACGCAATCGTGTACGAATACTTTCATCCTGAACCACGCATCTCTCTCTCTCTCTTTCTATCTCGCTTGGCCACAATAACTCAACATTAATTCGCCACGAGTGAGAAGGAGAGTGGCGCGAGCATGGTATTGTATTCAAATGTCATGGCTACGCGTGCTTGCGATCGAGTGAGAAGAAACCAGCGCGCGATGTACCTTATAAACGTCAAAACCCACTTCCCATCGCATTGTCATCGACGCACGCACTCGTCTATCAATGTCACGCAATGAACCGTACGATTCGCGCGCGCCCCTTTTCATAAACATTTTCCGTCATTTTTTGCACACGCGAGCTTTCATCGCGACGGGCTTATCTAGGCCGCGCGCGTTGCATTTCTTAAATTGAGCTTTCAGAGGCACTAGCCGTGTACAGGGTGCACTGACTTGCGAGCCAAGCGCGGTCGATAAGCACCTACATCCAACGTGAACAACATTACGTGTCGAGCCACGTTTCCTCTATCGAAAAAGCTGCTACGCGCGCGCGCCAATTGAATTTTTCACACAAGTCCGAGCGGTGAATCAACGCGGGACGGAACTAGGAAACTGCGGTAACACACATCTGCAAGGTGTGCAATCGTACTTGACGATCGTCGATCCAATCGAGATAAGAGACAGATTTGTTTGTTCTCCGGCTCGCTAACTCCACTTTGTTGTCGAATGCTAAATACCTGCTTTGTTATTCATTTGACCTTTTCCCCGATCAAGCGTGCGTGAGTATTTCAAGTTTGACAATTAAACAGTACTTTAAAGCCTTTGTTTCGTGAATTAAATTACATCAGTTGAATTTACAATCGAAAAACCAACGATGTCTCTCTCAAGCGAACGACTTGAGTCGAATGATCACGGTGTAAAATATATCACGGCGACTTTCCGCAAACCCAACTAATTGTAAGTGGAAATTCAGCATTACACGAAACAGTTACCATAATTAAAGCTGTCACTCGCACAAGAAACCCTAACGTGATAAATTAATCGTTCACCTTTTCTTTACGACTCCGACTTTGTAGTAGATCTTGACAACGATCTTGACATCTCGCCAATTTGTATGCACGAATAATAATTTTACGAGCCTCCTCTCTCCCTCTTGCAAAGCTCCTCGACGAGGAGAAAAACGCAAGTAGCGCGAAACTCGAACGCGTTCAAATGCCCCCAAACGGCAAAATCCCTTTTTAAAAAAAAAAGCGTTAACAAAAGAAGCAAAACAAAGGTGTCGACCAAGCATAACGCGCGCGCGTAAGAGAGAGAGGCAGTCGGTCGATCGACAGCCGCAGCAGTGTCCTTCTCTTTCTCCCGTTCCCCCTACCAGGCACCTTCCTCCTATATTTCGCGTCGAGGTGCAGCGTAGCAGTCAGCGTGCAGCAGGCAGCGCCGCGCTCAGCTGTTTGCTGTTTACTAGCGTCAAACAAAGGCACTCAGTCGAGTGCTGGACGCCGCAGTGCGCGCTTTTGCTCGCGTTCGCTCGAGAAATTACCTAATTTCCCCTTTCCCTCGTCGTGTCATCGATGTGCGCTGAATAGTGAACACGAGTGCGACTGTACAAGTGGCATAGTGGCATTTCTTTTTTTTTTCTTTTGGTTGTCGTCCAGTGTGTTCCACCGTATACAGGCAGAGGCCTTTGCTGCGCAACAGCCAACACAGTGAGTAGCTTTTCTGCGCCGTTCTCTTTGTATATATGTGTGCAGAGGGAAAAACTGGTTATTCGTCTATTTTTTTTCTGTCGCTGTCGCTTATCTCGCGTGAGCACGCGTGATAATCAGCGAAGCAAATTTTCAATTCGTTTTGCGTCGAAATGAAACGGTCCGCCTGAGGCAGTATGTTTGGACTCGGGTACGGTGCAACTTATCGATTGGCACTGTACCGCGCAAAGGCGCTTTTCTTCTAGTGCTTTTCCCGACAAGAAAACACCGATTGGTCGTGGCGAATTTGCAGTTGGAAAAATTAGGGACCTCAACAAAAATAATTTTGTCGAGGAAACTTGGACGAACGTAATGAAAAGTCATTAAAAGACGATTGACATAGATCGCAGGGAGGAAGTTGATAATGGCACACGCACGCAAGCAAGTCAAGTTCAAGATAATTTAATAACAAGCAGTGGCGTGGGAAAAAGCGCAGACGTAACGGTGTCGCGAGATAAGTTTTGCAAAACCTCGCTCGATACATTGTTGTGTGCTTTTTCACGCTGACATTTGCACAAGAAGCGTTGCGCAAAGTTGCACGTATAGTCTTGTCCACACCCTGTCTTTCTCTCGATTCTTTTCCGCGGAGAGACAAATATATAGGGCTATACGCGCGCAAGCTTTCAAGAGAGGCCCTGACCTCATTCACCTCGCGTTGCCAGCGCCGTGCGCATCCCATTTTATTATACACCTACCCGGCAAAACAGATAACTACCACCGGAAAGCTTATTTCAGTGGTGATGGGTTTAGATTATACTTTTTTTTTTAAGGCTGACCTGCGTGATGGGCTTCATTTTTGTGTGGAGCGAACGTGTAATGGATAATTCGTTTGAAATTATATCTTAGATAGCGAAGTAACGATATACTATTAGAACTTGATTTGTTTTATACAAAACTATAACATCAATCTTTCGAAAATATATTTTTCAAGTGATGAAAGTACATCACGAGAAACACTTTGAAATACATCTTGCGTCTGTGAATCATCATCGTGCGAAAACTATGGAAGTAATTCAAACCGTCAATTTAACATGTTGAACAGTGCAGCTCATAGATATACATTGCACTTGCGGAAGCAGTCGACTGATCAATTGGCAAGTAACTACGATTTTACGTAACGAGCAATGTCCGAGCGACGAAAGTCGCGTACATCTATTTTCGCGCGCTCCGTTTTTAAAAACACGGAGCTTTTCCTTCAAGGTTACAAGCAAATGTCTGACCGACAAAATTTTTTTTTTCCTTACGTCATGCTTGTCATCGTTTTAGATACACGTGCTCGTCTTTCCGATCAAACATTGATTCCGACTCCTATTTATTTGTTTGATGTCAAACATTGCTTCAAGGCTGCTGCTGGTTGTCAAATAATTGCGCGTAACGATGTTCTCTATTTTTAGTTCTTTTGCTATTTAGTTTTGAAATTTTCTTCCTTGTAATCGCGTGTATTTTAAAATTGAAACGATGTCTAAGGTAGTTTATTGATAGCTCGATATCAATTATACATTTTTGTTACCCAATGTTACTCTTTCGCAACGAAAACACCATAATTAATACCAGCCGAAAAGTATGTTCGTCGACCGTCACTTTCAGCACGATCAATCAGTTTTATCATACGAAAAAATACATACACACGTGATATACATTAATTGCCATCACGTGTAAGCTTATATCTCTTGTTGTTTGGGTTCGTTAAACTCAGACGGTGTGTTAGTTTTTTTCTTCGTTTGAATTTACAAGACTTTCCAAAGGATACTCATACATACAGGTGGCATTGGCCCTACCTTTGCATACTCCACCGTCTCTTTTTGCTTCTTTTTTCTTTTCGCTCGAGGTCATTTTCTTTTTCGTATCATGGTTGTCTTATTGTACGATATCGAGTGGTTTTAATGTTATTATATCGGACAATTTCATATACTCTAAATTTAATTTATTTGAACTTACGTTATTTGCATATAATTATATTTCATTTATATTGCTTACCGACATTCATTTATAATCCACTCATTGTATTCAATCTAAGTAATTCTACGAAAGGCAGTGCCTCGCAGAGTCGTTGAGATGGTGTCGATTTATCTCTTTGTGCCCTACAGTCCACTCTACTAGTTTACGCGTTTCTCGTGGTCTCCTCATGGTTAAAATGTGTTACCCCGACGGCGCATAAGCCACACAACTGAGCCACGATCACGTTATCGTGACTATCGCCTATGTTTTGGTTCGACACTCGTCTCATTTTTCCGCTTTTCTTTTTTTTATTGCTTTTAAGATGAAGAGTGACGAGAGTGGCAAGAGTCGGCGGTCAGTTTGCTGAGAGCCTTCGACGAGCTTGTACGCTCTCAGTTGTATCCTCCGTCAATTCATGAAATTAAACCTGATCATTCTGTCTTTAAATTCATCAAATTTTCCTATCAAATCACCTTTTGTACTGAATTAATTTTCATACGAAAAGCACAGACACTGTGCCAAAGAAACACTTATCGTGCGCACATATATCACAATAATTTGAAGAGATGATTTACGTTGTGAGAAATAGAATAAAATGCGTATGACAACAAAATTTATAATGTCTACGAAAACTTTCCAAGGTTAAACATTATTTAACGCTTCGTTTATTTAGCGGAAACGACAAATTCGTTTTTTTTGGTTTTCACTGGATTATTGATAAGAAATTGCGCTGTTGTCGAACTGATAGCAAACAATTGTTGAATTACTCGCCATTTTGTTTTTCTGCACTTAGTTATTGCGTTTCAAATTGCGCTTTCGTAACAAGTAAAACACGCTGTTATCAAAGTAAACATTTTGAAAAAACGAATGGATTTATAAACATACCGTAAATGCAAAAGTGAATACTTATTTTTGCACGCTTTCTCACCGTATTATCGATTTGATAGTCGCTAGTCACGAGTGCATATATACGCGAGCAGAACTAGTTACATTTGGATTCTCGATAGCACATTACAAAGTTTCTTGGCGATCGTTGATAAGACAATATTGTAAGTATTTAAATTTGCACTGGCAATTGTGTCTGTTAGTTTTATTAGCTTACACTTAACGTGTAAATCGATCTATAGTTATTAAAGAAATATAATCTTTAAAGATTAGATTGTAGAATTGCGCACTTGTACTCGTAGTGATAAGAGTTGAATTAAATGATAAGATTGTTAAATGCATCTCCAATTTACATAAGAGACACTTTAATGTTATTGGTAGAAGAAAAAAAAATCTATCTTTTGTCATTCTAATGCGCTTGTAGAGCTCTTTTTGAAAATAAATTTACATAAATCAGCAGTATATCTGCGTCTTGAAGAAAAATACGAAAGCTGAAAAAGCGTCAAGCCGCGGCTGCGTTATGAGTTTCTTGCCCTGCATTTTTTCTAGGCATCCGCGTGTATCGGAAACGTTTTGTTCATCTCGCACGCAGACTTAAAACTTTCCGTTTTTGCTTTTGTCAGCATGATTGTAATTGCATTGCGTGGAGATAACGAGCGTGGTTTTTTTTATTGTGTCAAGTATATGGCAGTGTGAATCATTAAAAGTTGATTTGTTTGAACGATCAATTTCATTTATTTTTTGCCTAACGTCGTGTTTGTAGGTAAGATTTCTAGGCTGAACTTTTTCCTCAATGTTTACTTTCAATAAGCCTCTTACTTCCATTTCGTTTATTTAAAGCCCAATCGAATACTTGAACGAGAAAATCCCCCCTCGACCTCGTGCATAAAGGCATTTCGAAAACTGCGCACGAAAGATAAAGAGATCCAAAGCGACTTGTATTATAGGTAGACGCACGTTTCACGACTATTGCGTCTTGTGTATATATGGAAATCGGAGAAGGGTAACGACAATTCAGTGCCCGTGGGCACGTGCTTCACGAAACAAATAACAAAAGTAAATCCAGCGCGTGTGAATCTCACTGAACGTGCCGAATCATTCGTTATTATTTTTTCGAACATTCGCTCAATAAACTGCGAGCAATGTTTGAAAAAGGGGCAGTCCTTGAACGGGTCGTAAATTTCACAAAACGCTGTTAGTCGGAAGATCGAAGTATAAAAGCGTTGCGCGTTTGATATAATATATACATATATATTTTCCTCTGGAGACACTTCCACGATTTGTTTATGTAACGTCCGCATTTCTTGCTCAAGTGTTAGCCATAATTTTCCGGAGTGAATATACATATGTACATTGGACTCGCGCATTCGTTGATTGCTTTTTACCTCGCTGAAAATAGAACGCGCCATTGGAATTGCCCCGCGGTGAGATTGGGGATTTCACTTCTGCCGATTGACTTTACGAGCGCGCATTGTCAAATGGTAAAAGGATTTTACTTTCTATGAACATCCATCCTTATCAGCTCCATCTTTGGGCCTGCAGTGACAAAGCTTCGGCACCGCTAACATTTGTTACTAATACTCTGTGTTTTAACAAAAATCGCGAGTGTGCTCGATAAATCAACGCCGCGCGAAAGTAAAAAGATTTAGTATTGTACGTGTAATGTCGTCAGCGCGTTGAATTGCGCAACAAGTTTTTCGAGCTGCCCGGGGCAACGAATGCTGTACAAGTCAAATAGCCTGCCTGTGTGTACAATTCAAGATCAGTCGCAGGCGCGAACGAATTGCATGAAAATCGGTAGTAGAATCAGCTGCGTAAATTCCAGATGGCGCCAATTGGAAATATAAAGCGTAGTAAGCAAGCGGCAGCGCGAGACAGTCGACGATTTCGAAAGGGAGAACTGGAAAACTGAAGTGAACGCGCGCCGCGCGCTCGCTATCGGTGTGTCTAATATCGAGTTATATAGATAGCAACAGCGCCATGTATATATAGATTGATCGCGTCGATTACGAAATTTTCAATGAATAAAAGGTTTTTTTTGATAATTCCTCCTTGCAGTCGATGTTTATGTTGTTTAGAAATGTATTACTATTTCCGTAGTCATTCAAATTAATTTGCTCTGATCTTGTTTTGTAATCACGACGTATTTATTCAATATATGTTATCAAGACAACGTTGATGGTAGTTGTTTAAAATACTTAACAGAGGTTTGTGCAGCGTTTTAACGTTATGCAAGCTTAAATGTGAATCGATTGAAAATGCTGCCATTATCTTACTGAATTCGAATGGATTGAAGGAAATTGTGTAAGATAGATACAACTATTTCATCAGTCGTTTTATAGAATTAGAGTAGTCATCTTGGAGTGAAATAATGTTTCATAAATTATTACGACATTTATTACGACAATCGAAAACGTAAATGTATTAGTTTAACTTTTTTTACTTCGTTTGAGTTTTTGTCATAGTTTCAATACAGCATGTTATCGTCCATTATGGTGTTTGTTTATATTTTGATCATTTTCCTAATTTTTAATTTTATATAATTTTCACTGTTGAGGTTCTAATTGGAACTAATTTGAGGTTGTCCAAAATGTCAACCTTTACATGTACATTTTTCAGAATTTCAACCGAACTATACGAAAGGAAGTATAACTTATCAAAAAAACTATAACGTTAGTTTACTTATACCATTGATTCAAATTTCGATAATTTTTGTGGTTCCGGCTAACTGAAGTACTGAACTACTGAAAAATAGTTATAGGTTATTCAAAAATCTTAATTTTAACATGTTTTAAAATGAATGAAATTATTATTTATAAATAACTTAATTTAAAGTATCATTTATTGAAACAGTTTTAATGTCATTTATTTCATTCTATATTCTATTTTGAGGTTATATTGGAAACCAGATCGAGTTTATTCAGAAACTTAACCTCAAATTCAAAATATTAAAAAAATTAAACTAAACAAAAGTATCAACGATTGCAGTATATTGATTCAAAATTATTTAAAACAAAAAAAATGTATGTATGCATGTACATATATATAAATGAGAAATATATTATATAAATATCCTAAGTATGACAATTTGTAATATAAAAGCAAGACAAACAGATCGATCGACACCTAGAATCAAACAATAATCATTCAGCTATTTTTACGGATATTCCTTATATATCGAAGGCTTAACTTGGACTCGTAAGAAATAATGCGATCAGCAAGAAAAACAACGTCGACAAACGAGGCCTATAAACGTAGGAGCTCGCAGTTGACCAAAAGAAGCGAGCGAAGGGAGGAAAAAAGGGACAAAGGATGTATGTTGTATAGTATACAGGCATGCATATATATATATACAGGAGGGAGAGCACGCGTTATATGTACAGTTTCACAGGTTCACCGGCGATGCGAGACCACGCGTCGATCTCGCCCGACGAACAAAGACCGCGAGAGTGATGCTCACTGGTACGTCATTTTTCCTCTTTTTCCCACCTTGATTGTCGTATTTTCTAATTGGATTTTATTCCTACAGTACTTTACCACAGAAATTTGCTTTTTGATAAATTGTGCATGTCGGAGCACTGATATAAAAGCATTAAATAAAAACTGTAAACTTGATACAAAATGACACTTATCCAGTTGAGAAAACCAAGATAGCGACAATTTTCATCTTTAAGAAAGCTTATTTCATTATTTTAATTTGTTGTTGCACGTGTAAAATGATAACATACCTATTCGCTGAGAAAAACAAGCCATATGCTCAATAAAAGTGAGAAAAAAAAAGAAATAAAAACGCTACAAATAAGCACAAAGTTAATTGAATGAATAATGCACAAGCGTCTGGCGTGTGTCAGAAGTATGAACTGGAAGTGGAAGGCGTGTGTATATAAATAAAATTGAATGCGTACCCCCCACCCCTTTCTCTCTCTCTCATTCTCGCAGTTGTTGGCTAATTTGCATGAATTTCGATGATAATCGACGCGACTCTTTTTGAATTCGCAATTAGGCGATTCATTTTTCTTCGTTTATCTTTGAGTTGCTGACACTTTGGAAGCGGAAAAGTATGTTTTCCCAATTGTCACGGGAAATTTTTTAAACAGAATTTCATTTATTCTCTCGACAGTTAGGTATCAACTTACTAAAGAAAGTGATAATAAATTATCAACTCAATAATTTCTAGTCACTGAGAAATATCGCACAAAAACGACGAAAAGACAGTTAAATTTTGCAACCGCGATCGTACAATGAAAACGCAACTACGCTCACAAACACTACCGCGAAACATCCCGCAAAAGTTCAATGCTCTAAGTATGTGTACAACCAACCTTTGCCATATAATAGCACTAAAAATAATCATACCTGCGTGTATTGAAGGGAGATGAGTCACACAGCATTAGTGAAAAAAATCATCGTGCAAGCCAGTCGATCGGCTCAAGGCCGTCGCGTCTTATACTCGAATAGTCGTGTGGCACACGTATGTATACACACACAGATACAAGCACACTGCTATTGTGTTCTAGCGATAAGCTATGCAATAAAAAAAGGGAAGCTAATGAGTTGGATCCGTTTAATAGATGAATGAAGGGTTGTTTTTGATTATCTTGGTAATGTTTCATTGTTCGATTGTGATGAATATGTTTGAATTTTCATCTGCTTTATAATTGACCAATCAATTTATTGATTGACGTGATTTCTTGAAAATAACTAATTTTTTTTCTTTCTGATTCAGGTAAGTGCTTGTAGATTTCCTCGATATACGTAAGTTTACGAACAATTGATCATCATCATTCACAACCAAAAATAATGAAGTCTTGTAATTTACGCTCGTGTCTTGTGTGCAGCACACGTCCTTCGTAAAATACAGCGAGTGCTAATTGCGTAAAAGTCGAAGAAGTTAAAGTTTGTAAAGTGGTGAAAGGAGGTTCAGTTATGTGCAGGATGTTTTTTAGTTTTGTTGTTCGGAACATAAAGTTGAAAATGAATGCTGGCTTTATTTTGAAAAAAAAATCAGCGACTGATGGCGAAAAGTCAACTTCTCGTAAGACTGGTTTGAAAATTTCGAATTTTCCTGTTGTGTTCGCGAAACTCGTTTTCGACTTCCACAATAATCAACGGAAACTTGAAACACCGAGCTAAAGTTAACGCTGCCTACGTTTTCTTGGTCTTAGATCATATGAACGCCCTATGATTGTCTCGCATTCGCAAGACCTATATTCCGATTTTCCTCAATAAATATAGCTAAATTCACCGAAAAGCTAAATGTAGAGTCCGCGCTAGTTTGTCAATTCTGCAAATTAAGAATTCATTTTTTCATTGGATCGACGCGGTTAGACCTCAATTTATCGTCGAGGTGAAAATGAGAAACAGAAGGAAAAAAAATTGTAACGGATGAAATGAAACCTGCAATGTGCATGCGCGGAACAAGGCAGATATATGGGAAAGAATGTAGATCGCCCGAGCGCGCGCATCGAAATAGAAAGTAAAATGAGAATATGAAGGTAGAAAAAAAATAAAAATAATGGCTAGTTATCTTTGCTACTTACTAACCCGTGATGAGTCATGAAATTTTATATTAGTTATTTGGAAAATACTTTTCTTCTTTGCCGAAATTGGGACGATATAGACAATGTAAAATCAGCGAGAATATGTGAAACTGCACAGTAGATTCTTTTGAAGTATCATCATGAACTGCAAAATTGTTTTTTCTTAATGTTGCTACGTTCCTTTTAAAAATTTCATTAATCAAGAAAAATGTTCCTTAAATAAGAAATTTGTTTCGTCAATCACGCGACTAAGGAAGTTTTGCTCTCTGATAATTATTATTACTATACATTTTATAACAAAAAACTTTCTAAAGAGCGTTCAAAGTGGCTATACCGTATGAAAAACTATTTTACAATAATTTTCTGAAAACAAAAATTATCCCAAACCAGAACAAAAAATCAAACAGAAAAAAAAAACACGATCATCGTATGTAAGCGGGGCAGCGAGCCAAACACGTGCAATTCAATTCGCACTAGCTGACATTTCGCAAGCTTGACCACCGGTTCATCACTACGCGTGTGTGTATATATTTATAGAGCCAATGTAGAGCGAACTCCCGTAGCGTGAGCTTGCGCGCGCGAAAGCCACTTTTATGACGCGATCGACGAAAGTTAAGCCCACGTCGGATCGAATGACGAAAGCTTCAAAGAAGACCGGAATAAGGAGCACGTTTATTGTCTTTCATTGCGAGGCCTCTAGATACGGATTCTGAATATACATATGCAGTTTGCTTTTTTTTACGATCGGACCATAAATGTGAAGCTTTTATATCAGATGATTTGGAAGATCGTTCGAAGTGTGGATAGGGACGGGAAAGTTAAGCGAATTAAGAGCACCGAAAACTTTACTGAGCATAGTAATATTAGTTTAGAACTAATGAAATAAAATATTTCGATGAAATTGTAATTTTGATCATGTGGAACTTTTCTTTAATGTATTAAAACTTATTATTTTAGGATTAAGAAATGATTGCTTTGGTATTTTTGTTAAAGTTACAAAAGTATCTAACATTTAATTGCAGTAGTTTTTATTGTAGTTACTTGAAAAGTTCAATTCTAATGTCCTAAAAGATGCTAATGATGAAAAAAGTCAATCTATAGTCAATATGTATATATAATTTGTAAAAGATAAATTGTCCTTATATTTTATCTATGAAAAATAATGCAATGAATGCACTCACCATAAATTATTATTTCCCTCGGGTAGACATTAAAAATAAAGTGAATGTCTCAAAACTACAAATATAACAATTAAAAACGAATATTTAGACGCATATTCATTCAGAATGGCGATTGAACGCGATATATTAATTAATCTTAGAATTGCGATCATCATCGATTGAGTTTCAAGAACTCTGCGGTTAAAAGCCTTGGCCAGAAGAAAGACGAGATTAGAAAGGGAAGCTCTTAGCATGGTGACGATAATGTAGGTTAAGCAAAAAAACACACCCTAATCCTTTTTGTCGGTTTGGCGTTGAGCAACTTTGAACTCGAGTTTCTTTTTTAATATTCGAATACGTCGTTGACGATAGTTCTATTTACGTAAAAAATGGTTCACGTCTCGGACGTATAACGCAAGTGAAAGTAGAATCATCAACTGTGAATTTTTTTTTCTAGAGGTTATTGGAAATTATCGTAGTCACACGTAATGAACCATCGAGGAACATAATTAAGATTGATTGTTTTGGCGTTCGTTAGTAACGTGTAATTAAATTCATAAATTTAATCGAAAAGAAGCATTTTAATGAGTTTTGATAAGGCTTTTAATGGCACATTGAT
This sequence comes from Phymastichus coffea, assembly GCF_024137745.1. Lineage (NCBI taxonomy): Eukaryota > Metazoa > Arthropoda > Insecta > Hymenoptera > Eulophidae > Phymastichus > Phymastichus coffea. The sequence goes on from NW_026706882.1 coordinate 1,415,209, forward strand.
TTTAATCAAGGGGATCCTTTGATTACATTAAGATTTTTTCTTTTAAAAATAGAAATTGAGCGCTGAAAATACTGTTTAGTCATACGCTTGTAGATCGCCTCAATCGCGCAAGCAACTAACCGTGATCATTGAAAAATTTACCGGTTCGTGTTTTTTTTTCCTTTTTGTGTCTATGAGAAATTTCTCTTCAAGTAAAGAAAACCCGGAACTGAATGATCAATTTTGTTATTGGTTCTTATAAATCAGAGGCTATTTTTCTTTAATTTGTTTTTAATAGTAGCTATTGTGAATTTCATCACTCATAAAACGATTCTATAAACCACAAAATAACAATAAATCCTTCATGATGGAAATGAAAGTAGAAGCCACCTCTAAAGAGTTTGTAACATCGATATACTTACTTATTCATGATATACGTATTCTTCGAATGAAAGATGGTCGAACGGCCACACAACAATCGGTATTTTATTTCCGCTAGCGCATGTACGCAAATGAACAAAAAGTAACGTGTATCGCGCATCGAATTAAGTTTTCCCACTAGGGAATCCCTCGAACCGTAACAAAGTCATAGCATCTGTTCGCCCCGTGCAAAAACAAGTAAATAATAATAAAAATACTGCACCTGCGCGATGTAACTCAGGCGTGACATTCAAACAAATTTTCTCCGTTCTATCACTCGACGGACAAAATACACAATTCTCATTAATACATTATGCGGCATCGACACGTGCACTATTACAAAGCAAGTGGAAGTTGGGATTGATTGGAGGGATTCAGAGTCGAGAAAGCGCGAAGATCTGGAATTTATTAGCTACAATTTGTGATGTATTGCCTTGTTAAATGTTGGTAAATTGCTTTCAAAAACGAATGACTTTAGCGCGCTGTTTGTTTATTTCAGAACTGAAGTGAATTTTAGGTAATGGAATATCTAGTTATACATGAAACTATATGAACTCGAGGTTGAGGATTTTTTGAGATATGTACGTATCAACTGAATAATATAAAGTGTATGTCAGTAAATACCTAATGTAAAAGTCGTTCTACGATTTATTCAAGTTTCATATGAAAAAATTTCATATGAAATTTCAAATGTGTAACAATGAAATTTTATATTAATCAGCTGAATAGAATGACAACAAGATTTCGCCGATAAGAGAAATGAAAATTGAAGTATTAACAAAAGAACATCAAAAATATCGATGAGTACGCGATTCCCAAACGAAATTTTGCAAGAGTCCATGAAAACTCGAATCATCGCGAAAGAAATTTCCCTTTCAACTTGGGATAAGTAACACTTCGCTTCTTTTTTCTCAGCCTTGGCGTACGTTACGTTACGTTCTATATTTACAAGCTTAAACAGGCGCTCGCGTTGTGTTAGTGTGTGCCCAATAGTAAGAGTGTCTTCGTATATAATGAAGTATGAGGCCTCGGCTTTCTTCTCGCTTTTCTCGCTGTGCGCATCCGTCACACGTTTCGCGTAATAATTCGGCCATAAAGCCCTTGCTACAATTGGATTCTAGGTCGCTGCGACTGCTACTCCGGTTCCATCTGGCGCAGGGTCAAGGCAACATAATTTTCCGGATTTAGATTCCCGTGTAGTATCTACGCGCGTGTGTTCCCATTAATTAAGTGGATCGCGAATCGTTAAGATTACTATCGATAATCGATTGTTGTATACACGGAATGTAATGTAACAATTTGTATTCGGTTTTTTCTCTTCTTTTCATTATGACATCGTTGCCCATAAAGATGGAATCAATATGATTATGTTCGATCGTAATTATATTGTACTATGATCATTTCTATTCTAGTCAATTTTGTTGATCATTAGCAAACGGAGCTTCAACGGTTTCATAAGAAATTTATTCTTTTCAAGTTTTCTTACATTTTTTCGGGAATAAGACTCTTTCAATAATGAAAGTTGATGTTATAATATTAATGCACTATTATTTCCAAAGAAGTGTTTCGCGTAAGGCGAAATCATCCCATATAAGATTGTTCGATGGTTAAATATAAACCTAGTAGCATATTGACTAACAATAATCTAAGTATCAGTTGCTAACTTTTCCCATCGTACTTCGACTTTCAACGAATCTCACGCCCACAAAAGCGTACCGACCGTCGATAAAATCGGTCAAAAAATCGACATTCGATCCTCCTTCTTCACCCTATCATTTACAAATAATAACAATGATAAAGTCTACACTCATCGAAGTAGTGCATAAGTATAAGTTATCTATCGCAAAGATCGAGGATACACACACACACACACAATGTGCGACGACGACTTTCGCGTGCTTAGTTGCTGCTGTAGTTGCCAGGGTAAGCAAGAGCCTTAGAGAAAGTTAATTTCGCATGGCCGTTGAACCGATCGCGGATTACGTAGGAGAGTAGATGCCTGTGTGCGCGCGCTAGTTGGTGGACGACACACGTGCATGCACACTCGCTTAGTTGATGCTATATAATGGTACCGTGTACACTCGCACGTTCGGCACGGCGATTGTAATGGGCCACTTTAGGATATCTAGCGGACGGCGAGGGTTATTGAGGCTAGTTTCGAGAAAGAGCTATTGTTGGTTTTTTTTTCTTATAATTACCATCGTTATTTTATGTATTAGTATTTTTCGTGGAAGTTCGCGGTAATGAATTTTCTTTTTTATTGAAGTTATTTATATTTAGTTTTATTATGAATCGTGGTATTTCAATTGAAATGTTGAGTGTAAATTGATTTTGACGTGAAAATGATGAATAATAGAATGGATTTTTATAGTGTCAATATCAATTTTTATCGTTATTGCTCAGACATCAATAGATATGCTTTCTATTAAAAATGCTTACTCTCAAAAAACAGTTGTCGTACAACAAAATAGAATATTTTCACCAAAAACAAATTTCTTGTTTTGAGAAAAATTGATTTGAATGTACAACATTTGAGAACTTTCTTCAAAAGTGTAAAGGTGTAATTTCACACACTAATCACCGATTTTAATTTTTAAGTTAATCTACGATAATTTTCACTTGCAAATGCCAAAAGTAAAATCTGCGCTTTAAGTTCTAAGTGCTCTATTTACTTTACTATGAAACTTTGATTTTAGAACTTATCGTAATCATACCATCAACATCATAATAATTTAAATGTTGTATTTAAACAATGACTATTCTTATCCAAACATTTCAACCTCGTTTAAATATAAATAAAATCGTTTAAAAAGTTAAATAAAATCCATTTCATGCAACATTCATTCCAAGACGATTTGTAGGTATGTTGTAACCACCGCCGTATCCATGGCAACAAAAGAGATCCATAGATCTCTCGGTAAATTCGAATCCACATCGACGAGGAAACATCGCACATAATCAAGAAATCGTGCTTCGTACGAATTTTCACTCACTTATCGCGTGCAGCTCGCGTGTCTGTGTGTATAGATCTCCCGCGGATTTGTCTGACGCAAGCATGCAACTACAACCTGCATGAGATATTGTTTACTCTAAAATGAAAATAAAAGAAAAGAATGTTGTTTCTGGAGGATGACACTTTTTTTTTAAAAAAAGAGTCACTAACGGCTCTTGCTAGGCCGCAAAACAAAAGCCTAGAAAGACACAGTGAGAGGTCTATCTGGGTCTCCAAGCACTTATGCATGCTTCAACAGCAGAGCCGCGCGGATCTAATCATCCGCGAGTGCCGCCCGCGCAAAAGCGACTATTGCGTCTCCCTGTTCCGCGTGATACTTTTTAAAACTCTTCAACTCTTCTTTTGTAGACGAATGTGGTTTGAGGTTAGTAAAGATGTTTCTTCTTGTCATTTATTGGATTACCTTCTAGACGATATTCATTTTAGCAGTTGCTTTTTATGCAGTAAATCCAAGCGGTTTACGAGAAACATGATACAATAAATTTATGTGATGCGTCAATTTGTCCCGATTAAATGATTGCTAATTAGTTTTCGGAACCAAACCTACGTTACTTTTGAATGTTGAATTTAAAACATGGTTATACAAACTAGACTATGCGTGACAATACCGCTTTAAAAGGAATATAAATGATACAGCTCGATCAAAAAAAAACGTTAGTTTATTAATGCGTATTGAAATAAATGATATTATTTCGGTTGTAATTATAATTTTGGCTGAGACTTGTGAAAACTTAAACAAAAGAAATCATTAGGAAAACGCAAATGTGTACATAAAGGATGTCCGGGCTCTCACTGAAAGAAAAATTGAGTGCGTCTGCAATAACAGATGCACGAGGTACTAGAATCTGGTCTGACCATATTCGCTATCTGTAAGGTCGCGCTCATTGACTTTTTGCCGCTTGGAAAACCGGTCGTCGACTGCAAAAACGTCCGCAAACGCTTTACGTACTCTCGCTCTGTACTCCATTGCGCGCCCACGCCGTTGTACATGTATATATATCTGCGTATTGCAAGTACAAGAATTTGAAGAAAACGACAAGTTCTAAAATCAAAGCTTCATAGTAAAGTAAATAGTGGGGCACTTAAAGCTTAAAGTGTAGATTTAACTTTTGGCATTTGCAAGTGAAAATTTTCGTAGAATAACTTGAATCGGTGACTAATGCGTGAAATGGCATGTTTACACTTTTTTTTCCATTGAATTGGCACCTTGATAATGTTCATTTTTGGTCGGCGAAGGTCTTGCGGGGCGAACAAAGGACTTTGAGCTACAATTTATTTCGAATTGAAAGGTACCAACAATGTTTTATCGAAAAAGTGAATTTTCATATCATCTCTATATGACAAAATATATAAAAAGTCATTCACTGTTACAATAATTTTTACAATTTATTGAACGAAAGCCTCACGAGATAAAAATTTTCGCTCGCCAAAAATTAAAAACGTCATTCTCATGAAAAACTATCCAATCGCGTCCAGCCGACCATGAGCAATAATAAAAAGAAACAGTGAAACTTTCTTGCATCTCCTCGGTATCACTGAAAAGCAGTTAATAGAATACATAGAAACTCAAAGGGACTCGCGATATAAATCGTCTCTACTGCATGAAGAGAAAAACGAAAAAAAGAGTATCGGTGAGGAAACAAAAGAGAACGTATGAATACAGGACACGCTGTGCTTGCTGCCGCGCATAGTAGTGAGAGCAGCAGCAGCAGCACACAATTTGTAATATCGCTGCTGCGGCGCGCTCAGCGCAGAGAGAAAACGTGCAGCAGCGCGCGAGCTAGAGAGTTTTGTTTTCCGGTTGGTCGTGGAAAAAAAAGTCACCGCGCGCTTGATGTGTGTGTTTAAAAGCTGCAGCAGGATATTTCGCAACTCGTCACTCTTCTCTTTATTTCTCTTTTGCTTTCGTTGAGTAACGTTCGTGAAAATTCTTCCCTGCACTCCGTGCGCGGGGACTCGCTTCAAACTCTCGTCCCGCACTCGTCGCATCGAAAAATCAAGTCAGATACCTGTGCGAGAAAGTAATTCAGCCTCGCGTAGACGTTGGCGCTCGAGCGGAGCGAGGGTAGAGAGACCTAACGTCGAAATGTACTATGTATTATTTTTGTAAATTATTGAAAGATTTTGATCTCGAGTGTATGTGATTTATGTAAGATGTAGGTGGTTACTCTTTGAGATTGCAACTGGATATGCGCTTACTGTTTTCGCGATAAGATCGAAATAGGCGGAACGGGTATCTCAGGATATTTTTTCACGGATGCGTCGAAGAAAATGATCGTGTGTGTTTTGGCTATATTTATAGATAAATTTATCAGGCTGTATTGTTCGTGATGTTTTTTGCGTTGAACGACTTAACTTAAACAAGCGGTATTATTGCGTGGAGGTAATTGATAAAGAACGTTTAAGCTACATTTATATTTAAACCATCAATTAATATATAAGCATGTCAATCCAACGAGCTCTAAAAAGAAGTTTTACTTGCGGTTCGAGTATTACCGATCAAGAAAGGCCATTACAATATGGCATAAAATCGTGATTGGAATTCGCATCTTCACCGATAGAAACATAAAAGCAACTGGCGCGTTACACAATTTCAATCAGTGAGATTTGCATCTGAGCAAACAATGCGCAACGAAAAAGCCGCCATTCTCGATAAATCTTTTTTACATTTTAAGATATACACACATGTATATCGAAGTACTTTCAGAAGACGAGCAACATCAGCATATTGCACAAAGATTGAATAATCCATCAAACGCAAATGGACGCGCGTTCGAATTGCCGTTTGATTGTTAGTGAGTAATCGGCGCTTGTTCCCCATTTCGATTCAACACCCAAGCAAAAATCAATCTCCGTTAATGCCTTTGCTGCGATATATGAGTTGAGCTAGAAAAAAAATACTTTTAAATTCTAATCTACTTACTTGAATAGTTGCACTGCCTATCATTTATTTATTTCAGCGCTATCGTTAGTTTTTAAATTGTATAGTATCTCAAGTTCAGTGAGACAATTACTTTAACATTTGTTTTCACAGTGTTCAACGAAGATTTTCTTACAGATTTTTCTTTAATTTACACCGAGCGAACGTGATAAATTCTGCTATTACATCTATTATTTACAATCTAACCAATGCATAAAAGAAAAAGATTTGTTTAAAGTGTAAAAGTCATGAAATTAAAAAAATATAAAGTGAAATTTGTTGTTTCCAGAATGCAGTGAAGATGCCGTCATTGCTAGAAGCGTTGGAGCTGAAGTACGGCGACACAGCGCCGTCCGAGTGCTGCCTTACCGACGACGAACAGGAACCACCGCAATTGAGTGGTTCACCGCGCAGCGCTGCCCTATCAGTCAGCATTTTCATCCCAAAAAAGTCACCAAGACACACGGTGCCAGCTCTCCTCGTATTGCAAGACTGTGACATCGAGTGTGCGGGTGGAGATGATGAGAAGTTACGCAACAAATGTCGCAATGTCGAAGAACTCGATTTAGCTCAGAATAAACTCTCTAAGTGGGATGAAGTTTTCGGAATTCTAAGGCATATGCCGAAAATCAAATTCGTCAACTTGAGCTTCAACAGTTTGCCAGAAGCGCTTGAGGTAAGGATGAATGCTTCATAGGACATTTGGTTTCTCTTTCTTCTCAAAGTTTTTCGTGATTTTGGATTGTTTACTAATCAAGTTACGAAATTGACGTTACTATAATGCTGGGAATTCAAGTTGATTACTAGTGAGTAAAGCGCAAATTATTAAGGAAATCTCATATCAAATGTTGCCAAATATGAGGATAAACAATGGATATTTATCTTATTTTGGGAATATTGGATTATATCATTCATACTATTGTCTAATTTTCTATGAATCCATAATAATAAACGGAAAAAATAAATGATCCAAAAATATTTTTACACAGCATGTACAAACCTTCACTGAAATATTTGTGAAAAGCATTTTATACGTTTGATCTCCTAAGATTTAACCATGTGCACCCAAGAAGTTTGAAACTCCAAAACCGAAAAGTTTGCCAAGCTTTACTACTTTTTCAATTCGCGCTCAATGATTCCGTCTATGCCAGACATTCCTACGACTTCCTAAGCGCGTACACGGGCTTCTTATTCGTACGATCTCAATTCATAACTTTTCAGACTCTTTCTTCTTCTTCCACAGATAAAAGACGGTAAATATGACGCACTACGCAATCTGGTATTAAACGGCACGAGAGTATCTTGGTCGACAGTGCAAGGTTTGGTACGTCTGCTGCGTAACCTCGAGGAATTACACTTATCACTCAACGAGTACAAGACAGTTGATTTAGGATGTGAGAAGCCAGAAAATCGTAATCATACTCTTAGGAGGCTTCATTTCACCGGCAATCCAGTGGAGTTTTGGAGCGAAATATCCAAACTCGGTTTTGCTTTTCCGGCGTTAGAAAGCCTTGTACTGGCTGAATGTCCGATTAGATCACTTGATAATGAGGAAAAACAGGGTCTTGAAAACACGGAAAATGAGGATACGGAAAATATGAATCATATTGTTGAGAGAAATGGTGGAATGCAAAGGGTTGAAAACGGCAAAGGTGAATAATTCAAAATGAAATGACCACTTCTTCATGTGACCATTAATATCTTGTTTTCTCAGTTACAGGCAATCGTAATTTCGAAGAGGATGACATGATGCCTAATTATCTCAACGGAACTGAATCGACGTGCGAAGCCGACGACTGTATGAAAGCTAATGCAGCTCATGATCCCTTTAGATTGCTTAGGTTTCTTAACGTTAATGGCACATTACTCTCGACGTGGGATGACATCGATAAACTCGCTCGTTTTCCTCAACTCAAATCCCTTAGGATTCAAGGCTGCCCGCTCTTCGAGGTATACGATGGTTTTGTTTTGTAGCTGGCGTGAGATACTCATAGAACGGTTCATGAGATGCTTTCTCTAAAATTATCGAAAATTAACAAACTAAAGTTACTTAATAGTAACTCTGCGTAACTTTTGGCTGTGATACTTGGATCATTCGTGTCTAACCCTTAGACTTTACATATTTTTATAAAAAATATTTGATTTCAATAAAATCAATAAATTTTTGCCTAAACTATGCAAATAAGCTTAATCAATATTGGATCAATAAACGTTAAAGACAAACTACAATTTGTAGCATTGTCAATCAAAAGCAGTTATCACAACGTCAGGTCTTTCTAAGGTCGTTAATAAGGTTCATTTCTATCGTAAAGAGCTTTACAACCTTGATCCGTCGGTACAATAGAAAATCTGAAGTGAAATTCCTTTTCTATTTGCTATTTGACAGAGCCCACGCGAATACACAGAGCACGAACGACGTCAGTTGCTGATAGCGCGTCTACCCAACGTGGAGACCCTGAACGGTGGAGGCGTCATTTCGTCGCAAGAGCGCGAGGACGCTGAAAGAGCCTTCATACGCTACTACATGGATAAACCGGAACCCGAACGGCCCGAAAGGTCAGCCTCCAATTTCTCTCTCGTTTTTCCTTATTTGTCGTGTGACTTTTTGATTTTTGCATGCGTTGATCTACGACATTGTGAAGGTTTCCTTTTCTAGCATAAATGTCGACCAGAACCATATTATTTTGTTGAAAAACAGTCATTTTTTATTGCTACTCTTTATTGACTATCATACTGCGATATAGTTATTCCTCCATTGATTGTTATTAAATATTTAATTTACAGGTACACGGAGTTGGTTGGCATCCATGGAAAACTAGATCCGCTCGTAAACGTCGATTTGACGCCAGAAAAGAGGGTCAAAGTTAAATTTAGCTATGGTGACCTAGTCGAGGTATGACTTTCCTCTCTGCTTGGCATTTCTGTTGTTTTGTTATTGAATTTTTTTTTATTGACGAATTGATTTTACAGGTGAGGTCGGTGGACGTTTACAGAACGGTGTTCGAACTGAAAACTAAATTAGAATCAATGGTGAAAATTCCTGCAAATCGCATGAGGCTATTCTACATCGACCAGGTTTGCATTTGCATTATAACTTCTTTAAAAACCATACTACTCTTTCGAAAAACATGTTGCATAATCTTGATTAGAGACTTGATATATAATATACCATTTAGAATTAATATTAAAAAGCATATGTTCATTAAAATAAAAATGTCTAAGTCTAACATTTTATTTCTACAGGAACTGCGATCTCAGTACGGTCCAGAAGAGATGCTGTATCCAAATAAGCAACTCTATCGATATAACATCCGAAACGGCGACGAGATAATAATTGACAGTAAAGTTAATCGTTATGTGTCCTCGTCGACGACTCAGCAGTCTTCCATGCGTTCCTGAGTCGTCGTCACGGATATCGACGACTGTGTCAGCGCGTCAAACTAAGTGATGATTTTTTATATCTGCTTATCATTTTTTCATAAGTATTAACCTTCGTAGCGCTCGATTTTTCAAGGGCTAATTTAAATAAAAATGCCGTCCGGTGATTTTGACCGGTCAGGTTGTCAAATCAAAAAAGAACAACAAAAGTAATCCGTGTAACCCGCAGGTGCAAAGAAAAAGAGAATTATTTTTTTAAGTGCGAGTAATTGGATTTGTAAGAAGGATAAGAATGAAAATTTACCTATGTGTGTATGTTCACTATACGCAGAAATCTATTAATTTGCTGTTCTAAATGAATATGGCGTAGCAATGTTTTTTTTCTGTGATAGTGTTCAGAGGTAAAATTCATGCAATTGCATGCAATCGGAGTTATTGCGATTCTTCTTGTACAGATCTGAATGACGAATGAATATCGATGTCACTTATTTTGTTCGTGATATAATATCATTATTGTCTTTTGTTCATAAGTTCGGCTGAACAGAGGAAATTATATGCATCGATAGTTTTTTCTTTCCGCCGCGCTAAAAGTTGTTAGTTGTCACTGAGTACTTACAACTACTATAATGTTTATTATCGCTATAGGGTTAATATTATTTAACAGAAAATGATGGTAAAATCTAAGAATGTTAGTTTGTATTTACAATCAATGAAATACGTATTTGTAGTCAATTAACAATGCAGACATTCAACGAATTTGAAAAGGAATATTATGTGTATTCAATTAAGGGCATTCTCAAAAAAACAAAAAAATTATTTTTAACACTCAGAAACTAAAACGTGGATTGACAGAATAGCCTTGAAGAGTCATTTTCTAGTGCCTGCAAAAATAGCGTTAAGTAAATTTTGGAGCGAGCAAGTTTCAAATCTTCACCGCTATTAAAAAAACAATGCCGAAGAGACGAATACTCCGAAATCTTCTTAAGCTTCCACACTTATACGTGTACACTTCTTTTTGTAACACTGCCCTGTGTAAATATTTCTCGTGATTCTACATACTCGTATCTTTTTTTCTTGGCAAACCAAACAACAAGACAACTGTGTAACAAAAAGAAACTTCTCTAGTCTCGATATGATTTTTTTTCTTCTTGATAAATCAAAATTTTTTACACTTTCCGAAATTTACTGAAAGTTACAAAATGCGAAATAAAAGTAAAATAAATAAATCAGAAGCAAGACTACGGACGCTGCTTTAACAAATGCGCTGGTACAAGAAAAGAAGAGAACGATGATTTTCCGTACTACTGTTAGGGAATTTCAAGAGTAAGGTGAAAAAGAAAATTAACTAAACAAAAAAGAGACAAATTGTTAGTATCGTATAAAACTTGGTGCGATCTCGTTGTGTAGATTTTGTTACTTTGCTTTTTGTTAGTCTTTTTTGTACTTATAAAAATAATATTTTGTCAATATACTTTTATATTATACCTTCAAAAAATCAAGACATCTGAACTTATCAACAATAAACTGCCATTGTGCGTTCTCTAATATCCAGCTATTTGTCAAATATCCATATACGTGATTTTTACGACAAGATATTACTTTTACAAGTAGTCCGTGTATATAGATAATTCACTTACTTTATTGTTATATTCTTTATTTTCTTGATGTTTTTGATTTAAAAAAAGAAATGTTTTATATCTATTGGAATGAATAAAATTTTCGTTTGAATGAGCATTTTCATTTTGTCGAAAATGATCTGTTTGAATTCGTGACTTTATGTGATCGAGTAAGAAAGTGTTAATCGAGCGACGAATAACTGTGTACAAAAAATAAATCATAATAAGAAAAAACCTGTATGATTAACTGCCGCATAAGAGAATTACTGTCATCTTCATTGCGATTAATTTTTTTCTCTCTTTTTTTATTGAACTATATATGATAAATAACAGTGATGCTTTTTACATATTGTAAAATATTTATATATTTTAATTGAAGCTACAAGAGATAAGCTTCTTTGTAGTTTGATTTTACTTGGAAGAAGATTCTTTTGATGTATTTATTGAGCTCTTCCATTATCAATTTATTAAGTTAAGTGTGATCCTATTAAGTGATAAAAAAAAAGTTAAATAAAGTGGCTTAAACATTTAATACAGTGAAATTCATTTAAACTTCACATACTTTTTATTATTTGTTTAATAAAAATTTTCTCTTTTTATTATTATTATAATTAGAACTTAATTATTGAATATGATCTAAAAGAAATTGTCATAAAAATTGACATTAGCAAGTGAACAATCAGTTTGCTACTGAAGAAATTGAAATTCTATAAACTATTAATAATTACATCAATATTAATATATTAACACAGAAAGCTTCTATAATGAAAAAGTTCGATTACGCCATTTAAAAATGAGAAATATTATTTTTAATAGATCGAACAAAAATATTAAATAATGGATGACGAGAAAAAATTATTAATCAAAAAGTCATTGATTAACAATTCATTTTTTATAAACTATATATATATATCTAAGTGAAACTTAATTAGTAACCGCATAATTCATTGAAATTTAATATTAAACTGTTTATAAATAATTGAAGTCTGAATGGCTCATTAATCGATCCTATTAGCGTGTCCAAGATCAATATAGATCAATAGTTTTGTTTAAAGACATCCTTGCAAAATATTTGCTAACTGATTTTAAGTTTAAATTTTCTAATCACAAAGTTTCAAAAGAATATTTTTTACCGTGTAGCAGCAAAGAGTATTAGTATGGACTCATGATCAACCCTAGAGATATTCAGATGAAAACAAAGTTCTACTAAGTTTTAATTAGTTGCATCTTGGGAAAGTTATCTATAAGACGTTAGAGTCAATTTCTGTAATTCCGAAAATAACATTTAAAATTCTTGATTCTGGTTTATGAAAAGCCTATTTCAATGCTCTCTTGCAGAGTGTAAGTACATCATTGTTGCATCATCGCGCCTGATGCAAAGCCTCCATAAAAGCGCGAATTAATTGGCGATTTTAATTTAGATCGTCCTTTACCAGTTCCAATTTGTCGATTAATTGAATTTTAATTAATCCCGTAGATCGTCACATGACCGCGCTACTGACACTTACTTCGAAAGTAATTTTATTTAGTTTAATTACTTGAAAAGTTCAAATATTTCTTAATAGACACCTGCAGACGTTTTGATCGATCTCTTTATGTCAGTATAACTTCCCGATTGAATATTGTGAATTACATGAGTATAGAAATGTAGTTTGTTAATTTTTGAAAATCTTAGTAACATGCAAATTAACCGGATGAATCATAGGATATGGCTTAAATCTATCTAAACATAAATTTTATATTCTATGCAGCGAAATTTTGACGCTAAAACTTTTTAAATAAAAAATTTACCCTTGTTTCAAACTAAAATTCGTATAGTTACGTTTCACAAATAATCCTAAAATCAACTCTTTTATCTAATTGAGCAAACATGTGCATTCGAATGTCCGTGTATTTTCGTTGATTCGATTCCAATGCAAGCAGCAATTACGTAAAGTGAAATTTCGCTCTTTCAGTCCAATGATAACATGTTCTCAATAAATCTCTCATCTCAAGGTACCATATTGTCAGTACAAGAATAATGTTTCGTATCGATAGAATTATACGAAAAAACCTCATTTAGCTTCAACATTCAGTTTTGGCGCATGAATCGAAACTCTCTCTCCCTCTCTCTACCTCTATATATAACTTCTTGTAGCTAAGTTGCGGCGTATTGAATTAACTAACCGATCTTCCCCTCTTTTGAACGTATAAACTGCGATTCAAGCCCAAACGCGTATATAGCTTGTAATTTTACTATTTGATTTAGTATTAACTCAGGCTTTTATGCTTTAGATTGAGGTGTTTTTATTTTTCTTTGTAAATTAGTTAGTAATTTATGGGCTCAATTTTTCTTTAAAAGTGAGAATGACATCGATATTTTTTTTTTTGGAATCAGATTGCCCAAAATTAATGCTCTTCAATATAAAATATTGATAATGTCTTACTTTAAATTCCATTTATATTTTTCGAATATCAACTAACATTAAACTAGTGGTCTGAAATTTTTTGAGAAAATCGAAACGTTCTACTCGTACTGAGTAATTTTGATATAGTCTAATTAAAAATAAGTCTATTAAAAACTTCCTATGTATAATATTATGAATTAAGACGTTTCTTTTGTTACATTATCTTAAAAGTTTCAAATTTAATATCATTTCCAAAATCAAGTACCAATTAAAACCACACACCACTATGCAATTCAACCTACTCCATTCATATGCTAACTTTGTTGCCCTTAGTTGGGAGAATTCCTGGAACCAGCCAGCGAATAGGGTTAATCTTGCAAATCATTGGGTTCCATTATCAACAGGGGAACGCATGCCTAAACAAGCATCCACACACACTCACACACACACAACTCGACCAAACACAGACGAAATTAGAACAGGCGAGCGGGTGCGCGTTCAATCCTTAACGCTCGTCTTGTTCAAACAAAAGCCCCGCAAACGATAAACCAACTAAACTGCGCTACTTCAAACTGTGTCTTTTTTTTCTCTCATGTTTGGCTCGTTACGATTTGTTGAACGATTGAGCTGACACTGTTCACTTATTGAGATAATACATTTGATAATCCAAGCACAATTAATAAGATTTTTGAAAAACAACTACTAAATCAAGCTCAGCGTTTGCTATTTTCTTTTTGAAAATTGAAAATTCTATCGTAGTTCTATAGGAATCGTTATGCCACCTGTAAAATTATACATCTGCGCGTGCGGAGTTAAAGAAAAATAGTAAATAAGATCATTTTTATTCAGATAATTTGAACGGCAGAAATACTGGTTGAAATTTCAAAGTAGATTTTCGTGGAAGAAAGAAAATGAGGAAGATGATACTAAGCGGATTTCGAGTTGCAGTATTTTTTACTTCAAACTTACGCACCTCGCGAAAATAATTCTTGACGTAACAATCGTTATCCTGGAAAATAGAAAAGAAGAAAAATGTTTTTTTTTCTCCCCCCCCCCCCCCCCCCTCTGTCTCCCTCTCTCTCTCTGCTTCGCAATTAACCACAAGCTACAATAATAAATCGCCGACACACGAGAAATATTGGATACGCCTGTGTGCGTGGTGGCTCATTTAAAATGCGAGTGGAATAGCCGAGGGGAGAAAGCGAAAAAACGCTCGTACGCATACATACATGCACATATTCTATGCTCCTCGGCCCCTCTTTCTCGATTATCGTAGCTTGGAGTCAGCATGTAGACGATCGATGCTAAGGCCATGTATTTTTCTTTTCATTTGGAGATCGTTCCTGCCTTATTTAAATAATGGATAAATGATAATTTAATTAGCTTATCGTTTTTAATGCATTATGGTGAAAAAATTATATTCTTAGTCGTTAAAAAGGAAAGGTGAATTGTAAAGACGAAAAGAACAGTGAGCTAATAAAGTCACGGATAAGTTGAATGAGAAGAAGCTAAGTTGAGTGTTTACGCGAGACTCGCGAGAAAATACGGTAATTAGTAGTCAAAGTTTAAGTAAATTTTACACGCACGAGTGCTAGTCGCGTCGAAGTAACTTCGATGATCGAGAATTAATTACGAGTATCTGTCATTAAATGTGTTCGTAATTAATTGTAAGGTTTGGGAAAGAACATGAGAGGACAAATAATCAACGAAAGAATCGATCGCAATTTATTTTGCAAATTGCAATCAATTATTACCAAGGTCAGAACCAAGACTAGTAATTCGTAAAATCCACTGCCGTTCAAAGCAGCGCCCAACACTTTGCCTGCCAATAAGACTATCGCAAGCTCGTTCACGCGCGATCCCCTCAACGAGTGGCGCCGTCTATGCTTCGCTCACGCAGGCCGAGCCAAAAGCTTGTGTGTATGATACTGGGGAGCTTCGAACTCGGCCAAGCAAAGCAAGCGAGCAAGCAGTCGCCGCTGCGTCGTCGCCAGCGGCGTACGTGTGCGTGCGCTCCGATGAGCAAACGACAAAAAGGGAAAAACAGTTGTTGTGTTAAAACCGCGAGAGAGGAAGAGATAGATCGGTGTATTGTTGCGTGATGGTGTGATCCATTCGCTTTGTTCTTCGGTTCTTTTCAATTTTGCCGCGGAGGGCATGGCGAATCGTAGGTGACATCGGGAAGCCATGTAAGTGAAAAAAAAAAAAAACAAATTCACGCTTCGTAGAGAGAACAACATAACGAAGTGCAGGAAGACCATGTTGTCTCTAAACAACTCTCCCGTGTGACGGTCACGAGACTGGGAAAGGTTAATTTTGTTGATGTATTTCGTAATGGCTTGCGTAAGAAAAAAAGTACACGTGGATGGCGAGAACGAGAAGTTTATTGTTCTTTTTTTTTTGTTATTTTTACACTCGTATTGAAAATTTTGAGAGATGAGTGTGGAGCTTGTACAACTGGCGAAAATAGCTACCTACAAACAGAGTAAAAATTCGAAATATCATTTGCTTGGGTGCTGGATCGACGTTGTACAATAATGTACTCGGCAAACTCGTGCTTCCCGATTAAAAATCGAAGAAGTCAAGTGTATATTCTTTACCTTAAAAAATTATCAACTATGGTGAAACAATCTACAGATACACAAGCTATTTTACCGCAAAAAAAGCACGCGAGGCTTATTGTACAGTGACGGTCAGACAGAGAGAGAGAGAGAGAGAGAGAGTGAGTGAGAGAGAGAGAGCGAGAAAGAGAGAGACAGTAAAGGGAAAAGAGGGGAACCTCACCCCTACAAGCGGAGCACTGACTCTCTCTCTCTCCGACCTCGTCCTCGTCAGGGGTGCAGTTTTCGACCTCGTGCCGCCGATCGATCGCTCGAGACGCGCCGCTTTCTCTCTCGTGTTGTACGTGTCTGCGGCCTTTTTTCTTGTTTCTCCATAAGGGATATAACGTTGTCTTGGGTGTGCGCGCGCGCGTGTGTATGTACGTGTGTTCGTTCATGTGTGCACCGCGTGAAGTTTCTTTTTTGATGAAAGTTTAGGCTCGCAAGATAAACTCGCGCCAAAGGCGATCGATTGCAGTCTTGGTTGCTAGAGAACTTCTGTTCGTTTGATAAGATTGAAGGTTGATGAATTTGCCGTATGAGTTATAGAATTTTAAGATGAAGAAATTGCGAGATTATTGATGTGTAAAGCATCGTAACAATTCGGATGAGTCGCGGATTAATTTGCATCAATTACAATTGTGCAATCTGTCGATTTTCGGTTTCAATAATTACTTTTTATTCGGCTCTCAATTAATGTATAACCATACTATCGTCTACGTACGTGATTCAATTTCTAACAATTCCATAAAATAAAACGATCAATTTCCCTTTACGTATATAAATGATGCTGCACGCACTTCTTTACGAGAACCTCGACAAACTATTATTAGGATAGATTCCATCGCTGTGCGTCCTTAATATAACTGTATTTATGGAACAACAACGTTGAACGGAAAGTCGATATTTTCTCTTAAAGGGAAGTAAAAATGTAGCAATGTTGTAATCGCGCCGTTAGAGCAATGAGTTCAATGAGTTGATAAAACTTATATGTACGTGAAACATGAGATTTACTTTGTAGGGTCGGTAGACCCTAAAATATTTTTTCTTTCCATGTCTGTGTAGTATATTACTTTTTAAACATTGAAAAATATTATCTTAAAATGTTTCTTGCGTGAAAATGGACTTAGTTACTGCCGTTATATACCTTTGGGCGTTTTAACACTTTTTTTTCGTACAAAGACTAAAAATATGTAGGCGGAGTGCTTTGAAAGCTGTGTGATGAAGATTACTTTTTTTCAGCGAGTAGCAGGTTTGCGACGCGGGTCATAAAAAAATAGAGAGTGTAAGGAAACATTGAGTATTTGCGATTGTAGGTGGGAAGATAAATATCCTAGTAGATTAATGACTCAAAGTAGATCAATGACCGCTGAAACATAAATCATATGATTTAATTATGCAACACGCACAACCAAACTTTAATACACCCACAAAAGTTCGTTGACTTGCCACCTTTCGATTCTCGAGTATTAAGCACGATACATATTTCATCCTCCTAAAAATGTGTGTCCCGAAATTCATGTATACGTGTATTGATCTGCGACCTGCAATACATCCATTTCTTTTTCCGTTCATTATCGATTGCTATGTAAAATATTCAAAATTTGCTATAACGAAGATGCTGCTAAATCCTTCTAAATCTGACATTGCCACTGAGGATTTTAGCCTTTTGATCGAATTTTATATAGGTCAAGAGCTTCCGATACTTTGATTAATGGGCCAAAAATGTATATTTTGATGTTCAATTTAGATTCGTATATATATATATTATTCTTCACCAATTCGCAGTTAATGGATTCATTGTCAGAAATTTTCTAAAGTTTATGCGCTTTTGTTTATGTTATCTCGATATATAATAGCATGTATTTCGTAAAGTTGCGATAGCAATCTGCATTATTTTTTGATCGCTTAGAGATATACTTTACATTTTCATGAAACACACTCAAGCATACTCTTATCATAAATATATCTTTATTAGCTTAATTGAGATGAAAAGTAAAAGACATTTAAGAATTTGAATATATTATATTCATTAAATTTAATGAAATGTAATGCAATTTCATAAGGCATTTGGAAAAAACTATTTTCATCAAAAATGGCATATGAGAAGCCTTTTATCGAGAGAAAGCCTTCAAACACCTTTTTCACTAGAATTTTCCAATAAAATTGAAATTGATGAAATTTAGAACACGTTTTTCATGCCGAAACATTTATAATGTCAGACCATTTAACAATCCAACTATCATTCGTCTTGTCAATAATTTAAGTCGCACATACGAGAAAAATCGTAAACATCATCTAAAATTACCCTAATAATTATATTACATGCCTACATGAAATTTTCAAGGGAGCAGAAATTCAAATAAATTTAATAAATTACATAGATTTTTCAGACGGTGGTAAATAAAATTTTAAGGAAAATCGTCACAACATTTTTAAACGGCTGATATACCGCGAGGTACCCGTGAAGTACACTTCCATAAATATTACCACAACATATATAAAGCCGCAGGCTCGCGAACTCTTTTTTGTCGAGAGTGCGTCTTTGAAGACATTTTTTAATAATGTCTCCTTTGGAGATTAGAGATTACGAAGCCTCAAAGTCATACGCTTGGAGGCAAGATTTAGCACAGGAAATTTTGCTCTCGCTCGCTCAAGCAGTCAGTTTTATGACAGCGGAAGATGTAACTTGAACTCACTCTCTACTGTGCCGCTTTATTGATACTTGTTGGTGAAATTTCTTTTCTGAGAAATTTTCGTATTGGTTATTTTAAAAATCTTTTTTATTTTGATGTATTTGAATGAATTATATGAGCTTTTTTAAGCAATTCAGGTTAGGAGAGTGAACCATTCTTTCAGTATACATTAACGCTGTTTGGATGACTTTTCAATACCAATAAATTAGTAACATGTGACGGCTTTGAAACAGAATACTTCATTCTTCAATTAATATCGTACATGTAAAATTGAAAAACTTTTTAGTTAAAACTAAATCGTACTTGTTTTATTTAGATCCACTGTTTCATCAATACTGCTTTTATTTGATAAAAAAACATTTTAATAATATAGGTAACAATATCAGTTGAATATGACAATTGACACGACAAAAAATATCTGAAAACACTTAAATCCATTTAGATTTATTTAAAGATGTGATTCTTTTTGCTCGACGTCTACATTTTTTTCTACTCGTTTGTATCTGTGTTCCAGAAAATCATTACATGGGCAAAAATAACGACCGCGCTTATTTTTCTTTCAAGCAAGAGAGAAAGAGAAAGATAAATCTTTGACGGCCGCTAAGTGTCAAAGTCGTCACTATGTCGTGGCGCGTTGCATGAATATAGGTGACAATAGATGAGACAAATGAACGAGTCAGTTGTTGTGAATGCTACTTTGATTTTTTCAAATGAGATTTCATTTTATTTATAACAATTTTTTTATATTTATCGAATTTTAATCATTTTTTACGTAAATGACGAAAATAATTAAAATCCGATCTGAAAAGAAAGACGATTTTACGCAAAGTTTGTAGAATTCACATTTGTGTTAATTCAAGTTTTGCATTTATAGATTTACAAGTTAAATCTCCAATTATTTTTAACTAACATGATGTACAACTTAGTATTTTTGAAATTTCAAAAGACAATGTAGCTACATTATTTCAAGTTAAAAATAATGCAATGTCTTCATTATATATTTTAGCAAGTTCGCGTTATTTGTGTTGTGTAACCTCGTTTAATAAGCCTGTTTTCTAAAAAAAAGTATTTTTATATATATATTTAATTTTTTCCATCTACGATGACACTGTTACCTAATAATTGTCACTCGAATAATTAGCTTTTTAACGTTGTCGCGTACAACGGAATACACCAATTATTTAGCGGCAAAGAGGAAAAGAAAAAGTTACCCAACTCAACAGATCATTCTTAGTCTGGTTAGTGCGATTGATGTACAATTTGTTTTCAAAGACGCCTCGAGCGCCCATCGAATTTCCAGGAAAGCTGCATTTGAAGCACGAGCGCGCGGCTCGTTTTTATCCACCGATAAATCCTGTGACCTACAAGTGCCGAGAAAAACTTTTATACCTGTCGCCGTAAAGTCGATAGTTAAAGACCAATGAGAAAAAATAAAAACAATCTTTTTCGATGGCATTAGTTATTAATATTTTTTTCACATCTCGTTTTTCCTAAGGAAAAAAACTAGAACGCGCGTGATTATAATATTGCAACGAGGCAGATGAATACACACATATCCACGTGAATGTTTCTCATTTTTTTTTTTACACTGGAGACTTTTCAGATGACTCATCGGCTCATAAAAGATGTTGTCCTGTTTAATTATTCACAGACAGATGAATAATCTTGTTATAAGTATAAAGTTTTTATATGAAATACTTCTTAGGCATTGAACAGTACACTTTCCCAAAAATATTTAGCAAATCATGTATTACAGAAAAAGTTATACTTGGACTACCCTCCAAGAAAAAAATGTTAGCAAACCGTCCCCCAAAAGTCTTAGTAGTCTCTTCCGTATAAAACAACGCACTTTCCCCTCGTAATAGAGGCAAAAAAGAGAGAAAACAAAGTATTCCGGAACAGTAAGCTCGCAAAAAAGTAGGCGTAGATAAAGTTGCGGCGTGAGAGGGCGTCAAATAAGAAGAACGTGCGAGATTACGACGATAAATTTTTTCTAGTAGACCCTTGGCGTATTTTTTTTTCCATGCTAGAGTAAGTTTAGTATGTCTGGAAGTGATGTGACTGAAGAATTTTTTTTTTTCGTAGTTTTTCTTTATTGATTTGATTGAAAATTCGTTATAACCACATGGATGAATAAATTAAAGTGAAAAAAATTCTGTGTAACTTGATTTTCATCAATAGGGTTTCGCCTGAAAATGGCTTTCTTGAAAAGGTTCTTGCCGAGATATTCTCCATTGACTAGTGTACATTAGAAAATCATACAATTCTCATATATTTAACTAAAAGTTTTTAAATAATGTGCTTTCTTAAAATATACAGTAAGCGACACAGAAATATTTTGTCAGTTACGCGCAATCTCGTTGATCGAATGGCTATGTAATAATAAAATACAAATACTATTGAAAATTGTCCTTCGCGTTTCGCGAGCGCGTGTCACACATTTTATAACCCACTGATTTCAACGTCAAAAATGTGTTCACCCTCTTTGATACTTTTTTGAATAAAAACAATTATAGCAGCGAAAACTGCTGCGACCTCTTGAATGTCAAAAAATGGAATAGTCGTATGACCTATATCAGGGATAAAGTTGGATGTTGCTTGCTCGAGAGGCACCATGTAGCCTAGTTGAAAGGTGACAGACGTAATCAGTATTGTTAACACGTTACAATCGTCTGCGTTCCTTTTTCAACTAACATTTTTATAATAGTTATTTATTTCCAACTGATCACGTATTGTGTTAAGAATACGGCTTCAGTATAATTATGCAGTATTGTGATAAAGTGATCTAATTTCCACAATGTTGAAATCACCGTCCGATATGGGTGTAAATTTTGAAAGTACTATTATAATGTGTCTCTTGTAGTCTTTCATTGATCCACCTAAAAACAATTCTCTCTAATTACACAATGTAAAAATTCAAAGGTCATCAGCGTTTATAGTAATTTGTTTCTTTCTTTGCTATCTTTTCTTTTTGTTTATGTGTAGAATGATCCATTCTCTTCAATGAGTATAATGTTGAAATTTATTAAAGATAATTATTACATTTTGTCGAAAAAGTTTTTCAAATATGACAATTCACACATTCATTATTAGTTGGAGCTGTTGTTGCATTGAACCGGCCACTGATACGATCAATGTGATCTCAATTTACATGTACAGATCTCGCGTATTCCTGCTGCCAAAGTCTGCAATTGAATTTCTGCCATTGTAGTCTCATACATCATAGAATTCAGGAAGATCATTATTTTTTCTGGAATTGAGGATTTTATAATGAAGTATCAACGTTCACAAAGTATGAATTTTGAAAACTAAGAAATGAATTGTCAAGCAGATGTGCGTTATATAGCTAGTAAAATTGTGCAAATGTAGTCTTCACATTCTCGTAGCTGGTTGCCGTTGGTACGTTCGTAACTGAATATTCGTTAATATTAGCGGATTTCGTTATTTACGTATGAATTATTATTATAAGCACATGAAAAATCTTTTTTTAGTAAAATCATAATTACTTCAACGAAGAGTAGACTATACGGCCTCTCGTTAATTTCATGATCATTAATATTCTGTTAATTAACATTTTATTTTTTCAAAAAAGTTTTGCAAATTTAATGCAAGCTTCCTCTTTAATATGACAGTATTCCAACGTGAAACATTAATCGAAAACCACGAAATATATTGGCTCATATTCTCCAACTTGTCAAGAAGTAATACTTGAGAAAAAATGAAACGCTTTCTCTGTTTTTGTGGCGAAAGTTATTAGACAGCAGCATGTATCAACTTGAAAAAATATTATTAAAGTCGTAACCAACTGTATAAAAAGTTTTAAATACATGGTGGTGTTAATTGAGTTGTAAATTTTTTATGCAACAATGTAAGTTTGTGAGTTTACAAAATTTTCGATTTCAACTGAGTTTTTATAAATAAATTTAAGGTTGGAAAATATCCAGAGTAACGAACGTTCCGAATTATGTTATCGAACGTAATATAAAAAGTATAAATTATTCACTTTATTATTGTCATAAAATAAGTGAAACTTTAAAAGATACTACAATTTTCTTCATATCAGAGCTTATTTTTTAAACAGTTTTTAGTTCAAGTCTATTATACAAAATGCATTTATATTTTACATAATAAAGCAAAATCAGAATTGAAATTATGCATGCGAGTATAAAAAAATCATTTATAATACTGTGGCATACGCGTATTGAAAAAAAAATCGTTTTCTAGCGCGAAACTTAAGTATACCTTTAGTTGTTATAAGAATAGTTTATAATATCAGAGAATATGTGCGATGAAATATTTACTTTTAAACGATAATTTTCTCTTCTTCACTTGTAATTGCAGATACAAAAGACTTTTTAACGAGGGAATTTCATTTAGCTCTTAATTATGCCTTATATTTCACTAAAGAATTCCCTCCATTGCTTGCTGCATAACTTTGAATAATTTGCTTAAATTAAATATCCTAGCCAGAGTATGTTCCACCATTAACTAAGGGGTCATTCAAATTTCTTTTATATAAATGATCCATATATGTATATTTTCACGCGGTTTAAATAGATAATTGTATAAGAAAGACTATATTTTCAATCTAAGTAATAATCGTTTGTGAATCTAATAATATACTGTTAGCCAGCTTACTTGATTTTCCTATATCATTAGTAGCTTTAAAAGTCTGTTTTATGATATCATAAATAGTAGACATATGCAGTGGGCATGGCGATTATGAGA
This sequence comes from Phymastichus coffea, assembly GCF_024137745.1. NCBI lineage: Eukaryota > Metazoa > Arthropoda > Insecta > Hymenoptera > Eulophidae > Phymastichus > Phymastichus coffea. The sequence continues at coordinate 1,438,946 of NW_026706882.1, forward strand.
TAATCTGTACACGTTAAAATTGCTAGTGGTTGCATAATGACTATAACGCGGAATATTGTTCCACAAAATTACAATAAGTTAATCTCGTATAAGAAAGTCAAATACTTCGGGAGTCAAAATATTTTCATGAGATTTTTTCTAACTTTATTTATTAGTTAATAAGCTTCATCAAAATACGATAAGTTCACATACTAAATAAGTTTCCTTGTTTCCTTTGATTAATTTCATGTTTGACGAGTACTTCTTTTATTGATATCAAACGATATAACAACTATTATTAATAAATAAAATCGATATGTAAGGAGAAAAATGTAAATAAAAATTCTGGCTGAGTTTCATCAAGATTTTATAATTTTTTCTTTCAACGTTTGTTTCATTTGATTTCAACAATTTACTTGTAAAATAAGTTATTCGTTGAATAATCCATTTCATTATTTCGGATAAGTCACGCATGTGCTGTTGATAATCTCTTATAATTTGTTTTATTCGTCAAGTTTTGCTATAGTTACTATACAAAAACAAATCCATAAATCCTTTTCATTACTTTATACATAATTCTGTTGTATTGCAGGGTAACTTCAATCAGAAGTTTCTGTATTTTCGAAATTTCAATAAGAGTATTGAGTTGCGCTTTTCAAGTGTACCAGTTAGCTTATCCTGCACAACAAAAGCTCTTTGGCGAAAACTACTGTGATGGATATAAAATACCCGAATTTTATTTGAATAAAATTCAACTGGAAGTTCTTTGAAGTGTATTTCAGTGGTCTTCAGCTCAAGAATACGTGACATTTTCTATTCACGTGCTATTCAAACAATAGAGTAGGAAATATAAGCGTATAAATCGCGCTTGAACAAAAAAAAATTATTCCCCCCCCCCCCCCAAATATTATATTTAGTCATCTAAAATTAACTTCATTTCACTCCTGAAGAAACAAAAATTATTCATTTCACATCGTACTTTCATAATCCAATCGAGTCAACTAGTGACTAATAAGGTTTGACCAAAGTCTTTTAGTATCGGGTGCGTGGAGAAAGGTTAATTTCGAATGTGCATAAATCGATTGGTGGAGTGAGTTTAGCCGCAGCCAAGCGGGAGCGATACCTAGTTGTGCACACAATCCCAACCCCTTACCCGTTGATTTCTTTTTTTGCACATTTGACTGGAAATTTGGGCGGAGTGAAATCGCGTGTTCGTAGCTCGATAAACGACTGGATGTTTTTCTCTGGGAAATGCTTTTACCCCCTTGTTTCCATGAATATTTCATGCAGGTAACAAGCTTTCCGTCGATAATTATGATTACATTGTTTGAAATATTTGAGAAGAAACATAATATCTTATCGAATTCTAACTTTATTAACGGAACTATAATGAACAGAGTTTTTTTTTTATTATACATAGTCTAGCATTTTATTTTAAAAGTTTCTGTAACTCGATTATTTTATCTTCTTCTTTCAGTTACTTGGCACTTCTTTTCTCTTCTTTACAGAACACAACGCTTTATTTATTGGGGCAAATGCTTTCAAATGTAAGTAATTTAAAAAAAAAGTATCAAACACTTTTCTTAACATTCAATGATACTGCATTGAAGTACGTTCGATTCATATATTACAGAAGAAAAGCTGCTTTGACATAATTTTTCTCCTGTATCTCCAAGATATTTCTCACCAACAATGGCAAATGTTATTAAGTTCGATAAATCCTCTTAGTGAAAAGTTTTCTCGAAGGCATTTTTCGCTGCAATTGCGAAATGTAAAAGCGTGCATCGCGTTCAAAACCCATAAGCGAAACTTACATTCGACCGTTCTATACCTCTGACACACGAAAAAGTGCGTTTGAAAAAATCATGCAAATTGCCCTCGCAGTACACGTTCGATCGTGCACGAAAAAAGCAAAATAATAATTCAGCGTGCGCTATCTCGCATTTCCTTTCAGAAGCTTCTTCCATCCCTTCCTCATTACTTAGCCATCCATTCTCGCACAAACAAAGGTGCAAAGTGAGATATATATATATTCGAGTGACTTATAGGAGGAGAGAAGGCGTCGGCCTTTCATCTCTTGCTCTCCTGTGCTTGCGTGTCCCAGTTATCGACGTGTCGGTCCCCGGCTTGGTGTGCATACGATGCTCGATAATTCAGTTGCGATGTACATGCAACCTCTATAGGTATACGCGATTGAAATGCTAGGTCACGTGTATGCCTATGATTTCACATCGTTATGGCGATTTACCATGTCTAACGAGATTTTATTGAAAAATCGTTAGGCGAAGAATGCGGCCGGGAAAGGATTTTTCTTTTAATATAAACGTCTAGCAACTTGGTGTCTTGTTGAAAATTTAGCGTTGGCTGTAAGCGCAGTAATAAGATTTTTTCCGCTTGTATGAAAAGTGTCGCTTCCTTTATTAAGCGTAAATAATTGTGTGTTCTTAAAAAAGGAAATTAATGTGAGACACAATGTTCGGAATTAGAAAGAAAGGCGGAAATCAAGACTCGAATGTTTTTAAATACGAATCGTGTGCCGTTATTAAAAATTTAAGTTAATAAATGTGCAAAAGTATTTATAATGAATTGCGTTCAAGAAAACAATTGTGGAGAACCTAATTACACAAGCAGTAGAGTCGTCAAAGCCCGCAATGGAACAAAACCTCTAATTTCACTGAACAATACAATTCAACTATGTACGAAAAAGGAATTAAAAATTAGTTCGAACAAGAAAAGCAGAGTAGGGTTAGCCGTAAGAAAGAAGTTCTAGCTGAAATAAAAGTAAATAAAAAACTGTGTTATGACTTAAATTCTTTTTTGTTATTAAAAGGGTTCACTAAGCTCTCTCTCTCTCTCTCTTCATCTCACATTGAAATTTTAAGGACAAGCAAAAGAGCTGTTTCATTGTAGTGAACCGCATCTGTGGAGGGTGGAAAACACTAAATTATAAATGGAAATGTTATCTATAGCGCTACTTTCTTTCAACCACATAAACCTTTCTGTGGGAATAAATAAACTTCCATTATTTAGCGCCATATAAATCTTATATGCAAGGGAAAAGGAAATCGAAGTACTGTGTCAAAGAGAAAAGGCATCACACACTGAGTGATCACTACACCCAAGCTAAAAAGACGCAAAAGCCGCACGCTATTGGCACGATTCCATCGACGACAGAGCTAAGTTCTTGATTTCACTCTCTTTCTCCACCCATTTGATATTACGTTGCTATATAGAGAAGGTTACAGGAAAATTCTTGCGTACGACGACACATTCTTACGTATAAATATAGCATGTGATTTTGAATGGTCGGCTTGTGAAGATTCGCTCCATACAGTGTGTACTCCGATATTGTTCGCTCTCTCTCTCTCTCTTTCTCTCTAGTTTCATAAAATTTCTATAGCGTGTTTCCGCTATGGTTATTCTCACCCTCCCCCCCCCCCCCCGCTTTTTATGATTGTTATTGTAATTTCGATATGGCTTCTCTCTGTGCATACTATTGTGAAATACATACGTTTAGATAGTTTTTGTTTTTTCTATATTTGAACTATTGAGACATGGTAATATTATGCAAATTAACAATAGGAATGTTATATGGAACGTAATAACCTTATTCTGCAGTAATTTTTATTAAACTAATAATACACTCAATACACTTTGGAGTGGAATAATATTGTTTGATACGTGTTTTAATAAAATAATGTGAATTTTTTACGAAAATAATGAAACATTATAGGAATAAAATATTTGGCAAAGCAAAATTTAAAATAAGTGAAACGACGAATATTTCAGTTAACAATGAAAATATCGTTTTCCGGTAATAAAAAAGAACATATTTAACAAAGTATCAAATAAAAAATATCCGGAAATAGTTAGTCCTTGAATGAAAATTCTCATGTAACTCACTGCAAAAAAAAAAAAAACTTAGTATTCCACGCGCTATAGACTTGCAAAATATTTGTCACGCATTTCTTTTCAAAACCAGCAGCATTTCACTCCATTCGTCTATTGAAATGAATTCACGTGGAAAAAAGAATCTCTCTGACAAAAAAAATCGTAAAACGGGCCCTTTTCATGTGACTATATAGTTGAGAATTTGGGTCAACGTTCAAGTCCTTGAAAGCTTGTGCACTTACGTAAAAGTCGCGTCGTCGCTTAGACTTTAATTAGACCGAAGCAGAGCTTTTCCGTACTTGTGTGTTGTGTTAGAGCCAGTTTTTGTCTTCTCAAGCTCATATATGACAAGATGAAAAGATTTGAGTGAGTCGACATATATTCGCGTGATTTCTATCTTACGCGAGCTTTCATATATTTTTCTCTTCTAATAATAATTACTGTTGTGTGCAAAGAAAATCCAATGACGTTTGCAATTGTAGTTTCATTTCATCTTGTGAACGAAGGTAATTTTCCTTGACAAACAAAATTTAGATTTGCCCGAGTGTTATTTGGAATTGCAATTAGTTATTTGGAAGACCACTTTGATACAACGTTGCGCGCTTGTTTTAATTAGTTTCTCCGTTGCTGCTTATAATTTCCTGCATATCGATTTCATTCGCTCGACGTAGCAGCAACACTCATACTCAAGTTTTATGAATTTAATTTTCCATTTCACGAAGCACTATTGTGATTTGGAGTAAATTGAGTATTTGGCACATTCACAAATTACTTACATCTATACGAACTATACGAATTAAACTGCGCAAACTCTCTCGTTCTCGCACCGAGACTAAACTCGTTTCATTTCATTGGAGCACGTGGCGAAGAGTTGACTACAAGTTCAATCCTTGAGCTTGCGAAGTCGATAATTAATTAAAAGTTAGAAAAAGAAATTAGCAATCTCTTGATCATTGGAACAGCGTGTTTGGAATAGTGGACGGATGTGTTAGTTTCTTTTTTTAACTTTACGAGTAATAGTGTATTGATTCTTAGATGGTATCAATCTAACCTTTTATGATCTTGACTGATAGTTGTTTATTGTTGTATTTACATTGTACGTATTTTAACTGTAGTAATAGCAAAACATGCAATTATTGATTTGCTTAAAATATATAAAGTAAAAAGTTATAATTTTTTTTATACCAATTACTTCACTTCTTACTTTTTCAGTATTATTATTCAATTGTACTCTTATTCACTTTTAACAAGGTTCTTGCTATTTATTTAATCGACGGATTTCTTTTCTTTAACAAATAATTTTGGAGTAAAAATTTAAGTAATTTTTATAGCGATAATTCTTTTGAATATACTTAATTTGAATATACTCGATTCAAATAAAACTTGTTCCAATGTTTGATTAACATAGATTTTTCATAATAATAGATGAATAATTAAATACTTTAGACAACCTTTCATATATAATTCGCTAACTACAGAGACATTCAAATTATTTATCAATTCACGTTTTATATTAAAAAATGCCATGAGATCTTTTCAGTATGAAAAATGTGGTAACTTAATTTTCATTCATCAATAAACTAGTAAGTTTTTGTATTAAAAAATTAATTTTCTATCAATTTTTCAGTAGTATCTCTGAACTATAAAAATGTAATTAGTTTTTCTAAATTCATTAACATGTAATTGAATTACAAACCACCAATCAGGACTACAACAATATAAGTCAAATGAAGCTGTAAATAATAATAAAAATCAATTCATAACACCTATTTAATACATCTAAAGCACGCCAACGAAAGAATTGAATTCAATCGATTGGCCTTAATGAACGAGAGCGAGAGCTCGAAGCTCTTTGCGCGAGTGATTAGCTTCAGCTTTCTTGATTAGCAGTATATAAAGATACCAGATTACGTGCGAGCTGCGTTCTCTTGTCTGAAGATAAAAAAGGATACAATGAAGGCTCCGATTATTTCCTAAGGGTTTTAATTCGGACTGTTACGCCAATTAATTTTTATGATTATATTTCTTCTCAGAGGAAACTATGTTACGCGAGAGGAATCGCTTATTCAAAATCACGCCAGGTAAAATTTATCGTCTAACAAATACAATCTTGTTATAAACTTTGCTTAATAAACGAACGTCACTCTTCATTTTTCCAAACAGACATAAAAGCGAAAAAAATGAAATACGTGAAACCAAAAAAGAATTTATTATTGTATCAAAATGACGTAGAAAAGCGTAAAGGAGCAGATAACCTCCGTGTCGTTTGATTTATCTTACTTCTCGTAGAATAAGCTCTCAGTAGCGGTAGATCTAAAGAATATAAAAAAATGTTCCTTTAAGAAACTTGAAAGCAAGTTTTAAACTAGTTTAAGAACGAATGATGAAGAGGTACGCTAGTATGCAATTGACTCCGCCATTCATTCGCCTTCTTTTACCATAATACTTTTTGTCTAAAGAGAGTTCTCTGAAGATATTCGGCAGGAAGATTTTTAACTGTACTTGTCGTTGCCTGTCTTTCTCTCGCGGCTGATATCGATTTGATAGAAGTCTATGTTGATGGAAAGAAAGTAGGAGAGAAAGAGAGAGAGTACCAAACCTAAAAGTCTCGACGCCGTGGAAAATACCTGAATTTTATATTAATTTCAAATAAAGTCTCAGCGCAGACGCGGATGTGTGTATTTTTTTATGTAATTTGAGATAGTAGAAAAACTCTCTCTCTCTCTCTCTCTTTCTCTCTCTCTCGGGTATATGTTAGATAGAACTAGCGAATTTACACGCTATCAATGAATTAAAGTGTTGTCTTTGGCCTAGTGATCGAACTCACACGATCACGCGTTTTTTGCACGCAATTTTCGATGCGATTGTGAACATATTTAATGATATTGTGAATATCAATTACTTCGTATATTAGTGAATGGAATAACTTACGATATTATAATTAGTAACTTTACACCTACGTACCGTTAAAAAATCACGTTTTGTTTCCCCGAATAGTTAATTGTATATCAAAAAAATCTTTTTCGATGTTGTATTTCTTAACAACATTTTTTTTTAATGAAACAAATTGTTCTGAAATTTATTTTGTAAGTTTGTTGAATTTACGAATGTTTATTTTCTCTGATTAAAAAAAGCGTCTTCTTTTATAGATGTTGTTCTTTTGTGTTAATCGATATGACAATCGTATCTCTTAATGATTCATAATTGATTCTACGACTGAAAGTAAAGACAATTAAATTGCAGAACCTTTCCCAGTAATCTATCGTTTACATTCTTAAAAATGACTAATCCAACAATGTATGTATTTAATTTATATTTGATATTTCTATTTGCAGCGGTGAGAAGTATTAGAGAGGCAAAATGGCTTCGGGCTTTCCAAGCTCTCATCAGAGAAAGCTTGGCCCGGCGCCGTTTGCATCGTTCGAGGACCTCTCAGACGAGCACGAGAACGTAAGTCACGTCAAACTAGTGTGTAGACTTTACTATCTATTGTTGTCAGGCATGCAAATGCCCTGACGCCAGGGGGATTATACGACCCCAGGGTTTGGTTTCTCAACGGAATCAGATATTTTTCTTTCTTTTGTTACAAGTCAGCATCCTTTTTTATTTTATTAAATAAAATTTAATGAGTAATCCTTTTGTAGCAAAAAGCAAGATCTGTGAAAATCGAGCACGAGGTAAAATGCTATATCATGAATAATGAGTAATGTAACACCAACAAAACTTTCGAAAAATTTATGTCAGTTCGCTTGGTGAAGGTGAAGTTCTTTTTAGAAAATTAAACAACGATAGTACCAAATTCGATTTTTACTTGAACAGTTTATCAGTTATAAGCGCTTGCTCTTTGTAATAAAATAAATGGAATATTGTGAAAAAATGTATGGACCTACTCAATCGAGACGACCAATTTAAAAAGAGAAAAAATTCCCATTTCTAGAAAAATCTTTCATTTAACACTCAAGAAAGTTGGGGTGGAAAAGTCGATACGGAAACTGCCAAAGAAAGAAAACACATACGAAGGAGAAAAACGTGGGGAAAAGTAATTTTTAAAGAGGGTCATTGAAAGTCGTTACATACACACACTTTCCCCGTGGGTGGCTATTTAAACTTTTATCCAAAGTGACGGTACAACTTTCCGAAATAAAATCGATAACATTCAATTCTATTTTTCTAGAAGAAACTTTAAATCACGCTAATCGAAATACATCACTTATCATCGACGTTGACCCTCTTGAAGTTTTAATAATCCTGATGACGACACACTGACCTCACTTGCAAAATTACTGTTTGCACTTAATATAAATGTGTTTGTATAACTTGATCAATCGTTTCGTCGCTATCTACAGATTTTCTCTTTCGATTAATAAATATATAATTAATTTTTTAATGAGAACTCCTTTGCTCAATTGTAGCTCCTTCCAGCTGTCGCGAAAGACAATATGGCTGGATGAAACGAGAATGTATATAATGGAGTCACGATGAAATTACTTGTGATTTTCTCCATCATGTTGTGAGAATATAAGCGACTAGCCTTGCTGTATAAAATGACTGAAGGAATCTCAAAATTAACTAATCTATGAAAAAGAAGTTTCATTGAAAAATTTTATGTATTAACTTTCTGTAAACGAATGAAATAGAGAGCTTCAGAGTTCAATTGTTTATTCTACTTTTTGAAAAAAGTGTACCTAAAAAATGCATCACCCAGAAATGTACCTGTAAGCATTTAAAATTCAAAGAAAAAAAACTAACTCGATTACTTTGGTCTGACAGCGCAGCATCCTCGGCCAGAAGAAAAATCATTAAATTATTAATAACCGCATCGTCGCAGATGAAAGTCCTTCGACTTGTGCGTCTATAATTGTCCGCGTCTCGCGCTTGCGCATTCGTATAGCACACAAAGTATTTGTGTAACAGTATGCGTGTAATTTATCCAGTTTTCTTTGTAGGGCGGCGGAGAGGCAGCTCAGGTAGCGCGAATGCCGGGCATAGTAGAGGTGACGACGCCAGTGACACCGGCGAACACGCTTAAAACACCAAGTACGCCGCGCATCGATATCAGTCGTGCGAGCAGTTCCTCTCATCACGAGGAAGACAGTAATTCGCACGAGTCCACACCCGAGAAGGAATTACTCGCCGGTGAGTTTTATATGATGCACATTGTAACTTAACTGTTGAGTGTCACGTGCAGTTGTTGTTGAGTGCGGTTATAATATGGACAATCAAAAGTGATTCACTGACTGAATCATGCCAGGTGAGTACGTTTTCGAGATTTTTCGAGCTTCATTTTCACTTTCGATTAATTATCCTTTTAATTGTAATTCAGATTTATCAAGACATAGCATGTAATTTGAATAGTTTTTCACAGTGCCAACTTTTTAGTTAACCAAACTTTTAGTTTGAAAAGTAGATCAAGACATTTAGGTCAGGATGAATTTCAGATTGGTTCAATAGTTTTGCAATTAAATTTCGTATAGCTGGCCTACTTTCTACGTGTACATTATAATGCGACTTGTAGCTTGTAAAGTTCTTCCGCTCGCATTGCCTACTTCATTTTTCTTTTTTTTTTCATCAATGTATCCTTGAAATAAATATTCTTCAATTTTAGTCGTTTTGATAAATCAATAACTTACACTCGTAAGATCTGTTTCAAAGGATAGGAAAAAATGAAGTTCAGTTCCTGCATAAAAATATCTATTGTAGACACGTGGGAAGACAGAAATATATCTTATAAATTCTGCAACTTCATCACACTTATTTACATCCATTTTGTCACTCGCCTAAACTTCTATGATGTTATAACTCGAGACATTTTGCGTTACAGCTTTAAGCCATTAACACTTTTTTCAGAGTTTACTTAACTTCTGTAATTTCATTGGCGCAACTTTGGCAAAATTCAATTATAAACACGTGCGTGCACGACGATGAACCAATCAGCGACATTTTCCCACACAATCGATAAGCTGTTCTCTCGAATTTTAGTCACTTTTATTAGAAATAAAAAAGTTAATATCGATTGAGTTACGTCATATCTAACTAATTGATGTTCATGCTGCGAAGTTAATAAAGGAACTTTTTATCGATTATTATTAAAAGCTTCATTGTTATTGATCTAAAGGTAGCGGAGAATTCGTTGAAATTTTTTTCGAATAGTTTATAAAAGTAAATTACTTGTAAATTTTGATCCAATGAAAACTTCGACAGAACCAAATTCTTTTTTTTTTAATTTGAAAATCTATGTTCAGGTACACCACCCCCAGAAGGATGTACACTTCAACTGGGTTACAAAGAGGACGTGAACGATTTACGTTCATCCACGGAAGAATTAGATCTTCAAGACCCAGTCCACCAGCAGGATTTAAAGCGAGAGGCCAAGCGAGCACGTCGACGAGCGAAAGATTTTCACGACGGTACGCAATCCGAGCATGGAATTAGTATCAAAGTGTCAGGCGATCGCGAGCGCAAGGATAGTAATTGTAGCGAGATAATATTGCTGAACATCAGTGGAAGAACATCGAGATTGTCGTCAGTTGGGAGTCAGGGTTCCGGTGTATCTGGTGGGCTATCAGTCTCAGCAGCCTCGTCCAGGTAAAACTTTGAATCTCTCATGTTCGATGAAAAGGAAAACTGAGCGTTCGATTCGTATCTGTCAGATCTCCAAGTCCACACAAATGTCTGCTGGAGACGTCGTTCTGCGGTAGTGTGTCGACCCTCGCGAGTACGTTAATCGAACCGTCCAAACCAGAGACGGATGACTTGGCAAAGTTACTTTTGCAACGAGAAGAGGATTCAACGCGTGCTATGATACCCGAAAGCGTTCGTGTACCTGTGGTCGGTGGTAATCTGAAACCTGACCAATTGGATATGCCACGTAGACTTGGTCGCGAGGAGCGCAAGGAGATCTTCAAACGCGAGGTCGAAATCACCAAGAAGGTACTCAAGAGAGTCAACATTGAGGTGAGCAAGCGAATGCGTGCTGTGTATTGCGCTATTGATTTTCCTACTGTCGAGAAATGTGATTTTGTCGACTTATTTGATGGATTTTATTCAGTACATTAATTCCTGCAAATGGTAGAATATTCAGGTTTTTGACAGGCTAATATTTTGCACAATAATTACGTTGATAAATTGAATGTGGAATGTGTAAACGGAGCTTTGAGAAAACGAATTTATCATCCGCAAGCAGAAATATTTTTTTGTTTTACGTGTCACAGGTGCCAATAATAAAGCTGCCGAAAGAGCCTGATGATGACTCGATACAAAAGCCAGCGACACTGGATTTGAACGACAGACGTAAGAGATCGCTAAGTTCAGCATCAACGTCATCTCGCGGTGGTGGCACTCTCGAGACCCCAAAGCAAAGTCAGCGTCATCAAAAGGTCCGTGATCTCGAGGGTTCGAGGACACCGAGTCCGTCTTCCGTCTCAAGAAAAAGTAGCTTTACATCGCTCTTCAAGGTACATATGTCCAACTGAGCAGATATATAAATATATAAATATTTCGCATACCCGTGGAAATTTAAAAATCTGATGTACCTGATATACATATATTGTTTTCAAAATCTTATAACATTGTATACTTGAAAGCCTTTTTCCCTATTATGCCCGATGTATTATTTTAGATCAAACTTTTCGATTGTTATCATATCGCTTATATGATAGTAAAATCCGTTGTTTATCACTTTTAAAAAAAGCTCTTCTTTGATTTTTTTTAAATGGAAGAGTCGAGAATATAATAGATATTATTATCTAATGAAAGATGTATCGTACAAAATTATGGTGCATTATAATACTTATTAAATATCTCTAAATATACAATTGTCAATGTTATTTTTGAGTGATATTCGCTATTTTCTATTAAAAATAAAATAGAAAACAATGTGTAATAATGCATAATGTGCAATAAAACTACAGAAAAAATTTAATAATGACATTTTACAAACATTTTAAAAATTTCGTTACTCCCTCACTTGATAAATTTCTGAAAAAATTCCAAAGGTAAGCATCATGATTAGCTTACTTATCAGATTTCAAGTAAAAGCGCTTGTTCATCGAAACCCCCTTAAGCTTTCCTCATCATAAATTATCATATTAACAATAATGAAAATCGAGAGGCAATATATCTTTTTGATTTGTTTTTAACAATAAGAGAGTTACATAGTATTGATAAAACCATCGTAGTGAGATTGCATATCAACAATTATGTCGTTGAATAGAATATATGCTTTTTGATCATTGATTAACGTTTTACAATTAAAATATTCATGAGTACTTTGCAGTATGAATAAAGAAACTAATAGAATTTGAGAGTCACACTACATCAATCGAATGATCAGTTTACTTTTGAGAAAATTTATTTTATTTTCTAACGATAATATCATTCATACAAGTACTGGAGATTTGGAAACCCCCTATTGCATATCAACATTTTTTATGTGAAATTTATGTAAAAGTGTTCGTATAAATACAACGTATGCTTTTGTATTATGTCTATGAACATGGCGTTTAAATTTTATACCTCCATTTTTTACACAAATTTCATGGAAAATCGTTGCTCTGGAGTGAAAAAAATTTAAACCCACGTTGAATTACGTGTTTGTGAAAATTTTTTTGATGATTCTTCAATTTTCGATCGGCTAAATCGGAATGTCATAATTATAGTTGTCCAATCTTTTATTAGAATTCTTTACTTCAAAGTATATCTGAGTAAAATAATAGTTTTTTGCACATGTAGAATCAAACACCGTAGCCATATATATGATAAGCTTCGATCACAGATTACAATTCAAATAAACAAAAAAAACCATTTGTTAGTCATTAGTGCGCATCTATGTGTTAGTGCACACTGTCTTTATTGTAAATTGTTACCTAGATATACGTTTGCGGTTTAAACATTGTAATATTGACGCATTCAGGACTGTAATATACATTAATCGATAACCTATTTCGAAACTTTTTTTAAAATGCCACTGCAATCCGTCAACTTTTTTCCAATTTCACAAAGTTCTATGCAACAGCAACTTATAAGGATATATCAAGAGATCGATCATTGAAGAATCCCTTTTGCATAGCTTACTCTTATTGTGACGAGGCTATCTCGACTAGCAATTATTTTGACATGGTAAATTTGATGTCTATATCAGATATATAGATTTTAAACGGATCAATAAATGTCATGTCTATCGAGTACTTTCGTTATTAGGTCGACTCGGAAATCATGATACTTACTTAAAAATTAATCGTAGTAAAGATAATAAAAGCTTGCAAAGTCATTTGATTAAGCTGTCAATCATGTGAATTAATTAAATTTTAAAAAGCATTGAACTTTTTTATCGGAATAATCTTGAACTTTATATCGGATTCAAGCATTTCGGAATTTTACGATAACTAGACGCATAACTTTAGCTGTACTCGGATTACCGTATTATCAACACATAACATATTAGTAATTGGAACATGTAAAAACTTTCACCATGCAATAGTTAAAATCACACTGCGAGCTCTATACAAGCAAAGCCATACTGATTTAAAATCAATATTAAACATCTGGGCAATACTCTTGGCTATCCGTCATGTAAATGAAATTTTAATATTTCGAATAGTAGTCGATACAGCTGACGTTACTTTTCTTATATCTCCTTTCTCCAAACTACTCACACACACACATACACACACAAAGACTAACTTAATTTTCTACGTTGAAACAAAAAAAAAGGGTCGAGCGGATGGAGCAAGTATTCAGAGCCAAGAATCACCAACGACTAGTTCGCGACGTACAAGTTTGGCAAGTCGATTGAAAGACACCGCCGATATTCTACGTAGCAGATCGAAAAGTCGAGAACGTGGCGACAAGTCACCAGGTGCTAGACGATCCAGTCGTGGTAGTGGTGTTTTCTCGTCGACGTTGAGTTTATTTAAGAAGAGGGAGAGAAAGAAGAGTGGAAGTAGTATTGGCACGCCGGACACTTTGGATCGATCCAGAGAGAATTTGGATGGGATTGGACATGATTATAATAATAGTTATAGTCTGACTAGTTATTATAGCCAACAGCAAACAGTAAGTTGAACATTAAAATTGTTAAGTTCATATTTTTGCAATCGTCCAAAAATATTACAGCCGAGGAAAAAGAACGAGGGCGACGTGATCTTCATAAGTCTGTACGGTGAGAACGACGAGTTTAGGTATAAAGATGAAACACCAGTGGACAGCACGTTACCTTCGGAGAGTATTACCTCGATACCTCTCGAGAGTGAACATCATCAGCAGCAGCATGAACAGCAACATCAATGTGAGAAATATGACGCGTCGAGTCCGCAACAAACTTCCGTTAATATCGTCTGTACTGATGCGACGATCGAACATCATCGCAGATCGGTGAGTATTTTTATGGTCAAATTACATATTAATATAAATACGTTCTCGATCACTACGGAAAAAATATATTAATATAAGGCATTTTTATTCTTAAAATGTAATGCAACATTAATTAATTACATAATAACGTAATTTTCTTTTATTTTCATATATTTTTTTAAAACGCAAGTAATTTATTCTTTCGGATTAAAAGTTTTTTTTTTACATCAAGAAATAATATTGAAATGAAGAGTTCAATATCTAATAGTTCTAAATCTAATACAAATTTTAAGAAATTATTTCTGCTCGAAATAAAAAATTTCTAAAAATAAGAAATTTTTGCTTCTTTGTTTCTTAAATTGACAAAAACTGATATTCAACACTGATACGTTGAAACTTTTTGAATATGAAGCAATATAATAAAAGTAGTACAAATATAAATTAGAGAGATATTTCATTTGCATCCAATAAGCCGATCATTCCAATCCTTACTTGAGCTTAAAAATAATATTGAATGTACTTTACGTTGCACTGATTAAATAAATAGGTCGCGTCGTAAGTAGCATAAGCACACGATATAGCCAGACACGCGAAAAACTCAATAAATAAGACCTAATTTATTTACGTTTGCATTTTGTCAGAGAATAAGAGATAGAAATAGTAAAGATAGCGCAAGAATCTCGTCGTCATCGGGTGAAAGCCCGAAAATACCGGAAAGCCGCTCGAGGGACTCGCACATATCAAGGAGCGAGTCGAGGGATTCGAAAGTCTTAGCTGATGATAGGTACGACGTCACTACTGTTACAGGGTAAGTCTCTCATTCTCTCCTTCTCTCTTATAATGAAAACATCACCGAGGCGAGTAAATACAGCTCGATAAATAGGCTTCTCAGTTCTGAAACTTGTACCTCTCTCTCAAAAGTGATATTGATGGGAGTCGAGTTTCGCGCATTGTGTACGAGTGCATCGGAATTATTAAGAAAGTACCAGCGCGAGTTCAAAAGTTCTCCCTAACTTTGCAAGCGGTGCCGAATGGCATATTACTTTTTGCATGCATATACAACTTGCAGCATAAAGGTTATACACTTTTTTTCCCAAACGTTCGTAATTCCTTCAAAATGCGCCACGTCGATATGTACAAATTTTCTCTATGCATTATTTGTTCTGTACATTTTGAACTTGATGGGAATCTTGACATACATATACGTGTATATGGAAATAAATGTACATTTTAATATAATGAAGCCGTTTAAAATAGAATTTGTTAGATTCTTTCGCTACTTCAAATAGCAGGGAAATATATTGCAAAGAAAAACATATAAATTCCTTATTTTATTATAAGTGTCTATAGGGTATACACATTGAACGGGATAAATTGAAATTCTTTTGTGCGAATTTTTCGCTGTTTGCATAGTATAAGTGCTATATATAGAGAGGAATATTTGAATACAAAGGAAATGCTTAACAGAGTCAGTTATCAAATTAATAAGGAAATAAAATTACAGTCATCAAACGCCATCGGATGAACAAACCCAACGTCTTTCAACCAGTTCATCACGCGACTCAATTGGTCGTAAACCTGACATCCCAAAACCAAAGCGCAAGAAGAAGCCAACCACACGACCGCCGCCACCTCCAGTTGATCAATTAACATCCACTACCACGAACAAACCAGAACTGAACGGTAAAATTCCAGTAGCACCAAGTCCTGTAAGCTGCGAACAATTGCAGCAACAGCAACATGACAGTTCGGAATCGGAAAGAGACTCAGAAACTGACTTTGTGAAAAGTAAAACCGTGGAAAAAGAAGTTGTTGCCGAGGAGTTGCCAGATGAGAGAAAAGGTCTTTGCTACGAGGAAAGTTTCGAGGAAGATTTACCCTACGTGCCCACAACGTTACCTCTTGAGAAGAGTGTAGCCATTCCAATACTGCCCATCAAGCAGCGTGTCATCCAGGAAGTCAGGTTAGCCTTTCAAAACGCAGAAATTCAAACTTTGCATTTCTCATTTCTTATTTTGATTGATAACAGAACGACGCCGATCGAAAGGCCACGTTCCACGACACCAATCAATCCAACGCTGCTTGACGAGTTCGTCCACACTTCGTCGTCGTCTCACGATGAGCAACAACGTCGCGTAGAAAAGATGCGGATATCGTTGCCACGCGACAGTGACGTGAGAGTTAAATCACCGCATCGTCCATTAACTGCTCAACACAGTTTCAGCGAGTTTGCCGGTCGTGTGCCAAGACTGAGTCGCGCCTTGAGTTTGACTAAGTCGCCAAGCCCACCTCCACCATTGCCACCACGAGCACCCACAACGGTGCTCACCACAGTGGCAACCAGGCCGCAAAACTGGATTAATTTCGAGGAAATACCCGAAAAGAGAAAAGCACCCAAGAGGATACAGACCATTCCGAGGCTTGAGGGTGAGCCTGGACATTCGCAGACTACTGCGACTACTACTGCCACGGTGAGATTTAACTCTATTTTCTCTTCTTATAGTTTTTTTTCCATTTCAAAGCTTAAGATTTGATATTTTAAGTTATAATACAATGAATAACACTAAAGCTAAACTATATTTTGATGATAATTATGATTGATGTCTAGAGACAAGTGACAGGTTGGGTAAACGAATAGAAATGCTTTAATAATGGCGTTTTTAAAAAGGTGAAATGACGATACTTTGACAATAAAAATAGTCAGAATTGATATATACGATTTTAAACATTTTTCGTAACTGAAATTATAAGGATTTTGAAAATAGGGGTTTATACCATTGACGAATATTATTTCTTTTTCTGAATGGCAATCAATTGAGTATTTTGTACGTCTCAATTGCTTACTCGAAAGCGTATAATCCATTTGAAATGCTATACTATTAGCGCATCAAATATCAAAAAGTTCGGAAAACCTTTGAAATTTGAACAAACATTTTATGAACGATGTTTAAATTAACTGCCTTTTCTACCTTCAAATCCAGTTCATTTAGTGAAATAACAATTGTTTCCTCACTTGAATATCTAGTAATTGTATTTATCATTTACCGATCCGAAAGTTTTGTGGGTCAGAGCATCTAAACTCGATGGCAGTAGCATTTGGCGTATAGAGAATCAATATAGGAAACTAGTTTTGTAAAAGATGACCTATGCTGAAACCGCAGATTAACTTGTGCCGATTCCAACGAGATTAATCTTCTCTGCAATGATAGAGGAAAATCGAGTAAAACTGATTTATAATTTTGCAACTGCTTTACACGAAGTTTTGGAAACAATTCGAGTTTTATTATTGAATGAATTTCGAAGTGAACTTTACGTGGTACCTATAGAATTGATCACGAGTTACTGAAATGTAAGCAAGCTATGAATTTGTTAATTAATCACAAGATAATCATTGTTTAGCCTCGTCTCTTGTAGTAAAAATCGCGGTAGCTTACCATACAATTCCTAATGTAACAATTCAATAGATCTTATACACTGTAAATTGATTACCTGTACGCATAGACTAATGCTGACTCTTTTGTTGACACAGTCATTGATGAATAGATTTAGTCGGAGCTATATATAATATGGTTCATATTTATAAATCATTCTGTGGATTTCTTTCGTAAAATAATCCTCTAATTTCTTATATCTCATTAAATATAGACACATGGATCATACGCGTTTCTTTAAAAGTGGCTTTCAATTGCAGGGCCAATATAGTTACGTTCAGCCTGAAGAATGTCGTTGCGAATGTCACGAAGAATCGCGACGAGCTTCATTGCATGGTCCACGGCAATCATCGTCTTCATCGACTGGTGGTAGTGGTAGTAAAAACGGCATGTGCAACGGCGAAAATTGTCAAAAAACAAGAGCTATCGAACTACCAACTGAATCAGCAGCGGTTTCGGGCGACAGGTCCAGTGTTGTCAGGTAACGAGCACGCAACGGGTCTCGAACCATTTTTCACTTCGCGGGGAAAGTTCTTTCTGTATTTTTGGTGCAATTCCTCCTTGTGATTCTCTCTTTCTCTCTCTCTTTCTCTCTCTCTCTCTCTCACACACATTTTAGTGCATATGTATAGACAATTTATTTGTGCATCTCATTTTTATTCTATGTAGTTTCGATTTTGATTGCTCTAAGGATTGTTCAAAAGGTTTTTGAAGAAAATATATATTTATTTTTGTTACATATTATTTGATTTACCAATTCCTTAAATTGTCAACAAAAAATATTTTATAAAGTATGTTTTGAAATCGGATTCATACGATATTTGTACATAAATTTATTAAGCATTTCTGAATGTTTAGAAATCACAGAATCATTTTTTGATGCAGCTAAACGATTAGAATTCTTAGAGCGTCAAATCGTGATCCATCATCTTTTTTCTCTTCAATCAACGTAGAAAACTTAGAAAAAAAGCATTGTAAAATAAGTTCATAAAAATTTCTTGTTCATTTAAAAAAATCTCTTGCCTAAGATTTTCCAATAAAATGTGAAAATGAATTCTATCAAAATATCAATCCTGTTCAATTTTAAGTTTATCATTTAACCATCAGTCATATAAATGTTATTTAATTGTATACAATATCTTCAAAGTAGTTACTATTGTACATAACAAAACAATAAATATGTGTTTGTAAAAAATGTTATTCAAGTGTCTCCGACAGAAAATGCCCCATTTACGTGACATTCAAGAAGAAACTTGTGAAATACATTTTTATTTTTGAAAATTCCAGAAAGATAAGATAAATCAAACAAAAGAAATTGCTTTCATATACGTGACTCAATCAAGATTTTATTTTCAAACGAATTGAAAGACTTTTGTTATGCGTGGAAAAATACAGCACTTGTGAAGATTCGAAAGTATGTTTAGCACGAGTGATATAACAGTAAAACAAACGGACTTGATACTGTAATATCAAGGATTTGTTCCAGTAATTTATTTTTAAATAGTGATGTAGATTATTTCACATAGCGAATTCGATTTTTGTAAAAGTAACACGTCATATTGCATGAAATTTGATGAAGTGAAGATTCACACATGTGACCGCATAGTAAAATAAAGTTCTTTTACAATATTGTTTTTTTATCAGAATCGAAAAGTAAAAAAATCCGACGGATTTATTGAGAGGCACTAAAAAACGAACTGTAAAAGAAGGTAATACAAGACGTGACACACTGAACAGAGAATGCCAACGACGTACAGTTTGTTGAATGTTATTCTTTTTTCAACGGAATCAAACAAAAAAATCCTTGTTCATCGGTAGTGTTTTATTTTATATTTAAAGTACTGCTCAGTCTAAACGAGAAATTTTTTCTTGTTGCATATATTAACTAAAGGAGAACCCCGCCTTCTCATTGTAAGTAACCGAAACAAAATAATCTTTCGTTAGTGAAACCAAAAAAGCATTCATCATCCATCAAAATAAATACAAAGCATCGAACCGACGCAACCACTTCATCGACATGCATGCACTTATAGAAGACTAGAAATTAATAAACAAAAGAAAAACGTTCGCAAAGGATATCAAATGACAGATCGCAATCATCATATGCATAATTTTGAAAACTTTCTCACTGAAAAATGGAGAAGGTCCCTTGCCAATGTTTGACATAGCGCGAAAAGTGAATGGGTTGCATGAGACAGTTACGAGTATAGCCGATTTAGAAATTTGTTTCTTTATTTCCAGTGATAACAGCTCGGAGGAGTGCAGCGAACACAGCAAATACACGACAACGGGACGCCACAGATCGGACAGTCGACCATTTGCAATGGACCTCGACGTGAGCAGCAACCGGTCTAGTATCATATCTCAAGACGAGACTGAAGACGACGAGCATTGACAAAGACGAGATCAATATAGAATTCCTAAATTCGAGAAACGTTTCGTTTTAATTATGATGATTATTTTTGGCGGCCAAGCGTGGATTTTGAAAGCAGTGGAATATTTTACAATATTAATGTAACTATCATTATGAAAAAATATTTAAGAATGTTTTGACCACGTCAAAATAAGCACCATCTCATACAGTAACTAAAAATTCATTTAACTTTCTGAAATTTAGAAAAATACGTTATATATAAACGACTGACCAATGAATTGATTTACGATTGTACATGATTACAATTAATTTGCATTGCTAAAAATATTGTAATATAATCCAATTAAAATCTTGATATTAACGAAAGTCGAATAAGTTTCTTGAATTTATGAATTTTTAGTATGTTGTTAATAATTGTAACTCGGATTTATAACTGAAAACACAGTCTGAAAAAAACAAAAGAACCCAAACATTTTAGAAATGTTTTACAATGTTTCTTGATTATACGATTTTGACGGTGTGTCCATTCATTATCAGTATTAAATATGAAATCAAATTGCTAGCTTTCGTGATGTCCGAAAAATCTAAAATCATTCGATTGTTAGTCGCAATACTGAAAAAAATGTAATTTTTAGGACTTGCGAATCGTTATTTTTTAGAGTTCGATGCGCTCATGGTGAAAATTTGTTTTTCCATTGTTGAAAAAGATTGTTAAATTTCTAATGTTGTAGTTTGGTACAGTTTCCAAAAATCATAAAGCATTGATCTATCAAAAAATACTGTACAAATAAAATGAATCGTCTTAAACTTGCCATCATCATATAAGTGTATCTGTCAAATTCTTTTCTCCGTATATGCGTTACTTGCATGACGAGTTTAATTTCCGAATTGAAAAAAACTGTAAAAATAAGAACACGAATAACCAATGGAAATGCGAATGTTAAAAAATGCCACACCATAGAAATATATAACTGACGTGAAAAATTTATCTGAAACTTGACCGCACATCGCTACTAGTTAAATATTCTATGACTAAAAGTGTAGTGTTATATATCGATAAGGTTATTAAGAAAAAATGAATTATTGTATAAGTTAAAAAAAGATCATTATTTTAATAATTTTTTGCTGTTGTTACTCCCGCAATGTGTATATACATACATGGATTATATAACGACGTGACACTGCAAACTCATACACACACATGCGCACACAAAACATATATATAATGGACTGACTTGCTATTATTGAACGTGAAAGAAACCTTACTAAAGAGACAAAGACAGAGTTTTAACATACAAGTACATAATATATTAAATATTAGGTAAACAAGCGAACCCTTATGCGATTATTTTCATCTTCTTTATTTGTAAATAGTCAATAACGGAAAATTCAAAATTGCATACAAACAGAAGATGAGAGAGACACACATTTTTCTTCTCCCTTTTTTGAAAATATTTTTATCTGAGAACTTTGTGAGCCATTAAAGTCAATTCTTTTTTTAGAACAATAGATAGATAAGATTTTAATAATTTTTTTCATACCTACCTTACATATACAATTGAACTATGTAATAAAATGATTAATATGATTAGTACACATATTCGATAAATTTAGATTACCGGAGCGCATTTAAAAAATAATCGAATTAACGTTTAGAAAATATGACACAAAAAATCAATCAAATCACCGTCTAAATGAAAAAATGCCGTTGAGTAAATGATTATAATAAATCTTAAATGTCACTCAATTTAGATATCATCTATATCATTGAAACTAACTTACAAATTGTTATAAAAAGCATAATAATGAAACTGTAAATTCCTTTTAGTATAAATCATTGTTAAATATTATGAGCCGAGAACTAGGAAGACTATAGTACAGAAAATTTGTATAAAATTCTTGGTTAGTTGTTACATCTACATCAGTTTTACTAAAGCCAAAAGGAATAAAAAACGCTTTTATAAAAATTTACAACTGAATACGTTTCAGATTTATCTCGATGATTTTACCTGCTTTTATAAAATTATGTAAAAAAGTTATTATAAAAAAGGTACACGTTACCATTTCCGCTATAAACTCAACGGCATGTTTTCAATATTTCATTTTTGGTCATCTTGGCCTTTAATTGTTGATAAAAATAAAAAAATCGGAAACTCGTATTAGAATAAACAGATGAGCATTTTTTCCAAAAATGGTTAAAACTCATTAGCTCAGTTATGGGCACCAACGAGAAACTACTGTGTTCAAACAATCTTCATGTAACAAAAAATGTCTAGACGTATCATAATAAAATGTGACTAGTCCTTCATTCTTAATCTTAATATATCACTGAACAATACCAGGTCAGATAAGTTGACCTTTTTATCTTAGCTTTCTATAACATTTAGTAAAAAAGTTAAAACAGTTCAAAATTTTCATTATTTTATATCGACTGGGTAATAAAATTTTCTTTATATATTCTATTGTAAGAGCAATATTAGTGATCGAAATTTTAATATAGTGTTTCGCTATTTGATCATTAGATTTTTACTGTATTATTATATTATCTCAATTAGTTTTACCACACTTCGGAATAAGACAAGACTGCCGGTAAAACAGTTACGTTATACTGAAAAAAATTTTTGAACTATATAAATCTACGCTAATCTCGAAGCGCATAAAACAATGATCTGAAATACATTTTTTATAAGTATTGGGTAGAAGTACAATTTCTTCGGATGATCTGTATAGTTTAAAAACAGTCGACTTTCTCTATGCAACGATGCTTCAGTGTAATGCGTAATCAATCCCATTTAGAATGCTTTGTAAAACGTGATTAGTTTTTTCGTAACGAGCGGTGTGTAATATTAATTGCTTGGACTGATAAACCTGTACAGATTAACTGTTCATACACATATAAAATCGATTTATTAAAGTATTCGTATAGAAATGTTTCATATAAATGATTAAATTTACTTGAGTAATAGACTACTTGAAATATCTTTACGTAATTTTACTCTATGACAAGAGACATTTTTTAGCTTAAGTCTTGAACATTATGAAAAAGTTAATTTTTATTCCCATACAATATGTAACAAATATTTTTTTCGTTAAAGAAGAAAAAAATTCATGTAAAATTTAATATTAAGATTTAAGGTAATTTTGATATAGCAAGTAAAATATCAAAAATCTTTAGATTTTTGCCAATAAATTATCATTTTGGAAATGAAACATTACAACCATTCATGTATAATTTAGGAAATAACGTAATATGTAAGATTGTGAGTTGAGTCTAAAGTTGATTTATAGTTATGTATCCAGCAAGAAGTAACGATAAAATAAGAGATGACAAATATTCACGTGTTACTTTGCTTGCTCTACTGGCAATATGAAACTAATCAGAACTGGTTTTATTATTGCATCTCGCAATTTATCAAAAACAAACTTAATTTATTGATAAAAGCAAAAGTGTCGCCAGTATTAGACGTAAAAGCAACCGAAAGATCTTGAAACAGAATGGATAAAGATGTTATAAGCAAAATTTTCAATATAACATAAATCAAAATGTTGTTGAAAATTTATTCGAAATAATATTCAAGTTATGAGAACCAATAAAATATCCAGTTTATGGAAAGTCTCTTAAAAGGATATGTTCGTAAGAAGAAAGAAAATGTAAATAGTGTATTGCGCTTGGTTAGTCCGTACACAACAACAAAAATTAAAAAGTGGCACGCGAGATGGTATGAGAAATTATAGTGAGAGAGAGAGAGAGAGAAAGGAGATATGACTCTCAAGGGATTTTATTGCTGTTGCATTTTAACTATAGAAAGCGAAAGAAGGGAAAAGTGGTCATAAAAAGTTAGCTTAAAGTAGTTTGAGTAGATGTTGATGTGTGTCCACTTGCAGTGGAATACAGGAAGAGAAATGAAGAATAAAAGCAAATGCTGTTATAGTAGTAAAAAGAAAAAATATATCGACTAATTTTTAACTATTCTGCCTCAAAGTGTATCATCCCGATTCTCCTCGCACGATGGCGAATGAGTTGTCGTTCGAAAAAAATAAAATACAAATATATATTACGATAAGAAACTCAGAAAATTATCATCGTATTTTAGCAAAGACTTTTCTAACCCTTTTTTAGGATTCAACAAAAAAATCACACGCTATGAAATACATATATAAACGTACTCGAAAAACGCGTGAAAGAAACCCATGCGTCTGTTGTTCCTCGACCACTTCGCTAGGGCATTTTTTTGTAGATGACAAACTCAAGCGACGCATCTCTATACGTTGAAAAAAAAGTCTCTTATTTAATACAAATAGCGAAAAAAGCATAGCGGAACGACTTAAAAACCACAAAAACCCTTAGCAATATACGCGAGCGTTCATGATTATTTTTAAGGCGCATAAGATGCTATTTGAGATAAATGATTAAAAAAACAAATGGAGAATATTTAAGTGTTTCTAATGTTATGTACATACGACTATTTGTGAGAGGAAGGAAAATACAGTTTCGAATACTAATAAACATTATATACGACTCGTTCGACGACCTCATGTTCGAAAAAAAAAGAAAATAAAATGTTTATGTGTTTTAAATGGCTGTGCTTTATTTCTTCATTCAGTCATTTCGTGCTTTTCAAATTCTAGAATAAATTAAATAAATAATAAATACTAATTCATATTTTCACTTGGTTGATTTAATTTTAACGTAAGATATATCTTTTTTTCCATCCTTTTTCATTGAATCTCTCAATGTGCCTTTCTCAATGGATTGATCGTTATCAAATCTGGATGTTAATGAAATGGGTTGTTGATCTTCGCGCAAAAATATCGTTGATTGTGCTGTTGTTGTTTCGGTTGCATTGTTTTCCATCAAAGATTGCTACAAAGTACCGCATACAAGTTCAAAACTAGGATTTTATATTATTTTTAATAATATATCTATTAAAAACCTGCATAACGTTGATCAGAAATAAGAATGCTAGAAGAGTCAATGCACTCAAAGCTGCTCCTCCGCCTCCTCCACCTTTACCTTTTGACCTAAAATATTTTTCCGATAATCACTCAAACGTCAATGTTTTGCATAATTGATTATAATTGATCTGTTAAACGTGACAAATTCGTAGCTAGTGAATTTAATGTAATAGAAAGAAATAATAAAATCATGTAGTTACTATTTCCCATCAGTTTATAAAATTAAAAGATCGATAGTCACGAATAGCCTCAATAAAATTGGCAATTTACCCATGCCATCCATGATCATGATAACTCTCTCCATGATAACGATCCATAATCCCATAATGCGTATGATGGCTCACAGGTGGTTCTTTATGAAAAGCACCAAAGTTCAGCAGCGACTTAAAAGTCATGTCGCAGTATTCGGAGATGTCGTCGCCTTGAAATCCAACGAAAGACTGCCCAGAAATTGTTTGCCTTTTCTGCGTTACGAGCCTTTCGCTCGTATAATTATCACGCCTCGTGATCATGTCGCGCGACAGCAACTCAACGTGTAGCGCGTATAATTGACGCCGGATGCAATGCACAATTTAACCTGACGCTTGAAAAGCAGCTCTGCGTAATTACAGTGAAATCACGGAAGGTCATAACGGTAGATACACGCGATGTGATGAATAAGGGGCTGGCAAATTAACAAACGGTATATTTGTAATAATAATTTGTTTTGTTTTTATTTAAATGCTCGTTGTTTTTAAATTAGAGAATCATACCTCAACACATACATACAAAAGAAGTAAACCTAGTACATGATATAATAATCATAGTAATAATATCGTGAGCTGAATTGTATAAACATCTTTGCCTAAATTCAGCTTTGTGCGCAAATTGCCATTGACGAACAAATTACGCCTATATACATGAACGATGAGTAATAGGTCATTTATTAGTGGAATATTGAATAGAGCAGAATGGAGAAGTGGTCAAAGACAAAAAGAAAAGAAAAAAAATAAATAACTGCGGGTGGTGGAAAATTCGTGTGTATGGATCGTCATTATCACATATATAAATAGCAGTAGTGATTGCAGAATATTGAAGAATAAGAAATAAGGAAACACGGGCCCATCAAAGCTTCGCTAAAGAACCTACGCTTCGCATATCGACATAATAAATAGTAATTAAATAATATGATAATAAACGTTCGTTATTTTGCTCCCTTCTGTTTTAAAAGACAATCGTCGACACTTGGGTGATATTGTATAATTTATATAAGAGGACGAGACGCGGGCCACCTAAGTCTCGAGTCACGTTCAGTCTACTTTTACGGAAGATTCGCAATCACTTTTTTTTCTCAGCACAAGAAAAAGTGAACTTCCTGCAAATTACGCTTGCCTTGGCGTGAAATACATCAAATCGTCTAGGTAAATAATGTTCGTCTCGTCGATAGAGAAACGGTAGATAAGAAACAGGAGACAGCGTCCGTTATTTTAAATTCGAGTCCAGAAGAAGTCTGCTTTTCGTTAGTTGATTGTTGTTGTTGTTTTTCTTTTCAAACGGCGTTGCAATCGAGGAACAGCGTTCTGCAATCTTCACCGGAACGGCCACGTCTTCCTGCCTCGTACAACGCTTCGAAACCTACTCCGCTTTGCCTCTGAAGAAGGTAACTCGTTGCGTACCTGTAAGCATCGTTGGGCTTAGCTTCTGTTCCTCGTGGGTTTCGAGGAGGAGCGAGAAGGAAGAGGAATACGTACGACCCAAGTTGGCAGAAGATAGTGGCTGTGCCTTGGGAGTCGGCAGCACACTCAGCACTCGCTTCGCAGAGTGCGCGCTCAGCACAACCTCTCTGACCTTCTTCCTCGGCGCGGCCCACATTGCTGAAGGATTTCATCGATCTCATGTATCCCTGTGGCGGATACAAATTACCAATTATTTCCGTTCGAAATGCCTTTTGCAGGGATTCCCGAAGAATGCTATGTAATATTGTCGACTTTCGAGCTTTGGATGATTGGAGAAAGTGACACACTAACATTTTTTTCCCGACGCTTGGCAAATCGTCAGAGAGAAAATATTCTTAAATCCTCGATAAAATTTCAAGGCGAAACCAAGCGCACTCCTCAAATAAAAAGACAAGCATTTATGAGAAATAAGCAACATCATTACCTTGAGCATGGAAATAGATGCAACGGCGGCATCGGAGACAGTGTCCTTCTTGCCGAGCGAGCGAGCTTGAAGCGAGCGATGGGAGAAGGACGTCTTCAGGGCATCCAATAGATTGATGACGATATTGATGAACTGCTTGGGACAAAAACAAGCCACTTAGGAACGATATCTTATGGATCTACCATCATCTCGAGATGGGATTTCCCACTTGTGTTTAAATTGTATGTTTTTTCGTTAGTTTATCTAAATTCTACTGATACTTCAATGCGAGAGAGCTTATAATTCAAAGTCAATAGATCCATTGAATGCATTTATAAAAATTGAGAGAACAATGTTGCAGCTTGCAGAATCATTTATTAATAACAAAAAAAAACTTGATTCGTCGAAAAGATTATAAAGGGAAATTAGGTCAAGTCAACTTGGACAAATTCCCATTAGTCAACGCAGAGAGAACAATGGCAAACGAATTCCGGAAGGTCCAACATCTCTCTCTCTCTCTCTTTCTCTCTTTCTCCCTCTGTTTTTCATCTGTATTCTCTTACATAGAGAAAAAGACCGCTTCAAAGGCCGCCGGCACTTATATTACAAAAGCGTGAGCTGCATTACAGAATGCGCGCGCATTGTATGTGGATTGGTTGTGTGTATGTGTGTTTGTGTGTGTGTGTGTGTGTGTGTGTCTGCGCGCGCGCGCGTGTGTACTCGTCTACTGACCTCACTCGCCTGGCCGGCTATCATAGACACCTGTTCCGGATTCCTGCCCTGTCCCAGAAACGCGCCCAGCACCGCTGTCAATAATCCCTAATATGTGCGGAAATTCATATCCAGTCTAATGTATTAATGTCATATTTACAATTTGGAATAATTTGAAAAACTATTTTTTTTAATATTTAAATCACAAGGTATTTTCAAAACAATTTATTGAATATCTAGCTAATTTAAAAAATAGTTTTTCAAGTGTTCGACTATATATACATAGTTTATTGCAATCTATCAGTTGTTCATGAGCTCTGTAATTGCTATCATTTTCTAATAAGTTTCTAATCTTTTTCCAACTATTAATATCTCAGAGGAGTCTTAATTGATACTCAAAATTGATATAATAGTTCTACAAGTTAATGATCTACTATAAAAATATATATAGATAGAAATGAGTATTGGCGTGCAAAAGCTAAAATAAAAACAGCACTTAAGGCAACGGAGCAAAAAAAGAATGATTTTATATAAATTTTTGATGACGACAATGGCGCCAATAGCAAGTATAATATGTACAATCAAAGAAATTCTAATTACGTGTAGAAACAATACAGCAAAGAAAAGATAGAAGCTCAAGGGTGAAAATAAAGAAATATAAAACTAGATGATCTGTGCATTAATGAGAAAGAAGCATTTGTACCTGCATAGGACTGCTGTTCTGATTGTCGACCTTGTCGATGCCATCAACCTGCTGTTGAGGCCCACCAAGGAAAGCGGTAAGTACGCGAAGACCAACGGATAAAAGATTAGTCCACGGGCTGGCAGGCACACCGTCGTCTATTTCGTTCTTACTGGGACTGGCGATTGCGGCATTCTGACCCAGTATCATCTGCATCAACATACTTAAGATGTTTGACCACGTGAAGCCACCGCCGTTACCCTCCTACGTAAAAATGAATATTACTTGATGAGACTTATGAAGAGAATTTAGTTAAAAAGCGCATGCCAAGACAACTTTCTTACAGCGATCGAGTTGGTGCTGATGTCGTCGATGTCATCCAAAGCTACTTTCTTCATTGCGTTTGGTTTCTCGGCAAATTTCCTAGATGCCTCGTCGATTTGTTGCTGGAGAGCAACTTGTGGCAAGGCGAATGCTTGGCACATTACTAATGCCACCATGCACAGCCCAAAGTACTGTTTGCTCTGCATGTTTGTGCTGAGATAATAATATTATCATTTATTATTTTTTCATTCAAAATGCGATAGTAATTGTTTTGGGAGCTCTTATTTTTAAAATAGTTTTCGTAGTAAAACAATTAAAATTGAATGCATTTCGGAAAAGTAATCATTGTTAAGGTTCCTGCAACTTATATTCACTCTTATTCATCGCCAACGTTCATAAATACTTAATGTCATGGAAATATTTTATCAACCCTAATAGACGTATGAATTTCATAAGCGAGTCGACGCTGACATTCTCGATACTCAATTGTAGATTACAGACAAACTCTCGAAAACGCTTTCTCGCATTATTTCTTGTCGCGTGTGTTCCATAGTGCTGCCGATACGCGCGCTTAAAAATTGTGTCCCCTCTGAAAGGAACTTTCCCCGCCTCTTGCGCATGAAATTTCGTGGCTTACTAGACCGCAGCCAGGATGAAAGTGTTACGCATTATTTTTCTTTCGCGTGTGCACGCTTTTCACGTCGATTGGGTGGCACCGTTAGCTAAACAGTTAATGAATTGCCAGGTAAAAGTTTCAGAAAATTTTCTTCAATTTTTCATTCCCGATTGTGTTTCAACAATTTATGAAGTATTTATATCATTACACAACTAATAATAGATATGAAAAATATTTCTGAAACTTAATGAAAAGCGAAAGTAACGAAGGTATTTAAATAAATGCGAAAGATATTCTGTAAAAAAAGTTTCAACTTTCTAAGAAAATATTGTTTATTCTCAAAGATAATGAAAAGGATGACCTATCACTTTAGTGATTGTATCTTCAGGACAGTTAAAGAATTTCTTGGGACGATAATCAACAAAAGACCCTGAACGTGAAAGTAGGCTGAGACGTTAAAAAAAGAAGTTTTTTCATAGAAACGTTTAGTGCAATATCATGGTCAATGCATAAGTAATCAACTAGTAATAACATACTGCGGACATACTTTTCTATCGCGGAAAATGAGTTTATTGTTGTTTATCGAAATTGCATTTACTTTTTCCTCTGTTACGTGCCAGGAAAGTATTAGCGAAAATATTTTCGAAACTACACAAAAAAAGTTAGATATTTCAACTAAAATTGTTCTATTCACGTAATAGAAATATTTTTATATAACGAACCCGTAAGAAGTAAATCATACAAAAATTACACTATTTTTTAAAAAATGTTAACAAACTATATATTAAAATGGCTAAATCATTCAAAAAATTACAAATTTTGAACAAACCATTTGTAATCATTAAACAAAATAGAATCGACAATCTAGCACTTTCCACACACACCCAGAATAAAAGTATAGTGTATATCGAATGGTCGCACGCGTACACTGAAGATATATGTTGACAGGTGCGAGCAAGCGAAAGAAGTGTACATCGAAGCCTTGACCATGAAAGTAGGTCGCGCGCACGAGCGGAGAGGAGGCGGTCTCGTTAGCCCACTCCCAATCGGCTTAAGTTTCTTGACCCCGACGTTCGAAGCGTGCGCCTGCACCGTTACTCTTCTCCACGAAAACGCGGTCGCGACCTACTCACGCTAAACGATCGGGATATTGTTTATCAATCTTTTTTCCTTTTTTACGGCTTTTGGAAATTGTTTGGGAAAGCTGCCAGAGAATTGTTTCTTTCTATATCTGGGTTGGCGTGAGTTCGTAATTGATCGTAATTCCAAATAGTCAATTTGGGCCAAAAGTCTTTCTTAATGACCATTGAGCGTATGCTACAGAAAATAAATCGATCAGTAATTGATATTGTATACCAATAATGCTAATTGAATTGAACCAATTAACTTTTTTATATCTTTAATTTTAATTACGTTCGACACTCATTTTATTTAAATAGATCGTATTTGATTTAATCACTTTTGTGACGACACATTTTACCTGTTCGTGGAGCAGAAAATTTGTGAGACGCAACTATTTTTTGTGACTTTCTAATCAATTATTAAAATCGCTCGAATTATAAACTTTCAAAGTTATTCAAGCACATTATTATAATCGGACAGTGCATAAAATTGCATCAAGTGTCAATAGCAGAGTGAAAATTAGAGCTGAAATATTATCAGATTTCGTCACAAACGCACGTAACACAATCACTAACAAAAATTAAAAAATAATTTAAAAATCTCGTCCTCACCTAACAGGTAAAAATATTCTCGTCACCCACACTTGAAAATCGCAATTGAAAAAAAAATCACTGCACTCGCACTCTTAAATTAAAAATAAGATAATGAGAAAAACTCACTTTTTTATTTTAGATTTCGTTAAAAATATCTATAAGCCGTGTGCGTATGTCTGGGACAATACTTCGCTTCTGCAAGAGGATCGAGTGGCGCGGGTCTTCTTATAGCCATTGCTGGGCCTTAGGGAGGTGGAACTTAACCGTTCGCTTCTTCGTCGCAGTCGTCGTCGTGGTCGCAAGGGGCCTTGCGAGGAATTCCTTCAGCAACAGCACGCACTTTTCTCACTCGCTGTTTTGCAAGCGATGATCGTCTTTTTCGAGATGTTCTATTATTCCTTTTTGTTGTGACCGGATAATGCTTGTTTTCTAAGCTAACGTTGCGTTGGTTTAGTCGAATTACTGAGTGTTTACTATTGTTCTCTTCCTTTTTTATAATTGGAAGGGTTCTTCTTTTATAGTGGATAATTTCCATGATTGCACGAGATTGTAATAAGTTTCTTATGTAACCCACGTTCTTACAAATTTGGGGGACTTATCGAGCATCTTCTTAATTGACAATGTATTTATGCAACAACAAAAACATGTTGTAAAGCTATGGTTTCACGACTAGAGAATTGAAATAAACTTCAATGAATTCAATAGCATTATTGAAAAAATTCAATAATAACACGTTTAATACTTTATTCAATATCATTATATTTTCTCCATCATTTTCCCCGAGAACTTTTCAACGTGAAGTGTGAATTTAGTATCATCAATCAATTATCTTCATTTTCCATCACTTTACTGCACCTCACATTTGGAATAACGGACTGAATTAATCAATATGAAAAAAGCTCAATGTCTAAGAGGGTTTACCCGCATCCAGAAATCAGCCAATCACATGGTCACCGGAAATTTCCAGATTTCTCTCGAGCAAAGAAGCCTCCTTGACTCTCGTCGTGAGAAAAATAAAAGCGGTAAGGTGTCAGTGATCCACGCACGCGTGCGCTTTACTTTCTTCTCTCTCTCTCTCTACTCTCTCTGTCTCTCTCTCTCTCTTTCTCTGGCGTTTCGCAGTAAACAATGCACGTGTCCTAACTCTCTCGTGCATTTTTCTCGCTAGAAATGAGTTTTCTGGAACGGTTTATTTTTTCATTTCCTTCCTATTAGCTTATTTCATTTACTTGGTGATGAGTTGAACGTTTTACCGTTTGCCGCGTACGCGTTGCTGCCTTTGATTTTCTTTTTATAATGAAGTTTGTAATTATGTAGCTTTGAAAAAATGTGTTTGAGCAAAATAGGATGGGTTCTGTTAGGTATGTAAATTGTAGATAGGGATAATGCTGAGTCTCTCCATAGCATGGAGATTGTTTTGTATGGTTGATGATTTATTATGAATGATGCTTTGCAAAATATTATCGATTTCATTCAAATACATTTTTCAATTTTAAGTTCATTTTTCAAATTATATGCGCTGCTTTTGAACGCAGCCTCATTCTAATGCCATCTTGATTGTCGATATTACTTGAAAAATATGATAAAAATTAATATATAGAAAGAACCAATAAAATTAATGCAATTGGTTCAAACTCTCTACGAATGTAGTAGTCGAGAAAGCAAATGAAAATTAATAACTTGTTTATCTAAGAAAAAAAAAAGAAAACCACTAAAAACTGTCACATTTTATTCACCCGCTGAATCATTTATTGGGAATAAATTGTGCAATAAAGCAAAAGAATTTGTCCTACTTGAAGTTCAATAAATCACAAAAGATTATTACGCTCAAGTTTCCTGTTCCAAATCTCTCTGCAACATTTTCGCGTTACTTATGAAACCGGGCAGAAGAGAAAGAAGCGCCACTTCTTCGTAGAAACATAAAAGCGAACAGACACTGTATAAAAGGTAAGTGCAGCGACTTTCGCGGTTACGGTCCGCGTGATAATTGCGGATTCTCTTTCTCTCCTCGTCGCGACTATACGCTTCGCAAGCGTGACGCGTCCCTCATTAGTGCGAGCTTGAATTTGCACTGCAGCGCAGCGAAAGGAAGAGAGAGAGAAAAGCGAGGCGCGTACGTGATTCGTTTCTTCCGAGTTATTTTTGAACTTTCGTGATTTTAACGACGATTCTTGAAAAACAAACATGACAACTGATCTGCCAAGCGAAAAGCAGCACAATTTCGTTTCAACAGTTGGTATTTACTGTTTCAAAGACAAGTGAGATTCTCCGTCTCACACGTCACTTAGTGATCAGATACTTATAAATTTACGCGCAGTACTACTTTCAACGCTTAGTTGTTGTTTAATGAGATCGCTGTGTTCACACACACACACACACACACACACAAGCTACGACAAAATATGAGACTTTTAACAAGTCCCAGTTGTACACTTTTACATCGAGAACGAAGTTCCACGTACGCTTCATTATTCGCAGGTAATGAGTTGGATGGATATAATTCTTTTCAATTTTACTGTTAATATCCTACATTACGAATGAATTTGAAAAATGTGTATTGCGTGTCGTACACTTAATTGAACTTTTTCGATTCGCACCTGTGGTCAATGAATTTTTAGTTGATGTGATTGTAATTGTAACGTTATACGCACACAAAATTGTCGAGTTTATAAAATTTAAATTAGAGATAAAAAATTCACGTAGCCTCTCGCTTGGAACGTTATAAGAGTACAAGGTGTTATGAGTAATATCTCTTTAAAGTATCGTCATGATTGAGTTTCATGTGTGTTATACACTGAAAAGAAATTGGAGATCCTCTTTGAGCGCAAAAAATTGGTATTGGAAAAGCACGCCGTTTACAGGTGTAAAGCAAACGAACAAACATATCCTAATACCTGATATTTTGTAAGCAGCACATTTTACACCTGCAAAGAAAAGGGTCTTCGAGACAGAAATATCAACATTGCTGTCTCAAAAGCTGGCCTACTTCACTTAGCTTTACGGTAATTTCTGATCTTATTCAGAGGGAGAAAAAGATACATCATAACTGTTTCGTTAGCGGGATGCTGCGTGCGTGCATATGTGCCCGCCTCATTAGAAGGATCTCGCGAAATCGCTCTCTTACTTCGCTTTTTTTCTCGAACGAGGAAATGCGCTTCACAGAAAAATATCTTTTTTTACTTCCTAAGGTTGAAAAGCATCGTGCAGCCTGTCATTAGTTGAGAATCTTCGAGCGTGTGATTATGGGTTTTATACGTACAATAAATATATACTGTACAAGGTTTTGAACGAAGTGGAAGATTTTGATCAGATTTTTTTTTCAGTATTGAAGAGCTATGCTGTACAGGTAGAAAGTAATGTAGTAATTCAATGTAGACACAAGTATCTTTACACTCACAGTTCAAATTGAATTTTAATCTGTGATCGAAGTTCAGTAAAGCATTGAATAACGCAAACACATGAAAAAATAAACAGTAAATCAGAACGCTTAGATCGCAATCGCCACAACAACTTCAACAGCATGCGTACTCAATAACCCATGTCCAGTCGAACAATTCATCACTGATATCGGACCTCATTTGCCAATATGGCATTTCGATTACTTGCGGCCGCCATGAGACCAAAACACGCGGGTATTGGAATAACGGGATGTATTACAACGGCCTTCATCAAGTACAAGAATTAATCTTGTGAGAAAATTTCCAAGATTATGCGTCTCGGTTTGTTGACTTATATTCTTTGTGTCACGATTAGGTTTTAGTTTAGGCATTTTGTACAGATCTGCTGATAAGAACGAGAAGATTGAGCTACGATTCGAAGGATTTTGATTAAATTAAAAATCTGAATTATTTTTCAGCTTTAATTTTTATAATCATCTCGTGTCCCCAGAAAATTATAACATACGACCTATGGATGCAAACAACGGAAAATATTGTCACGACCCTCCTTATAAAAGAAGAGGTATCGAGTTCAACCTGCAATTCTTTGATTTGTTAGAAAAATATATACACGTACACCCATAAGACAAGAAAACAGAGCAGATCGTCGCCGCTCGCACATTTAATACGAAAGACTCAGAGCGTAAGAAAGCATGCCATGAAGAGAATGATATACGACGGTGGTATATAGTTCTACGTAATTCGCGGTGCCGCGCGATCAGCCGAGCTCGAAAGTCACTCGGGCGGTGCAGGGTCGAGGTCGTCGTTATTAGACTCGAAGTATGAAAAAGAAAGGAGTTTTTCGTAAGGAGGTCAAGTGAATGGGTTTGTCGGTTTGAGAATGTTGGCTGACATTTTGGGTGTATTGAGAGTACCTTTTTTTAAATTAAATCTGAGGCATACCATGAATAATTGGATCGGTGAAAGGCTAATTATTTTCATGTAAAATATAATGGTCGATATATTAAAAAAAATTATATTTATACTTACATCTATATGCTGTTCCTGTTTTCAACTTAGTTAATTGCGATATTCAAGTAATACAATGTCTTTCATGAAATGGTACTTAACCGCAAACGTAGTCAAATGCAAATTATAATGACTACGTAAGATTTGACTACAATGATTATCTTTATTTTTTATATTTATTAACTAAAAAAAAGTTATATGTGACCAGCAAAATCTTGTAGAGATAAACACGTCATCTCTACGCAGTTGGTAGTACCTTAAAAATTAAGTATAATAGTTTGATAACAAACTTAAAAAACCAAAAAATGTTAACATTATTGACGATTTACTATTTGTCGTAACTGTCGATTTATGAAAGTAGAAAATCTGTTGTTCCGCTTACATTGATGCAAATTAATGTATTTGAACTTGCTGGAATCCTCTTGTTGGCATTATTTTTTAAATTACTGTGATTAATTTCTTCGTTTTTCATTTTATTATTAATAATTATTAAAAGATTTTAGTGGCAATATGTCGATGACTATTTATATAAATAATAAAAATTATTGGCCAATCGACAATAAAAGCATTCTAAAAAAATATGATTTTTTATTGAAAATTATTTTTATATGAAAATAACGTAACAATTCTAAGACTATAAATTATGATATTAATGAACGAAAAATAATGTTACACGTGAGAAACGCTTTTCTACATCATTGTCAAGTTAACATAACCGGTTATGTTGAATAGCTAGTCTTAGATAATTATAATATATAATATTGAAGAATGCTAATTTACTTTTTGGAAAATATAACGTTATCTTTGGTACTGTTGCGTAACTTTTATCTGTATGCCAATAACACGTCGTTTTCTGTCATTTCCATAGACAGAAGTGCATCGTGGATGAATATTTTTAATTTCAAGTTGATCCACCATCAAACAAAAAAAAATATCGTCTGTCTAGGAAGAGGTCAAAACAAAAACCATTCTCATCCATCACATTCCACATGCAACTGTTGTATTGTACACTTTTAGTATTGGAAAAATGCCTCTAAGACCGGCGTCCAAAAAAAAAAATCTAAACGCGACACCTGTAAAACGATAAATACAGTCGGAAGCGAGACAGGCTGCGATCGCGTGTGGTACAGCTATTCGACACAGAAAGTCTCAGTAGCGGGACTCGCTACTTCGGCACGGTTCGATTTACATAATGTATATGTAGGCACGACCTTGGTTTTTCGATATTTTCCTATGAACGAGGAAATTAGCGGTAATCGAAACTCCTGAAGTTTCAATCGGTCGCTGTGGAAGTCGAATTGCACGGATCGTTAGGCGTTTGAGCCTCTTTTACTCGAAATCTGGGTGATCTGTCTTTAGTTTGAAATTGCTATGGATGCGACCGAGGCGTTTTCAGTAGATTGGGCGCAAGGATTGAAACAACGAAGAATATTTCCGATAGTAGTGCTTTTCACAAATTGTTTTTACTACCCAAGGCATATTTATAAAATATTAAAACGTAATTGTTATTCAGGTGTTACTTCAACGAACAATTTTGTATTTTTAACTGCCTCATTCTAATGCAGCAGCCCGTCTGCAAACGAACGGTTTCTAACGCCTTACTACTTTAACGCTCTAGCTAACTTAATTATTTTTATAATTTTTATCTTAGCTTTTGAAATTCAACGTACCAGTATTTTGTGTTACATCACGCTCTAATAAGACGAAAAATTTGAACTTACGCGCGAACGATTCACGTGGATTGAATTCAAATATCCCGTGTAAGAAAGTCAAAACGGCCCAACATTGGCACAGCAACGTTAACCAAGACTGCCGGTACAGGCCGCCAGTGCTGGTCCAAAGTCATCCCGGTAACGAAATGATAAGAATGGGCCAAGGTTATATTTTCAGTAGTGAGCCATTGCCGACGCATTGACCATGGCTCAGTACTGGTAACGCAATATTTGTTGTCATTGTCGGACAAGCACACTATCAAGCTAATAAATAAGAATGCATTTTTTAGCGTCAACGTTTTCTTTATTTATTATTGAATTGTTTTACATACTAAATATAACAATTTATTTAAAATTTAATTGCTAACATTACGAACAATAGTATGTGCATAAAAAATGTCAATTATCTTATAAGAAACGTAAGAATTGCAAATACTGTTGGAAAAAAATCTTACAAACTTATAAAAAATCTGAACGCATCATTTGAATATTGCAAGCTTGTCGATCTTGCGCGAAATGAAGATTATTGGAGGTTGTTTACATCGTCTTCTCCATCATAAGTGTTATAACCTACAAGAAAATAAATTCAAATTTTTATTTTTAATTTAGTAATTGTATAATCGCTATAAAAACGTACCTTTATCTTTGAAAAGGAAAATTCTCTGTTCATCGTCGAGCAGCAGCTGTAGCGACAATGGCAGTATTTTTATAAAAAAACTTGATGCGCTTGACTTATCCCAAAAACGTAATGAAAGTTACTCGGAACACACGATACTTATCATATATTTTAGGTTAAAATGTTATTATTAATATTCTTTATAAACATGCGCATCATGATTAACGATCAGTATTGGGCCAGCGCCGGAAAACAAAAAATATTAAAATCGTTCAAAAATAGATTATTGGCCCAGTATTGGCTACCGATGCTCGGACCATTCTTATCAATTCAATGTTGGCTCAAAGCCGGTCCAGTGCTTGACACAACTAGGTTCGGTTGCCAGTGCTCCCACAGTATTGGGCCGTTTTTGCAGTCATGGCAATTCTTACACGGGATTTGATTCGAATGAATTTGGCGCAATCTTACGTAATTCATTAATCAGGATCATTCCGGTTCATTGCTACTTTCAACCGCCTTT
This sequence comes from Phymastichus coffea, assembly GCF_024137745.1. Taxonomy (NCBI): domain Eukaryota; kingdom Metazoa; phylum Arthropoda; class Insecta; order Hymenoptera; family Eulophidae; genus Phymastichus; species Phymastichus coffea. The sequence goes on from NW_026706882.1 coordinate 1,477,347, forward strand.
CATATCATACCAAAATCTCATTAGCATATTTGATTTCAACGAAGATGAATTCATCGTTGTTTCAAACTCCGAACCGGATGCTGTCAAAATATTTATAACATAACCGAGATCTGAACTGCCAAAATTCAATTAAAAAACTAGAATTTTACGATAAAGATCTTGTAAGCGTACATACGAATTGTCTTGCAACAAAAGCTGAAGAATCCAACTTTCTCTTGTGACGCACTCGCATTTCCCTGACTCACACAAAAAAAATGTTACTTTGGATTTCATGGCGGAAAGAACATAAACACCGAAAGTGACCTGTTTGAAATGTCTGATAAAAACCAGCGTTTGAATATCATGAAGCTCACAATATAAGTAACTATAAAAGTGCGCGCGGCGCATCAGTTTTCAATATATATTGAACTACTATTTGACGAAAAGGATACAGACGCGAAGAATGCGGAATAGGAGAGGAGGATTAGTCACGTGACGAAACGAGTACACGTACGACGTCGTATCGTACGCTGACCCGCATCGGAATGCCGAGACGCTCATGCCAAGCGCAAGCATGCGATTTTACTCTTATTTGCGAAGGACGCGAGCCGAGCAACGGTACTAACTGAAACGTGGCGAGGGATGTATACGAGTATAACCACTGCTATCGTTCTCTGCTCGAGGATAGTTTTCTAATCGATACGTTCTAATTAATAAAAGAATTATTTAGGGAAGGCTCTATAATAAATTGCGACCGGAGCAATCAAAATGCAGCGGTAACTAAGCAATCATTGCTTTGAACGGCATGACAACCAAACTTTATAAATTTACCAATTAATCGCTAAGCGGTAAGTTTTAGCTGACCGCAATATGATACTTTCCTGGGCCCATAAGTCGTATAATAAGCAGCCGATAATTCGTAATGGGCAGGCTGGTCTACACTTTGAAGGCGATATACCTTTGCGAGGAAACCTCAAAGTCAACAGCATTGGATGAACTATTTTAGGATGTCATGAAATGCTGCCGCTTCAACGGTCTATTTCCGTAAACTGTCGTTAAAATAGAGAATACCGTTGATTTTGATTCTTGCCACTTCTGCATTTGAAAAACTGCTTGGATCTCGATTGATCGAACTTGAAAAATCAACGTTATTTTTAGAATCGATTGTTTTCTTACAATTGAGCTACTTCGCAAATGAGCTATAAGTACCTCACGAGAAGGCTTTCACGGACAATAGACCCATAGTAACAATTAATAAAACATCCTGCGGAAACGATGAAAAAAGTGACCCTAATAATCTAACCCCATTCTTTGAAAATCACTTCACATTCATTTTCAACTTTAAAACACCTCATTATACCGAGTGTCATTATCTTTGTACGAATTCGTCACAGTAGCAGCACTTTCACGTTTCTTGCGTTTGCGATCTGACCGAAAAAAAGAAAGAAAAAAAGGAGCCGAGAGTAAAAGTAAGACAAAATGCTTTTGCGATAAAAGGATCCAGGATCCTCCCAAATAGAACTTTCTTCGTGCGTCATCGGCTATACCACTTCCGGTCTCCGCATTTTACTTTCGAGATACTTTTCTTTGACTCTCTCTCTCTCTCTCTCTCTCTCTCTCTCTCTCTCTCTCTATCTCTATCTCTATCTTTATTTAGCTACGAGATGATCAATGTCGAGAAAGAGAAAGATGCAATCCCGCGGTTGACGTACGGTGCTTTCAGCTGCAGGTATGCAAGGAATTGGAATGAAAGTGCAGCGATAGGTACGATCGTAGACATTGATTGGAATTGTTTTTTGGCTTGCTGTAGGCGGTTTGAAGTGAATGGAGTGGAGAGGGAGGGGGGGCTCAAGTTAATGAAATGTTTACGCGACCAGGTAATGATCTGAGTTGTTCTTTTAAAAGACAAGAAACATTTTAAAATTTTGTGATCGCATAATTAACTGCTGTTTCACTCTGAATAGTGTTATCAAAAATGCATTGCTTGTATGAGATTTTTCTTATTGAATATATTGTAATCTATTTATTTGCCCTTTTTTTATTTTATTTTTGTATCAATAAAATTGAACTTTTCAATATATACTAATATGAAATTAATACATTAATTTAATATTCTAGCATTTATTGAAAATACATACTTTTCTATGATTAAATTTATAGAAATAGATCACTACAACTTACTAAATCTGATTAACCTATATAAAAAATTGATAATACAATTACATAGCTTTTACGTTGATTTTAAGAAGCCAATATTACGTGTTCGTCAAACTTCAAACAAATTTTATCAGTTGGTTAACAAGGAAAACAGAAAAGTATTAATATATATCTCAAAATATATACTTTTTGTAAGAAAAAGTAATGAGATAATAAAAAAGATAGAATGAACATAAAATTTCTTTTAATTTTTCGTGAGAAAATTGAATTATGCTTCGAGCAAACACTTATTCAAAAAGAAAACTTTGCAAAAATTCAACAGCAACTTATAAATAGTGAAAATGTCATAATTTCATATTTTTGCACGCGATATTAGATTCAATTAAAAATAAAACTGTAGGTTATCGTTTTATAATAAATTCAATCCATTTTAAATATGACTGAGGTACACACACACATTCTATATGCATTCTCTAATTATCCGGCGCGCGCACTCACTCATACTAATTAATAATTCATACGGTAGAATTACCTCATCTGACCGTTAATAACAACGTAAAATCTAATCAAAACTACATACATCGATTAGCTTCTCTCTTTCGTACAAGCAGCGAATCATTGCAATCAGGGAAAGGAGAATGAAAAGCCTATAATATCGATTCATCCTATTCATCGACATAGCACGCAGCAATCCATTTGATATAAAACTTGCCAACTGCAATGGATGCTGCCAAATCCTTTGGTATTTCACTCTCTTGCGCATTGCATCACGCTTCGCCTAACAGCTGCGGACAGCTCCGTGCTCTTCTTGTTTTTCCATTTGCTTTTATACGTAGTGCGCTTTGTTTGATGATTGTTCGTCGTCTGCGAAGCGAACTGTTATTAATTTGAGTACAAAACGCCGACGAGATTGACCATCCTTTCAATTTACTGCTGAAAATTATTGACGTTTAACATTAGTTATACGCATGATCAAACAAAATCACGATCAATTAGTCGTCTATTAGTACGCAACTGTTATTATAATTAATTAAGATATCGCTGATATTGATATTGCTAGTTACTAGATGACATATTCTTATTGAAAAGAAGAACGCCTTACCGATCGAAGAAACCGATAGTGTTCATCGAGAAATCAGATAGATGTCAGCGCTTCTCCAGCACCTCGTGTGTGCGCTAAAGTTCGAAACAGATGATGAGCGTTTGATACACCTCCTTCATAGTAGACTAGGTCTTATGTTTACCATTAATACCATCCCTGGGATGAAAAGAAGTTAAAAATGCCAGAAACGCGAGATACTTCTCGTGCCAACACATTAGTATCCAGACTTCGTCCTGTCCCCGATGTCAGTCGAATTGTTGGCAAGCGTATCAAACGATTTCCACGCGGTCATTACGATAGACAGGTTAGCAACTATCACAAATCTAATTTAATTAACGACTCGGCAATCGCAAATTCCGCCTCGTGCGCCGCGTAATATTCATCAAACAAACCGCACGAACCGTACTAAAATCTATCTGCATTATTATTGCGCAGGAAACCACCAACCAGAGACGCATTCGATATCATGGAAGATGCGATGAGATATGCAGACTTGGGCCATTTCAAACGGAGTGCGCCGATAAAATGAGACGCTTTGCTGAGAAGCTCCCTGTATACGGACTACTTCCAGTGAGCGTTTCCGTTTTTTTTCTTTTTTTTTGTTTTATTGGCTAAGGTATTTTACGACGTGGAAGGTTGAACATTAATTTTCGAATTATTGAGGATTGTGAAAGCTTTATCTTTTCTCGTTCGTTCTATTTAGATAGATTGATTCGGAATATTGTAGCATTTACGAGGATTATGATTTCGAATTGCTTTTTGAAATAGAATACACATTTCGGTTGCCTGTTTTCGTCTTTCAACCGATCAAGGAAATTTTTTTTTACACATATTTTACTACACAAAAATAAAGATTGTATTTTTGAGCGTAAAATCGCGAAATTATTATCGAACAAATTTTCATCATTTCCTACGTATAAAAGCAAATGGAAAGAAAAAAATCCAATGAATCGTAAGATACTTTCCCAAAAAAAATATTTATCATTTGACCGAATGAAAAAAAACCACCAGTAGGATTGGGAGCGAGCGATGCGTGAATCGATCCCTCCGGCCCTACGAGAAAAGTATTCCGAGCTATTCGAGTCGGAAATGAACGAAGTGAAGCAACGTTACATCGAGCAAATGCGCGCTACAAGCTTACTCTGCGTATTGAAACTCGAAGGATCCGAAGACTGGATCGGCATTCAAGATTCACCTTACAAGTTACCTGGACGAACGGAAAATTACAAGCAATTTTTAAAGAATCGTCGCGCCATTTCAGCGAAATACTTTTTGTCGCATAAGCTGATGAGAGCTATTATGAAGAGAGCAGCGACGAGATTACCAATGCTGATTTGCGATTTTTCCAAGTACAGAGTCGATGGATACATCGAATTTTTGCAGTGAGTAAGAGGCGTAATTGTGACGAACTTCAATCTTGGTGAATTCCATGATTACGAAGAGATTTGATTGCAAAGAGAAACTCGCAGGTTCGAGAGGCCAAGGAAAAAAAATGGAACATTTAACTTTTTCAGATTCGTCGATCTCGTCGAAGTAAATATAAAGCGAGGCGCACTTCGTGTAGCGACGTATCAATTGAAAATCGGCGAGATGT